>NC_088607.1:13854285-14530000 GCF_036013475.1 Columba livia
CAGCTCTGTCCTAGTGCTCGGTGTTTGTCCTGATTTGGGAAACTGCTCCCGTGGTTGCAATTCTGAAACGCTCTTCTGAGCATCTTTAAATTTCCTTTCTTGTTCCTGTCCTGTCCAAAAGGACAGAAAACTATGATCCGGGAGCTAAGCGTGCAGGCAAAAAAAAAAATAATCAGTCTCCCCAGGTGGGACAAAAAAATGTTGCTAGTGAGTGTCTCCTGGAGGTATGTTATTCCTTCTTAGAGCTCTCCACTGTCAGAAACAAACTGCACAAATATATCAGAAATCATGTGCTAGAATTAGCTAATAAATAAAGTTTTCTGGCACCAGCAGCAAAAGACCACAATCTTCATTATAAAGAGTATGAGATTGTTTAGTACCAAATAGCATTCCACATTGGACTCGTGTGAATCAGAGCTGTCTTGATGTTAAAAGACAAACAAACACGGATCCAGACTGCAGATTCGGGTAATTTGCTCCACCTACTCAAAAGCTGGCTGTTTCAGGAGTGAATTTTAGTGATTTACGGTCCCATCTCGTATTTCCAAAAGTCAGTCCTTTACTAGTTTCCATTTTTTTTCTTCCCATCACTTTGTCTTGTTTAGGTAATACATAAATCTATCAGAAAAGAGCGTCATCTTTAACCTCCAAGGCCCCCTGGTGACAAGCCCCATTGTCAAAGTCAGGCACTTTGCCAGGAAACTGTGACTCCCAGAGAGAGTGTGCAAGGTTAGGGGGAAAGGATACTATTGCCAGAGAAACTGTATTCCAAGTGGATTTGTGTGGAACAACAACGATATCCAGTGACTGGTTAAATTAGCCACAGATGTGTTTTCTAGAACACTGTCCAAGAAGATATACAGTACTTTAAGGCTCGGTTCAGACATAATGATCTTCTGAAGCCAAATCAGATCCAAGCAAAATTGCATCGGTGCTAGGGAAGCTTTAAAGGAATTGTGTAATGTGATTCAGACAAGCAGATGAATCAGCCTGCTGCGAACTAAACAAGGAGCACATCGGGGAGAGATGAGGTAAGGCGACTTGCAGAGAAGTGTGATAGTTTGATGTGAGCAGTTTGCCGTTAAAATCCGAGCTGCGGCGGGTCGAGACAGGCAGTTAAAGGGGCAGGTCATGCCAGCCACCTACCCAGAACGCCTGTGCAGAGGAGAATCTCCCGGTGGTTTCTTTCAGCTTTTCAGAACGTATGAGTGCTTGGTTTTGCACTTGCCGTCTCCATTGCTTTATCTCTGTCCCTGTGCCGCTCCTCCTACACGGCAGTGCTGCCGATTTCAGTTTTTAAGAGGATAATTACTCCACTGAGGGCAATGTACTTAATAAGTATTTGGTGAATTTTCACGTATCAGAGTACAGGTGAAGGCTCTGGGACTTTTCTCATACAGGAGAATTCTGTCTTGGCATCACAGCTCGAGCAGTATGTGGAATTTCTGTCCGAGATCGGTGTCGAGAAGCTCAGCTTCCATCCTGCAGCTGAGTTCTCATTCTAGTCCTTAAAGTTCAGATAAGACAGACAGTGGAAAGAAGTCCTGTTGAATTACAGATCTGCTATATGGTTTAAAGTTCTGGGGAAACATAAGCAGCTTAGTTACTGTAGTAGTTGGAACAGGGAGCAAGAAGGGCTTTTGTTGTGTTCTCTGACTTACTTCTTTACCATGTTATTTACTTGAACTAAATTGAATATGGTGTATTAAATCATTGTAATCAAATAAGAGCCTGGAAGTATTCAGCTTAGATTCTTGTTGCAATAAGCTTTTATAGTAAAAGTGGAATTTAAAAAATAGCAGTTTTGTTGAGGAGTTGCAGGGAATTTATAAATAAAAAGAAAAATTTTCACTGCAGAAATAGCATATTCTTGTGGATTAGAATTTATCTCAGTCACTTTTTCAAAGCTTTATTACATGTTTTTAACACTGTTGGTGTAAATATGGAAATAGATCTTTTTAGGTTTGCATGGAATTTCTAGTTCTAGTTCCAAAGAGGGCTCAAATGCTGTGAGTTTATTCACAGAAATGTTATTTTCTTTTTCTTTCCTTGTTACTTCTTGGTAATAATGTGTTTTAATCAAGCAAATTGTATTGCTTCCCATCCTCTGCTTCCAGACTCCTCTCACTTAAGCTCTGAATTCTGCTTCAGGAGATTTTGCACTTCTATTCTTAGGAATTTTTGCAGGTCACATGCAAAGCCATGTGTGTGCATACATGCGTTATGTCTTTAGACAGTGCACCAATAATTAGAATAGCCCTGCAAAGGCATGGCTTTGCTTGAGGAGAACTTATGGCAAAAAATGAAACAAGCCTCCGCTTTCAGGTATGTTTTCTGATTTTGACCTGTGAGAGCCAGACATCCTGACAGCTCACATAATATCCTTGTTCTAAAACGTGATTATTTTGAAAATGCTCATACCCATGGCTTTATTTCTACTCTCTTTACAGGGTCTTTGTAAACAGAAGTTTAGCCATGGAAAAGATAAAGTGCTTTGGTTTTGATATGGATTACACACTTGCTGGTGAGTATCTTTTTATTTTTTTGTCATTGGCTTAGTTTGGAATATTGCCTATTGTTGAGCAAAAACCAGTTTCTGCTTGAGCTACTCCAGTTAGCAGATGCTTCTTCTATTAGCAAATAAATCATTCACTATTCATTGCACTTTCATTTTAGATGTTTCCCTTACATTTGTTATCTGCAAGCTGTATTTGGTCACAAGCTGCGTTGCTGTTGTACAATTTCAAGTGATTATGGGTGTCAAGGAAACCAAAGCTTAATAAGTCTAATTGCTTCCTTAGATTCCACTATATTTTTATGTTGCCCCCAGTGCAAATTGGGCTTTGAATAATGATGTGTTTTCTTTTATGCTTAGTGCATATGGTGGGCTACACAAATTCATTCAGAAAGCTTTGCCCATTCTTTATGGCACATAGGCTTCGGGAGGTTGCATAAGACCTTTTAGTTTCATAAAAATGTTTGCATGACTTCTCCATCTTTGAAATGCACTACAGGCAAGTTCTCTGAGACTTTTTTTGGGTGGAGAGACTAAAGTTACTGTTTTCTACATAATCAGGCTTGCATGATGTTACATATTTTAAGGAAGGAAGAGATAAAAATCCCACTTCCTCTTCCCTAGGTTATAGTATCATACAGGCTGTTACTGAGGATGTCATGTACAATCCCGCCTTCTTTCTCATTACCACTTCTAAGGTTGTGGATAAAAAGTTCCTATCACCCTTGATATTTCAGTATATAATTGTTGTGGATATATACAAACTGAGAAAATGTGGGGTGGAGTGTCGGATTCACCTGTCAGGTTAATGCAGCGTGTCTGTTATGGTCACCTAGTTACTGTGTACTGAGAAGGAATGAGAGATGAGTAACATGGTTGGGGACAGTGCGAGGGTCACAGGAGCCAGGGTCGGTGGCCAAGGAAAGGGCAGGAAGGTTTCCATGTGCTCATGGTTCAACGCAGTAACGCAGTGCAGCAGGGAGCAGTTTTGGAGGCTGTGGCAGGTAGTTGCAGTTTATATTTAGATCACTTGGTTTTGTTCTTTTAAGCAGTTATCTATGAGGCAGTAGTTATATATTAAATGTTTGGTTGTTCAACGCCTTATTTATACATCTGTTTAAAGTTCCTGCCGCTTTTAAAGTCATGAAGTGTATCATTGTTAATCTGCTGGATCTGACTGCAGGCGCGTGCTTTGTTGTTTGCGTTTCTCAGCTGGGACAGCCTTGTGGCAGTACCTTTAAGGACTGTCAAACAGTTGTTCAAGAACAAATACTTTAAAAAAAAAAAAAAAGGTTGTGGTTTTCACTTCCATAAAGGAAAAACAACTTCTGTGCCTTTTGCAAACTGGCAGCATTTCCCAAGGACTCAAGTGATCCCAGTGGGTCTGGCGTGGAGCATGCAGCATGTTGCTAATTTTCATCCTAGCAGAAGGAGAGCTTCAGCACTATCCTCACTCCTCCGACTGTTCATTTTACTCAAGTGTTGCTTGTTCCAGTAAACACAGAGCAAATGTGTTGTTATCCACAAAATGATGCTTGGTTTGATGAGAGGAAAAAATATGAATGTTTCAAGCATTCTGAAGCACTTCTCAGGGACATGAAAACCTGGACCTTCCAAGGCTGGAAGATCGCAGTGCTACGGTTAAGCAGGCAAAGTTGGTGCATTCAGGGGAGTTGAGTGACAGGGTATGGTGCAGAAAATGAAATTGAGATGTAGTCAGAGCAGAAAACTGGAAGTCTGGACCACTCTTGGGTAAGCTGCTGTCCTATGACTTGCTCTGTGGTACAACAGAGATAATAGTTGCAGATCATTTTACAAGAAATTGTGAGAATGTAATTAGGTTGGAAAGCCTTTTGCAGATGAAGAGCCTGGTAAGTACTATTTCCCTTCCACTCGATTGGGAAATTTAACTTGCAAAATTACCTGTTTGTCATCTTATGTCTCAGAGTCATCCTTTCTTCTCCATGTGGGCTTTTGTTATCTGGCCATTATTTGCTACGTATAATTGTCACACACAAGAAAAAATACTTATTCATTGCAGGGGCTTTAAAGAGCATAGTGTTAGAATACGATTATTATAGTTAACTAATTGAAAATGATAATGAAGAAGTGGGGCAAGCGAAGTGTATGTTAGTATGTAGTAATGCATTCATTAGACCCTGTTGTGTTTTCTATCTGGGCACGTTGTTCCTTATACACTGTTTCACATGGACACACTACTGTCTAGAGTTAAAAAAAAATAATAATTAAAAAAAAAGTAAAAGCTAGTTTATCTGTAGTTTAACATCTAGAAATGGTATCTAAATGGTATCTGTATACCAGATAATGCAAGCTGAGCAGAAGTCCTTTGGAGGCCATTCAAGACATGTAAATAGACCAAGGAAGAAGAACAGAAGCATCCCGAGTGTCACCAGCTCCTCATCTAGTCTTCTGCATTTGTACTTTCAGTTATTGTTAACTCACGTTTCTGTAAAGTTGTTTAAAAATATCCCAAACACAATCTTCGTATTTAATGACTGAAGGCAGTCAGAGCCATTAACCCTGCCAAAAACTGTATCCCGTGTCCTTTCCCCAGTCTGTTGTGAACTTTCACATCAGAAATAAACTGATGACATTTATCTCATATCTGACAGTCATATACTTTGACATCTCAGAAGAAGAATGATTATTTTTTGCCTGTCTTGTGAAGGCAAGGCTGCAATGTCAGTGAAGGAAAACATACTGTCACTCTTTTCTCCTTCTTCCCAAATTAGTGGCCACTGCTAGTGCCCAAAGTCTCGCTTAGGAGGTGGTTCAATACCAGAGAAGTCAGAATCACTTTACTTATTTTGAACTTCAGAAGCTTGAGAAAGTTTTGTTCTTGTAAGGACACAAACCTACTTACAATAACACTGTTTTCTGTCTAGAGTAATCTAAATTTGGTAGGGACATGGCGTTTTCATTTTGAAGTACATTGTAACAGCTACTACACACATGCTGCAGTGATCGTGTTTTCTCCTACTAGCCTGACTGAGACTATCAGCTTGCCAACTGACAGCCGTTTTAGTATCATCATGTTACATTGCACGTAAAATATAATTCCGTGCATTTGTTTTACAGAGTAGTATTTCTTAGTCTTATTAAAGAAATGAAAAAATTCAAGGCTGTCTGGTATAGCATTGCCACAGTGATTTTGTCTTCTGTCAAGTCAAAATTAGGTTAAACTTTGAATTCTTTTTAATAACTTCTGTTTTTCTGATTGTGTTTCTCTCTTTCCTCTCATAGGGTTGAGAAATACTGTTAATGGGTGGGTTGGGTGAGCAAAGTCTTTTTGTCTTGAATAAAAGAGCCTGAAGGTTTTAGCCTTCTCTTCTGAGAAGTTATGGATCTTAAATTGCTGGATTTGTAGTTGTTGTGGTTACATACAGCTAGTGTTAATTCAACTGCTAGGAGCTCAAAATAAAATGAAAGCAAATTGAAATAACTCTAAGCTTTTAGATTCCTTGTTTTCCCATCAAGGATTGCTGTTGCATCCTCATGGGGTGAATGAGATTTCCTACATGTATAGATGCTCCAATGTTTCCCTAAGTTTATGTGCTGGATCCACTAATAATAGAGGCTCAGAAATCTGTGTTGTATGTGAAGCTGGCCGTCCCCTTCCTATTCAGTCTGTTTGGTTTGCTTGTGTTAGAGAATCACATTTAGTGCCTAAAAGAATGTTTCTTTTAAACCAGGTGCTACCAGGAGGAAAGTCAAAGGAGCAGGAAGAACAGCAGGGTTGGCTGTGGTTTGTGTGCATAGTTAAAACAGTTGCTGCTTAAAATCCTGGTGGGTTTGACGCAAGCGAGAGTCATCATCTATTTCAGCCCTTGCCGTTAGCAGAGGTTAAGGCAAGTTTCAGTGATGTTACGCAGCTGTTGCCCCAGCAGCCCTTCACTCTCTGCTGACCTTGCTGCCTACCAGGGCTGCCTTGCTCCTTGGAGAGTGGCAGCATTACGGCAGCTCTGGGGTCTGCAGATACCCGTGAAGGGCTGCACTCGCCCTCAGGGCAGAACTGGGAATTTTTGAAAAAAATCCTGTTTAAATCCTTAAGTTAGAGAGCTTAAGGGTCCTTTTGTAGTGCATTTTTGTTTGCTAAACATTGGTTTCTTTTATTATCCAAATGATTCATCTCTGCTTATTCATCCTTTCATACTAGCTAGAAGACAAATAGTCAGTAACGATTCTTGTCTGCCTTCCTGTTTTACTAGTGCTGTCAAAACTGCCCATGCTTTGGTAAAGAAAAATGTTGCATGTAATCCAGAAGATTCATAGCCTTTGTTTTGTGTTTACTGCAAACTGCAGGAAGAATGATAAAGGTATGTCAGCAGGGAGTCTGCAATGCTCACCTGAAGCCAGGAGTCTGTGAGGCCCCTTGGAAATGGAGCAGGGAGAAATTGATTTCACACAGCATTTTATTTGGCTGCTTCCCTCTCAGTGTGAGCTACACTTGTAATTACTAGCTCTGGATCAAAGTAATGCAGGAGGCCTTGGCATTACTAGGTCTTAAATGGGACAGGTTGCACAAGGAGGTGATGGATAGATGTCCCTTGACAGGAGCAGGGCTAAAGCAGTTCTCAAACTGGATGTAATTTCACACCATGCCACTGGCAGATGGAGAGGGAATTAGTAAGAATTACAAACTCAATTGTGCTTGGAAAGATTATTCTGTGACTACCCTCCTTCTCCAAAAGTTACAGCCTTGTTGAAAGTTTTATTTTCTATCTCTGAGGTAGATAAGATGTGATATCAGTAGGCAGGATGCTTTCATTTGGAATGCTTTTCCTGTACTTCAATCACTGCTGCTTCTATGTTCTGCAGAAATCAATAATAAAATCATCATTGGCTGCTGAAAACTGTTTCAATAACAAAGGAGAAATGGGGCTTGAAAAATACTGGTTTTATTGTGTGCAAATATGATTAATGCAACATAATCTGATTGGAATATAGCTGGTGTGCTGGAAACACTGCCAACTTAATACCACGATTTAGTGCACTGCAAAGATTTTATTGCAAAATTGCTTATGCCTTCAGCTGCAGCATTTCCCTTCTCATCACATGGGAAAAGACACAGGAAGGACAGCTTGTCTTTCCCAACTTACTCTGAAATGTAACGTACATAAACAGGTTTTGCCCCTTCCTCAAGTAGCTTATTGTGTCTAAGCCATCCTTACAGTTCAGAGGAGAGGGAAGTTTTTCACACCCACATTTATTTTTGAAATGCGTTTCTTTACCTGTTAACTCTGGAGAAGATACACTCAACCAGAAGGCAGGATTTGCTTGTTGCTGCATGTGATCTAGGAGGAAATGTGGCAGCTGAATTGAGAACTGGTTCAGTTGATCTGGTATTTTTACTGTAGCTGAGTTCTGTCAGTTTTCTGTGTTTCGGTTTACACAGCTCAGAAATGGGACTCATCAATGTGTACCTTCTATAAAAAAATTCTGGATTACACAGATGAGAGACAAAGTATAAACATGGGAGTTTTATATAGGGAAGGTTGAACTGAATACTTTAAAAAGCTCCTGAGCTCATAATGTAAGCAACTATGAAGAAATATTTGTTCTTCTGTTTAGAAGACAGTTTAGAAACTGTTGTTGTATGTTTATTGGCAATGGGCTCTAATACAAATGTGCTCTCCTCTAAGTACAAAAGGCTCTCCTGCTTAGGTTAAAGGTTTGTCTTCAGTTTCAACATGATGTAAGGACTACAGGCTTTGAGGCTTTTCTGAGGAGATACTAAGCAGTTCTGCTTCTTTCCCAGTTCTCTGAAAAATACAGTTCTTTGTCTTATATAGAAATAGTACGGTGACCAAAGAGGGGGGTTGGTAGAGTGGCAACAGTAGCCTTCGAACTGTCCTAGCAAAAAATGAGAGATGCGTTGATCATTGCACATCTGCTGTCTGCGTTTTCACATTTGCACGTTCCCAGTTAAACAGGTGCAAATTTTGCAGATTTCAGAGGCTGGTTTAGCCACTAGTGTTTTAAAGCTAAAGGCAGATATAGAAGCTGAGCTGTTCCTGCTATGCTTTGAGCTGGATGTTTTTTCAAATACCAGTGCAGTGCTTGAGTGGATATTGTCCCTGCTCTCTTTGTGTTGCTGCTCTTCGGAGTTTGGCCATTTAAAGGTGTGTAATGAGCAAACCGAGGTCTGGAGCTGTGGGATCTCACATGCTGGCGCTGGGAATGAGGAGTGGAGAAAACATGTGTTGCTTGCTCCGTCCTAGTAAATCACGGACTGACAAACTGCTAATCTGCTGTCTGTGGGGTTTTGTAGAATCAGAGTGTTAGACAGAAGCTGCTGAAAGAACAAGTCTTCCCAGTGTAAAGGAAGTTTCAAAAGATGCTATATTCTGTTTTCGTGCTCTTAAAAACATGAGAATAACACCAGACTGGGTCAGCAGGCTGTTAGTATACCAATGGCCAGTTCTTGTCTTTGCCAGATGGATGGATGGAAATATGGAGGTATTTTTCACTGTAATAGACCCCCTTATCTAGTAATCTTAATACCACAACAGAAGTACTATTAAATTGCAAATACCCCTGTGATGATGGGAACAGCTTCCTTTGTAGGAAGAACCAAAGCTGAGTGTACAGAAGGCTTTAGCTCTGAGATCACGTGTGCTATTGCTTTGTGAATGCCTTGTTTTAGCACACTACACAAAACTTATGTATGTGGTTTATTGACAGCCTGAGTACTTGTGCTACATATAAGCCCAGGTGCACACTGTTAAACAAATATGTAGCTTTTGAGGCCCAGTATCTTGAGTGAATATGGAAAGAAATAAGAAGCTGGGTCTGTTTGGACACTAATGCACCTAAATAATGCCTTAGATAGAGTGTATAAATGGCTGCTATACCTTTAAGTCATTTTCTTTTTATTTCTAGATGCTAGATGCTTGAGCTTGAAGCACATGTGACTGTTTCTTCCCTGTTCAGAAGTCTTCATTGAAGAACTAAGCTGATATTTTGGCACAGTAGTTTGTTTCCATGGAAATGCAGGGATATTTCCAGTATGGGATTATGAGTCCCAGTGGGCTGTATCTGAGAGAGGTAAATTGTGAAGGCCACCTGTAAGCACAAAAAAAAGATTCTCTTGTGTCAGGGAAACTGTAAAAAATTCCCCTAAAAGAACCAGGTGACCATCTAGTCGTCTTTAAAATATTATTCCAGTGCAAAGAAATGTTATTCCACTATTAAAACAGCTAAACTGAAGTTTCCTTGAAATACAGAGTCTGTCTGAATTGCTTCTCTCAACATGCAAAATGTGACCTCAGTGCTGTTGTTGTTACCTCAAGCCATGAATTTTTATTCAGCAGAAGAAGTTGTTCCAACACTAAGCTCTGTTTTGCCAGCCTCTGAGGCATATCCAAACAGCCTAAATCTTTGTTACATCGAAGACAAACAAAGTGCAGCAGCAGCAAGCTAAAAATATCTGGAATTTACCAATGAGAGCACTAATAAGTCTGCTTTGGGAAGAGTTAAAGCTGGTGATACTTGACAACACTCTTTTCTTAAACAACTAGGAATGCAACACTAAACCTGAAGTGAACATCCAGCAGTTCAGAGCCAAGCTGAACATACAATTCTGTTTCAGTCCTTGAAGCAAGAACAAATCCTGTCTTTACAGATCATTTTAGCATGCAGAGTAGGAGAATAGGAGCTGATATGGTTCCAGGTTAGAGGTTTTAGAGCTGAAAGCTGTGCTGTGCGCTTGGGGATGTTTGCAGGAGCCTAAGAGGTGAGGAATTTTCCATCGGCCTTAGGCTGCAGAGTGGGTGCATATCTGCTTCATGAGCACTGCTGCAGCTGGGGACGGTGGAGTCTTTGTGCTTCTTCATAGGTGTTTGCTGGTTTCCACCCAAAAACCTGTATTTGTCATTGTCAGAAAAGGGTGCTGAAGAACCACTGAAGCTCTGATCCAAAAGATTCAACCTTCTGATGATTAGTGACTCTTGCCTTTCTTCCTGTTATCAGATTTACTGTCAAAAACATCTGTGGCCACAAGAGGCTTAATGCAAGATGTGGCTGTTCATGCATGGCAGAGCAGCTTGTGTGTTAAGCATATGAAAATACCCTGGGATGCACCTGGAGGTTTTGTCAAGGTCTTGTTTGCTCATCACTACAAATACATAGTTTCTAGTGAAATAGAAAAGGTACATTAAATAGGTACATTAAATATCAAAGTGTGCTTAAAGCTCAGCTTTATCTTAGTGCACAGAATACTTCTGTGTTTGAAAAGGTTTCTTTGGGTAAATTAAAATTACAATCAGTATGGCAGCAGTTTCTTCTCATTTCAGATAGAAAAACGGAATCAATTCAAAGAAATCAAACATACTGTTGCTACCAATTTTGTTTGGTTGGTACTATGAAAATTTAAATTCTATAGTTCTGCTTTGCATAATACCCAAGAGTCAGGAGGACTGGGGTCTGCTCCTGGCTGTTTTTCAACTTGTTTTGACCTTACACAAATCATTTATGGTCACAGTTCAGGCGAGTCAATAAACAAATGGCAAGTCAGTGATTCACCACATTTCTAATTGAAAACATATGAGTTGTCCCATGGGTTTCATTTAGGATTTCTTGTGGTTACAATTAGGCACGTTTACCACTTCGTCAGTTTGTTTACAGGCACCAAGCTCCCAGGTGGGCACAGCACAGACATGCGTGACTCCATTGCCCTGCGTGCAGGGGGGCACTTAGATGCGTGGGCAGAGATGAACTGAAACCAGGGCTGTATGCAACCAGGGCTTTAACCAGGAGTGTCCTTTTTTCCCTTCGTGTCCAGCAAGGATGCTGTGAAATGTCTGCAGTAGCCGTGGCAGAAATTGAGGTAACACTTGACAGGTCTTTGGAAAGAGAAATGCAAGGCAAGGGAGCTGGAGGCTGGTGCCTAACCCTGTTCCTGGGACGGTCAGGCCAGCTGAGCGTGTTTGTACGGAGGCTCCCGCAGTGCAGTTACCTCTGCAGGGTTTCCAGTTCTCATGGAAAAGAAAATCGTCTGCTGTGTTTCCAGCGTGAAGGGGCAGCACCCTGCCAGGCTGTGCAGGCCAGGAGTGAGTCTGGGCTCCCATCAGAGCTGAGCAGTCTGACTCCACTGTCAAAACCAAAGGAAAGCTAACACCCAGGTGTGAAACTTAAACGTGACATTTCAGATTACTTCCTGTGTAAGTGATGAATTATTTTAACATAGAGAGCAGCATAGCTTGAAACGTTACTGTTTTGCTTTCATTATGTTTCAGTGATAGTGCCTGACAAAACCTCCCCTGATTAGAAAAGACCCCATAACACAGGAGCTGAAGTCATTAGTATTCAAGAGTATAAATCCCCTTCTTTTCTAATCAATGAAAACTGGCTTAGCTCTGTAATGGGTTTTAAAGATGAAACAATAGGTATTCTGGAAGGAGTGTTAGTATATAGGGGTCAGATAGCATTCTTTGCTACCTCGTGGTTACTTCTTTGAGGATCCCCAGACCTCTGGCACTATATCTGGGACAAACTTTCCTCAAGCTATGGCACTATGTGAAATGCCTGCCTAACACTTAGTAGTATGTTTAATTGGTATGGTTGCTTCAGTTGGGTTTATTTTTTAATTAAATCCGGTGTCCCAAACACCTCTGGGACCGGTCACTCATTGCTTCCTTCTGGCTTCTCAGCTGGAGTTGCAGGTTGGGTGATCAGAAGTGTCATGGAAGGAGTATTTGTTGTTTGTGTGAAATAATGGTCTGGTTGGTCGTGGAGGGGTGACTGTCACAGACATCCTGATGGTAGCTGTCACTAAATGCGCAGCCTTGGGGCTATGTGCACAGGAGATGTTGACAGAATGGAGAGCTCTGGAGATAAGAGCCATCTTATTTTGGGACACTAGCCTGGGATCTCATTTGATAGACACTGTTGAGGCACAATATGTAGATACTTGTACTGGTCTAGGGGACAGAGTTGTAAACAAAGATCTTGGCCTCAAGGCCTTAACTGAGCACTTTTTGTCAGTACAACATTGATATAAATGTATTTCTAGTACACAGTTGCATTATTTATTTGTGGTGCAATTCAGAATATGGATCAACATTTAAAATGAGCAGCATTTTGACCTTGCTGTTTGAGTCAGGTTTGTGTAATTTCAGAAATGTATTTGAACAAGCTTAATTATGCATGTTGTGCCTGAGATGTATATGAATCTGAATGCTAGCTACCCACCTGTCCATATATGTCCCTAACTGCCTGATTTGCATGCCTTACTCACTGGCGAATAAGCAGCAACTGAAAACCTATTTCTAGTTATTTTACTTTCATTTCTTCAAGACTTAAAGTAACTGGGCTGTATTTCCTGTGCTTCAGAGAAAAGGCTAAACCCCTTGCATTTATCTGTACACCTTTTGGCTTATCTGTCTTTGTGTGACCTCTGGAGAACCCAGATAGCAGGTAAAATATCTGAAGATTCAGTGTTTGTGAAAGCTTTTTGCAATCCTTTGGAGAAGGTCATCACCTCTAGTTTGAGAAATACTGATCTTATCTGAACACCTGAAAGTCAAAAGCTAATTAGTTTCATCTGCCAATGAAAACAGTATGGGTAGACAAAGGTGTTTGAATTCCCAAGAGACTTTCAGTGGCCAGGCCGAGGATGGGAAAGCCACAGCGTGGACGGGCTCTCAGCACCTGCGTGGGGAAGGAGTCGAGCCGCTGTGTGCCCAGAGGCTCAGAGCAGGCAATGCACCAGCTGCAGAAGGGAGCTGCTCCTGGCAAGTCCCCTGCCGATGCGGGGGGAGATTGGGGGCCCTGCAAGCACCTTCCCCTGGGTTGTTTTTGGCTTCTAGCAGGGAGGGAAGGCAGGCGAGGAGCTGGCAGATGGAAGGGATGAAACTCCTTCAGGAGGTGCTAGGACGTCATCAGAAAGCACACTGTCAAGAGTGTGACAAATGGGGAAAAAATGAAGGCAGGTATGAATAAAACTTAAGGTCATCATTTAGTAGTCCTGGCCCTGCCTCTTCCCCCTAGAGGAACTGCTCACTGTGGGCTGCTGTTGTTGAGCAACCTCCCGAGCTCACCTTTCCCTTCCTAAACCAGGGCGCTGGCCATGAGGAGCTGCTTCCTCACAGCTGCCTCAGTGGAGTGTGAAACCCGTGTCTTGACACTGTTCTCAATTCAGGGGTTTTACGAGCACCAAATCCATAGTGGTGGGAAATAAAATGGCTAGATAGGGCTGGCTCGCAGGCGTGCAGTCTGAGACAGCAAATAGATCTCACAAAAGTGACGTGGCTGAAGCAGCACAAAAAGGGGGGGTGGTTATTATACGTTTTAGCTCTTGCTTCTCTCCTGTGATCCAGGACCAGCTTGTGAGAAGTGTTGACAAGCCCGGGAAGAAACCATGTTATATCTTCAATGAGAAGCTGCCATGCTTGAATTTGAAATGTTTGTGTGTGCGGAGCAAGAACAAGGAAAGAAATGGGCAGCCCCTGAAGGGCTTTCTCCTCCTCACAGCTTAAACAGAGCCATCACATGCACTACAGCCTTCCCCAGCTATTTATTTTGAAACAAAACAGGCTTTAAACACTTAATTTCAGAGGAGCCTTCCAGGTGGTCTGCATACTTCTGTGCATCCTTTTTGCAACATAATTCCAACTCAGCTTTGTATTTAGTGCAAATTGGACCTCTGAGTTACTCCTGATTACTCTGTGCACAGCTCTAAGTTGCAGAATAGGTCTGGTCTTCTTCCTGTGTGTGCTTGCAAACCAGTGCACTGCAATACGGTACAGCATTATGTGCAGGTCTGGTACCAGTTTATACTGCAATGCTTTTCACATAAAAGCCCAAGCGTATGTGTTAAAGTATACAATTTAATTTAGACGTGTTGTGTGAGGCTGACCTAGTGTGCAAGGCTCTCGCTGGGAGCACCTTCAGATGTAGGGCAAAATTCTCTTCTCAGATTCCCAGAGTAGCTCCTGACTCAGTCTCCCAAGTGTCCTATGCTAACGCATGCAGGTGTGTTGTGATGTGAAAGTCTGTGCCTTGAAAGGAGTAATCTGCCACCAACTGAGGAATGGACAATAATGGCAAAGTCCCAAAAAGACCCTTTCTTGAGCCAGTTGCTCTGTGTCTGAGAGAAACTGAAGAGTTTTTGTCTCTTGGGCAATGCACTTGTAACATCTTCCTCGTAGTTATCACTGAGCTGATGATCTAAGACTGCTTTGTGGATATGAGGACGGAATTTTGCCTGCAGGTTGCACGATTGCCAACTGTGCCTCTTCTATAAATCAGTTGTAAGTGTATTTGGAATAGCTGCCAGGCCGGCTTCTGAGCTTACCAGAGGACAGAGCTCCAGCAGATACAGTCCCACATGGCACAGAGCTGTTGCAGTTTTAAAATCAGTCTGATTTTTTTCTTTAACAGGGGAGCCCAGTGTAACTCCGTCAAGACTGGAGTGACACTCTGAATCTGCATCTGCCTCATGTGAGTTAAAATCCTGGCAGCAGCATTTTGCATAAGCTGGAGCCTCTGTAGAGATTTTTTTTTTTTTTCCTTTTTTTCCTTTTCAGGAAGGCTATAAAATTGTTACTGTGTGTGTCTTGGCAGCAAAGGTAAAAATGATCACACAAATGCATGAGAATTGCATACCTTACTGCACAACCCTTGCTCATTCCAGATCGGCTTCCCTCCTAGCACGTACTGTGTGAGGGATGCCCGCGCTCATCACAGACCTGAAGGCTTGCAATGTTCACTCCTGGGGTACTGCTATTTACCTTTCAATAGTATAATGTTAAGCCAAGTGATGGTATTAAGGGGAGGCTGAAATGCTGTCAACAAGCTTCTGTTTTTTTTTAAAGATTCGGTTGTTTTCTTTCCGTCCTGGTTGCATAATCCGTGAGTGCTGGGTGTCGACTGCCCTGCATCACCCAAGCATTTGCCTGTGTTGGAACATGGACTATTGAAGTATCATGGTCCTCTGGAGCTGAGGACTTGGCCCAGGGACAGAGACGTGGACATCAAGTAGTAGAAAGAGAAAAATCAGAATAAGATGTAAATTGTGCCTTGGTCTTACTGTCATCCCATGTGCGAGTCATCCTGGGCAAGGATGCTCTGAAAATGGGTTTGTGGTTCTGCCTCCTCAGCTGTCACAGAGCTGGGGGTGCCTGTAGAGGGGGAAAGAGCTGAGCGTGGAAGATGCTGCATGGCAAATAGCTGAGTTCATGGCATCACCATGACGTACAAATTATCTCCAGTTGTGGCCTCAGCAACCAGGTCTGAGGGAGGGTGTTTGTCCCAGGAAGATTTTAAATTATTTTTCATCATGCAGCTGCAGATCTGTCCTCTACTCTTTTTTTCTCACAGATGCCTGAAGTAAATAAGATACAAGAGAGAGTGGCCAGCGCTGTGTACAATATTGAAATACATTTTTTTGTGTAGTAATGCATATAAATAGGGCATCTTCCCTGAACGTGCTGCTGCAGTTGCAGCAGTGTTAGCCTGTTCATACTTGATCTGGAGGAGGTGGATCGTTTGTTTGCCTCGAAGCTGATGTTACTCAAACAGACATTTGTGCAGCTTATGAGAAATGTCAGTGGGTTGTGGCTCGTACCCATTGGTGCAGCACGTGCTGTGGTGTCAGGTGCTCTTAAGGTGGGCTCAGTGAGCTCTCAGTCTGTTTCCAGCTGTATGTCTAATTAAAGAAAAGTTTCTCTCAAACAGTAAGTATGATGGTAACTCAACAATGTTTATTGTCCCTTTCCTGTATCCAGGAGTCCAGTTTCTCGAGTCTGTGTTTAGTTTGTGTATCTCGTTTTTCAGATATTGTGGAGTGGTAGAAAAATAGGGAAGAGCCCTGAGGCATGAATGGACTAGTAGTTTGGTTTTATTCAAAGACAAGTCAGGAAAGCAAAATCTGGAGCTTGAGAGGTAAGGGGAATAGTTGCCCTCCTAAAAGAAACATTCAGGTGAACGCTGTTGCAGTACTTTCTCAACAGACACTTGGGATGGTGAAGGCTAAGGTTGATACCTGTTTTTCAGCTTTTTTCCTACTGGAGCTTCAGCTTATTGCCTTAGAGAGTTGAAAGGAGGTCTGTAGTGATAAATCTAAGACAGAGGGGCAAACACAGAAAGGAGGAAACTGAGTGAGGGCATTTTGTGAGCAGCTGGCCACATGTCCCACCACAGCCATTCTCTGGTGGAGTGTGAACAAGATGCACAGGTTGTTTAACAGAAAGCTCTACAGTTTCCTTGGAAAGGTTCTGCTGGAGTTGTTGATGAACCACTTCTGCTTGTCCAGAGGAGATGCCAATGTGCTCCTTGAAATTCTTTGTGTCTGGGCAGCATCACCATGGTTGGTGAGTTGCTGAAGAGCAGGGTTTCCTTGGATAAATGTTTTGTTTCAGAGTGACGTTTTGTGGATAGGTTGGTAGCATGGTCAAATTCTCTGGAAGCTAATAAGGAGGAGTTCAGCAGCTTCATGGACAGCGCAGGGGACTGGAGGCTGTTTCACGTAACAGAGATTTGCATCACTTTTGCTTTCTGAGAATATGTATGGATGTGTTTATTACTGTTTTCTCTGGAAAGTACCTTTACTGTCCTGCATCAGAGGAATTCCTTTTCCAGATGGTGCTCTGGTGTCACTCTCACAGTGTTGTTCATCACCTAACTGCCTTTTGCTCCCTCCAACTCTAGCTCACTCCCCAGAATTGCCTTGTTAGCCACTGCTTTCTTCATTAGCTGTAATTTTGATTGCTTATTCCTATCAATTGCTCAATCAACCCTTCCTCTGCTAAAGGACAGAAAAGACTACATGCGTTCAATCTTGTATCCTGTTATTGATGTTTGCCATCGCTATAATAATGCTTGAAGATTTTGTTAACTGTTGTATTGGTTTTAGTAATCTGATTAAGAAAATTAAAAGTTTGCTTATTACATTTTTAATGGTGCTAGTTGAATGGGGAATATTAATTCTTAGGATTCTGGTGCTTTTTAGATTATTAAGAGATATGGGAGCCCTCTATCATAGTTACTATAATCTGAGTCTTTTGACAGTCTCGTTTATTCTATTGTCCTTGCCTTTTTAGTATTTTTGTAATATTTTATGTATTTGTTTTCTCCTCTCAGATTGATCTTCTGTATTGCACAGTATATATATGGTGGTGATTACTTGGGCAGTATAGACAATGTGTATTAATATATATATTGAGGCCCATAGATGTGCCAGATCTCTCTTGGGAAAAACTGTGTGTCTTCTAATGAGCTTACTGTGTAGTTTGCACATTTTTGTATTTTACTCAGCTAAATTTGAAATATTCAAGTGTTTGAGACAGTTGGGCTTTATCAAACCTATGGTAACCCTCATTGTGCTCAAGGGTTGTATTTGACGTTGTTACATCTTAGAACAAATTTTACACAGTGAAATGCAGGAAATGTAAACACACTGTCAGAGGAACACAGTGATGTCCATCTGTCATAAAAACACAGTTATTTCCTTTTAAATGTTAATTTAATGATCAGATTAAGCAGTGACGTTTCCAGTACATGAGAAGGTCATTTGCAGGAAGAAGACAGGCCTGATGGCAGAAATGACTTGGTTGAAGTCTTTTGCATTGGGCTAAGGTGTGTGTCACAGATGAGCAGCTCCTCTGAAATGTGAGAACAGTAAGCTTGCTTAAAAGAATAGTATTTTGATGCACAGGGATAATAGCTAACAGATTTTTACAGTACCATATGGTATTATTAACAAACAAGTCGTATGTTAACTTGACAGCTCTACCTTCAAGCTAACATAGTCTGCAGCAAATATAAATTCCCCTGGGATGAAATCTGGAGAAAATGCTAAGCTTTGGGATTGTATCCAGAGCAGTAACAGTAGCACAGCAGTGATGCATTTCAGGCTTTCTAACCATGAATACATGTGTTCCCAAAATTATTGGTTTCTTCCTGAGCTTTGCAAAAACATAGCAAATCAAAACCTGATGGGAGCAGGTGGAACAGGGAGTGTTTGTGCATCTGCCTAACGGGACTGCAGGGAGCGGAGCTGCAGTGTGAAATACGCTTTCCTGATGTTGAGAGCTGTGATAGACCGACGGATATTTCATCTGGTGCGCTCTGCTGCTGAAACCTGAACTGTGGCTCCGCTCGGTTGCAGTCCTGGGACATGAGCTAATCCCACCGTGGCTCCAGGCTGGGGACCCGAGGCAGCGAAGGGCAGGAGCGAAGAAGGGAGTGTGTGATGTGGAGGAGGGAGGAGGGCAAATGGGTACTTTACTTTTAACTTCCTTCTTGTTTAACCCCCTAGCTGTTTTCAAAATTTTCTAACTGAAATCTCATCTTGGTACAGTGTATAAATCCCCTGAATACGAATCTCTTGGATTTGACCTGACCGTAGAAAGATTAGTTTCCATTGGATACCCTCATGAGCTGCTCAATTTTGTGTATGATCCTGCATTCCCTACCAGGTAAATGACTTACAGATACTGACCCAGCCTGCTCTAGGCCTTGAATATTTGTTCTATAAAGTTCATAGGCACCATGTGAGACCCGGTGTTCAGAGTTGTGCCTGTGAAGCTTGTGGTTGTCCACAGATCATGGGGAAGGGAGCAGACTGCTCCAGTATGTGGAGGGCCTTTGTGCACGTGCGTCCATGCCAGCAAAGTGGGACAGTGCAAGAAAAGAGGCCTGCTGAAAACATGGCCCAAAAATAACCTTTCAAAGCTAAGACACCACAGACACAATTGGATTGCGAGTTAAATCAAAACCAAGGGGAGAAAGAGCCTTTACTGTCCATGAGGCTTCTGGAATAACTCAGAACATTTTTCTTTAATGACTTTAATTAATAGTGTCCTGGTGCATAAGGCATCCTGAAAATTAAGCTTACAGCAAAGAGCAGTAAGACTGGGACCAATCCATTTGACTTGTCTAGATGAATCAAATGCCAAAAGTAAAGAGTGCAAAGTTACTAAATTATTACATTTTGTCTTTTGGTAGCAGAGATAAAAAAGGACATTACTTGTTTTAAACAAGGCTTTTGATCTAACTCGGCACCTCTAAGTTGTTTCCACTTGTGCCTGTGCTGGATTTTGCTTATTTGGCTCCTTTGGAGCTTCTTTACACAAGACGGACCAGAGGTTCTGTTGGCTTGGTGCTCCAGTTTTCACTCTGGCAGCCTCCTTCCTTCCCTCTTCTCAGCATGTTCTACACCGAGACTGTTGCTGGGTGCGCCCATGCCCATAACAAGAGAGTAGCGCTTCACAAACCTGAGATGAAGAGTCCTTTAAGTGCATGGCCTTCATCCCAGGGAGGGGACAGAGGGGTGTCTCTCTGGGAAGGCTGTATTCTCCAGATGCAAGCTACTAGATAAGTGAGACAGAGTTTTGCTGGAGTTGTAACGAGGAATGTCCAAAGCATTTTGCACAATAGTTACGTGCCCCATTTGGTTCTGTCTGTGACAGAGCGGTGAAAAGGAGGGAAGAAATTCCTTTACCACACCTCGCTTTTCCTTGCAGCCCAGCAGGGCTGTCAGGTAACCACAAACACAGATGTCAGATTTGTGACCCTGTGGAAGAGGTCCCCATCTTCCCTGGGATGTGCATCGCTAAGCCTCTGCTGGGTTAAACAGTTCCTTTTTCAAGTCTATGGGGAGCAGATTGGCTCTACCTTTCACCTGGCAATGCTGGGCTCCTGTTGCTCACCTGCAGCCAGGTAAGAGGGACAGTAGGGACCCCATCTGCATAAAAGCAACTCTGTTCTGATGCCCCATGCCAAGTGAGCAAGCTGTTCTAGAGCTGATTTTGGAAAGAAGTGCTATGAAAACGTTCACCGCTTACAATGCACGTGTCTTCATATCTTAAATGGTTTTCTTAACAGAGGATTGGTGTTTGATACCCACTATGGAAACTTGTTGAAAGTTGATGCCTATGGGAACCTTCTCGTGTGTGCACATGGCTTTAATTTCCTCAGAGGGTGAGTACTGACTCGTGGCTGATATTTTTCACTTAATAAGCTCTTTTGTGTCCCTGATCCTCAGGGCACCCATGCCATTAGGAGTTGTGGGGACTCCACTAACAGCAGATGCTGTATTGGTGTTCCTACAGCTCCCAGATTGACTGGGGATGTGCTGAGGGTCCCAGACACAGCAATAGCCCAGGGTATTTATAGCGGAAAGCTCTGTGCCGGCACAAGCACATCTGCAGTGTGCTGGGAATAGAAGAAAACGTGCTGTGGGAAGGGGCTGATGGTGTAATCCTCAGGCTGTCCACCTGTCCTGGCACAGTTTAACATCAGCAGCTTGTTAGTTTAAGGCAAAGCCATTGTGCGAGAGCTCCTGGGAGCAGAGAGGACCTCTGCCCTGTGGAACTGTTAACTCCACAGCCATTACTGAGAAAGGTCAAGGGCCTGAACTAGCTTGGGGAAGGAGCAAGCTTGCTCTACCCCTTTGTGTTTCTGACCTTTGAGGGTGTTAGAAGTGAGGCCTCATGCCATTTCCTGCAGCCTTCCCGGGCTGCTTGTTTCTCTTGCCCCAGAAAAGGTGCTTTAGGAAGCAGAGGGGTCGGCAGTGCTACATGCCTGATGTGTCCTGGCAAATCCCCTTGTATCCCTGCTGCATGGATGGATGGATGGATGGATGGATGGATGGATGGATGGATGGATGGATGACAAGCGCAGGCCAGCTCAGGGCTCCCAAGGTGACAAGCCTTGTATTGCAGGCCTGTGAGTCCTTGCACCGGGAACCCAGAATTTAGAAAAAGCCCTTATATATGCACTCAAGTTCCTCTTTGAGTCAAAGCTGATCTTGAGAAGCTTCAGAAATTAAGGAAACAAGAATAATTAAATGACTTTAGTCATCACCACCCTGCTGATTAATTGCGGTGGGCCCCAGGCAAGCCTCCTGCAGCACAGCCCTGTGCTCCCCTGCTGAAAGCTGCTCGGGGGAGTGGGAAGCAACACATGGAAAGTGGGGGAAAGTTTAAGATAAGCAAACAATAAAAGTGCAGATGATTTAAGGCATTCTCATAGCCAGCAGCATGGGGCTTAAGGTTGAGTTGTGGACTCTTGACCACTCTGTTTCCCTGTGTGGGCTCTGTTCAGTTTGCTGACTCAGCAGTGAGGGCTTTGTGCCTGACTCAGCTGGAGCCAGCACGGGGAAGGGAACGCCGGTGGATGCAGTTTTGCTCTTGTGCTGCTAGTGCATGTGGGAAAGCTGAGTGTTGACTAAAGCACAACAGATTCTAGTTAAGGGACCCTGCTACAACTGTGTTTTGCTGGTCAGAACATTTTATCCTCATTACTTTTTGTGATTTCATTCTTCTTCACCTTATCTATTCTCAGGCCTGAAACACGGGATCAATATCCAAATAAATTTATCCAGAGAGATGACACAGATAGGTTTTACATTCTGAACACATTATTCAATCTACCAGGTGAGTATAATGTGAGCCAACACAGGCCTGTTTCTGTGCCTTTGAAGCCAGTAAAGCTTTGTTAATGTTTTACTCTATTTATCTGTTGGTGGGTTTTTTTGCATTAACTTTCTTCTTTCAGGCACAGGGCCCAAATTTAGCTGACCGTCTGCTGTTGTCCCTGTTTTAAAATCTTGTTTTATTTCTTTGCAGAGACCTACCTATTGGCTTGCCTAGTGGATTTCTTTACTAACTGTGACCGGTACACTAGGTACGTATTCCCTCCGGTTCAAGGTGCTGATAGTACAGTGAGATTATTATAATAAAGAGCGATACAGCACAGATGGAACTGTTCTTAATATCAGTGGAGGCCCCTCAAGTGGTTTCAGTGGGGAAAAGTTCAGGCCTCGTATTCCTCTGACATTTAGAGAATTTAGTGGTGACAAGATGATCTGTGTGTACAGCAGAGACTGGTTATGAGGGTCTCCGCAGAATATATCTGTATCACCATCCTGACTGATGCTGGTATTTGGGTCAGCTTGTAAGACACTTATTACAGAGTGATTACAGGCACCAGAGAGCTCATTTTGAACCTATGTCCATTGGAGCCATGTTTGAACTGGTAACTGAAAAGCTAAATTTCCTCAGCCAGTTACCACAAGTCCCTCATGTCATAATTGAGGACTTTGCTCACTTAACGGTGAAATGCGCAGGCACAATGTGGTGTAAAAGGCTCTTTGTGCAACATGAGTACTTACCTAGCTTTCAAACAGGTATAAGCATAAAAACAAGCTGTGGTTTGAACTGGCAAATGCGAATGCTGCTGTGATGTTGACTCATGGGATGGGTCATCTTTACATATTATGTGAGCAGAAGGCAAAGGTTTAATGGGATTTTACCTGGGAGCAGGGCAACTGTTTATACTGAGAATCCATCAGGTGAAGTGTCCTCTCTCAGGACAAGCATGATGGTTGCTGTCTTAATAAATACAGCTCTATTTAATCCTCCTTGATTTCTTCTGATGCAAACTCTCATGGGTATCTCAAAGATACCTCCACAGTATCTTGTAGAAGAAATTTCTCATGTGAAATCTTAACTGTTCAACACAGAAGCAGTTCCTCCTCTCAGCAGTGAGTATTACATTTAGCTGATTTGCATGGCACCCCTTTCTTTAGTGTTGGAAAGAGGGAGGAAGAACAGCCCTTTGCTTATTTTCTCAGTACCATTCATCATTTGTAAAATGCTGCAAACTGCACAGTCCCAGTCTTTTTTCCTTCTTGTAATACTGTGGAGGAGAAATAAAAGTTGCAGTGACAGGAAGCTGTAGTACTGCTGTGGAGGCACAGGCCCATAGTTAGGAGCTCACATCCTTAGATTTTAAACAAATGTTCTTGAGTAACACACAGTTCCTGTTAAACTCTTGTTGTAGCCTTCTTTCAACTCTGAGCCACAGTAAAGTAGTAAATAAGAAACCATTATGGTAAGATGAAAACACAAGCTCCAAACATTTGGAACTGTCTCTGATATGTTTCTAACCTGCTATGACTGGCCGCTACAATCTCTCTTCTTTCTCCTCACAGCTGTGAAACGGGGTTTAAAGATGGAGACCTCTTCATGTCCTTCAGGAGTATGTTCCAGGATGTCAGAGATGCTGTTGACTGGGTTCATTACAAGGTGATTGCAAGAACTCCTTGGGACATCTGTAGTTGTAACTGAGTTACAGAGACTGGTGTGTAATTCATGAGTTAAGATGTGTTATTCCAGTTTTGGGCAAGAGCCCTGCTTTGCCGCCTAGTGAGCAAATAATAAATCACAGGGGCATGTAAGTCAAGTTCTTGACTGCCCTCCTAGTACTGAAGCATATCTGTCTTGGCTTCCTATTCCTTTTTATTGTGCTCAGATTCCACTTCTGTACTGTAATTCATGGGCTTTAGAATGTGATGCAATGATATTATTTGCACTTACAGTCCACAACTTGTACATTGTCCTAATTATTAAAACAGCTTTTTACTGTAAATAGCTTACATTGGTACTATCTTATGTTGTCTGAAAAGTACCTGCATTAAACAGATAAACTCTTATCTATTTAGAGTGGAGAAGCAGTTAATCTTTTTCACACACTTGTGCACAAATTTAGAATATAATTTTGTGAGCATTAACATCTGGTTAAAGACGTGATTTTTCTTGCTCTTTCTCATTCAAGAGGTCTGTTGGGGAGGGATGGAGAACCATCACAGGAGAACTCTGCTCACAGTTGTATTTGTGGTGGTCCTTTTAGCCATGCAGAAGTCAGGAATCTTTTTTTCTTTCCTTACGCAGTGTTGTATGATACATGTTGGAATTGGCCTTTGAGTAAAGCATTATGGTCAGTGTTGGAGACAGGTCATTGACTGTCTTGTTTGGTATGGCAAATCTATTTTTTGTTTGTTTCTATTGTATTCCCTTCTGAAAGGGTTAAAATGCTGTTGAAGTGGATTATTTACCATGGTGAGGGAATCGATGGATCACTGAGTTTGTGATGGTCCCTGCTACTCAAAGCCTCTCATCTCTAGAGTCACTGGTTCAGATTCGCCCTGGTTTGTACTTTCACAGCATTTTAAAGTGTGAAAGTTGGCATTACTTTGATGTCTCTTACATCATAAGTTTCCATTACCTCACTGGGTTCTGTTTCTGTTTCAGGGATCACTCAAGGAAAAGACCCTTGAGAATCTGGAGAAGTATGTGGTGAAAGATGTAAGTGTGAAGTTACTTTGTGCTATGTGACATTCTGTACTGAGTAAGCAGGCAAGAAATAAACATGCTGATTTGCTTTACTAAATCACGAAACAGATAACGCTGTGATTTCTATTGTAATAACCAGAGACAAAGTGGAAAGTTCGGATGCAGCCTTTATTCTGAGCCAGTGATCCACGTGATTTCGTATTCACGTATGCTTTTTTTACGTAAAATATAAAAGCCAGAGGAAACATTATCACGGGACACAGGTGAATATGCTGGCAAGGCTCATGTTGTTTCTTTTGGTGGTGAAAGCAACTGTGTTCCCTGACCATGTTTTCTCTGCCCAAGCAGACCTCTTTTTAAAAAGCAACGAATTAGCATATTTTTAGACAAAAGTATTCCTTAGCCATCTAACAAAAATGTTACATGCATTTAACCATGAGGCACTGAGGGAAAGATCCTGAAAGACTCACCAGTGACCAGTCCCTTGATAGCCCCAAAGTGTGTGTTCAGCACATCTGATTGAGCAAACTCCACTGGTTCCTTTGCTTTTGCCCTCTGCAGTGTGTGAGGCCCCTCTGGACCACTTATGGTATAATTATTCTTTAGTTTAGATGAGCTCTGTAGTAGAGTATCACTTTAAAGCAGTTAACCTTGTTTCTAATTACATGCCTGCAAAATTCTTAGGAAACCGTCCTGTGAGGTAATCAGCTACTCTGGCAATGGACTGAGATTTATGATTCTATAAAAATAGCCCCAAGAATAAACTCTCCCTAATCTGAGGTTGGAATTATAATAAGCTCCAACTTGCGGCTCGTGTGAGCTCAGATTTCACCTGCCTCTGGGCCCATTTCGGGAACAGACTTGGAGCTGGTGGAGCTGCTCCAGCGTGCCTGGCACCGAGCAGATCGTTGGGAGCAGCAAAGGGTCCCTGGCACTGGGTTTGGCAAAGGCACCGCAGCCCTGCTGAGTCTCCCCTGGGCCGTGCTCTGGAGGGTGTTGCGTGGAAGGGAGTAGAAGCTTTCCTGGCTCTGGCCAGTGAAAAACAAGTGGGTTTGATTGTTCGTTGGTTTGATTTGCTTTCATTTGTCTGGTGGGATCGTAGTTGAGAGTGCTTTGCCCCTGATGAATCTCTGTAGCTTCTGTGTGTGACTTTCATGTCCCTTGGCTTTCAGGGGAAGCTGCCACTGCTGCTCAGCCGCATGAATGAGGTTGGGAAGGTGTTTCTCGTCACGAACAGTGACTATAAATACACAGATGTAAGTCCTGCTTGAATTATTGTGTTTGGTGTATAATGGAATAAGCAAAACCCAGCCATTCATTTGTATGGGTTTTGGTAGGACATCTTCTGGTGGAGAACCAGGTGTTCTCTAAGCTAGATGTAGGATGGTTTAGTGGTGAATGCAGATTAAGTCTTGAGTCATCTTTTGTAGTCCTGGTTCTGCTACTGACCTAGCATGGGCCTGGCTTAAGTCCCTCTGTGCCTCACTCAGCTCCTCGGCAATTAAAAGGCTGAAAGAGAAAGCGATTCTCATTTTAGATTCCAGCATCCTTTAAAATGCAGAACTTTCCTTTGAAGTGAGATTGTTCTGAGTACGGACGGCTCACCAAGGCCATGGTCCTGGAGAGCTCTAAGAGGGCTCTCTGCTGTACTGCAGAAATAGACACGGTTACTTCAACTCCAGGTCAATGTCAGGATATTGCAACACTGCTAATCCAAATATGTATGTGCTACTTTAAAGCAGTGCAAGATATACCTGAAGCAGTGTGTAGATTCCTGCGGCAAATGTGTTATTTGATTATAAATATTACTGTTTTAATTCCTGTCACTGTAAATTCCATCCATAAATTTTATCTCAAAATCTTATGCTGGCTTTCCTTTAAATCTTGAAAATAAAGTTCTGTAACCCGAAGAGATAAAAGCAGAAAAATATGCTTTTATAAACTACATAAATGGATGTTTAAAAATGCATCTCTGAATAGTTTCTTTCTGTCTTTCAGAAAATTATGACTTACTTGTTTGATTTTCCACACGGACCAAAGGTATGTGATTTCTAGCCTGCAGTTCCAATAGGACTTGATGTGCCTAATTATCTGTGTAGCTGGAAAGCATTTTAATCCTGCTTCATCGGCTGCATGGGATTAGTTGCTTTAATCTGGTTAAAATACACTTGCTGTTTTGTGTCCTATTTGAATAGGATCAAAGCAAATACAATATAACAAAGAGAAAAGAGGCATCATCTGGTCTCAAGCAATAATCTGTGTTAATGATAATATTATTTTAGTGATAACATGTTTTAACTGTCGCATTTTGCAGCCAGGTTTATTAGAAATCTTGCACAATGTTTTAGATAATTGTTAAAAAAGAAACTTTAAGCAAAGGAAATAATTTTATAAACCAGCAGAAATATTTATGGGTGATGGTGCCTTGACTATGGTATCTCCAAATTTTTAATCATGATTTTATGGTCTTCTGAGGTCAAAACTCAGCCCTGCAATTTTTTGACAGAGCGCTGAATTTATATTACTTTCTCAGTCTCCCCGTGGGAGGCTATCTCTCACTCAAAAGACATGTTTTCACACTATGCTCTAAAGGTAGAAGATGGCCAAGGGAGAAATTTTCAGAACATGGAAAATCACCACAACTGGTAAATCGAAAAAGTCCTTGCTGTGGTCTTGATGTCAGAAGGAGCGGTTGCATGGAGCAGAAAGGGCTCATGAACACCCGGTGTCCTTCAGGCAGGACTGTGGTTTGGAGCCATGCTCTGTGGAATTTTCCCACTCCTGGCAAATGTACCAGCGTGGCCTTGTAAGGCTGAAACTGCGAAGTCACATCTGTCTGTGTCTGTGCCTGATGTCACCTTCAGAAACGGTGGCAGCAGAGTCATTTACAGCATCTCTTTACATGACAGCTGTGCTGTGATACAGATGTTCAGCGCAGTTCTCCTGTCTCACACCACATCCTCAGCCCTCACAGCTGGGATGGGTTGGGATGGGCTTGCTGCGAAAGGAGAGTGCTTTTAGCATCGTGCCACATGAGGCACGAGCAAGGGGATTTTGATGGACCAACAGTGTCACAAGGGTATGGCTGTGGCCAGTGACACTCCAGTTAAACCCCCTATAGTTGATTGTGTTGTGCCTGATTCTGGGGTTTGGTTTTGCCTTTGCAGCCTGGGAGCGCCCATCAGCCATGGCAGTCCTACTTCGACCTGATCCTGGTGGATGCACGAAAACCCCTCTTCTTCGGGGAAGGCACCGTGTTGCGGCAGGTGGACACAGTGAGTGGCACATGGAGGTCACCTCTATGGCGTGAAGGACTCTCACACCTCCTCTGTGAGATCTCAGTGTCAACAGACACTAACTGTTTAGGCAGGACCTGCCCTAGAGATGGTGAGCTGGATTCTCCTCTTAGCGATTCCTGAGCAACCCCATCACGTGGGACGCAGCAGATCCCGAGGCTTTGCTGGCTTCCCTAACGTACTGCAGGTGGCATTAGGAAAACAATGTGAAAAGCCACCTCTAGGCTGCCTGGGAGTGAGAGACACAAAAAGTATCAATAGGACAGAAGAGAGCCAGACTGGTGATCCGTGCTAACACAATACCTCTTTGCTCAGGTGACTGGGAAGCTGAAGATTGGTACCTACACTGGCCCACTGCAGCATGGCATCGTGTACTCGGGAGGTGAGGCGAGAACACTTTTTGTCCTGTGGCACGTCTCCGACATACCCCTGTGGCCTTCAGCCACTCTGGCCATGAGAGGACTCATGCCAGGCCCCAGGCACGGCTGTGTTTCCCAAAGCACAGTGTACTGTGCCCTCTGCACACCCCTCCAGCAGCTCTCCATCATCACTGCTGCCCAATGCATGGAAGAAATGGACCTGTTCCTCCTTAAATACCCTTTTCTTCCTTGCCCGGGAGGGTCTGGGAAAATGCCACTGCGGGGCTTGTGGTGATGGGGGAGCTGCAGCTGGCCCAAAGCAGTGTCCTCAGCTCTCACCACACTTAGAGGGTCTCTTGAGCTAGGGAAGGGCTGTGGGTGGATGCACAGGGCTGTCTGTGATGCCCATGGCTCCATTACTCTCACAGGGGGTGGGAAGCAGCATTGTCCCTCTGCTGCTGCTGTTCACATGGGGATGTGTTGGGTGAAGCTGCCCGAAGGTGAACTCCCAGGTAGGTGGGAAGTGCCCCATGCTGTCATGGCCAAACAGAGGTGCTATGTGTAGCAGTGGAGGTTTCTGGAAGCAAAATGTACCTGCTCTGTCCCTAACCCTGGCCCTCTGAAATGAGCCACGTGTTTCCCTTTGGCTCCCCATTCTGAGTCATGCCATTCCTCTCTCAGGCTCCTCGGACACAGTCTGTGACCTGCTCGGGGCCAAAGGGAAGGATATCTTGTACATCGGAGACCATATCTTTGGAGACATCCTCAAATCCAAGAAACGCCAGGGCTGGAGGACCTTTCTGGTGATCCCCGAGTTGGCGCAGGAGCTGCACGTCTGGACAGACAAAAGCGGTCAGTAGCAAGCCGCAGGCCAGGCTTTGCTCTCGCTTGGCTGGTGCCGTGCCTCTGAGATTGGCGGGGCAAAGGGGTGCAGGGGAGAGGTCACCCCCACTTGCTGCCTTGTCCTTCAGGCCTTTTTCCTCAGGGCTGGGTGTTGGTGGCAGGAGCTGGAACAGCTCCCGTGGGCTGGCCTCGGGGTCCCAGGCCTTTCGTGTGTTCTTTCCCAAGCTGCCTGCACGTGTTCAGCCAAGCACGGACTTGATTGGGGGAGAAGCTGCAGCTGGGTGGGATTGAGTTGTTCCTCATCCATAACCCTGCTCCAAAAACCTTCCCCCTTTGTCTGTGTGGGGTTCTGGCTTCTCCAGTAAAAAGTATCTGACAAGACACCCGGGTTATTGTCCCTGTAATGCCTGAGCCATTAGACTGCCCTCCCATCTGCAGGGAGTCCCTGCTCACCAGCTGCTTTCTCCTGCTCCCTCTGCTGCTCTCCTGCTGAAGTGCTGTGTGTTTCCCATCCTCCAGCACTACTGCTTTTCTCCCAGGTTTGCCCTTTGGTGTGTAAATAGTTCTGGGGGTTATGAAGTTGCCCTGTGGCTGGTTGGAAGGTTTTGATGATGGCTGTGAAAGGTCAGCCTCAAAAACAAAAGGGGGAACCAGCAACCAAGCCCAAAGCTTTGCCAATGGCACAGAGCATGCTAGAACCCTCTGCCTGTGTAGTGGCTGTGAGGTGCCATGTTCCATGATGCACGGTCCCTCCACCGCCATGCAAGGGGAGTGGGCAGGATGGGGGGTTTGCTTTCAGCCCTTTTGCTTTCAACAGTTTAAACTTACCCTTTCTTTTCTGGATTTTTCCAGCCCTTTTTGAAGAGCTGCAGAGTCTGGACATTTTCTTGGCTGAGCTATACAAGTGAGTGCTCAAACACTGACAACTTTCCTGCTGCCTCTCCCAGCCTAGCGACAGCTAATGAGTGGCTCTGACAAACCCTTGGGGCTGGGTTAGTGGCACTGCTGCTGGAGCTTTGACCCAGCCTGGGCTCTGCCCACGAGACCAACCTTCCCCTCCAGACCAGCCTCCCTCCCCCAAGCCCCCATCCCACAGTATCTGATTCTGAAAGGCTTTTCACACCATGTATTTACCTTCTCGCCTGTAACTAGGCATCTGGACAGTAGCAGCAATGAACGCCCTGACATCAGCTCCATCCAGAGACGCATTAAGGTACCAATCATAAAAATCCCTTTTCATCCTTCTGGATCCCAAAGGGCTTGGCAACCCCATCCCACTGCTCAGCCCTGAAATGCTTTGCTCTGCCTTTGGGTGGGCATAGCAGGCTTGGCAAAGCCGTTCTGTCTTTGTGGATGCAAACATTGGAGCTTCTCAGCTCACTGGTGTCACTGGCACTCCTGAAAGGCAGCCTGGTCTGGAATAGGGTCTCCTTCCTCATGCACACAGCAGCACTGCCTGACGGTGCTCACTGCTGCAGAATGGGTGCTCGGCAGGTCTGGGGCCTCTGGGTCTGCCAGCCCTGGGCAACCAGCCTGCAGGAGGTGCTGGTCCTGAGCCTGCTGCTGCCTTCCCCTCTGTTAGCTGAGGCTGGGCTGCACTCCAGTGCCACGGGACAGGAGCGCAGAAAGCCTTGCTGGAGATTCTTGCAGATCTCGTGTAGCCCCCAGCCCTCTGTGTGCTGCAGTGCTGCTGCAGCTCCGCGCTGCTGCCTGCCTGGCCAAGGATCTAACCTGCCCTTTGCTTCCAGAAAGTGACCCACGACATGGACATGTGCTATGGGATGATGGGGAGCCTCTTCCGCAGCGGCTCTCGGCAGACCCTGTTTGCCAGCCAGGTGATGCGCTACGCTGATCTCTATGCAGCCTCCTTCATCAATCTCCTCTACTACCCCTTCAGCTACCTCTTCAGAGCCGCCCACGTCCTGGTGAGTCGCAGACCTGGGGGAGGCAGGCAGGGGCCCAAAGGTGTTGCGCCTGTGTGCATTAAGGCTTCCACAGGCACCAGGAACAGCATCTTGAAGGACTGGGTGGGATTTGGTGCACTGTGGCCTAACAGTTCTGGGGTTTGCTCTCTGTCTGTCTCGGGGAGATACACTATGCCATCTCCTCTCTCTCTTCCACATGCAGATGCCACACGAGTCCACGGTAGAGCACACGCACGTCGACATCAATGAGAAGGAGTCACCGATGGCCACGCGCAATCGCACCTCAGTGGATTTTAAAGATTCTGACTACAAGCGGCATCAACTGACCCGCTCCATCAGTGAGATCAAACCGCCCAACCTCTTCCCCCAGGCACCTCAGGAAATCACACATTGCCATGATGAAGATGATGATGAGGAAGAAGAAGAGGAAGAAGAAGAGGAAGAAGAAGAAGAATAAGAAGGAAAAAGCAAAGCATCTCTGAAGACAAACCATGACTCTAGCAGTGATCAGGAGCGGATTCCTTTTTTGGGGCCCTTGGGGTGATGGGTTGGGGGGTGTGATTCTTGAAAAGGCACATTTTGAAGGTGTCCGGAAACTTTGAACAAATTAACACTAATTAGGAGGAGACCCTTGTTTTCAGTTGTGCAGACGGTTCAAAAGGCTGATGGATTCTGCGTGGGTGGTGCATTCAGATTGCACTGCCCGCCTGCGCTGTCATGCCGCTCCCATTACATTTAGGGATGCTGCATGTTTCTCCCTTTCCCATGATGTGTTTCATTTGGTTTTCATTTGAACAATGTCCTGTGAACGGTTTTTGCCATTTTTTACATTCGCTGTGGAGAAGGAAGGGATGCTCTGGGCCCTGCAGGAGACAAAATGATCTAAATCTTTCTGCCCATCAGATTGCTGATTGCTGTCCTTAACCCTCTGCTTCTGGGTTAAAAACTGCCCCCTCCCAGTGTTAGCCAGGTTGTTGCTGTGGTTTCCAGAGCTCAGTTTACCCTCTGCTTGGCACGAGTTTCTCTCTGTAAGTGGTTTGATTCCTCTGGCCATCACGGATGGTGGTGGGATTCCAGCTTTCACTTGCGTAGCTGCAGGTGTACACATTCAGCTTGTAGATGCCTGTTATCCTCTCCCTGTGTTTCAGAGCTCTCTTTCATCATCCGCATGTGATGCATGACTTCCAGCGCATTTCTCAAGCAGCCGAGCCACACACTGTGTTCTCAACTCCTGTAGTTTCAGCAGTAAATATTAACCCAGGAGCTTGAAGCTACTGCTTTAGCATTACATTAGCTGCTTTGTTTTCCTGCTGCCTATTACTGACCTTTCTGTCTGCTCAGCTTTAAGTCAAGCGTCCCAAAGACAAACTCAGCCACCATCTGGAGTGAAAGGGCCTGTTATTCCAGCGTGCTGCGGGCCACGCTTGTCCGCCCCGAACCAAGAAACCCCTCTGTGCTGGGAGCCGGGAAACTCCCGTCTGGCCAGCAGCGGCCTTGACCTTGGCCGGGCACGGAGCAAGCGCAGGTTGCGGTGGGCGAGGCTGCGTCCCCGGCCAAGGCAGGTGACGGCCACAGGCTGCCGTGTGAGGACTGGGGTGGCCGAGGGTGCCCCGTGGGGACGGGCAAGCGGTCCTTGTGTCCGAAGGCAGCCTGGGGAAGGCGTGGGGCTGGCGCAGCCAGGCAGCAGCACCCTGCAGGTCTCCTCCGTGTCGTGCCCGTGCCGTCCGCGTGTGAAGGGATTACGAGGAGGGCCCTCTTGTAATGAATTTGATCATTGTTTCAGTACCATAAACTCATTTAATCTTTTTTTTTTTTCCATTTTAAAGTACCTTAGGAGAAAATGAAAAACAAACAAAAAAGAACCACACCACCAACATCTGAGCAGGAAACTCTGCTGCTGTAGTGGCAGTTGTTCAAGTCAATAAATGATGTTTCTAAGAAACACCTGGTGCTTTGTGGCGCATCACTGAGATAACAAGAGCTGTGCTGGAGGTGGCAGGGAGAACCAGGACTGTTCCGTGGGCGTCCCAGCAGGATGGGTGGCTGAGAAAGCATCTCTGGGATTTGGTTGCCTGACGCATTGCCAGGGAGTGGGTGGGCATTAAGTGGTGGGGTGGAAAGGAGGCTCTTGTTATCCTCATTGGCTTCAGCTGGGAGGCACGGGGCAACAACGATTTTGGCCTGGATTCAGAAAGAGAAGGTACTTTTCCATGGCTGAACGGGCAACACCACACCACCACCCCTGGCCTCTTCCTCCAATATTGCACCTTTCCAGGGCTGTTTCCCATTGGCATTACCAAGGGCTGCTCCCCACCATGTGTGACTGCATGTCCAGGGTGGCACAGAATGGCCCACGCTGACCAGGAGCTGAAAACCTGTTCAAACAGAGAAAAACACACGCGGGGAAGGCCAGTGCTGCCGCAGCCATGGCACCAGCTAGAGGCTGCTTGTACCCTCGCCCAGCCAGGACAGGGATGGGGACAGCCCTGAGGACAGCACAGTGCTGACACCCCTGGTGCCAACCAAACCAGCCCTGAAGCAGCCCCACCCTCAGAGCTGCCACCGAAGGACATACTGGGCCTGAAGTGCCAAACAGAAAAGCAACATTAAATGGCTGCAGACGGTGGTCAACAATTACCAGCCAAAACATCAGGGATTGCTAAAAGCCCCAAACCCAGCACTGGGTCCCTGACCCCTTGATTTTGGGGGTCTAGATAGCAGCTAACACTTGCCCACAGTGACGTCAACTGCAGGAGAGGTTTGGGGAGCCACTCCCGTGCCTCTTCACTGAAGGCCATGCTGGCCTTTGCTGTCTTTAACCCTCATTGCTCCAGCTATAAAAACGTTTTTTAAGCTTTAGCTCAGCAGCTGGGGCGGGGGGTGCGGCTGCAGAAAGGGAGGTCTGGGGAGCTCTGTGCATTCCTCCTTCCTCACTGGTTGCCACAAATAGCTCACTCCCAGCCCTGTTTGTGACTGTGCTGGGGAGAAGACTCTTCAAAGTGGGAGCAATGGAAAGTATTTGACCCCCACTTGATGGTGGGAAAGCAGCAGGCAGAGCCTTGCAGGACCTGTCACTCCCCTCATGGCCCTGCCACAATGCTGGGGAGCGAGGTCCAGGGAGATGGGGCCATCCTGCAGGGGAGAAACAGGGACAGAGGCTGCACTGCGTGCAGCAAAACCCCCACAAGGCTTGAGCAGACACTGCCCGACACAGTGCAGGGAGAGCAGCTGAGAAACACCTGTGACGAGGACAGGAGTTGAAGGGGGACAGAAGGGTGAGACAGCTGTATGGGAGGGCTGTTTCTGGCACTCAGGAAAAGGTGGGTCATTCCTCCACCACGGAGCTGGAAGTGATGCTGGGCAGGAGAAATACGCACAGGCTCGCTCTTCTGCTCAGAAATACCTCTCCATCACTGCAGGCTCCACACAACTCTGCTGCCAAAGTCCTGACAGTGGCAACAGGCAGTGGCACCTAATGCAGGGGACAGACAGACTCACTCCACCAGCAACATCCAACAGAGCCACCATCACCACCAGCCACATCCCTCACTTGCAGTTCCCAGAGTCATGCACCGCTGGGCAGGAACACAGCACCTACGCTCCTGGACAAACAAACATATGTGGAGAGCAGGTTGTAAATAAGGGGTTTTATTAGTGGAAAAAAAAAAGGACCTCACCCTTGAGGGAACTTTGGAAAGTCAGATACTTGCTGTCACCACCAGCTTCCCAGCTCCTGGTCAGCAAAACCACCAGCATGGCCCTCCCTGCCACAAGGACTTACGGACCCAGACCCACTGAAACTAACAGCAAAACCTGGCTCTAAGGGGAACAGGATCCAGCCTCTCAACAGCTGAAGTGGAGATTAAAGACTGCAGCTGCGCCAATAGCAATCTGTGATCTGCAGAGCTCTGGGTCCAGGATCACCGACATCAGCCCCACCACCCGCATGCCAAAATCTGTGCCTTGGAAATGAGGAGGGAGCACGGAGGAGGGAAAAATGCATAAACTGGAATGTTCAACAGAAAAAAAAAAAATCATCATTTATCTAAAAAGAATAGAAATAAACAAAATGCTTTTAAACAAAATCACAAAATATACAAATAAATCTGGTACAAAATAAATAGGAAAGATTGGAAATCTACAACAAAATTGGAATAATTATAAAATTCATTCATATGACAATCAGTATATGAAACGTATACACTTCATTCAGGATTTCAGTTGTGCTTATTTAGGTTTATGTACACACATGGAAATACTGTAGTCAGAATACTACAACTCTGGAAACCCGAAGTCATGTACAATATGATACAATTCGCAAAGACCACGCACGATGGCAAACAAGACAAAGGGAAGAGCCGGCTGGAGTGGCTGAGGGGGTTCGGATCGCCACAAAAACGCCACAGTTCTGAGCGGCGGGACCACGGCCGGGCCAGCGGCAGCCACAGGGGACCCGGCCACAGGAGAAAGGTTTGGTGTGAGCCCTCCGGCTGTTGAGCACCAGCCGCTTGTGGCTCCCAGCAAAGCTTCGGCATGGGGGTTTTTAGAGACAACGTGTTTGGCATCCAGGCACCTGCCCCCTGAATTCAGGTGAGGAGGTTGGCGCTGCAGCCGTGCGGGCTGGAAAACGCAGACGCCATGAGCTCTGAGGTCCCTCAGCAGGGCCCGACCTTGAACCGCTCGGAAGCCACCCTTGTGTCACCCTTGTGTCACCCTTGTGCTCGGGAGAACATGGAACAAATGGGACCGGAGCACTGGTGCGGGCTCCTGCTGGGTTTCCACTACCCAAATGTCACACGGTCTGCGAGGAAGGCAGAGTCCCTTCAGCAGCATTTCCTACCCTTGGCCAGCGTGACGCAGAAGGACAGAACACGTACCATGGGTAAAATCCCACCGGCCAAGCCAGCCCAGCCCAGCCTGCTGGGACCTGAGACTTTAAAGCAGGAGTGACGCTAGAGCTGATCTAGGCACGGCCAGTCTGTCACTTCTGTGACCAGAGGAGCTCGCCAGGAGTTTCCTCTACCCTCATTCATCTTTGGGCAAACCCAGAAGGCAAGAATTCAATATTGGCACTTCCAACTAAAGGCCTATGATGCAGGCTATTCATCTGACACCTACAAGTTTTTCACTTGAATTTGGAAGGATTTGATACAACAGTGATGCCCAGACGATATAAAAAAACCCAAACAAGCAAACAAACAACCTCCTCCTTTTATAAAGCTCTGTGGTCTCCGAACAGGTGAAATGGGCTGCTAGACTGCTCCAGAAAGCACTAAATGCTGGGACAAGCCCTTTGTCCCCAACAATTCCTGCGATCAGCTAACTGCTGTACTGCTTCCAGAGAAGACAACAGAGACATCAAATCCACCTCTAGAACATCAGTGCCACTTGCAGCCGTTGCACATTTCAGGTGCTTGTTTGGCTCACAACAGTCAACAAACCTCAAGCCAGGCTCTAGGACAGGCGGCCTCTGTGACCAGCAGCCAAACCTCTCCTGCTGGGGGGAGGATTAAATACCGAGCACTTTGTTAGGCAGAAATCCGCGCTGGAGGGGCGAGGGCAGCCAGGGCACCGTCCTCTGCAGGATCCCAGCGACTGGTCCTGCTCAGAAGTAAACAGGGACCAAAGGAGAAACCTCAGGAGAGCTGAAAGGTGGTTTTCAGCTGGAGACAGAAGACCAGCAGCTTTGAGTACCGTATTTCCAAGGTGCAGAACCATGACAGAGTCTGCCCTCAGGATAATGAGAACAAGATGCCACTCTGACTGAGTTCGGCGCTACCGATCTGTGAAACACCTTTCTCTGCCACCTGTACCATGCTTTCCAACGCCCCCATCCCATCCCTGCAGCTCAGGGAGGGGCGCTGGGATAACCTGGCACCCCAGGCTTCCTCCCAGGGAATGCTCTGGCTTCCCCAGGTTCCGTGTCCAGCTTCTAGCAGAACAGCAAATATGCACAACCAGACCAAAAAGCTCAACCGTACCGCCTTGGACCCGCAGCAGCAGTGTCCCCTGGCCCGGACACAGCCATGAAAGTAACCACAGAGGAACACAACCCAGCATGAAGCCAGGCTCCAGGCAGGAGCAAGACACCGAGCAGGACTGGCCAGGGACTCTGCGGGAAGCCGCGGATGCCTCTGAGTCACCTGTGCTGCCAACACATGGGAGCGAGGCCACTGTCACCGGAGACAGCACCAACAAGAGACCTGCACCAATGGACCAAGTAAAACAACAGAGCAGGGATGAGGGCAGCTTCCCAGCCCAGCGTGTAGTGTAGAGCTTGTCCTCTCTGCTGCTCATCAGGATGAAAGCTGTTATCTCCTCCGTGCCATGAAAAGATGCCTGGCTTTTGGTCACATTAGGTAAGCTTGTCATTTCACTGTTGGGCCAAACCAACCCTCAGTATCCAAGGACCAGGTGCTTCCAAGCCTTTCAGCACACGCCGGTTTTCTGCTCGTGCCAGCTTTGCGCATGGCAGCACACAGTGCGAACGCAGGAACCCCTCAACGCTGCTCAGACACACTGGGGTTGAAGCCTCGAGTTAGTGTCACAAGAAGTGCTCTCTGCAGCATCCTTCCCGCCCCCACAGCCCCAGTTTTCTACTGGTAATCCAACACAGGTACTACTTTTAAAACCACAGAGGTGTGTATTAGTTATCATATAAAATAAGGTACATCTTTCATGTGGGAATTTCTATAGATAGTGTATTATTTCAGCACAAGGAAGATGCGTGTTCCAAGGGGTCCCGGAGAACTCACTCCATCGCGCTGGATACTTACACAGGATGCTCACGAGGAGCCAGCGCTGCTCTTTGCCATCCACGCCCCCACGCCCCTCGGCTGAGCTCTGCAGAGACCACAGGAAGCACCACCGCTGCCCAGGCAGCCCCTCGCCACAGCTGCCTCTTTGGTTTGAGCTGATTTGAGCCAGAGCCTGACACTACCAGTGCCAAAAATCTCATCCTTATCTGAGCTGAGCCCTGAAAGCTGAGAAGCAGCAATGGGTGATGTCCATGGGCATCCTGCTCCCCCTGAGTCTTCTCCAGGTCTGAGGTGAGTGCAAAGGGCCGTACCCTGAGACTCCTACTCTTGCCAGCTCCACCTGCACAAAAAGGCACTTAAGAAAAAAACAAACCAACCAAACAAAAAAAACACTGCAGTGAGGAAAAGGGGAGTGAGTCCAGGAGAAGAGAGGAGGAACAGAACAGCAAGCACAACGTGAATGAGTGGCTGACCCCTCTTCCAACCCTGAGCTCCAGATCCAGCCCCAGCTGTCCCACACAGGTCTTGGTGTCACCCCATCCCTGCTCGGTCCGGAGCAGGAGCGTGTGTGAGTGAGGGCAAAAAGAGCACAAGAGGGATCTGCACAGGACCAGAGGCTGGGAGCAGGAGTGGAAGGTGGTGGAAGGACCTGCCCCACGGAGCTCACTCTGCTGGTGCAACTGGATGGGGGCGGCACCTGGTCTTGCCACAGCAGCCTCCGGGACCCCTCCCTGGCCAGCCCGGACACGCTGCAACACCCCTGGTCCCTCCGCAGGCCACCCCGTCCTGAGCTCCTCCGGGCAGCGGCTTCAGCTGCACAGGGGTTCCAGGGAGCAGACAAGCTGGGAATAAAACAACAAGCACTTTGTAAACTCTGGAGGGGTGAGCTTGGGCTCACAGAGAGGCCGAGGTCGGTTTGCTAAGCTCACCCTGAGCCCCTCTCCGCTCAGAACTAGCATGCTTTGTATCATCTCCACGTCACCAGAGTCAGTCTCGTTTGGAGAAAGATTCTCATTGGAAAGCAACAACATTCCTTCACTCTTTACAAAGATTTGGCAATATACAGAATTAAAAAAAAAAATCATAGTTACAACAGATTCAGGGTCATTTCATTTAAAGGAAATTCAACCAACAGGAGTGTAAAAGTTATAATTCACAGTTGTGCATTTAAGATATTAGTGTTGAAAACCTCACTTCAAAGAACTCTTGTGCAAAATTGTATTGACAGTAGAAACCATGGCTAGATGCACTCCCAGCCTCCCCCGGCCAACAGGCCATCGTCCGCCCCTCTGCCTGCGCCCGGGGGCAGACGGACGAGGGGCACAAAGGCGGCAGTAGGAGCTGACATAGGAAGATGCAGTATCCTTTCTACGAGTCAAAGCCTTGCCGAGGTCTGAGGTCAAGTCCAATGATTCCCAAAGCCACCAGCTGGTGCCCTGAGCTGCGGTGACCACCGGCAGCCCTGCCACGTGTCCTTGCGGCGCTGCGGCGCGGCCTCTGAGCCCACCTGAGCGCAGGCGGGCAGCCGGCGAGGCGAGGGGAGCAGACCTGCTGGGCAGGACACCCCCGCCAGGGCACGGGCTGCGGCGCCACCGCAACTCCGCTGCAGTCAGGAGCGCGGAGCCCCGGTGCCGCCAACGCCGTGCGGAGGCCCAGAGTGACCCTGAGCTGGGCACCGGGCTGCTCCGCTGGGGACGGGTCCCACCAGGAGGGCTGGGAACCCCTCGTGCTTGTTAAACAGTAAAACTGTAAATACCCTGAGAACAGGGAGACTGGATTTTTTTCCCCTCCAGGGAGAGGACCATGCTTTGCTCTTCAAGCTAATTACTAGTAGCAGCTCCTAACCCCTCTGGGTCAGGTACATATTTTCCATATGAAACACATCTATAATCAACTATTTTTATGGAAATTATTTCACTTTCCATTATTGGATCTGTACACATGATGGAAAATAGTCATGCAAAAAATCGCCTGCAAATTTTGGAACAGTGCAGCATGGGCAGAAGCAGGAGGTATTTGCTTTGGGATCACATGGCTTTGGTTGGAAAAACTGGCTTTTTTTTTTTTGCTTTTTTTTTTTAAAGGGAAACAGACACTCAAACAAACCCAAAACTGCCACAAGAAGCAGAGGTCAGATCCAGCGAGCAACCTCGTCGCAGAGAGAGGCTGCCTTGACTTGAGCCTTCCCTCCTTCGGCAGGTTTGACAAAATGGATACTGCATCTCAAGTTCACCACTGTGTCAAACACTTCCAACAAACCTTTACATTCAGCAACGCTAGAGGAAAACTGGCGAGGTGAGTCCCTCGCTGAGGACAAACGCTGTAACATCTCAACATTTTGCTTTGTAAGAAAGGTGCAATACCGGCAGCTCCCTGGGAACAAGCAGGGTCTAGCTCAGCCCGTGCCGATGCTGAGCTCTTGGTGGTGGTGGGCTCGTGCACATCAGAGCAAGGATGGAGAGTAAGGAAACACTTTAAGATGGAACTCAAAAAAAGTTAATAAAAAGCTAAATGTGAAATTAAGGGTTTGGGCCCGCTGTTTGCTCCTCGCTGGGTGCACAAGTTAGATATCGCGCCATTTCTCTGCCCCCTTGTGGGGACTTCATCCTCACGGGTGGCTCCAAGGAAGAAGTGCACCCTCCCATCAGGGAGGACAGCAGAACTTGGGGCTGCTCTCGGGGAGACACAGGCTGAATCCGCTCTGACACCGTGCACTCCGCCTTCCTGCCAGGACACCCTGCAGCAAAATATCGCACCTTTCCAGCCACTTTTGCCAAGACAGACCACGGGACCTTGTGGCAAGTGCCTTCCCAGCCGGTGAGCTGGAGAGATGGGAGAGGCGTGCGGGCACAGAGAGGGCTGGCAGCTGCATTTGGGGCTGGGGGCTTCTCTGAGGGTCAGATGAGATTATCTGGATGTACAGAAAGGAAGGGAAATGCTACATAGCCAGAGGCCATGAAAGGGTTTCAAAACAGAGAAACTGCAATGCCTGATTTATTAGTCTCTCCAGATACCAAGGGAAACATTCACGTTTTGTTTGAGACAGCACTGAAAGGGGAGAGGATCAGGGAGACTTTTTTCATTTGAGGACTTGGACTCCACCTGTGGGAGCAGGGAATGCGTGATGCACAACCGCCATGGGGGGCCTCTTGCTGGCACCCAGTCTGCATTCAGGTTTTTGGGGTGCAGGAACTGTTTTCTCCTGCCCAACACAGGGTGCCCCGAACTAGCAGCAGCTGGGTGGAAGAATCTCTGCTCTGCTACCATGGTCATACCTCAAATGGCTGTTAAAAGGGACAAGAGAGAAGGAAATGCACTGAATCCACTCAAAGGAAGGAACGTGGCTGGGAACAGCCTGGAAACAAACCCCTCCGAATCCCTGAAGTGCAATACGCTCGCTTCCGGAAAGCTTTGTCAGTTCTTGGGGAGGACAGGATGGTCCCGACTCACAGCAGAGCCCACCCTTGCGCTGGCAGAGGTTTACTGTCACCTGGAGGATGTACTTTGGGCGTAACTGTAGCAGCATTTTTTGTGTTAATACTAGAGACTGAATGGGGGACAGGGACTGATATTCTCTGTCGTTTAGCAAAGACCACACATCTGCTCTGGTCATGGTAATGGTGCGCAGACTGCTACGGCACACAAGAGCTTAAATGCTTGTCATTTTGGGGTGCACGCATTACTTCGCCATACAATCGTCAGGAACATCAATGAAAAATCATCCAGTTACTTCGCTATGGAAAATTAGGCCCAGCTTTCATTTCACAAGACTGCAGTTTTGCTAATTAACTCCTTCCCCCCAGTATCATCTTCAATATACACAAAGTGTTTGGAGGTTACAAAATTGTAAGTGTAACAATGTTTTGCCTGTTTTACAAAGAAACCTTCTGAAATTGGAGAGATCATTAAATACTAAAGTAACCACTCCTTCCCTGAAACTTAACTGGAAGAATGTAATAATAATAATAATACTCATCCCTTGGCCCTCCAGGTGCCTGAAACCACAAGTTCCTTGAAGCTTGCTCATTCTTATGACACAAATAACATACAAGTACCAGTTATGAACTTCTTCACAGGGCAACAAAAAGGACCAATGAAGGGTGAAAAGAGGCCTAAGGACACCAAAGCCAATTCACAAAACCACAACAGAGCCCATTTGAGGTGTGGGAGGGACAGAAACAATTTAAAACTCTGTAAAATACTTTTTAAAAACATGATCTCTCTTGAAAAAATAACTGGAGGAGCTTTGAAACTTCTCCATATATGTTTGAGGAGGGAAAACCCAACAAGGATCAAAAATACAGGTAAAAAATAAACATGATTCTACTTTGCAAGAAGTATTTTCACCGTTCTCAAGGGTGGCTCACCATTCCCAAAGTACGCTTGGGGCTTTAGTCTCTTTGTCTTGCTCTTTGCTCCTTTCTTCCTGTTTCTTCCTCTTCTGCTCCCAGAACGGATGCAAAAGTCTTTGGTCTCAGAACACTGGATGCAGCACAGTGTTGCAAGCACATACTAACGGTGTTCACACTCGGGGAGGAGGCAGGAAGGAGCGAGGGCTGGTCCTGCTGAGGAGATGGGACGGGCGGGTCGTGGGGAGTCAGCTCCTAGATGGCCCCTTCGCTGTGCATACTGTGGTTGGGCTTGTTGTGAGTCACACAGTTCTGCTCGTTCAGCAGGTTTGCTGTCTCGTCCGGCAAACCGTCATGCAGCTCCGTAAGAGTCAGTTCGATTTTAGTGTTTTCACTGTCCGAGGACTGAGGTGTTTTGTCCATCCGGGATGCCATCAGGGCATTTTGGTACTGCTGTCTTGAGATCTGCTCCAAGCACAGAAGGAACAAAACCAGACAGTCACACTTTTGTGTTTCCCGTGGGACACACTGTGAAATTAAAGTGCCCTCCCTTCCCAGATGATCACACTTCAACCCCTGTTTACCTGTTCCTATAAAACATCCCTGTGCTTTGCAAGCCTAGAGCATCCCAACTCAACCCCACGGCATGGTGACATTTCCACAGACAGGGTGGAAGCGCAGAGCTGTGCCACCACCATGCTGTTCAAAGGCAGGGATTTATTCCTCTGCTGAGATTTTTAAATCTGATCTCCATTTCCTTCTAACCATGCAAATTTTTAGGGCAGAATCAGAGTTCAGTGAAGTCTTTTTCCCAACATCAGTGAGCTCCTGGTGAGGCTCTAGGTGTCCCCACAGAGCCAGAGGGTACAAGCATTACTGCTCTTGTCTAGGCCAGCTACCGCAGCAGGAGTTACAGCCTTATTCTGACACATAAGGGCATTCAATTCTAGAAAAGATTGGGATTTCCACAGAGATGAGACCAAATCAGCAACCGGCCTCTGCAAGAGCTGGCTGCACTCAGCGGAACAGTCATGACAGGAGCTGGCCTAGAACACAGAGCATTACTGCCCATGATGCCCTGGAGGAAAGGAAACCTATGGCCCCATATTGCTGCATATGGTGGTAGAGGGGAGAACTCCTCCTGGAACCACAAGGTTCAGCCCCGTAAACTCCTCCAAGTTGGCGACCTCAGCCAGGACAGGCAGTGGGATGCACATGCGCTGGCAGCCCTGTGTGCGACCACAGCAGTGGGCTACCACAGCAGTGGGCTACCACAGCAGTGGGCTACCACAGCAGTGGGCTACCACAGCAGGCAGGAAGGTGCAAGAGGTGAAACAGGGCTTTTAGAAAACTTTAGAAACTTTCAAAAAGTTTGAAACTTTAGAAACTTCAGAAAAGTTTCAGCAGCAACACAAGAGAGGGACTGGAAATGGAGAGAGTCAGACACACCAGGTCACAAATCCAAAAGCGAAATCCAAACATGCACGAGCAGGTCACGGCCCTGGCTTACAAGGTATTAACTGAATAAACGCCCATGTGGCACAGTGAAAACACTAATTTTGAGTACTCTGTCCTATGTGTGAAGCAGAGTGACGCAAAAAGAGGTGTGTGAGTCTGATTGCAGAGACACCAGAGTTCAGCATTCATCAGCCTCGGTATGAACGCAGTGAGAGTTGGACGCCACATAACCCAGCAAAAGAAGAGCAGCTGCTCTGTACAGCAGATCAGCCCTTGAAACCTGTAGCCAGAATCACTTGCCCGGTGGTAAATATTTACTGATCTAAACCTTGAAGGCTTGAACCACCAGCCACAACACTTGCATTTGTCAAGTTTGGAATGCAAGACTGTACTCTCCTTTTAAAATTTGCCTGCGGAATAATTGATTTAGCATTCTAGTATTTCTGCTCTATTTCACACTCTTAATATTGAATTAACTTTGACAGAAGTTGAGTTCACAAATCACTGGAGTTACATACAAAGAAACTGTGAACATGCACTTTATTTAAGAAAAGCATCAAGGTCAACTTCTGGCCATGGGACATCAGCTTCCCTGGAGTCCCAGCTGGGCTAGAACTGTTGCCAGCATTTGCTGTTCCTCAGCTCAGCAACATTTCTCATCCCACAGGACTCGCACACATTTCAGCGTGGGATGCACCATGCTGGGGGCAGAGCTGTATTCATGCAGCAACTCACTGGTAGTATGAGACATGAGCCTAACATGTGAAGTTAAGATAAAGAGAAATGTCCAAGACTTCTCCAAGCAGAAGAAGGATGACAAGTCGGAAAGTTAGATCAAGAACCCCAAACTGAAACCAAAATCAAAAGTGAATAAAAACTGCAAGCAGCAGAAAACGTCTCCTTTAGAAAAGGACACTGATAATGAAGGATCTCCACTTCAGGTGGCTCCGAAGGCTTCACAAGGATACACCTTTCAAGACTAAAAGCAGAGAGAGGTTATTTTCTATAATCGTTCCTCGAGGGACCTGAAAACCAGAAACTTACGTGACCAATCTGCTCACAGGTCTAGATGAGAGGAACAGTGAAGACAAATTGATAGACAGCAGATACTGAGAAAAAGTAATTTTAAGTGATTTTTAAACAGCTGCTTTCACAATCCTATTTACTCACAGAGCTAGTGGGACCTCCCTTCCCCAGGCTCCCCATTCTACCAGCCAAGCACAGCTTTCCAGAGGGGCCTTTCCAGCTTTTTTCCTACCTTGACAAACTGAATGTCTGTGAGTGCTTTCACTGAGTAGTCCGGAACGTACACTTGGAGGAAAGAGGCGTTCAGCTGGTTGTTGCTGCTCCCTAACGTTGGTGTCACTGCATCGATGCGATCACCTCGGTTTAAAGAGTCTGAGTGATTCAAGCCACAGGGCCGAGGTGGAGACTTGTTTTCAGCTGAGAAACAGGCAAGAGTGAGAGATTTCTTAAATCAGGTACAAAACCTTTGAAGTCAGCAGTTTCAAAGGGACATAATGAATCATGATGTGGCACAAAAGAACTGCAAACACTTAATCCACTTATAACTAGACATGCAGCCAGACAACCAAATTAACCTGAAAAAGAGTACATTTTGAGTACAGAGCTGGTAGTTGACATCACCGAGTATGCCCTAAACAAACCTGGTTTTGTTAATGCTGCGATGGACATGGCCTGTGCTCCGCTGGTCACAGTCCTGCTGCTGGTGGGAGCTCTTGATAGGCAGACTATGCTTAATAGATCCTTTTTCCTTAATGATTTATCATCGTTAACTCCATACCAGACCTTTCATCCACAGTCAGCCCCAGCTAACTCTTACTCCCTTTTACTCCACCTGGTACCTACATATGCCTCGTTCCCTGAGTTAGAGCAGACATTTTCAAATTCGTAAGTGGATCAAAGTGCACTCCACATGATGATTACTTCGACATTTCCTCTAGTACCTCCCAGCGCTTGAAGGGGCAAAAACTCAGTGGAGGAAAGCAAGCTCCATGTGATACATGCCAGCCAGCAAAACAAGGAAAACAGTCCATGCTACAGAGAAAAATCTGTGTCCAAGAAAGGGGTAAACTAGAGACATCATTTTCCACCACTGGCCTTTAAGCACTGCAGGATTTCACTTGAAAAATCTTGCAGTTGTCCCCTGTGAGTGTGACCGGCCACTGTTTATCTCAAGTAAATGTGCTTTCAGCAAGCCACAGGCATTTTGCACCCCCAGCTCCCACCCACGCAGTGACCCAGCAGACAGGAGGGCAGAGGTGCATCCCCAGAGAGACCCCAAGCCCTCTGACAGATGGCTACTCCCTGCGCGCACACGCAGTACACACGGATCAAAGAACCGTCTTTGAGACTGGCGAATTTTGGGATCTTAGTGCCGTTAAATTTCATCCAGCCATTCCAAACTGAAACTTGATGTAAACCCTGCCACCCACCATGTGACCCCCACTCTCAGCTGAAAGATCACTTTCATATTATCTTAAAATATAGAGCCTCTTCAAGCTAATCAGCAACAGTATACTTGCAAGCTTTTAAAATTCTTTTTTGAAGAGTTTACTACATATATGAACTTACGTCTAAAAAAAGCACTCCCTAAAATTCAACCCTGCCTCTGCTACTTAATCACTGTAAATACAACCTCTCCTTGCCCAAATGACACAGTCCATTCTACATCTCTGCATTTAACCTTTCCTAAACATTTTAGATGCTTCTAGATACAAGGCAGAATTGCCCTGTTTTTTATTTCCCATTTAAAATCCCTCTGATGTCATCCTTCCTTCGATTTTAGAAAAGGGAACCAAAAAATACATGTTCTGACCACTCGGCAATTTTTCTGCCGTTTCTGCACTATGGAATTAGCGCAGGTCCCTATGGCAACATCGGCTACAGGCTTAGAGGGAAGCGCTCGCAGCCCTGTGAGGTTTTCCTCCACAGCAACTTGCCGTCTGGAAGGCCACAGCAGGCTGCAGCAACCGCGGCCAGCAGCCAAACCTCCATCCGCGCAGAGGGCTTGATGCTGTAAGCACCACTGGAGAACAAGGCCCTGTGAAGGCTGAGGGAATTTGTCTGTCCCACCTGCATACACAAAGCACGGCTGTGTGTGACAAGAACAGCATCACTGCTGCTCAGGATAAAGGTTTCCATCTGGAACAGCTTTACACTAGTCTGACTTGCATCTGCCCTTTCTTTCACCAGGGCTCTTACAGCACATTACTAATAAAAACCAAAGAAGGACAGAGAGCAACATGACAAAACATTCTGTGATGCTGTGAAATCATTTCTATATGTACCTATCTAATTTATATCTATATCTAAAGGACAGGTGAGACAAAGGGGCAGAACAAAGAAGTATGATTATTAAAAATCTGAGGGAAAGTACATCACTTGTGGCCCACGTACAAGTCAGGGAGGGAGAAGAGAAGCTAATGAAGAAGGAAAGACAGAGAAAGGGCAGATGACAGAGGAGCACCAGGCAGGTCTGTGTTGGCGGCAGCGTCCGGCCCCCTCCAGCAGGCCAGCCCACATCTGGACAGATCTTTTCTACCCAGGTTTTTCCATACTCCTCACCTTCCTACGTAAAGGATGAAGAGCACAAACCACAAGACAGACATCAGTACAACTGTGTTATGAATTTGGGGTTAAACTATAGGATCCTTTTTAGGAGGACCCAGTAGAAAGTCCAGGTTTCATCAAAACTGGTACCACACTGTCATAGTGACCAGGCTTACCATATCAGTTCCTGTCAAAGGAGATTCTTCCCATTATTATTTTCACTATTGATTCTTTTTTTTCTTTTTTTTTTTCAGTTGGGGAAAAAGCTAGGAAAATATGCTTGGCATTTCTGTTGGAAACAATGTGCATGTGCAAAGGGTATACTTATTCGTAGCAAGGAAAAAAAAATACAAGACGACCTGGCAAAACAAAAGAACCAAGGTAAAAAAGACAATCAAAGCCCCCGAGCTTAAAAGAAAGCCATCAGGTACTTTAATTAAAGAAAGATTAAATTTCTCCCCCTTCTTTGAAGTTCAGCCATAGGAAACTTTAACAGGGAAGGAAAAAAACTCCCCTGCAGGGCAACAACCTGTAGTTTGTTTGGAATGTGCATGAGACTAATTTAAGGATTGATGGTGAAATACATTGTCAAAAGCAAAAAAAAGAAGAGGGAAAATAGAGGAAGCAGATGGTGAAAGTTTATGAAATGCATGATATGTACTAATGTTTAGGAGACATTTCACTTAAATATGCATATCATTATCTTGTTTGCTTTTAGGTCTAGGGAAAGGCACATGTCATCTGAAAGAGATTTCAAAAGGCAGAAATACGCCCACTGTGGCCCAAACTATTTTAGGATTCTCCCCTTCCTCCAGCCTTCCTTGATGGGTTTCCATTTTTCTCAACTACTCTGTGCGTGCCCTGTCTGCAAAGCTCAGTTCCCGACCCTTCCCAATTTCCAACCACTCGGCCACATCTCAGAGCTCTTTTTGGCCCAGTTTGTTCACTCCTTGGTCTCAGCTCTCCAAAGGGATTTCTGTGTCAGTCAACTTCATTATTCAGCAAGGAAAGGTCTTAACCAAAATGGGAACCAGAAAACCCCACAGGAGGTCCCACAACCTTCTTGCACATTCCATTGCAAATCCGTCCACTCAGTAAATCACCGTGCTGGTCCCTGGCATTAACGTCACTGAGAGAAAGCTCAAAGCTTTTGAGGAATTGAAATGGTCAGACTGTATACAAACCATAGAATTTAACCGTATGAGAATACAGGAAGTCTTTCATTAAAGAAGCTTTCCTTTTATGGCAGTTTAGCAGCAGACATTCTCCTTTGCCAAATGCATTTTCTTCTGCATTTTTTAAGCCTCAGTTTGGGGGAGAATACCTTCTTTTAAAAAATATCCCTAATTTTCCACCAGCGTACATATGAGAAACAAGAACAAGCACACATTATCAAATACATTTTCTTCAACGTGTTTTTAGCTGTTTCTGCTTTGATGACTCTGTCGTGTTGCTGCCAGTTACCATAAACGAAAGCTCGGGATACCTACCTGCGCGGCATAACTCTGTGCTGGACTTCTAACGAGCAAAGGGGTCAGATAAATACAGACTGCAGCTGACGTTTTATGGCATCAGGGCAGTCACAAGAATGGTGAAAATAGAAACATGCGGATTTACCTGGAGAACCTGCTGCTAACAACTCTGTTCTGCTGACAACAAAGGTACGAGACAGGGACAAGGGAACTAGAAGAGGGAGAGAAAAAGGATGAGATCACAACCAGAAGGGCGGCAGCTATCCACACTCGACAGGGGAAGGAGCCAGTTCACACACTGAAGAACTAAAACCAAAAGTGCAAATCAACTGTGGAAAAGTAAAGGGTTAAAACAAAAGAAAAAAAAAAGAGACAATTAAACAATTTTAGGAATAAACCAAAAAACAAGCCTAAGGAATTACAGTGAAGTGAACAATTTTCACATGCTAATTTGAATGATCATCCAAGACAGAACTGCCCAGCAAGGTACGCTCAGTTTTAAAATAGCTCAAAAGGAGCAGGGGTGCCTACTCCAGCCTGGAAAGCAAAGAGCTAGATCAAGCCAGAGCGCTTTCGTGGGCTCTGTTCCTTATGGGAGTCAAACAAAAACAGAAATAAAACCAAATGATACTTCATAGTTCTTCAAGTTTCCAGTAAAACGTCAAGCGAGGTTGTGATTTTCCAAGCTCGTCCCTGTCAGGATGGGCAACATACTGCTCATCCTTACTGCAAATCCCTCCCCAGCTGTAGTTAAAGAAAAAGCTTCCCTCTTTGTTGTCATTGTTTGGTTTAGGTTTTTGTTTTGGTTTGGGGATTTTTGCTTGTTTTTGTTTTGTTTGTTTGTTTTGTTGTTGTTTTGGTTTGTTTGTTTACTGACTTCACATTCCAGGTGGGGAGGGCAGGCACACGGAGTCTAATGAGAAGACAGGAAAGAGCAGTTTTCTCTTGTTCTGCAACAACTTATACTCTCACTTTCCTGGCTACACAAAGCAACAGGAATTTGTTTTATGAGCTCATCCTAACAGAAATCTCAGGATGCTGCAAGACATCATAAAACAAATTCTCTAAAACCTGAAGGGAATGCCAGCAAAATAAGGGGTTTGCTACTTGTAAAAAGCCAACCAGCTGAAGGTAAATGAATGCAAGGTTGGCCCAGATGAATTTTAAATGGTGCGTATCCTTAAGTTTGACATGACAAAATCCAAGATGGATTTCATGGCATGCGAAGGGGAGAATATTTGACCTCACAGGACTTGAGGCAGCTGGCATGTTTGTGGGGACAGTCAGCAACACGAATAAAAAAACTCATGAAAACATCCAAAATGAATAATGCTGGCAAAACAGAGATGCCACAAGCGTGATGATTTCCAAGCGTAGGTCTGGTAGGAGAGAAGTGACCATGCCTAACCCAGCTCCGTGCCTGGCCCATACTGCAAAAGCTGAGCTGTGAAGCTGAGGGTATGATGCGGTTGCAGACACACACGTGTCAGGATTTGTCGTGAACAATGCTGCTACCGCTCAGATAAAATCCACCCAGTGCTCTGCACGCTTCCAAATCTGTCAAGACTCAGAAATTTTAAGCTAGACTGATCAAATTTAAGTGCACCTAATTAAGGAAGAATTAGTCTTGCCTTTAGCAGGGAGCTCACGTGTCCGAGAGAACTGCTGATGTCTGTAGAGTTTAATGAGGCTATACTCAAAACTTACAAAATAATTTTAATTCCAACGCCGTTCACTAATGTACATACTCATAGGTACACACACGTAAAGGGAGTGCTCACAAGTGTGCAACTAAAACAAGCTGCCTCTCAAGTGGAACACGAACCCTGATGCAACAGGAGGACCCAATTTCAGTACGAGAAATGTCTCTCCCTGCAGCTGAGCAAGCAGCTTTGTGTCAGCAGTCGGCCAACGCCAGCACCAGTGCCACAGCTCTCCCCAGCAGGGCTGTGGATTCCCAGTTGAAATCTTAGCAGTGACACTGCTGGCACCAAAATACATCACTGAATGCTGAAACACAGCACTGGAGCCTGCTCTTGGCAGATTATAAAACAATCCCCTAGCCTGCACCTGTGTGGTTGTGGTTTGTGCTGCGTGTGCTCCGGGAACTGGCTCACAGCGTGGTGGGAACAGGCTCACACCTCGTCCTCAGGCCCCAGCTCTCCCCACTTCTGATTTTCTCAGTTATGTTTCCACACAAGCTGACGGGAGCAATCTCTTTTCTTGCACCGCTGCTCTCCTTTTCCTCAAGACGGCTTTAGAAGCAAGAGTGGTAAAGTGAACCATCCCCAAACTAGTCAGGCGTTTGTATGTGCACCACTAGATGTCCCTCTGCCACTAATTATTTATTCCCGCTAATTCAATCCCCGTTACGCTACCCTGAGAAAACCACACAGCTGTCCTCCCGCAAACACATCACTCGCTAAGGCCAACACTCGCATCCTCTGGGAGCTGGCAAACCCCTGCCAGCCACCGGGTTTCGGAGCCAGCGCTGCCACCGGCCCGGTCCCTGCCAGGACACTGTGCCAGGCAGGCGGCTTCGCTGGCAAAGAGCTATCGGTTACCTCAGCCCCACAGACACGGCAGGGGGGACAGACACCCTGTGCAGCCGCCTCCTGCCACACTCCCAGGCTTGTGCAGGAGCGCATTCCAGAAGCAGAAGGTAAGAGGACATACCTGGTGATGCTGTGAGGGCCATCACCCCATAGTAGGAAAAAGCACCAGCTTCAAACTTCATCCCCTCTTTCCCAGCCTCCACTTCCACTTTCCCCTGTTAAGGAAAATGAGAGAGAGCTGCAATTAAAAGGGACCGTAGGTCTTGAGTCACAAGACCAGACTTGAGCCCTGAAAGCTGGTTTTGCCTGACGTTCCTATGCAGTGTCATGGTCCCTGCAGTTTGTAGCAGTGCTTAAACAGGGACAGACCCTGGAGGGCAATACTCTCCTGTTCCCTGATCTATCATGGTCTTTGGTGCCCTATGGCCAGCTAAGACCCTGTAGAGGAACGGGATCACAGTGGTGTTTTGTGGTGGTACTGCTGCCCTGCTTCAGGTGTTGCCAGGCTGCTTTCCCTCAACGCAGAGGGAAAAAATACTCCCCCGGAAACACAAGTTTATATGTAGCACAGTCACCTGGGGTCTTGAGACACCCCGACATTTTGGGCCACAGCTCACATTCACAAAAAGTCCCTTCTAACACAACCACAGGAAAAGGAGAAGGGAGACAAAACATGAGGAGGCTGGCTGCTTTCAACTATGAGATTCCTACAGAAACAAAGCCCTTATTCCTGAAGGATCAGTCTTGGAGCTACTTTGGTTTTCTTGGTTTCTAGCACTTTTTTACATACGTCAGTACCCTTAACTTAAGATCTTTCTCTTTCGCAGGGTTTTACCTAGAAGGACCCTCAGGGCTTCCCAAGCTGCACAAAACCACACTATCACACAAGTGTACTTGTTTCTGATGTGGGATGAGCCAAATGTTTAATATCACATCCTACAAGGGACTCTGGAGCAGAACCCACCATATCAACATCCCAGTTACTTTGGTAAATGATTAGCCAAAAATAATTGGCTTCTTAATGGGGCCTGTTTTTCACATCCATCCACCCCTACTGGTGCTGCACTGAAAGCTACAGCACACCGCTGCAGACAGAAATCTCATGCAGCTTTGTGGCTGAACAACACAAATGTTTGGATTTCAGGCAAACAACGTAATTCCGTGCAATGCTTTCCCTCTGGCTAGGTTGGAAAGGGCAGCGAGACTGCCTATCCCATGTGTAGTAGGTAAACTGAATATCGACTGGACCAAATTGGGTCAAAATGAGTTCCTGTGTGTTTATTTCATTAAGTACCATTTAAAATAAATAATCATGCCTTTAACTTTATAGTACCGTACTGAGGCAGAGAGACATGAAAATGAACTCAGCCTGCATGAGACCTGATACCAAGCCACTTTGTCTAACTGTCCCAGATGAGAAAAACCACAAAAATCTACCTAGCAGGAAGAGAGTGCCTAGCTCACAAATCCACTTTCCTGCTATCACAAGCAACAACTTCATATAGTCCCTTTTAAAACCAATTTCACTCCACAGCACAAATAAGTAGCTTATTTGTTCATTATAAGCCTTCCAAGAGGTCCAATTTCATCACCCAGACAAAGACTGGCTATAAACACAGCTCTCAACCTACTTACTGCTGGTAGTTATTCACCAGCCAAGACTAGGTCTCCAAAATACATACACAAGTGAGCTTTGATCTTCACATGCAGTCAGCCTAGAGTTAGTATCTAAAAAGCTACAAACTGGTAACTAGCAGGAGTTGAATTTCAGTGCCAAGCATATTGCTCCATCAGCACCCGCAGCCCCTCCTGGCTTCCCAGCGGTGGCCACATGAAGACCAGGCACGCTTGGCACAGTCACAGCAGCTGAAAAGCTGGTAAGAATTCCCCATGCACGCTACTAGATGTGCTCTGCCCTGTTTAAAAGCATGCACGTATCGTTTCTGGTTTTCTACTGTTTAATGTTCTAACAGGAACTTTAAAAAAAAACCACAATGATAAAAACAAACCTCAGACTACTACAGAATAACTTCCCATTAGCTAAGAGAAAAGCTGATGCAAACGGGTGACATTCCAGCTAAAACAGTAACTCTACAGAGATTAAAGTGGTAAATTTCATGCATAGAATAGATATTTACTTGTGTTCTGGCATGCTTTTACTGTGAAAGTATTTTCTTACATCAGGAGACCAAGAGTAAGTCCAAGATCATTTAAGTAACAAAAGCAGAATATTTATACTCTCTTGATCCTTGCAGAATGAACCTTTTTACCATTTTTTAGTATGCACTGCAAGACTCACTTTTCCAAATTATGGAGCCAGCATATTGTTGTTGCTAAATATTTATTGATTGAAGAATAGCTCAGAAAGAACTGACTGTTCTTTTGTATCGTACATGTCCTCCATTTATATCTTTTCAGCATTACCTCATTCAGGAACGTTATCTTGCCTCTGGAATATTTCAGATCGCAACAATTCAGCAAATAAGAAAGAGCAAAGAACTACCAGTGGCTCCTCAAACACTTTAAAAAATTAATCCCTTTTTAAAAGAGAAGTATGATGAATCCACAATACCATATTCCAGTGCTTTCTTCATTGTTTATCACTGACATTGTTTAAAACCCTTTCCCACCCCCCCCCCTTTCTTTTTAAGGTCACGTTAAGGAATATTTCAAGCCCTGTATTTCTACTTTAGCTATGATGCTTGTGTTTTTATAACTAAAACTGATTACAGTTATCCAGGATAGAAACACAAGCGCATTTCCAGCAAAATCTCAAAGGGCTGCTCCTGCTCAAACGGTGCTAGATGGAAGCGAAGTTTCTGTATACAGCTTTACGTAGCCACTCAAGCGTTCCTCTCGAGTGACAAGACCTGGGAGACAGCAGCACTGGAAGCAATCCTGTACAGAACAAGCAGAAAACCGTCCTTCCACACCACCTAAGGGAGCAACCTAAAACCCCCCAAATGCAGCAACCTCGGGGTAGGGTGAGTGCTTGGATGGCAGGGCACCCATGAACCGCAGGGCCTGTGGCAGGAGGTGGCAGCCGTTCAGCAGGTGGTGCCATGTCCCCACCGAAACCTGCGCTTCTCAACACCAAAGGTACAGACCTCAAAACTGCACGGAAAAATGTCGTTTCTCTAAACTGTCGAACTCCCCGTGCTTCCTTTTGCAAAGGGGAAAAAAATGCATTAGGACAGCATTCTGGCCAAGCTCCTATGCCATGGCATTTTTTGCAGCCCTGTTTTCCAAACAATGCCAGCTGTATGCAGGGATTCCTTTGCTTTGCCTATCCTAGTGACACCTAAAGCATCAGCAACTTTCAACAGATGACTGGAACTGGGAACTGCTGTCTACCCTTCACAGGTGGTTTAACTGAGGCTGAAAACAGCTGAGTGAGCTCTTCAAGGTTGGCAAGATCATAGAAGAGGCAGGAGCAGTTCCCAGGAACCATAGCTCCATTCCCATGTTTGAAAGAAGACAAACTTCAACAACTAGAAGAGGTATAGAGAGGGATTTGTCAGGAGATGCATGATTTTGCACACAGCTACATAATCACATGTCTGACCTGTAAAATGAGAACAAAGTAGTCGACGGGCTTGTTTCGCTGGTAGAGGTAGTGTTCTGGGGCTTTCTTGTTCTTCTCATCGTACTTCAGCTCCTGGATGACGTTGGGATGTTTTAGCAGCCTGAGAAGGATCTTCTCTGACATCTGGGATGGACCAAAGGCTTCTACTTCTATAACACAAGACACAACTTGGCATTACACTTCATATGCCTGGCAAGAAGTTAGCAATACTCGTTAATAAGCATTTGCCTATAAAAGACACACAGATGCAGAGTGATCCATTATGGTATTGCAGGCTTCCTGTCTTTTGAGATTGTTAGATTTGTAAGGGGGGGAAAAAAAAACAAAAACAAAACAGGAACGCCCCAACTTTCATTACTGAAGTATCTTTCAAAACAACCAAAAACCATGTCTTCATCTGAAAGGGAAAAGAAAAAGAAAGGCAGCCTTGGCCACTTGAGAGTTCAGAGTCACAGTTCTTTGTACAGGCTCACTGGAGAGTTGTAAATGGCGAAGTTTTACAATTGGGGCATGGAGAACCTTTGAATTTTTTTCTTCCTTCCTCAAAGTGTTACTGCATTTATTGCACTTAAAAAAACAAAACAAAACACTGTTCAAGGCCTAGAAAGTTGTTCTACATAGATGCTCTACATAAATCAGTGACACAACTGGGGCTGCCACGGTTCATATGGGAAGAGTTACTCAAAGTGAGAGGCAGTGCAGGTCAGTTCAAACCATGTGGGATTAACGCCTGACACAGAACACATCCCCTACCCACTTGCTCTTCAGTGTTCCAAACAGGAGCGTTTGAAGTGGAAAAGCTCGTCCTTGTGTGGGAGAGTTAGGCCAGGAATGTTGAGATTTACACATGCAAATTGATAAGTTTTCCTAACGCCTCATTTCAGAACAGGACTGTTAATGACCCGTGACCTTGCATCTGCTAAAGATTCTATTCTCAATTTAGAACAGAGAAACCAAAACTGTAGCTTTCATCTCATTTAGCAGTGGCTTCACAGCCAGACCTGGATTTATGCTACACAGTCCTTCCATCCACAAAACAAGTAGAGAAGTAGCACTGTGAGACTACGTCTGTTGAGCAGATGTTTAGGGAATTCCATCAAGTCTTGCACCACTACATGAACAACGCCTTGCTTGCTGTTAAATCCGCATCTTCCTGTTGAACTGCTTCCTTTCACCAAGGACACACTCAAGTGCACATGAGCTGTAGGAGTCCAAGCCTTCTAAGGAATTACTGCCATTCAGCTGAGATGCGATAACCGGTCACATACATGTTTCTCTTAAGTCACAGAGGCAAAATAAAGCGGGAAGGCAGACTAGGAGCATCTAGGCAGGCAGTTACTGCATCTTAGAGGAAGGGAAGTGCTAATTTCCAACTTGAGCTGGCAAACTTGAGACAAAACAACTTTATCATTTTCAACTCATGAATACACGTTGAACATGGCAGTGAAAGACGCCCGTCTGAAACGCCTGTGTGTGAGAAGTCTTTAATGTCAAAGAGAGACAGCATGAGCAATAGGAAGGTATGTTTTCCACAAGCTCTCCTGTTAACAGGTCTCATCTCTGAAGTGAAGGGACCAACTTTACGATGAAATGTAGTGTCAGCTGCAAGAAACCATTCAAGGCCCTGGCCTCTGCCAGACTGCCCACCCAAGGGCTAAAACATCAAGCTGTTCTGGAATGGAGACAACTGTCCTCTGAAACCTGAAGTCATCAACGGAGGTCACACAAGCCAGCCAGAAATCCATTTTTAAAAGCACAGTTCAACCGCCTGCGCAGTCTGTATTAAATGTGTCGGGAGAGTTTTTCATTTGGAGTCAAAAAGTCTCACGGAACAGGTTGAGACCTTCCTGCAAAACGTCCAGCATCTCTTTCTGGAGAAGGCGCCAGAGTGCAATTACAGTCAGCTGGCCAATGGTATTGAGTCCTCTTTGGTTTGTTCCCTGAGCTCTTCCTAACAGGGTGTACTTGCTAGTTGTTAATCTGACGGACTCTAGACATGCAGTGCGGCACTTGGCATTCATCCTTACCTTTCAGACCAATTTAAAGTTACTGGTCCACCCCTGGTAAATGTCTCAGAGGGTTCATGCCGACACTGAACACAGGAGAGGAGAGAATTTAAAAAGAAACAACAGTGGCATTATTTGTCACCCCACAATCCAGCCTCCCTTCCCGCCTACACTGTCCCACCCACCTCACCGGCCTTTGCTGACAAACTGCCTCCGAGGCTCTGGCACGACTGCAAAACAAGATAACCCGCACTTGCCTGTTGCGAGGAACCGATGCATTGCCAGGAGGAGCTGTGGTGATATTTTAACCTTCATCTCGCTGTCTGTCTGCTTGAAGGCAGAGAAGTCCTGCTTCCTGTCCCGATGAGCTACTTTCTTTTTCGTCTTGTTATCAGCTGGGGAAGGGAGGGTGGGAGAAGAAAGGAAGGAAGCGATTTCTGTTAGAAACACAACAGAGGTCCAACACAAACCGCGCTGGATGGAGTCAGTCGGGATGGACACCCAGAGCACAGGGTGCAGACAGACCCCCCTGCAGTGCATGCAAGACCCAGCACAAACCAGAAACAACCAGGGAACTGTGGTGAGGGCTCAACCCACCATGAGCCCCTGTCCTGCAGAGCCAGGAGCCCACGGTCTCTGCCCCTTCTCTGTCACTTCAATGGGGGAAAAGTCTCCGTTTGCAAACGCCTAATTGCAGAGCAGCTCTGCATATTATACAAAAGATGCATGTGCATTTCTAGGCAGGGAAGAGGAGTCCTGCTCAGTGCTACTAACAATTAAAAGGTGTTGCTCTAAAACAATCTCTGTGACAGCTACTTTTTCCATACATATTCCTTATAAAATTCCCATCAAGAACATAGACTAAATACACAATGGCTTATTTCTTATGCTGAACCATGGCTCCACTGACCCTTCACAGCTTTGGCAAAATCTGCACACCTTTAGTCCAGGTAATTCCCAATGTGTAGAGAATACAGTTTCTTTTGTCCTCGTCAATTTACAGGCACTGAAGCCAGAATGAAGTACAGAGCAGCTTCACAAGTTACAATATGGGAATTCACCTGCTAGTGATTCTGGACTCCTGTCCTTTATTCAGCTAAATACTTGCCACTTGGTTCATCTGTGTCTTAAACCAGGCTCTGTGGTGGGGAATCCCTATTTGTGAAAGACAACATGAAAGATGGAGTTGTAGAGGCACAAACAACTCAGCTGTCATCATCCCCCTGCTGAGTTAATCTGCCCAAATGTCTAGGAAACCAGGCAAGCAGAGGGTTTAGGCATGTTGGGATATGGTATGCATCAATTCCAGGGAGAAGAGGCCTCCACTCAGATGGCAGGGTCTTGCTCTTCTCCTGACACAGTGTATAAGGTGGCGTTGGCTATAAGCAGTAGAATGCTGTCAGGCAGCTCTGAGCTCCACTGTATATTGCAGAAAACCCAAGTCTTAAGGCAATTACTGTGAGTTCCTGAGACCTGAGGGATGGCTCAGGTTCTAGAGCCTTAGTGGGGAAAGATAAGGAAAACACAATAGCTACTAGTCTGTCACACCCCTAGTAATTTGTTTAAAATGACCGGACTTTGGGGGACCACAGACAGGTGCATTCACTCACTGCAGAGAAATCAGGCAAACACACGAAAGAGTGTGAAGAGGTGAAATTAAGGCTGTGAAACATCATGTATACTCCAGGTAAGTTGTTTCCAGGTTTTGGGTTACGTATGCAAAGATTATTTAAGTGATGTATCATAGCAAACAAGCCACTGAGAACTGGAGTCCTGTACGTGTCCTAATATATGTGACAGACTACATAAGGCTCAGAGCAGCTGAGTTGGCAGCTTGGAAATGCACAATACTGGTAACAGATTTCTAGAAAGATTTTCCCAAGTCACCTAACCTAGCCTTTTAGTTATGAATACATTTAGATTCTCAACTTCCCTTGGACAAGCCTCCACTATAGGACCATCAGAGACAGAGCAGCGACATTTTACTGATAGTACAGTACCCACTCTAGATATCTAAAGCTCATTCTGGGAGCAGTGCCAATCAGAAAAATTGAGATATTTGTTTCCAAGCACATGGAGGAAAACAATGATGACCCATGCCTTTTTTCTTCTTTGAAACCAGAAGCCTCTTACCCTAGTAGTACTTTACCTGAGACCTCAGCTACATCAGGGACTACACAAATAGAAACCACTGAAGGGAGCAGTTACAGACTAAAACAATCACTGCTTTAGGAATATACTCTGAGACAGACCTTATCCGTACTTGCAGTTAAAAGAAAGATGGATACCAAAGCACTAGCAGGTGAACAGGAGAAAAGTCTGCCAGAATATCTCACTAGGTCCTACCTCTTCTAAGCAGCAAGAAGAATAAAAACAGTGCTTTCACTTGAAAAGCTCAGAGAATGCTATTTTTTACAACACTGTCACTGAGATGCGTTCTCACAAGGAGCTCCATCATTGCTCTCTTCAGAGAGACAAATGTCACCACAAGTATGAGTTTTGGGCCTGGGACAGGAAAATGTCTCTTCAGCAGGGCAGTAAAGCATCTCAGGATTTCTCCTGCTAGTGATTATAATACTATACAGTAAGAGCAGAGCCATAGGGCTTAAGACCATTATCTTGCCTTATATTTGTAATGGATGGTTTTCATTATTCTTCACTATCAAAACAACTTCTGAGCTTCTTATAAGACACAGGAACCAAGGACTGGATGGTGACAGAAGTAACTGAATCTGGACCAGCTATTTCCTGTCTGTCCTTTCTGCAGTAAGTGAGATGGAGACCTGGGCACTGAAGTTACCTTGGCACACTGAGGTGACATCTGCTCACAAAGTGCTGTGACGTTGTTTGGTACCGCAACATAAACAATGTGATGCATGAGGGATACCCTCAGTATAACTTTTGGTGAGATATCAACAAATATTGCAACTGTCTTCAGTAAGTTCTGGGAATATTACGACTTTTCCTTCAAATCAAAGGCAGCAAGGCTGACCACAAGCTCCTGGGCTGAGGGAGAGAACTCAAGAAGAGGATGGGTCCAAATATAAGTAAGGTTGTGATCTCTGTTGTAATATTCCTGAAATTCCAGAACACCAAAAATGATTCCAAGAATTTCCTTGAAGGAGCCAGCTTGGACTAGAGACAGCTGAGGGGCACTGCAAATGCATGTACACAACCTTCCGGGCAGCGTTCTGTTCTCTTCCTGTGCTCCTTTTTGTCCTTTTGTCCGCAGGATGGAGTAGACATCTGCAGTGAGCTCCACAAGAGAATGAGGACAAAAACATTTCATCAAATGGAAGTATGGTTCTGTCTGGCACACAAGAACTGTACAAGCAGAGAGACAAGCAACTGCTTGAGATGTGCATCCATCAGACACTCCAGCAAAAAGAAAGTACAGTTCCCAGAGGACCAGACTCACTGACCCTGTACCCATACTCAGTACCGGGATGCCCAGCTCAAGGCAGTCAGAGGTGGATGCCAGAGTCCCACTCATCACATGCCCCACACCCCTTTTCTCTCTTCCCCAAGTGATGCACACACCCAGGCTGACAGACTATGTCCCACACACTGCACAGGTCTTTTTAAGCCTGTGAGTTTTATTCATTTTAAAAGAAAGGTTTAAGAATCAACTAAGCTAGTTTTGCCAGTTCTTTTTGTCTCTAGCTGGGAAACAAGGTTGTCCTGTGTATCACACGTTTTGGCAACTGACAGAAAGTCAGCAGGACTAAACCTGAAGCTCTAAAACAGCCTAAAATAGCTTCATGTAAAGATGCAGCTCCTGTAGCCTACCAGTGTGAGACAACAGAAGGTTAGCAAGTCCACAATCCAAATGGCCAACAAGTTAAAAGCAGCACATTTTAATGGGTGGCAACCACCCTGGTGTATCTAAAGATTAGATTCCAGCTACACAAAGCTCTGCCCTCCTGGCACAGGAGCCTGACGCACACCATGCCAATATCCGTAGGTCTTGCCAGACAAATCGGTGTTGCACAATCTGTTCTAGGTAGCTGTCCTTTCACTGATGACAGCAGAAATACTCATTAGGGCAAACAATTTTTATTCCCATAGCTCCATGGCTTAAATGAGAGAAGTGATACAGAGTTTATTAGCACATATATTTAACATACATATTTTGACAGCTGCTTGGAAATAGGAATGTTAGGGTATGATGTGGTCTTCCCCTTAGGGAACTTACTTGCCAAGGCTAAAAAGAAAAATTATTAGGTGAAACCTACCACAGCAGCACCAGTGCAGCTCTGTAGCAACTCATGTGCCCAGCACCGAATGCCCCTGCATGGACTGCTGAACAGCACACGGGTGAGGACGTAAAAATGCAATGTAAGCTGGTGTTAGAACCAGGCTATTTATCCACAACATACAGGACGTGCACAAGGGTGTGTTAAAGTATTTAATTTGTAGAAGAATCCCAGATTCTTCACGTGGGGCTAACTCTCTCTGAATTGGTATGCGTGCAAAACGGCAGCATTCCAGTTGCAACAAAGGGATGATTAAACTCATCTTCAATTAGAAAGAGCAAAATAAGACAGGCCACCAGTCAAAACCAGGTCAAAATGGTGAACTCCGTGTTCCCCAAGCAGACTCTGCAGCCTGAAGCCAACCCAGAACATACAGCTTTCTCTCTTGGGCCTCTCAGAAGGTTGAGAAATGCTCTCCCACCATGGGGGTGCAGGAGAAATTTGGGTAGTGCATCAACCATGAAAAAATGCACCAAGCATGACCAAAGAAGGACAATGAAGCTGGTCAGGGGTCTAAAGCACAACTCTTATGAGGAGCAGCTGAGGGAAATGGGGCTGCTTAGCCCGGAGGCTGACAGCAGACCTTATCACTCTCTACAATTACCTGAAAGGAGGTTGTGGCAAGGTGGTTGTCAGTCTCTTCTCTTGGGCAAAAAGCAATAGGAGAAAAAGAAATGGCCTCAAGTTGCACCAATGGAGGTTTAGATTGGATATTAGGAAACATTTCTTCACTGAAAGTGTTGGGCACTGGAAGAGGCTGCCCAGGGAAGTGATTGACTCACCATTCCTGGGGGTGTTTAAAAGACGTGTAGATGTGGTGCTCAGGGACATGGTTTAGTGGTGGACTTGGCAGTGCTAGAGTAACGGTTGGACTTCATGATCTTCAAGGTCTTTTCCAACCTCAACAACTCCATGATTCTAACTTTCCAATACTAAGAGCTAAACACACTGACAGCTCTTCATTGTGACACTGGCTGCGATGTATCCTGTATCGCAACACAAACCTCTTCTCTCCACCCCATCAGCCTCTCCAACACAGAGTCTCACACTCAGAAGTACTCAGTCTATCCAGATGTTGATAGGTCAGACATATTAAGTATTTTTTCTTGCTCACATTTCTTCTCCTTGCACACCTCTGCAAGCCATAAAACACAGCAGACTAGAGCAATCTAAAGAAATACTGCACATTTACTGGACATGCAACCCTCAAGAAATTCAGCTGCCGAGCTTCAGCAGTGAGAGCAGCTTTCAGCAAAAACTGTAAATTTACAGTTGCTTCTAACACAGTTCAAATCCATGGTCATGGAAACACCAGAAAGGCACAATTCCAACGCCAAGGTCAGCCAGTTCATCAAATTCCAAGTTTCCACCAAAGAAAACAAAACATTTTTAAAACTTCAGAACATAGGCATAACTATGCTGCCAACATTTTTCATAAGGTCTACTTTTAAGTTACCACCTAGCATAGAGCAAATCATGCCAAAGGTTTCAAGTTGTCTTGGTCTGGGCTGGGCAAGCTGGCTCAGTCTTATAATAGACAGGATCAGAGAACTCTAAATGGGGTTACAGGCACTGACACACTGATATCAACATGAAAAATTAGCTGCTTTAACATATAGTGAACAATAATGGACCTTCAGTAAAATCAAAGCATGTTCCCATCACTACACCAATTGGAAGCACATCAGTCTGCTCAAATGCAAAACCTATTGCATCTTTGTGATCCTCTCAGCTTCTCTGTATTTCTGGTCTCTCCCTTATTGTTACCTTTTCCTTCAATCTAAACGGTGCAATGAACTCCTGTGCTTCATAAAGAAAGTTCATCTTAACGGTACATAGCAGGAGCCACCCCCAAAAAATTCCTGTGTCCTCCAGGAAGCCTAAGAAGTGAAGTTTCCCTCCTATACCGAACCAGGAATTTTCGATAGCAAAACGTGCCCAGGAAGGAGAGTTTCAAATGAACTCATGTTCACCAGCTCCATTTTGCTAACCTCGAAAGTCTTCAAGCAGCAAAATTAAATTCCGATTCCCTTGCCCTCTAATACTCTATTAATGGTCAAAGCTTTTTTTTTTTGTGTCCTGAAGAACATGATCTAAGTGGTTTCCATTAATAAACAAGGGGAAAACAAAACAAAGAAAACACATTGAAAAGCATATGCAATGTCTTTTCACTTGTAGAAACATGGAAATATCTCAAAGGTGATGTGACAAAGATAGGATCTTTTTGCAGTATAAAAGAAAGTGTGAATTCACCCTGTGAAAGCATTATGTTGTAACTGATTAGCCCACAATTCATTTGTGAAGGTATGAAAAGAAATCGATACTAATTGGACTTTTGTGATTTGCATAGTAATTAGACTGTTTATCATACTGTAAAACACAACTGTGATTTACATGAACCTTTAGGCACACAAATACTGGTAAAATACTGACCAGCTACAGAAAGTACTTCAGACAATAACAATCTATTCAGAAAAGTAGAAGTATGTCTATCCCACAGTGTAAAGTGCTCATTTGGCTTGGAGAGAGGATAGAAGATTCTTGTGTTGGCCTGAAAAAGATGTTGTAGAAACATTCAGATCGCTTTAATGAAGGAAGAAAAAGACAGCAAAGGAAAGCTGAACAGTTTTAAAGGAATTTAAAATTATTATTTCTATTATTTCTGTCACAATAGAATCTAGAGATGTCATTGTGCTACACGTGAACACATAGTAAAAAACAGCATCTGCCAGCAAGTGATCAAAGTACAGATAAGACAGATGAATAATGACAGAAAGGAAGTCCAGTATGCACAGGCCAGACTGTGCAGATGGTGAGAGAAGCAAAGACACTTGAGGTAACTGACCAAAGATGAGACAGACTCTAAACTGGGAAAGAGTCCAGATCCCTATAGTCCCAGGTAACAGCTGACCTGCAGCATTATCTCCCTCAACATATGTTAACACAAGGAAGGAAGGAGCTGTGCTGAGTGATAAAAAGAGGAGTCATTTAGGAGATGCTGGATTTCAGCCCTTCAGAAGACTTTCCATTCTCAGTCTTTCTGAATGAGTGACAGAGACTCTAAAGAGACTCCATTCCCCTTCTCGAGGCATGGCATTTGCTTGCCTTCTTGCTAAAGTAGGGTAGGACATGGACTACAGGCCCTTGAGGCAGGGAGGTTGGGGGAAAATGTGGGAAGGTGTGAGCACTGTAACAAAAAGGTTTAACCAGGCCACTGTGGTGGAGAACAGCCAGCAGGAGAGACCAGATTGTTGCAGATGCAAACCTTCTTGTTGGAAGGGTCAAATAAAGATAGCTGTCCTGTTTCAGAGTTAATACAACATGAAGAGGTGAAGTGCCTGTGCTGTGAAAACAAAAATTACTTTGACCATCTGAGGGATCTGCAGGTCTTTTGACCACTGAGATTTTAAATCAGCAACTTACATCCCTCAACACAGCCACTAGCAACACAAGCGCTGCTGAATGGAGTCTGTCCTCTTGTCTATAAACAAAGTGCAAATATTTCTACTCACTGTATAGATCTGTTTCATCCAGAATTTCAGACTTGATGATCTCTTCAATCACATCTTCTAAAGTGACAATTCCCAGGACTTCATAAAAAGGATCTCCTTCTCCTTCATTGTTTACTCTTTGTACTATAGCCAGGTGAGACTTGCCTGCAAGGAGACAGATCAGCAATTTAGACATATTCCTGAAAGGTCAGAAATTATAGCAGAATTATAGACACACAGGTACAAGTAAAAGGACAAAAAGGTTGGTGCCAGGTTTCATGAAAAAAGAGGCAGATGCTTAAAATCATAATCTGATTTCTGTCCAAGAAATGCATTCCTGGGTCACATAAATCCACCTAATGCACCAAAGGAGGGCAGCTCAAGAGATCACTGTTCTCTTTCTAATGTCTTTCCCAGCAAATCTGTCACCCTTGCCTTGAATTCATTGTATTATCTTGTTGTTCCAGTTCTTGTCCCACACACTGGCAGAGGACGGCCAGGCTGGAGCCCTCCTTTGCAACGAGCTCCCGTGGATGCTCTCCTCAAGCTTGGAAACAACAGCAGCAACGGCCAAACCACAGAAGCATGTGGACAGGGTAGAGCTGGCGAGGTCAGCCCAATCCATGAGTTTCCCTTTTTGCCCTCCCTCTCTCAAAAATAATTTATTTAGACATGCTCCATACAGAAGGAGAGGCTTATTTAGGAATTAATTAATTAAAATAATCAAAGTAACAGTGTTTGATCAACAGAGAGAAAAGCCACAATGAGAGATAACAGAGGCTCTAAAAATCCCTGTGCTGTGCATCATTCACAATGTATTCCATAACTCCTAAAATCTGTTTTGCTGCAGGAATAATAATATCATGACACTTTGAATCTGCTTTGACATCCCTGGTTGCCAGTTTCCCTACCTGCCATTGAAAGCCGGTCTTTTGTAAAGATGCATAAAAAGTAAGAAGCATTCAAAGGGCTCACCAAATACAAGTGGCATTTTGAAGCATGAACAGAGCAGATATCAATGTTTTCTGAACTATGAGGAGGTAAGCAACCTCGTCTCATGTTCTTCTTCGCCAGTCTCAAAAACGATACTTATCCCCATCCGTGGAAGATAACCAAAATAGTTCAGCTTTGCTTAGACCCCTTTATAGGCAATAACGTTTGCATGTTTTAAGATTCGGATTATTAGACTACCAAGCATTCAAGCTATTCCAACCCAGACTTACTCATGCTTAAAGAATGAAAATATCCTGAACAAATTAGACGAGGGAGGAAAACTTATCAACTACTGATATAAACATTGCATCAGGTCAAGTCAATTCACTTTGGTAAGTTTTTCACATCTGCTTTCCCAGGGACCCAACATAAGCAGTTAAAAACAAATTCTTGGTGAATGCTGTCTGTCGAAAGTTAAATTCTTTTGCTATTCCCAGCTTGTGATCATTTAAAAGGAATTTTCCAAAGCAGGGTCTAATATTAGACTCAAAATGAAGTTTCCATTCCACTTAGGCGATATTCTCACCAAAGTAACTACTGCATAATCTGATTGTCTTGGAGCTACTCGTTTAGATGCAGATGGACATACTTTAAATACCAACTCCACAGCACTGCTGAGTCTTATCTTGAGGAGACCTTATTCTACAGTGAATTAAGAGAAAGAAGATTTGTGATTTTAAAGGATCAACTTTCATATTGTACTGAAAGTCTTTCACTCTGCCAGGTTTTATTTCTTTGCATTCCTTGTAACACTTCCAGCTCTTTTTAACACTCAATGAACAGCATTAAAAGAAAAAAAAAAAAAGGTGACTTAATACAAAGATGAAAGACCTAAGTACTATTACCATTGCTGTTCTCCTTTAATACCTTACTCCAATTACATCCTTCAAATATGATGACGCTCAAGGACAAATGTAGCACAAAAAACTGTCACATGGGCAAACAAAAATATTGTAATTTATTTCCCAGAGCCTGCTCAGATATTAGTATATTTGTTTTCAAGTCAAAAGACATAACTCCTTCAAGAAGCTTTCTATCGCAGACCAGAGCAGCTGGCTTGCACATGCTTATTCAGATGCGAATTCCCGAGGATCACCATTCACACACATTAGGAAATGGTAGGAGTGCTCAGATCTGTAGAAGTAGGCAAAGTTCAAAAACAAACAAACAAACAATGCTATCAAACTCGTTGTTTCAGCTTTAGTCAGAATCACTAAATTACAGCCCTCTCCTCTGCTTCTGCACTGCCTAAGATAAAGCTGAACTAGGTGATAAAATTCTACATTTTGAAAAGGACAGTCCTTCTAACAGTAGAGTCCTGGACACATCTACAAGCAACGGGAGAGATTTATGGAACTGGGAAAGGAGCTGAGGGGCTGCACCACCACGGGAAGCTGTGCATGACTTTCAGCCACAAAACCAGTTACCTGCCCTCTCCATTGGGGTGTGGTCCTCATCAAGAATTTAAAATACGTTACACTCTCCCCATTTCAGTGGCCACAGCACTCTGATCTGAGCAAGAGTCACGATCATGAGACCAGTGGCCAAAGTCTGTACTCACTACTGATCTCTTATGCAAAGTGAGCTGATAAGGAATTAGTTATGGGCATCTATCCAACATTTTGCACTTTCTATAAAGAAAAAGAAGGCTAGAAACATTTTTTTCTGGCTCTGCCATGATCTCTGATTTTTAGGGTTTTTTTTATTTATCACCCAAAGTATCAAGACCCTTGAAAGTCGTCTTAGTTTCAAATGTCATAAGACTCTTTGGTGGGTAACACCGATGTTCAGCTCTACCCTCATTATTAAAACTACATGTTGCAGAGAGTTTATCTGTTGAAAAAAGATAAATTATCCACGTGCAGGCTGACATGAACCTTTGTTCCCTCTTGACTATCAAGTTTCATGACTTTCACGAACCCACCACTTCGCTGAGGTCAGATGAATTTAAGGTAATCTCATGGGGCTACCCGTAAAAGGCTGCCTTCTGCTCCCAGTGTCTCCTTCTGCACTGGCTCCAATGCTCATGCAGTCACTTGACACAGCAGACCAGAGCTGAAAATTACATTTCTTGGGCCTTTGTCAGCTAATTTTGACCCAGATCCAGTAATTTGCCAGAAATCACCAAACAGCGGAACGTGCATCAACACTGTTGACAGAGGTGGCATGAGGATGCATTCCTGGACTGGCTGCCCTCTCATACTGCTGCGCAGGTGACTGCGAAACACCCTCCATGTATGGAAGTAATCAAGGCAGAAAAGGCTAAAGGAAAAGCCAGAGGAGTGCAAGGAGTTCTTTACACGTCGTAAAAGAGCACAACACAGCATGTGCCCTGCTTTAAAAAAGGCCTGCAAGTAAAGTAATGACTCCTCTGAGTGTTTTAAATAGAAATTGGCTACAGCTTTATTCAAAGACTTTATCAGTCCACTGGTATTTGTCATATTGTTGTTTTATTCAGCTGAGAAAGTGAAGTTTCAACTGTATTTTCCACTGCTAAGGACATACAACACATATTCAACAAGGAGTTGAACAAATTAAACGTCTAGGTAAGGAAACCTGGACTGCCTATATTATTCCTACAGCTTCGAGAGCAGAACACGAATTGAACTGAGAGAGAGCAAGCATACATGGAAAAATATATAAATAATTTCAATACTTCACTGATTTTTCGGCCACGGTGTCTAACCACACTACATCTATGGCATTAATCTTTCTTTAATCAGTCATGTTAAGTGTTGATGCAGCGAGACTGAGGAAGCAGGCGGCTCTGCAGCACGGCCAGATCTGATGACAGCGGCAGAAATGACCTGAGGGACGTGCAATAAGCAGCACCGGGACAGAACTGGGGGCAGTGCTCTGTCCCACAGCTCCTCTGTGGCCACGGGCAGGCAGCACTTGCTTTCTGCCTCAGCTTCCCCACCAACAGCAAGAGTGGGTAACATCAGTCAGAGCCTCTGGAGCTTATACACGCACACAGCTTCAGATGAGTCGTGGCAAACGCTAATTGCTCAGTTGCATTCATGGGCAACTAAAGGACCAAGGAGTTTTGTTAAAAGCAAATCCAGTCTCATCCCATTGCTCAAACTCTTGCTGCTCAGCTTGGATTTTGCTCTGTACCACAACTTCTGATTAATTTATTACGCTAATTAAGAAGCATGAAGATGCTTAGTGAAATCCGCATGAGTCAGTGAACCTAGAATGAGCTTGAGAGAGTCCATGTGATTGACTGACCATGCAGAACAGCACTGGAAGAAATGCTTGAAATACTGATTCTTTTACAGTACCTTGAGCATTCCTTGAAAAAAGAAATAAGAAAAAAATATTTCACGCTTTGATCCTGGGGTACTTATACATGTAGAGTAAGGATCTCAAGAATATTGCCATGCAGTTCAAACTAGAGATGAAAACATCCGATCAAGTTCAACATCTGCTCTAGTCAGCACAGAGGGTCCTGTCTGCATGGATAGATCTGTGCCCAGCCCACTCTCACATGCCACTTCCCCACAGACACATGAGAGGAAAAACGGGCTAACGAGAACATTATGAAATGCAATAAATGCAAACACAAAGTCACGAATCTGGACAAAATCAGCCCTGTGCATTTGTACTGGGGGCTGAATGACTGGGTCTGCAGAACAGGACCCTGAGGTCCTGGTAGACAAGCTACACCAGCCAGTGGCACACCCTTGCAGCAATGAAAACCAACTGCATAGATAAGGAAAACTTGTTCCCCATGAGGGTGGTCAAATGTTGGAATAGGGGCCCAGGGGGCTGTGAAATCTCCACCTTTGGAGGTATTCAAAACTCAGTGACCTGAGCCAACTTCAAAGGTAGACTGCCCTGAAGAGGGGGTTGGACCAGATGGCCTCCAGAAGTCCCTTTATAAATTATCCTGTGATTCTAAGAGACTTCGAAGGGTGAGGCCTGATGGAAATCCCATCCCAAACTTCATTTCAGACTTTTTGTTCCTGAATTTCTGCTTAGGCACCTAAAAAAATAGCAAATTTTTCAGTACAGAAGGATGATATGTAAAGATGGCAAGTTTTACTGATCTGGAATGCCACAATACAGGCTTGTACATGACCAAAAGTAATAGCGAAATGACACTACTAGCCAGACTATGCTGCAGAAAACTATAATAGTGCTGGCACAGCTTCAGAGCAAAAGAATGACCTTGGGAAGCGAGCAGTCCAAGAGCAGACACATAACTCTGAGCAGTGAGCAACAACCTATACGTGACGTGTATAAGCTTATATCATGAGTAAGCAACTAGAGATGTTTCTATTTCTGCAGAAGGAGGTTTATGAATCCAGTAACTGAGAACCTTTCCATGTGTTATTTTCCCCATGCAAGAAGCAAATCTCACTGAAGGCCCTCAGCTTCCTTCTGTTAAAAAAAAATCTGTGCTAAATCAAACCTATGGTAAGCATTTATAAAGCAGAAGATTCCCGTTAAGTCATTTTGTGGTAAAATTAGAATCAGGCTAATCCATTTTTGTCAAAACCAGTAATCTGAGTCCATTTGCTGTTGGTGAGTGCACTGGAACATTAAGCTACAACCTGTTTAATGTGCCTACAATGACACGGAGAAAAATCCCAGGAGGTGTTTAGCTGCCCTTGAATTTGGTAACTAATCTCCTGGGTTATTTTTATGCAACTGTTTTGGTTTTGACTGTTTTCTATGAAGGTAAACAATTTGGTCTGCCAGTGAGATTCAGAGGTTCAACAATGTATTATGCAAAACAATCAATTTTAAAATGCATTGTATAATTTAACCATTAAAAACAACTCCCACTAGAATAGCACTGGCTTGCAAGCCATTATACCTATGTAACAAGTGTTTTCCTAAATTTCTGTTCTGCAGCACAGTTCAAGGACATTAAATCTCTCTTCTATTAGCAGAAGTTTGTATTCACACTGTTTGCTTTTGCACCTTGATTATTTTCAATGAGGAAATCAGACTGGTGCTTTCTCCCCACCACACTAACTGGTGTGCAGTGCCTTCGGGTTCACAACACAACACCGTTCACAGATTCAAGAGAAACTCAAAACTACTGCATTATCTAGATTTAGACTAGGCTTTTTAGATCCTCCTCTTTTCAGCAGCAAAACAAACAATTTTTTAATATATATTTTATGTGTATTCGGGAAGGGAACCCAATAACTAACATTCATTTAACGCAGCCACATGAAACTCATCCAGACCCTCAAGGAAAAGAGTGAAAGTATCAGCATAACCACAGGGAATATGGTGATTCTTTGCCTTTAAACCAGAGAGCTTACAGTCTTGCACAAACATTAACTAGAAACCACAACAGCCTTCACGGGAAAATAAAAGAGTAGTGCTTTAAATAGATCCTTTGTGTTAAAGCCCATTTTAGTGGGAGGACACAAAAAAACCCAAAAAAACCCAAACAAAACAAAACAATTAATTAGGGGGAGTTTCAGAATGACTTCCTGACAGTGAATTGTATTTGTAAGGAATACTTTCCCAAGGGAAATGGCAGAAGCTCAGTTATTTGCAACTTTGAAAACTTGACTGGATGACGCTCATAGCAAGGACTCCATAATTCTCCAATGCCCCATGGTAGATGGAAGAGAAGCGATGAGTGAACATGTTCCATCTCCAGCGGCCTACCACTCGGTGTACGCACTCCAACTCAAGTGCTGCTGCCTGACCCGTCCATTCGCTCTGCTCAGACCCTGGTGAGAACCACGCTGCCAAACTTCATTGACTTTGCTGCTGCTTCTACGAGTGAGAGCTGCAGAGAGCGAGAGCTTTCCATGCAACTGAACTGAACCTGGCAACAAACTTGGGTCAGAAGCTGAGAAGTCACCATAGGTCCATGAGTAACAGAAAATAGCTGGGAACCAGAAATAGCTTGAGAGTAAGGAAAAAGGTCATTCAAACTCAGAGCTCTGCTATCAAAATGGAAATCTTAGAGGAGAATGAAAAGAAGTGCAAACATTTAGGAAAAACTATTACCACGTGTAGGCAGGCAGCAAGAGTGAAACTGAAAAGCAGAGAGGTAAAGTTTCAGAAACTCCATGAGTATTAGTTATGATTTCCTTGCCATGGACAGTGTGCCAATGCTTCCCAGTCATGTGGTCCTTATCTGGTAGGGAATTTGGGTTTGATATGGCTGGGACTGACAATAACCAGTGTCCATGGGGATGTAAAATGTCCACCACTAGCTGGGCTGCTCTCAGTGCTGGCCGGAACATCTGATTTCAGCCTGGTAAATGGACAAACACAAGCTGCTTCCCAAAACTCGAAGCTAATGCCCTAGAGAAGGATCAGCTGGATCCGAAGTAGAAGAGGAAGAGATGGAAAACACCCTTCTAAAAACTAAGTGGGTTTTGACACCCTTGTGAGGCTCTAACCTGGGTAGGATGGTTGTGATATCAGGGAAGATTGTGATATCAGGGAAGGTTGTGATATCAGGGAAGGTTGTGATATCAGGACACTGGTGGCTTGAGATGAGAAACAGGCTGGAAATTTAAAAAACAAATCAAGGAAGCACTTCAGGGAGTACAGCAAACTAAAGCTGAGAGAAGAGGTGACAACACTGAGAAGAGATAATATTGAATCTGGAGAGAGACTTGTCACTATTTGGGCTAACACAAAGCAAAAAAATTCAGATAAAATTCAAGGCAAGCAAACAGAATACTCAAGTCACTCTTGGTCACGGTTCAAGTCTTCCACATGACATTCAAAAGATACTGAGGTATGACTTACGCTGATGTGATTTCCCCTGTGCCTCCACTTCCCAAGACAAATAATGACCTTTTGGAAAGAAGTGTAAGAAATGCATCTCCTTACTGACTTGCACCTCCACAGCATTGCCAACAAGGGGTTTTTTCTTAGCGTTCAAGCACCCTAAAAAGGAATCATGCTAATTTTATTACTTCTCTGTTTGTTTAAGATTCTCCCCTCTGATTTCAGCATTCCTTCAGGGATGAAGAGCAGACACCAGCCAGCAAAAGTGCAGCCAGCAGAGGGAGTGCAAAACCTGGGGTTTGCTCAGCTCCAGGTCCTCCTGAGCCCTCCAGTGAGCAGATGGAGAAGAGAGGTCCTGGATCCTGGCATCGGTGGGGTCTGGGTGCTGGCCTGCTGCTGAATCCAGGCAGATCTCCTTTGAGAGATCAATACTTCAGCCTGGAACTCCACAGCAAAGGCCAATATCTGCCACAGCCTGTTCAGCGTTTCCTTCTGCTGCTTTGCATTGCTGAAAGGAGCTGTGCCCACCCCATCTTCCTCCCTCTCCCCTGCCCTAGGGGGGACAATTTGTTGAGCCCTTCATAAGGGTGCAGGAGAAAAACTGTCACCTTGTTGGTGTCCTCCACCTGCCCAACGGGCTGCTTCCCCTAACAAACAGTTAATCCACTAAATAAAAACAAGAGCCTCAAGACATGTTTCTGAGCAACAAAAATAGAAGTCGACCCAGAACAACGATGAACTCAAATGACTCTGATATTCAGGTAACCAAAACATACCACCAACAGAAACAATAGCCTTGTTCTGTATCATCGCAGCCAAAAGTCGTACTGATCTAATCCTCCCTCTAATCCTGCCTCCCTCAATTCCTAGAACAAACCGAGTTTAATTTGGGGAGCTTCTAGATTTAGGCATCCACACCATGAGATTTTAAATCCGACAAAGGTAAAGGACTAGAAGGCACAACAGAAACATGTTTGGACATTAGGAGGAGGTTAGCTGAGGCCAGCGTGCTTACATAAGGAGCTAAACTGTGCTGCAAACAAAGTGTATGAGCTGAAAAGAAAGGGCCACATCTTGGGACTGTGGGTCATGATAGGAACTGGGGCCTGGATATATTATCTTTCTTTTATTACCATCATCAACTCCTGTATTTTACTTTTAGCTCACTATTTAGAACATAAATTTTAAAGGGTTCTTGTGGTACCAACATCTTACATAATTGATATTCTGTTTTAATGACCTGCTTTACTTCAGGCCAATTCATATCACATGCAGTTTGCAATTCCAGCAGCTCAAGACCCCGGCTGGTCGAGGGCACGTCAGATGTTTCAAGCTCAGCAGAAGGCTTTCCAGTTTATATTGTGGCAGCGGTGAGAGGAAGTTTAACAAAAAGCTACCCTGTTAACTTTCTAAATTGGCGACAGCTTCCTTCACCCAGCAGGATTAATACAATCCCAGAACCACTTATGTGCGTGCCATTCCACAGCGAGCGCAGCCGCAGGATACACACGCCTGTGAACACAACCAGCGCCCTTGACTCCGCACGAGCGCAGGATCGGGGCCGTGCGAGCACCCGCGCTCTGAGGCTGCACGTTAATTTATCCGAAACGTACCCCGTGGCGCACGGACACCACACTGTGCCGGGACAGCCGCCGTCGCAGACCAGCTTCCTGTGGCTTCAGCTGGAAACAAAGGACACTGCAGCAAGCTGAAGGCACGAGAAACGCAACCTTCTTCTCCCACTGGCTTTTTGTTTGGGTCAGGTGCCACAAGGTGTGACAATGCAAGGACGGCTGCCACAGAGCTCTCTCACTCTGTCAGCAAATTCAGTGGGAAAGCGGGGAATATCCTCTGGCCAAAAAGTGACTCTTTTAAAGGCTAAATTATGACATACCTAAACGTAGTAAAGTGTCAGGACAGACTCAAAGCCACGGACCAGAGAACATCAACTGCAGTGATCATTTCGAACCTCATGAAACCACCAGCAGCATCTTCACTCTGCTTTGGTGCAATTTTAGCTAACAACACAGAGCAGAGCACTGCTGACTCCTGGACTCTTCATCAAGAACACCTACAGACCAACACTTAAGGATATAAGGCGGCGGGGAGGAATCCTTTGAATCACCCAAAGACATGCTGAAACCATCTGACGCAACAGCAAACAGACAGAAGAGCACCTGTGACTTCAGAACTGAGCACTGTATAATAGATACCTAACCGCCAGCAAACCACATTTTTTTCTTTCAAAATACTAATACAATAATGTATGGAAAGGAAACACTAATGATTTTGCATTTTGCTAAGGATTTAAGTAGATTTTATCTTGATGATGTGTTACTTTAAAAGCACAAGAGGCCAAAATAATGAGTGCAAATGCCGATTCAGTGTCTGCACAAAAAGGAAAGATTACAGTAAACTGCCTTGTTTGAAAGATTGACAGTACTGATGGCATATTTGAATGCATTCTTAATGTTACTGAAGAACAAATGTAGATCAACTTGCTTTGTTCCTAGGAGTTTTCAATTACTCAAATATGTAAGATTTTCAAGTGAACTAGTAATACAACATGAACTTTACATCTACACAAAGCATGATTAATTTTCTCAAAAATGGTATTACTGGGTCAGGTTTTAGAAATGGAGAAAGAAGGGCTTCGAAGATCAATCTCTGTGGCAATTACACTATGAATATATTTAATTACTGACTTCATAAAGCAACTTTTTAAAGTTTCCATTTGTGAACAACCATCTAATTGTGTTTCTTTGGGTCACCCTGCTTAGCCCTCTGGCAGGCTGAGTTTGCCGAGAGCTCTTGAAGGAGGAAGGAAACCTCTCAGATAAGACAGAAAAGCCCCGCTCCTTCAGCAACAGCCGCTGGAGAGAACGGGAGATAAGGTGAAGAGGCAGCCTTGTCCCTTGAGCAAGACACTGAAGGTAAAATGAAGAGGAGAAAAGGAGTCTAAAGCAGGAGACTCTGAATTTGTGCACTTGCCACCGCTGGGATTGCTGTGATGAAGAGCTCTAGTCCAGAAGACTAAGGTTCACCAATATCTACCCATATCATGAGGAGAATCAGTTTAGAACAGAGATCACAGTCTATAATGAGTAACCAACATAGTTGCCTTTCACAGATCTACATTACTATCTTTTTAAGCAACTCCTTGATTTATTCCAATAGAACTTGTCACCAAATTTTTCTAAAATATTTTGCTACAGTATTTGTCACAATTTTCCTAATCCACTGACAGAGACATTAAGCATGGTATTTGAGGAAGCAAGATGACAACTAAAAGAATTAGTGGAATGGCTGCTTATTGTATTTTTTTAAATTCAGGCCAAAATTATTTCAAAGACGGCACATAAATCAGTGTAGCTCAGCAGCTTTCTAACCACTGGCTGTGGATGAGAGGGAATTACACGTGACTCTCACCTATAGTACAATATTATTCAAATTATTCATGTAAAATATTTACCATAAAGAGAAGACGTAATATTTTAGTGACATAACAGTAATTCTGCCAGGATGGTATTTCTTTCAAGATCTGCCTGTTTAGCTCAGGGAAGGTGTAATGGAGCAAACCCTGTTTTCTTTGGTACTCTCAGAAGTCTACATCGATATTTTAGTCCCGTTCAAAACGAACCTGAACATATTTGCTCTCAAATGACCTGGATACTTAGCTTTAATATCACTGACTTCTGGAACTTCAGTTATTTTGACAATTTTACTTGAGAACAAGCTTTGTGGAGTAGCTTCTCATAAGGAACAGGGCTTTTGATCTAAGCAGAACACTCTTTCATTCAGTCTCCTCTGGCAAGGGACAGATCTCTATCGCTTCTTCAAGAATGTTCACGTTGTTTGTAAATGTATGTGTCAGAGCATCTTGATGATTTTGTCTCAGCCTAGGCTCCATACATTTCTACTAACACCATGTAATAGCACTGCATAAAGGTATCTTAGGACAGCAGGAGCTCACAAGGGTCCGTTTGAATAATCTGCTATGTACGGCTGCGATGCACTGGCCTGGTGTACCCAGCTCCTTCTGCAACACTCCTACAAGAGCTACAGCAGAGCACAGCTCCACTTGCTAGGGAAACAACCTCAGTTATCACGGCTGAACCCACTGGCACAGGTCAAATTAGCTCCCCTTGTGACAGCAGAGGGCGGATTAAATCTCAAGCAACAGCACATACAGCTTTGCCCACAAATCTGTGCCCACAGTCAGAGCGCTGGGACAGGGCACAATACTGGCATCCCTGCATCCCTAAAACCCTCTGACCATGGAAACGGCCTCAGAGCAATGGGGTCCATTTGTCGTGACTTCTGCCTTGCATTTGTTTATTTTTAGCCAGGGTTAGGCTGAATAATTCTACATCCCAATAAACACTAATGTGCTCTAACTTCTGCTAGAAAAGACATGGGCAACTAGGTCATGCAACATACACACGCACACTTCACTCTTATTTTCTGTGACCACTTGTAAATCTAAACATTCTGGGTATGCCCATACAAAAACATCAACAGGAACCCCAACCAGAAAACCAGGACTTGCCCTTAAATCCACAGTACAAACAACAGTATTTATGCAGCGTATTAACAATAGCAGAACAGATGTGTGTCACTGTATGTGCACAGGAGAATATCCAAGGACTGGAGCATGAGAGAGTTTGGAAAAGCTAAACATTCACAGCCATACATGTTTTGGGTGTTTTGGTTTTTTTTTTTAAACAGATAGGTCTAACATTTCCTATCTTTCCCCACTGCAACACCCTCACTTTCCCCTGTTGATCTCCTACCGCAATAGCAACATGTCCTCACCTTTCCCCCAGACAATCTCTTGGGGCCTGCAATGCCCTTGAACTTCTTCCCACATCTTCTGCCTGTTCAGCAAAGGTCCCTCCACCACTGCAGCTACTGGCAGGTGATGGAGCCTTGGCAGAGCAGGGCAGGGCTGAGCCCTCATCTTTATCTTGGAGGGGACAATAGGAAAAATTTCCTCTATTATCCATACACGATTGAAAACTTACAGAACCATTGTCTTTCTGACTTTTCTAACTCAATGACTTCCAAAGCTATGGAGGACTAGGTCAGGTAAGGAAAAAAATAATTAACAAACTGACAAACAAACAAACAAACACCCAAACCAGCAAAACAAACCAACCAACCAGATAAAAAACCCGAATGCTCCCCAAGCAATCTTCCCCACAGTGCTAACAGTACAGACCCTGTGCCAGCCCCTAAATGACGGCACACAACAAACTTCACAATAATTCTATAATTTCCACTTGCAGGAAAGAGGTTGTCATTTCTTCATTTCCAAGTAAAGAAAAAGAAAATTGCTAGAAAGTCGCTAATAAAAGGGATTACAGAAAACCCTACATTAGACCACACACAATTTATTTACTCAAAACACCATATGTTTCCACGTAGAACTCAAACACACACTTAGTCTAAATAAGATGGCATACGTATCATCTACCGCCCTGCATCTTTGCTTACGGCAGGTTGAGAGAGGCGAAGGTGCCGGTGGCTCCAGGCTGCACCGCGTCCTCATCGGGTCAGACGGAGCAGCGAACCCTGGTGACAAGGGACTGCACTGGGGGTTCACAGTGGGGCTGTCACTTGGCTATTTCTGTAGCGCCTGCATCTAAAAAAAGACCTAGTTCACACAAGTAGCTATTTTACCTTACTGTCCCACAAGATCTAAACGCATTTTTTCCGATTACACTTTCCCACCATAAAATACACGACAAAATGTGACAAATATTTTTAAATATTCCTATGAAAGCATTTTGCTTATATATAGAAACCTGAGTATATATGGAAACATAAAAAACCCTTGTGTTTATATATAGATGTCTCCTCACTGTATGACTAATAATAGTTCATGGAACTGAAGTCACACACGATAAAAAAAATGAATTAAAGTTCCAGTGAGCTTTGCCATAAAGTAGACAAAGCAGAAAAAAATCCCTTGGATTTATTATGGTCTCTGTATGAAATGCTGAATGGTAAATTCCCTTGAGAACTTCTCTGACACAAGAAACACAATAAAATAAACAAACTGGGAGACAAGTCCAAGCGGCTCACTGAAGAGACATCTAGTCCACATCTTTTTTTTGTCTTCCACTCCAGCAAAATCTCTGTCACGAACCACAAGAAAGGTGCCAAGAGGTCTCTTCTTGGGGCCTGAAGCCCATCTCCTGAGGAACAAAAGCCCACCAGCTTCACTAAGCTCCTGGGCATTTAAAACTCTTTTAGAAGAAACATTTCAAATTATTACCACAACTTCTGCCCTTGTGAGAGTGCTCCACACTGTAACACACCTTCTATATAAAATAAATATTCTTCAATAGTTACATGAAGGTGATAAACAGTCTTCATAAGACTTATTTGCACAAGTCTGAGGGGTTTGAATTTTACTCTCAAATTACTCCTCCATGGTTTGGTGTCCAGAACATCACATTTCTTGCATTTAACCAAAAGATAAATGTAACATTTACGAATCTGTTTCAGTGTTTAAGCTGAGGGAAATAAAACATGCAGAAAATACGAGAGACGATTCTTTAATGGATAAAATTTTAATACTTTTTTCTATGCCCTCAGAGGAATTAGTAAAATGGATGAAGAATATCCCCCCTTTTCTTAAGCAAGCAGCTCTCAATCCCATCTTATCACATCTGTCCAAGTATTATTCTAAACCATGAGTCTCCATTCACAGCACTTACACTATAGTACTTAAAACTGTTGCAGGAGCCTGTTTTCACATCCAGCCAAACATCACTGCTTGAATGCCTTCCTTGACAAGTATAGAATTGTGGTTTTCATGAAAAGGAAAATTTTCAGCAATAAAGGCCAGTTACTTTTGTAGCAGTTCCACAAAAATTACCATCAATAAAAGAACCCTTGGATGACCTGCACAATAAATAGCTTAAGGGTTTTTCTAAAATCCAATAAAGCTACTGAAATAATGGCATACCCAGCCCTGTGTCTCAGGGTTATAGCTGGAGCCAACCAGACAAACCAACCAAGAGATGGGTCTGAATGGGGCAAGGTTAGAGTAGGTGCTGTCAGGAGAGATTCACGATAGCTGTGTACAGATGGCTTTTCAGAAATCAGGAAGAGAGTTTGCCTCCTCTCAGTGTTTAACGGCTGGTGGCATCTCACCTGCCTACTCGCATGGCCACTCAACCCCCTTATCAAAAGGCTGTCAACGCTAAGCTCTGTCTTCTCTCCTGCCCTGTAACTCCTGTTGCACCAAGTATCCAGAAACGCAAACAGGATCAAGGATTAATAAATTCAATTGTGCAACTGAAGCAGTGAAATCTCAAAGGTTTCTTACAAAAACTTTACAGATCTCTGTCCCACTTCACATCACCACCTTCTTGCTGGCTGCAACTATATAACAGGTTCAGCTGCACAGCACAAGGGAAGGGTACCACCTTCTGATCTAGAACAAGCTAGATCACAGTGTGGTGACCACAGAACAAGACTAGCTCTAGATCCTGGGACCAGAACTCCAAATCTACTCAGGTTCACAGGAACACCAAGTTCTCTTATGACCACAAGTGATCAGGAGCTCAGATCTATTATTCATTGAGATGATGACATGTCTGGCAGAACAACAGCTCTTGGCAGGACAGCAAAATATTTATGCAGTATAACAACTCAAAGGAAATGATTTGCCAAATTGACTGCAACAATAGTCTTCAACCTTTTTCAATTTGTGGACTGCTAAAAATGCTCAGTGGGAATGTAGAACCCTGAGTTCTCTACTCACAGCTGAGTTCTCTACTGACAAGAGGCTTATTGTTTTTATGATACCTTTTACCGAGACATCAGAAATAGTCCTTGGACGCAAGCTAAAAAAAAATTGCCAGACCACATTATTTGCTAGAAGTTTTCCATCCAAATATGAAGCAATCTTCCTTACCATATACAATAACCAAGACTTAAAAGCCTGAAATCAAATTGTTACCAGTCTCTGCAAAATAAATATATTATTCCAAGTGACATTAGCAAGAGCTTACATGACTAATATGGAGACCAACCACCACATAAAGTGATGACAGAACTCAAAAGCAGAGGAGCCCCCAGACCAGAGAGGGCACAGAGCTGTCTGTCACCCTGGGTCCCATGGGCAGAAAGGGAGAGCAGATACAGCCCTGGGATGGACCCCGAGTGTTGGATCCCACACGGATGTATTTCGAAGGAAAGCTAAAGCTGAAATTAGTGGTTGGCAACAGTGGTTTTTTTAAAGGCAGCATTTAGAGATTTATCAACAGAAACAAAATATAGGGAAGGGAGAAGAAAGGGAGGAACTCTGGGAATGGCAAATGAGATTGATGTTATTTCCACTGTGGTAGCACTTGAATCAGTGCTCAAACCACCATCTCTGCTCCGGCTCATTACACAGTAATTTGCTTGCCCCTGCAGGGTAACCCACAGTGGGAGCCATGGCAATGCGGGGATAAGAGAGGTCAGGGTAACCCAGCCTCACTGGGGGCAAGCGAGGGGGAGGTGATGGCAGGGACCGTATGACCGTCTCAAGCACCGATGTGTTTCATCGGGTGTACCGTTTCAGTAGATATAAACACCAGCAAGTTGGCCTGGTGGTCTGGCCATTGCGAAACGGCTGTTTGCCATGGGTGTCACAACAGAAGTGATTCCAGGGGAATGCTTTCCAGATAACGCTAGGAAGGGTTCTATGGGCAAAAGGAGCAGCGTGAAAGAGCTCATGGCAGAACGTGCAGCTGTGGCCAACACTGTTTTAGGTGCACAGGGGTGAGACGTTTGAAGGGTACAAGAACAAATAGAAAGCTCTTGCCCACCGACATCTCTCCTGCAATGGCAAGACTTCAGTTCCCACCCTCCATCACGTCCCTTAGACTCCTCACTGCTTTCAGGGCAGCATCACTCTACCCTTGCACTTTCTGCTTCAACACCTTCCTATTAAACACTCTTTCAAAAACCAAAACTGAGAACAGCTCCTTGTCCCCTTGTGATGGGTCTGAGCCAGTCTCTGAGGTGAGAGCAGACAGCACAGAGTTCAAATCCTCAATCAAGAACAACCATTAATCTGCAAGAAAATATGATAACAGTTCCTTTGTCAAACAGTGAGGAAGTAGATGTGTTTTCCAAGCACTAGGGCTAATGAAACTTGATTAGTGGAGGAGGTCTGAGAGAAGATGGTAGTGCTTCTGGAAATAGGTTAAAAAAATGGCACAAGAAAACACAGACAGCAAGAAAGCAGCTTGAGAAAGAGATTTCACTGATCTGACAGGAGAAAAGATATCTTAGAGCAGTCTACTGTTCTCAAAAGAGATAAAGAATATCTTCATATGTTTAAGGGATTACGAAGTGGTGACTGGAATGAAAATGGTCAAACCTAAGGTAAAAAGAATAGCGTGAATACAAATTAAATTACCAGAAGTGCTAATATCGGTGTGCAAAATACATGAGAGGACTAGCATAGAAAGTAACAAGAAGGAAGGCAAAATGCTAAGACAAGAAGGTATGACCGTTGTAGCAGTTATTTGCTGAATCAAATAAGATACTCCAGAAACAAGAGGGGGGTTTGTGCACAGAAATCCCCCCAGTCATATGAGCAAGTTGCCCAGGGGGTTACACCAAAGTGTTCGTGAGAAAGTCTCCTGAACCCTGTGAACAATGAAAGCAGCCCTTTTTCCATCCATCTCTCCCAGAGTATTTAAAGATTTGAATTTTCCCATATCACTTTTGGTCCGTCTCTCTTCCTATAAATAGAGAAGCAGCAGTGCATCCATCTCTTCTTCATCTTTTTTGGTGGCCTAGCATTGCACACATGCTGGAATGTTTTTCTAGCAAACGATAAGCGATGGGAAACAAGTCAAAGACAAAGGACAAGAGACCTTGAGCTCAGACAAGTAGGAGAGATGGGAACCTTCTCTTTCCCAAGAGGCAGGTATCTTTTCTCTGGACCAAAGGGTTTTGTTTTGGAAACAAACTTATCTATTTCTGTCACTTCCTTTAGACACGCAGTCTTCATGGGGTTGATAGTAAGACTGACTACAGTGTCTGAGAATGACTGTTTGGCCCCCAAAAGAAAGCATTTCTAACCTAAATATGAAACCCGAAGGAAACACACCCCTGCTGCTAAGCACACGTCTCAGTGGACTAACGCTGTGGTCTGTGCTCTGCTCCCAGACCCTTTACGTTAATCCAAAGTCCAATAATCAAGTTAGCACTTTGCGAGGAGAGCTAAAACCCCCGGGGTTTCTGCCGAGCTGGCAGCTGGCGGAGAGGCTGAGCTGGACATCAGCAGGTGGTCCAGCTGCCATGGGAAAAGAAGTGTGGTGTGGGCAGCCAGACAGCCGAGTGAGGAGCTGCAGGAACGCCTGTAGCTCTACCCTGACCCGCAGGAGGTCAACCACACCACTGGATGTTCCCAAGAAAAACAAAAATATGAACAGCAGAGGAAGGGCGAGCCATGGAGAAGGGAGAAAATGCCAAGACCAGGCAGTTTGGGCTTGGAAGTTGCTTTGTAAGTCAATGAAGCCCACTTCTGTACTGAGATGCTTTAGCACAACACGAAGGCAGCACAGGTATCTCAAGCTGCAGCCCTGATGTACCACTGTAGCAATTAACAGGACAAGCCAGCCACGCTAACACCCCAACCTCTCTGATAGATGGAGAAGGAGTTGAGGAGAGAGGCGGGGGAGGAAGCTAATGAATTCCAGAAGATCACGGTCTTCCATCCCTGCTTAAAAATAGGAACTGTGGTCAAGGGTTTGAGACAGAGAGAGTCAAACCTCAGCATTTGGATTCAGATTTTGAAACCACAAGAGGTCAGAGTTAATTGATGGTTGGTCATTCAGAGGTCCTGGGACAACTTAAGAATCAACAATGTGCTGTAAAGTCTTGTTCAAGTTGCACTCCCATCTCCCATCTGAAAGACGTAACGGCATCTCTGAAAACAGCAGCCCAGACAAGCACCTTTCCTAGGCTTACCTGTTCAACACTTCCCTCGGGGGAAAGGAGCAAGTTGCCAAGGAGCAGCAGGGTCAGGCAGAGCTTGGTCTCAAGGGCTACAAGAGGGAACAGCTTCCAAAGTCAGCAGCAGTGGGGCAGGTTCTTGTGGAGTCGGCAGGGCTGCTAACTCTGGGATAGCCTAATCCACTAACAGGTAAATCCTCTACACAAAATATTCCTTCCTGTCTGAAAAGACTTATGTGGCAACCAAAGCCCCCTGCTTTAGAGTAAGAGCTAGGGAGGAATGTGACCTGTGGCTCCTGATGGGAAAAGGCCCCAGCACATGGAGTACCAGGCTGAAAGCCACCCAATCTTCAGCACACAGGGTTCTTCACTCAGCTGTCCTGACTCAACATAAGAGACCATTGCTTGGCTGGTGGGACACCGGGCACTGAGATTCAGTACTTGCTGTGCTCTTTAGATACATAAGGAATTACTTCTCCAGACAGTTGGGTCTGCAGGAAGGAGGAATTCTGTTGGGTGGTTTTGGCAGACATCATCCCAAGCATAATGGTTTGGCCTGCTAACTCTGGTGAGAACAACACAGGAGGGAAACTCAATAGCCTCAAATGAAAGGCAAATGAGAGACTTCTGCTTTGGACCCTGTTTCAACATGCTCCCAGACACTGCTCATGCATGGAGAAAAAGCCCATGCTAGAGTCTTCAGGCAAAGAAAGAGAGGGCATGACAACTGTTATTGATCCTCCTAGCTTGCCAGTCCTTCTGTTCAGCTTCTGCTCTATGAAATGCAAGTCCTGTCTAACATCACTAGGTTAGCAAACCAAACAACTCAGATTTCACTAAGAGAGGATTACTGAGGAAGAAGAACTGAACCTCTCTCTTAACCACACTAGAGTAGCCAAGGTTCGAAACATATACTAAAAGCAGGCAAAACAGAAAATGCTCGAATACACCACCTGGGCACGTCATTTTTATGAGTTTACCCCAAATGATTCAGAAAGATGCCTTTTGTTTTTTCACGTTCTCCAACATTTCTCTTTGCAGCTTTCTAACCAGAGAGGGTTTGGAATGCAGGGATATGAAACACTGCACTGTAGCCACATTGCTGTCCCTGAACAGAGACACCTTACTCCCTGCCCAGATACAGGTTCACTGTGGTAAAGAGACCACAGTCTAGTGTGGCATGTGCCCTGCATGGTTGTTCATTCATCACCTCTACTTGTACCAGCACGGGCATCAACTCAACAGCAGGAATGTGCAGATCTGTCATGCAAGAGGTTGGTCAGTCATGGTTTTGTTTGCACAGAGGGACCGAACAGCCTCTTAGCAATGCAAATGTGTGGTAAGACTAGTTGCTGGACCTGCTGCAGCTTCTCAAGTGTGCAGAGATAAGCTTTGTTATCAGAACTAAGTCAGTATAAGATTCAACTGTTTCCCTAAAGTAATCTTCACTCGCCCGATTCCACACCTCATTTGTTAGTAGGTGGCAATATGTTTTTCCCTACCCCAACAAATAACATTTCTCAATTGTTGAAAAACAAAGGCAAAAGCAGTATTAGGGCCCATTTTGGGCTCTAAGCACATTCAAGAGCTGATGAGAAAGCTATTGTGGCTCACCTGTCTCTGACAGAATAGTACACAGGGTCCTGTCTTTTCCTCCCCACTTTGGGGAATTTGAGCTGCATGTGAATTTCCTTCCCTTAAAATCCTTTGCTGGAAATGATCAGTACTCCTTGTCACAAGCCTGTCATGTGAGAAAAAACAAGGCACAGAGGAGGTGCAAACTCCCCTTCTCAACAACAACAGCTCTCACTGAATTGGGGTGAGGGCAGGCAAGGGGCAAGGGGGCTTTGCTTGAGGGCTTGCAGGTCACTTCTTCACTTTTACTGTCAGCAACAGCAAGGCTAAAAATTGTAGAGCTGCTCATGATAACACACACATCTAAAGTGATAAAAACAGTTGCATCAGGTTAAGGGGAAAGAAGAGACAGTAATTAAACAAAGGAGAGAAAGATCAAATGAACAAAACCAGAAGCTCTTTCAGCTAGCTCCTCTTCTCCAAAAATAATACATCCCTCAGGTAAACTGAGATAGCAAAAGAAAGCCTCTACTCTGTGTCACAGTGACAGCACGGTAGATCAACCAACACGAACACTCACCCATTCCCCCAGGAGCATTAGAGAGCAACAGATTTTAAGGAAGAGTATGTGTGTGTTTAAGTTTGCTTTCCAAATTCTGTTCACAGAATCACAGAATGTCAGGGATTGGAAGGGACCTCAAAAGATCATCCAGTCCAGTCCCCCTGCTGGAGCAGGAACAACCAGATGAGTTTACACAGGAATGAGGTCACCCCTCAGTCTCCGCCAAGCTAAAGAGACCCAGCTCCCTCAGCCTTTTTTCATATGGGAGATGCTCCACTCTCTTGATCATCTTTGTTGCCCTGCGCTGGACTCTCTCCAGCAGTTCCCTGTCCTTCTGGAACTGAGGGGCCCAGAACTGGACACAATATTCCAGGTGTGGTCTCACCAGGGCAGAGTAGAGGGGCAGGAGAACCTCTCTGAACCTACTAACCACCCCTCTTCTAATACACCTCAGGACGCCATTGGCCTTCTTGGCCACAAGGGCACAGTGCTGGCTCATGGTCATCCTGCTGTCCACCAGGACCGCCAGGTCCCTTTCCCCTATGCTGCTCTCTAACAGGTCATTCCCCAACTTATACTGGAACCTGGGGTTGTTCCTGCCCAGATGCTAACCAACTACCTTGGGCCCCTTTACCTTCAAATACCCTTTCCCATGAGATTTCCCCTGGCAATTGCTTGAAAAGGCCAAAGTTGGTCCTACTGAGGTCCAGGGTTCTAATTCTGCTTGATAATCTGTTCCTGCCACATGAGATCCTGAACTCCACTATCTCATAGTCACTGCAGCCAAGGCAGCCTTCAACCTTTACCGCTTTAAGCAGACCCTCCTTGTTAGTGAGGATGAGATCCAGCAGCGCTTGTCTTCTAGCTGGCTCATCCGCCATTTGCATCAGGAAGTTCCCCTCAGAGCTTCTCATCAGCAGTTTGCTATTTCTGCTGTGAAGGGCTCTAGCCCAATTATGCTCAGTTACTGAAAGCCTCTTTACTCTAATCCTCTTCTCAGCCTCAGAAAGTAACAGCATCAACTGATACCTGTGAGCTTAGCCTCCTACATGGGAAACACCCTAGAGCCTATGGCAAAGAAAAACACCCTCCAGACGTGCCCATCTATGCCAGCTCCCCTTGTCCATCTCACCACTGCTAAGAACCAGGTCTTCTAACTGAGCCAAACCAAATTTTCAAGGTCAAAACTCATAACTCTGGTATTTTAAAGAAGCCAGCTCAGAGCAGAAAATGGATGGGAAATCTCAATTTGTCATGAGGACGCATATTGCTTTGTCTGTGTTGTTGTTTGTTTTTTTTTTTTAATATTTTAAACTATTTTAAAAACTAAGTTTATCTGCCATGAGGCGGGTGGAAAGGGGGTGCAAAAGAGGGGGCACTGCGCTGTTTGTTGCTTTTGGCATGGATGTTGAAACCAGGCCCTAACACACATAATTATGGGGTAAACTGAACTCTTTCCTGATGAATTTACATCAACCTTGAAGCTAAATGCAAACTTAAAGAGAAGTATAAACAATTCTGAATCAAACAATGAAATAAGGAGAGACAAGTAAAAGTTATAAGCATCTTGGAGGTCCTTTGGAGAGGTATTAAACTTACTGAACAACTGCAGTTTTCCCTTTAATTTAGAGAGCTGCAGGTTTCTAAGTTGAGCCGTTTAACCCCTGCAACGCACAGTGACCTTTTTATTTTCCATTGCTCTTGCAGTTTTCCAGCAGTTTGAGCTCATTTGGGCTAATTACCTCAACATGGAGCCACAAATGGAAAATGTTGCCGGTAAGTTGTTCCATTCACAGCCATTTAGTCTTACAGCGCTTGCGTCAAGGTGTGCTACCTGTTTTCCCCGTATCCTCAGGCAGCAAGGCTTCAGGCCCCAGGGCCGTTCTGCTCCCAGCGGTCACACAGGCTCCAAGAAGAAGACAGTGACCTTCCAGCCAGAGGACTGCACCCCATGCAGGCTGATGTGCACCTTCCCTTTGCAGCCTGTCCTGTGCCAACACTCAGACAAGGGACACTGTGCCACAACCAGACCATGGCTCCCCAACCCATCGGGGAATTCATGCTCCTTCAGTCTCACTATGGAGGAACAGCAGTCACTCCAGAGCTGAGATGTCACTGGGTTTCCATCATAAACCTAAGGTGACCCTTTCCTGACCTGTCTTCCAAAAAGTACTAATTTATAAAATGTCCCATCAACAGTGAAATTGGTAGGTCTGACTTAGTAAAGGAGAAGAAAAAGCCCTTTCCCATGTAGGTCTCAAGTTAACTTGAAAGCTGGGTTTCAAAAAACAGAGTCTATATACTCAAATACCTAACTGTGGGTTGGACCCAACTATGTGAGATCTATCATTAAAATATAGACTCACTGATGTCCTAAACTAGTATTTCTAGCCTTTTTTTAACCAAGAAGGAAAACAAAACACCGCAACAAGTCTTGCTTACCACCACTAACACACAGGTTTGAGTTAACAGTACTACAGGTTCCCTTGCCAGAGCAGTAACTTTTAGGTAATCTCAAGTGTCAAAAGAATAGCCAGAAAATTGTTTTTATTTTATTTTCCTGGAAGCTGTCTCCCTCTTTCTCCTGAAGAAAATGAATCAAATCATAAGTAGACTTTTGTCAACAGAAAGAATCCTCCATTACCACCCAAAGAGCTCCCACCTAATGTTTAGTCACCATTACTTAGGAAGTAGAGGACTTCCTGCAACTGCTTCTGCTTCTCCTTCCACAAGAGTTTTCTGTCATGCACATGAAGTCAGTTCTTCAGAAGACACCTCTGCACAATGGTCAACACTGCTACACAAAGTACAAAACTCCCTTGGAAGCATTCACTATCATGGACCTTAGGAGAACTGAAAAGGGAAGAGTGGGGAGTCCAAAGCTATCACCTTCAGCCAGTTCTGCAGAGGTCTGATATAACAAATGCTCAATTACCTTGCAGGGTCCAGGAGAAAAGTCCATAAGAGCTCTGAAAGGAACTTGTCCGGACCCACTTCCAATTCTCCAGGAATGTCGGGCACAAGAACATCTTATTTAATGAAGACAAAATGTGTCAGCCCAGTGCAGGTCCAGGGGACAGAAGGCAGGAGTCAAGCAAGGGGGAAGGATTGCCTTCTACAACACAGCATCAGAGAGGCAGGAAACCTGGAGCACAGACAGCACTTGTCCAGGTACTTTTGAACTCCACACCCAGCATGAGAAAGGTCATGCACTACTCAGAGCAGTTGTACTTAATCAGCAGTCACACAGCCTGAAATGCCTTGGTTCTAACTGTAGACCACAGAGGCTACACTACAGCTTTCTTTAGTTATGTATTGTACACAAATGAAGATGACAAATTCCCTGTAAGACAATGATTATAAAGGAAACATTAATTTCCCAGGCCTTGTTGAATGTCCTACCTCTCAAAGTGACAAGGGCATTGAACACACTGCTTAGCACACTGGGACCACCAGAACTCTTTAAATGGCACTAGACTTAAAGCCAGCATATCTCTATATCAAAGCTTCATGTGCCCCAATCAGGAGTTTGGAGGACTTGCCTCAAAAGCAGTATACTACTTGCTAGCAACAAATCTGTGAGATACAAGCAATGAGACATTTTCAGAACTTCACATACAAAGACAATAAACTGGAAAAGACAAAAAACTGGCATCTGAGGAAATGAAAAATTCAGGCATCTTGTCTAGGAAGTACCATCCTAATCCTCCTACATACTTATATATTTGAGGGAAAAGGAGAAGAGCGGTTCTTAAGATGGTTGATATTCTCAAAAAAGAAACTCCATACGTCATCCACGGTTGCAAAGCAATTTTTATTTCCTGTGTTGCAGATGATCTCAGCTTACATTCCTCTTTATTTAGCATCTTCTATATTTGTCCCAGCAGCAGCAGGTGGAAACTTTCTTCCTCAGGTTATTACACCTCTCCAATACTTACAAACAGCTCTTGGATGCCCACTCAGCATGGACCAGCAAGGGGAATCAGAGCAACGCGTGGGCTGTGTTCAGGCTCGGCTGTAGGATTGATGCCCCAGTCGGTACCACCAGTGCTGTGTGGCCGCTTGGGAGACGTGAAGTACAGAACCCTGCTTGCCAGTCTGTGCCCAGCACATACACAGGGTTTCCCAGAAGAGCCATGTGGTTTTGCCAGTTCACACTGGAACCCAGGCAGCGCGGTTATACCTTCGCTACACCAGCACTTCACTTAAATCCCCAATGAAAATAATTTGTCAGTGGAACTCTAAGTACTTAGGATTTCCAGTCTCATTTATCAGTTCTTCAGCTCCTGGCTCCCTTTGGGTTTAGTTGAAGTTGGCTGCTGGATTTCCACGTACAGGGCAATCCAGGGCCGATAAGCAGCACCGAGCCTCACAAGCGCTTCTTGAGGCAACGAGTGTGGTTTATTCCCACTGAAATCCACAAGTGGATGTAATACAGTGGCTGAGTGGGGAGCAGCGGGACATACTCTTAACCATCCATAGCCTACACAGTCACTCCAGTTTATATTTTACTGTGCTTCTTTAACTACTTCCCTACAGATGGCACTGTACCACTATCCAAAATACCCCTTCAGGAGAAAACAAGCTTGACACAACTTAGATTCATGCTGAGCCACCAAAGAAGAGCTACGGGACCAGCAAGGTTCCTGCTTTCTCATCCAGAAGGTTTTCTGAGTAAGGACAGCAGCATCAAACAGTGAGAGAGCACAGGGTTTTATACATCCAGCCTCCTCTACTGTAGACCAGGACAGGACCTAGTGGGAAGATGGGTCCTAACACATACAAATCCTTGTTCCATGGTTCCCTAAAGGCTGTGGTCTCTACCACTGCTGAAGATGGGACACTGGGTTGGACAGACCTTGAGTATGACCTTGTCTGGGAATTCTTATGGGAGGCAACTGAGAAACCTCACAACAAGCAAATGTGTGTCCAAAGATTTACAATCAGGGCTGTGATGTCAGTAACTGGGTGACTGCAATAAAATCTGTAGATTCCTTTTCCTCAGTCACGTGTGTATTTCTGTTACTTTCTCTGCAACTGTTTTACATCCAATAAAAACACACTGAATAGAAAATACAGTAGTAGAAGTTACCTTTTGCTCTTGGTAAGAAGAATAATTCATTGGTTTGGCACTTCCCAAGGCACACGTGAAGGGGAAAAGCATTTGGCTCAAAGAGGCTCATAATTATTAGCAGCAAATTCAATCTATGGTGCGTTTCACCAGCTGCTTCCTAATTTCATTGCCTCTGAGCTGCACAGATTTATGTGATGAGCAGTTCATCACAGTATCCTATAACTATGGAAATATTTTTGCTTTTGATTCACTATTCTCATTAGTAAAGGGTGAAACTTTGTCCTAGATGCACATACAGAATTTCTGCAATTTTCCAAACAGAATAATTATGGCCAAAGCTTTTAAGTGTTGAGCTCACTACCTTAAAAGGAACATGAATTTCAAAAAGTACTAGAGAGACCGTTAGAGATCTCTCTGCCTAGCTGAATATCAGAGCATCACTCCTGCTGTTAGTATTGTTCTCAGCATCTGCATAAAAAGCAGCAGTTTCCTGAACCGTGCCTGTCTAGGCTGGGCAACAGGTTATTATGAAGTCACAATAAGAATGTTATCTACTGAAATTACAGAAGAAAATGAGGATAAAAATGAGATTAGCATGTGGTTAGGATTAACAGGAATGCCTGAAAATTACAATCCGGACTTCAGTTTCAATCACCAGAAAAGATGACCTCTATCAACACTGTGTCTGCAACACCTGCACTGGCTGAACTTCTAATCCTGTAGTTGGAGTAAAACAAGGGGATAAATGCCCACCCTACCTCCACTGTTCTGAGGTCACTCTTAATCAGAAATAACCCCTCCCAGTCTTAAAAACCTAAAGACGTCATGACCTAGTGCAGTATAAAACTAGATTTACATCGACAGGTATCCTGGTAACATCATAGCCCACCACTCCTTTCAAGAGGTTTTAGCAACAAAGGTCAGTGGCCATCCAGCCACTCCACTTAATTAAGCAATACTGCAATTACATTATGAAATATAAAAAATATAAATATATAAATATATCCATTCAAATTAATTTCACAAAGGTGTTGTAATAGAGTGTTTTACAGCACCTGGCTACCCTGTCCAGTTCTGCCTCATCCAGTTTGCCCAATTCCCAGATCCTATAGATCAACAAAACAGGGATATGATGTGGTTTTATGCCTAGACAGTAATCTAATTCACCTCATTGGGGGAAAAAAAAAAGTGGGGCGGAGGGGGCAGGACACAGGACAGCAGGGGGAACAAAAAGTCAAAACCAACAACAACAACCACCAAAAGCGGGAGTGGTTTCAAACTAGAAGGCGGCAGATTCAGACCAGATATAAGGAAGAAATTTTTTACAGCAAGGATGATGAAACACTGGCCCAGGCTGCCCAGAGAGGTCGTAGACACCCCATCCCTGGTGACATCCCAGGCCAGGCTGGACGGGGCTCTGAGCAACCTGATCTGGGTGAAGATGTCCCTGCTCATGGCAGGGGGTTGGAGTGGGTGAGCTTTGGAGGCCCCTTCCAACTCAAACCATTCTATGATTCTGTGGAGAAAAAACAAACAAAAAACCCAAACAAACACCACCAAAAGAAACGCAAACCAAACAAACTCGAAACAAAATGCCAAAACAGTTATTGATCTTAATTATACATCCTTTTCATCCACAGGAATACACTTTCCTAGCTGAACAGGAATTTAGCCCTTTTTCAGAGTACTATACAGATACTACTTCCCTCTCATAATACGAGCCCTTACAGAGTTACTAGACCTAATGAAACACGACTTTCTGGAAAACCTTTCCCCCTTCCCTCACTGCTTGCCTCTGGTATTTTCTATTTCACACTCTCCCTCTGCTCCCTGAAATACTTTCCAACCTATATTCCTAATTAATAGCTTCAGGTTCTTCATAAAACCTCCAACGTTGGGCAAGGAACAACACATGCCACGGATGGTTCAGAAACGTGGGCACTGTTCTGACAACCAGTAAAATGAGCGGAACAATTTGAAGAGACGTGGGATAAAGCTGATGGTGCCGCCTTTGCTCCACGGGAACATGAGCTTTGGGATTTCCCCCCTGCTCACCTTCCTCACCTCGAGCTTCCCAGAACTTGTAGGAATTATAAGTTTTGGAGAATTTTCTTCCTTTGCCAAATTTCATAAAACATAAAGTTTCAAAAGGTATTGGACGGAATGTTATAAAAGATGAGAGAAGGGGATGACGTCAGAGTGCCCTTTTGCAGGAAATTAGGCTAAACTGACAAATACAGAAATCAGGTAAATTCAAAGCCTATGAAAACAAAAAAAGCAACATTCTCCAGACAATGAATATTGTGAAACCCACTGCCACAAGGCTCTCCAAGAGCAAAGCTTTATCAAGAGACAAAAAACAGGATGGATGCTCATCTGCCCCAGCAGAATATCCAACAATGTTACAACAGTGGTAATGTAACCATCGATTTGAGAACCCAATACTTCAGAGTTGTATTTATCACCTATTACTGTGACTGGCATAGTGAAAGGAGCAGGTAATTGTACCTCTACCTCATGCTAGGAAGGATTTTTAATGGTAATTACAGATGACAGGTAGTTCACCCAGTCAGGACCCTGAGCCACAACTAAAATTGCAAGGTTGCTCCGACCTAGGAACTTATGAGCAAGTAATAAAGGAGGAGCAAGACAGAGTATTTCCCAGCTCCTCCTTTGTAGAAGCAACAGGATCCTACCCTCTTCCTTTCGTCTGCTGTCACCCACTGCTTGTGATCAGCTCTTCCTTTTCCAATACAGCTAAACTCAGTGTTGGTCAACAGCTGCTTTTCAATCAAAATCATAATGCCTGAACCAAATGCCCACCAGGGAATACTAAATGAGCCTTGTCTTCCTAAGCGTTTAATCACAAATGTCACAAGTGAATAAGCAGCCAAGCATAGCTCTAATGAGGTTGTGTTTGTCTGGGAGGTTTAACTGGGTATGCAGCTCACCCCTTAAGCAGAAGGAATTGATTTCCCACTCCCAGTTTTCTAAGATGATAACACTGCTGTAAAGACTGATTCATTTACAACTTGTATCTTACCTTCTCACATAGTAGCACCACTGGAAAGGCTATTGCATGGCATTTGCCACAGACCAACTGTTTTATAATCCCTTTTATAAGCACCATCACGAACCATCTTGCTGTGATCTTGTTCCCATGACTGACTGGCACGCTGCTCCAGACCTGACTGCCGTAATGGTGAAGGAACTTTCCCCTCACTTCCAGTACAAATATATCCATAGCCACTTTATGCCAACTTGTTCTTATTCTAGTATTGTCCTTTACCTCTTCTCCCTTTCTGAAGTTTAGCCTTCTTTTAACCATTATGGAGAATAAATATATCAACTCTCAGCTTTGTTCAGCTGGACTAAGCAAGGCAAGCTTTTAAGTTACTTTTAGACCAGATCGTCTCTCCATCCCCACAATCACACCAGTAATCCAACAGAGGCAGGTAGGATCACCAGCCACAGCTGTCTGTAGGAGAGCTGTAGTTCACAGACGGACAGCAGATCCCTGGAGTGAGGAGCTGGGCAGCACTCCGGATTCCCCCACCAGATACCGGAAGTTGCTTCTCAGGAACTGTCAAATACTAAATCTAAGTTCATGCCCAAAAAATTGTGTCTCTTTAATGGAAAGCATGTTCTCTTCGCACTGATTGAGGAGAGGATGAACTCCGTGCAATTAATGAGCACAAAACTGGAGAAAGATTGTTTCTTGACTAAACTCCTGGGAAGATACCAAATCTGCAGGCCAGGTTATTCAACAGGAAAGGCACGCTTTCCCTACATGCTTGTCAGTGTCTACACACCGACCACAGTCTAAGTACGTGCCTCCTACCCCCAGCAGCAATTGGCATTGGGATTTGCCAAACAGCAGCATCACCCCAGGTTTAAGCCTGAACTCTCCTCGGAAACTGGGCTGCTTCCAAGATTTCGCTAAGTACCTACTGCGTTGAAGCCCTAATTCCCTCTCACCAGAGACCATGCCTACCTTTCTAGTAACTCCAGAGTTCAACTCTCTCAACTCCATTTCATCACTGCACTCAGACCCCACATTCATTTGGTTTCTGGCTGCCCTGCTGTGGTCGGGTGGAACGGGAATGGCACAAACCACAGTGAGTTCTTATTCCCATGTCTCATTGCAGCATGGTGAGAGCCTGCCCAGAGCCCACCACCAGGTTACTCTGCATCTTTCCTAAACTATTTTAACCTGACGGTTTAACTGCTCACTGTGACAAAGTCCTCCTGCATCCCTGTCAGATCCTGGTTTTCACTGCTCTTGATTAGAGTCATATTCTTAGCTCAGGCAAACAGGAGACTTCACTAATAACTCCCTTCCATTGAGAAAACTCATCATTTTGTCTTTACCTCAGATTCTTCAGCTACATGGCCATATAAGGAAACCCTTTTATCCCACCACTGCTTACTACTAACGATTTGTTGTTTGTAAGACATGACTTCCCTTCACAAAAGCTCTGAAGCCTCCCTGACGCACACTGTCCATCGGTGGCTCTAGCTAGTGCAGTCCTCAGTTTCTTACCTGCCAGGGGTTTTGCAGTTCTCAGAATTGTGCCCCAGTATGGCATCCTCCCCACCCTGTTTAGTTACCACAGGGTAACAAATCTGCCGTTACTACTGTGTGCGCTGTTCTTGCTGCCTCTTCCACCTTCCTCAGTGTGTCACAGCTCTGGGGTAACTCTTACACTGCAGTTTCCCCCCTTGAGAAAGTCACCCAAGGAAAGTGAGGCACATGGGGAAGAAATCCACCCTTCCAGGAGCCTGAACTAGCGAACAGCTTACATGTGTGAACCAAGACTACCCGACACACCAACCCAGCTCTTCCAAGATGTCCAAGAGTGACATGGCGCAGTACTGAAGACCCAGTGTGACACACACCGACAGCTTCACTGTCTCTCGCAGGGTTGCTTTATTTCTGAAGCTGTAAGAGCTTGCTCCTATCTTGGATCCAACAACCCTCATCCCTTAGCTCTTGATGGCACAGATTTATGCTTTAAAATCTAAAACTGAAGGATTGTGAAGTGACAGGTGTCAATAGAGGCTATGTCATCTAATGAGACACAAACACCCAGCCCATCAGCTTCCCCAGCAAGAGGAGGTGAGATGTTCCTCCATGGTGGCCTCTACCACCCCAGCCCCTTACCACAGGCCCCTGCCCTTCTTCGGCCCTTGTCACTGCACCAGTACAGAGGGCTGTGGGGAGACACAGGGAATAAATCGCACTTAAAAATACCACTAGAGAAGGAGATTTTTTCTAAACCCAAGTCCATTCCCTGCCTCAGTTCACAGTACAGCTGTATAGACAGTGATATTGGCACAACAGAGCAAACAGAAATACAGACACTGGGACAGGTTTCTTGTGTCACTCTTGCCATCACGAGAGGTGTCGCAGCAACAGATGGTGGTAGGATCTCTAGAGTCCAGGCATGAGACTTGGGTCATGGTTGATTACCCAACAGCAGGTGAAAGAGACTGAAAACTGGAACTTTATCTCCCAAAAGAGCCTAGATAGAGGGAGCTTGGTGTGGTTATAATTGCCTTCTCTCCAGTCCATTCTCACTGCAGGTATTTGCATGGTGACCACACGCGTAAGCCTCAAGCCCTGACCTCCTGCACCAAAAGTTGACGGCACCACTACAGGACATATCCTTGTATGGACATTCAAAATGTACTTGCTTGAACCTTCTAGAAATCATGCTGTATTTTCAGCACACCTTCCCTGCACCCCATAAAAAGAAAGCCATGCAAGTCATTGCATATCTTAAAATGTAAAGCACCAAGCGTTTTAAAGGGAGATTGAAGAACATAATGAACACATTTCAGTGAGGCAGCACTTTCTGAAATAATTTTAACTAACCTTGCATTACACTTTTCCCTTCCAGAATGCCTTAAAGATTCAAGCAGCTCATAAAGTCCAATAATGCATTTGTCATTGATCTTGCTACTCCAAAGCACTCTCAGAGAATGTTTTCCGCTCTGCTAAAGCTGCATTAAGACCTTCACTTTAACAGTGGGTACTCTAATGCAGCTCTGAAAGAGAAATTTATATCACTGAGGTTTCTTTTATCTTTTTTAAATGAAGAATTTATCATCACTAGCCTTGGGCTTTTTATTTCTTTGTAAGAACTCTTCTAATAATATTGAGAGGAGGAATAAATTAATGGTGCTATGTCTGCTAAAAGGATTTATGGGTGAGTACATTCTAATTCGAGCTGCAGTAGGTTTATGAAAATATATTTGTTAAAGGATGTTTGGGTCTCCTGATCTTCCGCTTTCCCTCTGATATCCTTTCAATTTCATCTAGAGGCAGCAACTGGACAATAGTGTAACAGTTCTTCCCAGCTGACAGGCGGTTTTGCTCACTGAACAGTTTGTCTTCTTGGATCCAAAAGGGCACCTTGAAACACAAAAGCACTGCCCTCCATCTCCGTGCACCCCTAGAGGGGAAGGAGCTTCACAAAGGGCTCGTATAACAGGTGGTCAACAAAACAGTGCCAAGCAGAACAAGAACAGGTGTGGATAGTCCAGAACATTTATCTTTACATGTTGCCTTTTATAGATGTAATTTGTTGAGCTGTCAGAAAAACAAGTGTTTTAGTGAAGCTTAACAAGTTTAAATTCTGTCCCAGCAGGGCTGTCAAACCACGCTTGTAGCCTGAAGATGTTACGATGACAAGTTCATGCAACTTTACAGGAATTTCCTAATTACAGGATCCTGCTTTAAATTAACTTTAATCCGATTTTATTGGCTAGTGTTTTCATTCCACTGATGGGATCTATCATTTTCATACATCTGGGGAATATTAAAGATTTTTTTTGGGAACCTATGAAAGCAGTTGCCTTGCACTTCTCTCCCTATTTATTCCAGAAAAATACAAGAATTAAATGGAATGGTTGGGGGTTAGAGATGCAGATTTTTCTGTGAATTGGAAAAAGGGTTTTCATCACTGAATTACATGAGAGTTATTAGTTCTGCAGCACTTCAAAAACACCAAAACCCCGGGATATCAGTGAGAAATTAATCCAAGGCTACAAAGCAGGCTTTCAGCAGTAAGCTATCTGTATCAGCACGGTTTTCTGTGCCGTCTTCAATCCTGGAAGGTGCTCCCAAGTCTTTCATTCACCAGCCTTCATTTCACCAAAAATAAGATACAAACATGGGACCATTTTTGCCCAAAAGTTGTACTGACTCACTGTACAGGTATATGTTTGAAGTAACACAAGCACTCTTCCCAAACCCAGTCTTTTTGATGTAGCCCTTTCAGTAAAAATGTGCAGCATGGGATCAGTAAAACAATTTCATCTAATTCAGAATGGGGAGGAAGTCCTGACATTGTTTCTAAGCTCTTTTGCAGTATTACAATTCCAAAACGCATTTTTTTCCTACTAACAGAATATCCTCTCCCTAGCTAAATACACACAGCTGACCACAGGAACTTATCTGTCAGTTTTGCTGCATTAGTCTTACGTGTCAAAATCCCACCACGTACTTGCTCTCACTGAGTGGCTGAGCAAGCCCATGTTCCCAGAGCTGCAAGTCTCCTGCTCCTCAGCTGGGACACAGTGACTGACCCCTACACATTCCTACTCCATTCCAAAGTGAAGCTGCACGGGTCTGACAGCATGCAGAAAAAGGAACAGGAAAAGGACTTGAGCCCACAGACATCTTGCTTCAGGTCTCACCGAGAAGGAAAAGAAAGTAAGAACACTTGTACTTCTGCCTCTGGGCAATTCATTTCTTTTTGTGGACAAAATGTTTTCTAATAGAGAAGTAGCAGAGAAAGAACAAGGGAAAGAGCTCGCAGGTTGCTCACAGGCAAGTCAGGAACAACAGATACAAGAGTGCAGTCCTTACGGGCCTTCTCCCAGACAGCATCATCTATTCAACGCCTTGTGAGGTGAAACAAGGTTCTACTTATACATCAGTTTCTGTGGAACCACCACAATGCTATGGGCTACAACATACTGTTCTAACCCCAAGCACCCCAAATTTACAAGCCAAGACCCCAAAAGAGATTAAAGAGATGGATGGGATCCCTGAGAGTATTCACATGGCTTTTTGGTTTGGAGTCTTCTAGGTATCACATCCTCAGTGTCACACATGGATGTTTACCACCAAGAAGGCAAGAAGCTCTCTCTGCAAGATGTAAATTTGTTTTAACAGAGAAAAAATATTCCTCCAAGTCCCACACATAAGTGTGTGCTCTACAATCACTATCCAACACTTCTCTAGTTTGCTGAAAACTAAAACATGGAGCAAGCAGGCGCAACACAGTCTGAAACTGCGGTTTCCATGTGCAGCCTCCCACAGGAGCTCTTCCACCAGCAAAGAGGAACGAGTTAACAGAAGAGGTTGTATAGACAGGTCTCCTCAGAGATGTAGGACACTTATAAAAGTAGCAGTGCTCTTCAGGACCATTTGAAGTGCTTCAGGTCATGACAAAAAGACATCAGACCTCGAAATACAGACATGTTACAAAGCTTCTTGTTCTTCCTTTCTGCTCCACAGTTCAAGCAGATTGGGATTTTAGCAGACACCTTGTGAACTGTTACACTTTGAGTTTAATGCTTCATACTGTTTGAAAGCTGAGATTTGAGAACTGCTTGCAGAGACTATAAAGCAGGGGTTTCTGGCTTCAGGAGTTCACAAGTCATCCACCACTAGAATCACATTGGACTTCAGATGGGGAAATAAAGGTATGTAACTTAGAATTTAAATTCCTATTAAGAACCTCCAGAATTGAAACTCCATTTTCCTCAAGCTAAAGAATCACAGATAAAACTTTTTCAATAGAAAGCTAGGTTCTCTGACACAGATTTGTATAGTATTTCCTTCCAGTCTGAGTGGCATTAAAACCAAACCAAACCAAAACAACCAAACCAAACCAAACCAAACCCCACACCACCTTGATCTTTGAAACTACTGGCAGAGCCTCTGGCTGCGGTTTCGTGTTCTGCAGCAGGACAGTGGGGCTGAGCAGCATCCCCAGCACCTGCCCGGTTCCTGTCCTGACGCTGCCAGTCGAGCATCGCGGTTCAGTGACCACGCAAACCATACCTGGGTAAGGAACAAGATACCCACACTTACTCCTGATTTCTTCTCCTGTTATGAAACAGCGCTAAGTGTGCTAGTGTTTTTTAAACATACTTACAATTTGTATCAAACTAGAAAGCAGACTTGAATTTACATGCAAAAGTTGACAGCATTTAAGGTTATTTTAATCTCACATTTTAACTATAGCAGATAAATAGTTTTTAAATGTTTACATTCACCTGGACATGATTTGCATTTTAAAACTGTTCCATCAAAGAGGAGGTTTTGTCTGCAGTGAAAGAAGCGAACTTGTCTGCAGTCTGTGATAATCAGCTCTTGGAACCAGCAGATGCCACCATCTCACTCCTGCTCAAAAGATAGACTTATTTTACTTTTTTATCATGCTTTTTCAATTCCCAATTTGATTTTATCTGTTCATTAAAATTCAGAAATTGAAATAGCCTCTCTGTATTCCTTTATGTACCTACCTATGATGTTATGGTCATCAAAAGTTGCTTTAGCACTTCAAAACAATTCCATTTCTGAGCACTCAGCCAGCGATCTCTACGAATTCAGTGGATGACTTTAAAACTGCAGCAGTATACATGGACTATTTAATGAGTAAAGGTCTCATTAAGACAGCTACCATTATTTGAATATGTTGGATTACAACCAAAAATCCTACTTTAGTACAACACGAGAGATTTGAGTTTCAATTTAATTTTTTTTAATAATAGATATTTATGCAGCCAGCTCTGAATGCAATACAAACATTCTTTAATGAAAAAGTGCTTTATATAGAACAATACCACGGGCGGGCAGCCAGCCACAGACTTGGCATATATCTTGGCAGGGGTCAGCAACCCTGACACTGCTGCGTGTCGGTAAAGCTCCTTAGTTTGATCTCTCTACTCTAGAAAATCTGCCAGGTTTTTGCGTAATTTCCCCTTCTCTCCCAAGTATGCTGCCCTCATTCCCACTCCCTTGGTTAATTTTACATCATCCTCCAGGAGAAACAATGGCAAAACACCAGTGGGCAACAGCTCACAGCAATCACCGCTCCAAAGTGTCTGGCAATTAGCAGCTGGCAAAAAGCTGCGTTCTGGCACCAAATCCTTTGGTTAATGTAGTCTTCTAAGGTACAAGTGAAATAGTAAAGTTGTCCAGGATGCTCCTCTAAGGCTTGCAACAGGCACCTCCTTGGAACTGAGAAATCCAAGTTCAAACACAACAGCTTAGTTGTATGGGAAGGGACACTTTTGCACCTGCCTGCGATAATTTCAACTGCAGTGCCCTAAAGCGTACTTCACCAGAAGCTTCTCCACAAGTCACCAGTTAAGTTATTAGCAGATGGAAAACTCACTCGCAGACTGATTCTTCTCTATCAGCTAGAAGAAAACTACTTGTTCCTCAAGGCCTGGGTGGTTTATGCCATACAATGTGGAAGACAGCAATAACTCCTGTATGTAATTCATTTTTACCATCCTCAAGAAACCTTTTATCTTTCATGTACATATTCAGTGAACATGCAAGATCATGTACCATGTCTGTGCATACACGAATGCAGACAGATGCAACTGCTGGGCACATACAGTGACTGATACAGTTCAGCATCCATCTGGATCGAGACAAGGTTAAAAACAAACAAACAACAAACACACCTCATTCAGTTCTGCTGCAGAGGGGATATTCAGCATGACTACCCACAGACTGACTTACAGACCTCCACAGCCCACTTCCAAAGAGAACAGAGGGTGATGTGAAAAGGTGGTAGTGATTTACAACACTGTTGAAAACACTTGACTTTGAGTGAAAGATGAGAAGGTGGCATTTGCACACCCTTGGTCTCCCTTTAGCAGAGGTTTCAGGGAATGGGGCAGGTGTTCACTTGTCTGACTGCTCAGAAAGGACTGGGTTCCTCTGGGGGAAAAGGAAGAACAGAAAAGGTTCGGTTTAAGCCTTAGTCATTTTGAAACTGTGTTTAACACCTGTTCTGTTAGCTTCTACTCTCAAGATTGAAATGAGGACTCTTGGTGGAGTCAAAAGGTGGCAGAGCATTCCACGAATACAATGGCAATGGGGCAACACTGAGATATAGTACCCACCCTTGGGAGATTTTCAGGGTTTTTTTGTTGAAAAATATGATTTTTCTCCTGCGTCAAGAGGGATGGTCACTACAAATCACAGAGCTGAACTTTTCCACAGCCCCCAAGAAGCTCTGAGCCAGGGAAGAGCCCTTCTCCTCTCCGGGAGGGCTGGGCAGCACTCGGAGCCGTGTTCCCAGCAGCCGGGCAGCTTGCGGGAAGCACAGCTCCAGCTACAGGGGCTGGAATGTGTAATTCCATGAGCTTTTTTGGAAATGAAGTGGGGGGTGGATATCAATCATAGTTAAAATTCCCAAACAGATGAGCTCTACAGGATTAAAGTGACTCAAAGCTGGGTTCGTACATGCAATCATTACAAAAACTGAAGACGGAACAACTCAGCAACTAGAACAAACGGCAGAGTCAGGGGATTCTGTTCCCACTTCGCAGTTGAGTCATCATCATCCTGGGCAAGTCTCGTCTTCTCCAGACCACGTTTTTCTGCCTATTCAATGCACCAATACCAATTTATCTTAGCACAGAACTCCACTGAACATCACTCACAAACTGCTGGGAGAAGTACCAGAAAACAGAAAAGCCTTACGTCCACACAGGTGCTTGGAAGCTTATAGCCTGTCACACCTTGTCACACAAGTTGTCACCTCCACTGCCATGTTTAGCACTGGGACTCTCTTGACAGACATGGCACGAATCAGATCAGTCGTATCTCAGAGTCATTAGCAATAGGAGAGTATGCACAGGCAGTGTTTCTTTTGTTATTTAAATATATTAATCTTCTAGATGTACTGATTTCAGGCAGGCCAGCAAGCTTCTCCCCCTTGACAAATGCGCTTCCTTCCTCCTTCCCTTTCTAGGGATTTTAAACATACAAGACGGACCACGGAACCATGTTCCGATTAACAAGGATTTTATTATAGGAAAGAAGGAAGGTTAAATCCAAGCACCGATCCAGTCAATTAAATACTATTATTACAGATGCTCACACACTAAGCTCTTGAAAGGTTGACTCAACTGTGTAAGTTACAGAGCAAAGGAGAGAATCACTCAGGACCTCACAGGAGCATATGGCAGCTTACAAAATTGTGGCTGTGAAGACCTGCAAATTGGTTAGGGAAAACTGTATCCCCATCAGAATCACCATTCATTTTAATCAGCTGAGCACTGTAATAAGATTAGAGGTGATTGGGTTGAGTAGTGGGATTAAACACATCCACTAATCCCCAGAATTTACTATTCACAGCTCAAATCCATTAGGCCTTCAGAGCAGAACGGGCTTCATCCTCCTCCCAAAAGATGCAACAGTCAGAAGCAGTATGAGATATTTGATAGAGGCATCTTTAATACCGTTAAATGAACACCAATGATTCCTGCTCAAACAGCACCTGTCACAGCGTAGGAACAGGTCATGAATACTTGTCCTTGTGCAAATTTTTTGGCCCAAATGTTTGAAGTTGAAGGACGAGAATAAAACCGAAAAAACAGGGAGCATTCAGGAAAATTTGTGGCAGTCACTGAAAAAAGGGGTGACAAGGTACCATCTACAGTAGCAAGCTATCCAAAATAATTCTGTGTACCAAAATGTGAAGAATCAGTAGGAAGGCATCTATGTAGGGATGTAGAAATATTATACAAACATAAGAACTTGTTTGTGAGATGGGGGAAAAGAATGAATGGTTACATGATCAGTGAACCAACAAAAAGTGATTAGCCAAAATAGCTACCAAGGACACCTTCAGGCTGTTCCTCTAGCCCTTATCAAAACCTCTTCCAGTTACTTCACTAGACTATTTATGCCAAAACATATCACTCCCCTGTCCCCACCCCTCTCCTGAACAGGAAAGGTTCAGCATCTTTTTGGGATGCCATCCAAGCAAATATTTCCTGTAGGCAATTGCATGCTCTCTATTCCCTCTGTAATAAGCCACGAGTTATCAGACTGTAGACTCATTTCCATGGTCATTTCATGTGCTGAATTTTCTTCAATTGTCCAAATATAAATATTTATAAATATTTCAAAATACCAGAGAGCCTCAGACTACCTGGAGAAGAAGAATCATGCAGGACCCCTCAAAAGAGCTGGTTTTATTTTTGCAACTAGGCTGGCAGAAAAAAAAAAGTCTGAAGATTTACAGAGAAATAAAGCCGATTAAAAAAATCCCACCCTCTAACACGATCAAAAAGATCTCCAGAGGAACAGCTGCATTTACCAGCATTCTGCATTGGCCAATTTTCTTAATTTTCTTGGAACATTGCGCTCCTTTTTTGACCTGAACTGCAGAGTCCTGAGAAGGCAAAGACGACAGGCTGCTAACAGAACAGGTATGAAACACAGTTCCAAGAAACTCACTGGGTCTGCTGTTGACGTTTCAACAAGAAAAAAAACCATCTTTTCTTAATGCAATCAACTTTCATTTGGCTGGTGGACTGAGTGAGTGACCACAGACCTAAGGGCCTTTCTAAGGACGTCAACAGAATTAGAAATTTCCAGAACTAGCAGACCTTTTGCCTCTGCGTGAGTCACGGAGGCTGAAGGAGGGAGCTTGGGGCCATTTTGTGCTCTGAAGACTGGGAGAGCAGAGCCTCTAACATAGTTACTGCTGAGATATATCAGAAAATGCAATTAGCATGCAGGCTTTTTTCCCTTAAGTCAAGGGTTTACCTTAAGTGTTGAAGATACCTCCAATATTGCACTTACTGAAAGCTCAGAGAAAGAACCCGAGACACTGAGTATAAGCATCTTCCCCAAAGCCACGTAAGAAAGGGTCAGAACCCAGCTTCAGAGATTGCCTTGTGTTTTGAGATGTTTCCCATGTACTAGTGCCTTAACTTCAGTCTATAAGGCACAGGCCAGGACAAAATCACCGGATTACACAACCTTTTCACACTATGGTTTTCAGTGTATAATTAGAGACAAGGTTCACAGAGCATAAGAACTGCAGGACTGAAGTTCAAGTCTCTGCATCAGCACCTCCTCCTGCCACGCACATTCCTATTCCCTGACAGGGGCTGTGCTGTACCTCCAGAGACCAGCCAAATCCCACCCTGGGCACAGCCACAGAGCCCAACGCATCCAGAGATGGGCACAGAGCACTCTAACTTATATTCATGTACACAGCAAGCCTAATGAGGGAAGAATTCAAAATATGACACATTATCACATTGTATGGTCACAGAGACTGTCACAGGACAGCTACTCAACACCACAGAGAAATGGAAACTGCTAACCTTAAAGTATAAGGTGCTGTTCACATCCATTATTTATTTCAGGGAGGCTGGCAATGGTACTTCCATTCAGATATTCACCAGATCAAGCCTTGAGCACAATGGTCTCCACTTGACATCCACGTAGGTGCCACTGACGGCCCTCCACGTCTTTTCAAGACACTCATATTGAAACATGTATTGTGAAGGCAAAATGTCAGCAAAACACACAAGCCCTGGCTTATCCTTCCAGCCCATCTTTCCCCGCATGCAAAATCTCAGCACCAGGAATTTGTTATTCCAGACAGTGCAACATCTCTCCTACACGACAGGGGGTCCAAATTTGGCACCCAACATACCTGAGTGCAATCAGATAACAGAGCAGCCAGCCTGGATCTCCCGAGTTCAGTAGGTCCTTCTGATCCCCAGCATCTTCACTCTCCGACCAGAAGTGTTTGGTCAGGTGCACTAAGTCAATGGTGAGTGGGATCTTTATTTATTTACTTGCTTACTGACTAAGAAGACTTTTCAAATTGCATCTCTGCAACATTCAAAAATTTATTTCATTTTAAGCTAGTCCAAGACTTGACTCTATCTGTGTTGTTTATCTTCTGTATCTCGGTTAAGACTGAACAGTGATTCGTTTTTTGCATGACGAAAACAAAGGTCACTTGACAAAATAGAGAACCCTTGACAGTGAGGATAAATCCTGTTTTGCAATTTGGAAACTGCAGCACTGAGTCCACAAAACTAATTCCCGGCTGGGATGCTTGGAGGAGGGAGTCAGCAGTCTGCTCCAACCCTCCTCAGCTAACCACCACAGTACTACAGAAAGCAATTAGTTGGAAACTAACAGACAACTGGCATTTTAAAAACAAACAAAAACACAATCCACACAACTCTTCAATAAAGTGAAGTCTCATGCCACTCACAGACCACCCTCCCTTCCCACAGGCCACGGGCAGGCAAGAGGGACAGGCACCGCTCGGGCCTGCACCCTCTGGGACCCAGCAGACCTCCCAAGCCGCGGGTACCCGCTCACCATGGAAAGAAGCAGCCTCTTCTTCTGCTCCCCTCCAGAAGGGATGCGGCAGATCAGGAACATCTGCATTTGGGGGCTTGTGGGTCCATGCCAGCCAGCCACTAATGTGAAGGTAACAGGAAGCACAGGAACTTATTTCCACCCCTCTTCCCCTGTAACACTGGTTTTATTTCTCTTTTAGCTCTCCTGTGCTGAAAGCTCCACATCCATCAAACCTGAACAGGGGCTGTCGTTTGCAGCCACAACTTACAGCTGATTAATGCAGGAGCAAGGGAAAGAAGTTTTTGGCCACTAGGTCTGTGTCAGCACATGCCTGATGGCCAACTGCGGTGCCACCAAGGCAGAGGGGAAGAGGAGTGAGCAGCCTCCCATGAAAGCCCGTCTGCTCTCACGATGCCTCCCCCGCCTCCTGAGGTGTCCTGTGCTCCTGCAGCACCAGGAAGACCACTCGCAGGTGACACGAACTCTTCTGGAGATTTTGCACATTGAAATCCTCAGTGGTTCAGATGATTCAAACCAGAATGGAGCTCCCTGCAAGGAGATGCTTCTTTCTTTAATACACAACACCAAGACTTTTACGTGAATAACAGCTACTGTCAAACAGTACTACTCATTAGAAGCTAAAGACACCACAAGAATTATAGAAGAAATTATATACTATAGGTATTTCTAGTCATTATTGTTAAATTCTGGTGCTGCAGAATGTGCCTGGAGCACCTGTCCTAGGACTGTGATCTTTCTGAGATCTCCAGCTTTTTCCTCCTCCATCGAGGTAGGTTTCTATGCAGTTGGCCACACAGCAGATGCCACAGGACTTCTCTCCTGCAGCATCACACAGCCTTGCTCACCTGCCGGTTCACAGCTGCTCTGGGCAGGGTGGGGGTGATGGGGGTGTCATAGATCAGGAACATGGGGGGGCACCCACCTAGTTACATTAGAAGAACATGAAGCAGAGCCAACTAGAGCACTGTGCTTGACCCAAGAAACGTGCCAGACCAGCCCATCATGCTAATTACTGGCCAGAACAGAGAAGATAAAATCCTCATCCCCAAAACTTTCAAATTTCTATATAATAAGGGCAAAGAAAATGTGGTGTGAGGAGGAAGAAACAGTAGAAGTACTAGGAGAAACACAACAGGCAGAAAACTTTCAGACAATGTCAGCTATGGACACTTCAGATTCACTGATTACTAAACAAAAGTATGAGGTCTCAGCTTTGTCACCACCACAGCTACAGCTTCGGAGCATGTGTTTTTCTGCCTGTCACACTGTTCCTAGTATCACACAACACAAAACCACAGGGAGACAGGCAAGAGGCAGAAAGGAACAAGTTAACAAGACAGAAGCAAGCAAATGGCCAACTGGAAAACGCCAAACAGGAGCATATTAAAGGGAAGGGTTAGAGAAAACGCAAGGAAAAATGGAAGGTGTAGGAGGAGTTAGGCAGCAAAGAGATTGGAACAAGAGTCTGGGAAGGGAAAGGCTGCAAAAAACAAATCTGATATTAAAGGCAAAATGCAAGAAGGGCTGCTCCAGCTCCTACAGGCAGGTTTCTGCTCAAGAGTTTATTACTTATATCCTGAGCTTATTTAGCAGAAGTGAGGCAGAGCCACAGCCCCAGCACTGTTCTAGACAGAAAAGCAAATCCCAGATGCTTCCAGAGGGACACTAAATTTGCTAGAGATATCTTTTTTTCCCCCAAGATGAGCTAGCACTGAGGTCAGACCCTCCCCCCATAAAGTTAACAAGCTCCAGTAATCCCATGTCCTCCCCTTCAGAGTTCCTCTCTGCAGAGGAGGAGAGGAACACACAAAGCACACATTCACCCCCAGCCTACTTCTAACCTACTTCTCCTGGAAATGGAATGACCAGAATGAGAAGTTTGGTCACAGTCCAACCTATATTTTTTTTGCAAAGCTAGTTACTAAAGCCAGTCTGCTCTGGACATCTTTCAAGCCTGGTATTCTCACCAAAACATCACGAATGCAAGAGCTGAGGCACAGTGAGGCCAGGCTAGATGCCACCTCAGGTTCAGAGGCTAGTTTGGTAATATATACATGACTCTGCACGCAAAACAAGGAGAGCAGAGACACTTGCTGACACTGAAAGGTGTCCCTCACACTGCATGTATAGCCCACAGGCCATATGCATGGGCATCCCTGCACTGGTGTGCAGCAGAGAAGGAGGTTTGCCATGCATCTCACTCCAGCCATCATCAGACTCTGAATGGGACAAGTGAGACCACCTGATGGCTCCATAAAAGGCACGAGGCTGTCCTGGCACCTTCCCTCCTCCCAGCCATGAGAGCCCACAGAGAGAAGACAGCAGCAATTTAGACAGCTTCACAGCTTTCCTTCTACTTTAATTGAACGCAGTGTCCTCATCTTTGCTTGTCTGCTTTCTCTCTTCTCATGTGATCAGTCTTTCTGGCCCTCCACCATCCCTAATTTTGATAACCATTGCTCCAAAAAGCTATGGTACCAAATATTACTGCCCTGTTCCAAGCCCACTGAGACTGTACCCTGAGGAGCCAAGGTCAGTCATTACCCTGTGTGCTGTACCTTTACAGCATGAGACCTTGTTCTGGGGTAACCAACCCACGCTGACTGTAATAAACACAGCAAAGGTGACCTCACAGGTCGCTTGGGCTCTTGCCTTCAACAATCTCTCCAGCATGGCTCTCAGACACCAGACAGCGAACCCAGTAGCAGCAGAACAATTACAGACACTGAAGCAGGGGAACTCTCAGTTGCCAGAGAACAACACCACGTGCTGGAAAGGCGCTGTGGTCTGATGCTGCCTCAAGAATAGCTCAAGAGATAACAGAACCCATCTGGTCCAAGGCAAGTTTTCCCACTGAAACATAAGCCAGCTTGTGCAGAGGCCAAGCATCACCTTTCCCCCACGCACACCTGAGACCTCTCCATTCTGCTTCCACTGCCCGTGTTCCTCTGAAACTAAGCGAAGTTTACATACTTAATGTTGCAGTAGCTGCCAGAGGATGAAATAACATCCCCACAGCGGAATTGCTACAAAGAACACATTCAAAATCCACAGAGAAGGCAAAGGTTGCTCAACAGAGGTCAAAGTACCCTGGGATTGCCCGTATCATTCTGTGACAATGCTACACAAGGTGAGCAATAAAAGCACAAAGAGAACAGTACAATCAGAAAAAAAAAAAAAAAGTGTGTGCAGACACCCAGAACAGACAGGAATAGGCTACAGTTTCTTCAGAAAACACAGATAAAACAGTGTCAACTTTCTCCAGAATGGTATTTCCAGATAGAAAGAGGAGACATCACTCGGGTTGCCCTGACTGTAATGTATCCTGGATAAAAATACACAGCAAAAATGATCAGCGAGAGCTTGCTTTGGTTTCAAAGCTATCAACCATCACTCTGAAAAATGCAGGATGGTGCCAGGCAACACAAGAGACAAGTGCACCTGATAACACCCATGGAAACTTTATTCCCATATCTTCAAGACAGGAAGTAGAGGAGGGTCCTTTGGAGACCAAAAACAACCATCAATTATTAAACTTGTCAGAATTTAACCCTCACTTTGAAGTTCATCAGAAAACCACACGGAGATACAAAGTCTGGGGAGAAAGAGATAAAGGGAAATCATCATCACCTCTTGCCTCCAGCCAAGAGACAAGCTCTACAACTCTGTACTCCCAGTCACAGATCCTACACGCAGACTGGAAGTATCCATCAGGCACATGCAAAGAGCACGTCTAAAGCAGAAAGTAGGCTACAGCACAGAGACAACTCAACCCAAGACAGATCTGCAAGACCCTGCAGCTTATTAGACTAAGCATAGCAGCACATTAACACAAGTATATTGGATGTGCTAGCTGCAGGCCCCAGGCAGCCACAAAAATCTCTGCACTGGGCTGACCTGTGTTTGGGGTTTTTAAGATTAGCCCAAGGAAAGTCAGCCCAGCTCTCTTTGAAACTGCTGGTATAAAAATATCCCATCTTCTGTCAGACAATACACAACTAAACCTTGTTATAGGTTGTGTCATACTCCCTTCAACTATGATCTTACGCCTGTTACAGACAAGTGCGGTCTAAGACAAGTAATGAAGTCCCCCAGAAAGACAACAAAAAGAAATCATGGCTAAGCAGGGAGAAGAATTTTTCAATTAATGCACACCATTAACTAACACTGATATCAAAAAGGCATGGAAACAAGGAGTGTGAAGGAAATGAGTAAAAAGGGAGATAGTATTTCTTTTCAGAGAAGAAATGTTAACTTAGTAAGTCGGGGAGGTGAGGAGGAATTCAGCCAGAGCAGCCAGGGTGGACTGAATCAGTGCAACAATGGGCACTGTTACTGAAACTACTCACATTTGGGTATTTGTTCAAAGCACAGCTCAAAATTACTTCTAAAAGAACACGTTCAGTGGTAACTGCAGAGATTAACAAGGGAATCTAGCTATCCAATTCAGAAGTGTAAAGGAGCAGGCACTATACAAGCTGCAGGCTGAACCTATCCTAAGCCAAGATAGCTCTGTCACTTTAAATTACATTCAAATTCTGACTTCCTAAATGCTTTTCTAAAAGTAGTCCTATTTTTATGGCATTTTTAAAATAAAGCATGTTGTAATTACGGTTACAGAAACATCATCTGTGATGCAAAGCATTAAGCTGATCTAACAAGAGCATCATCAGCTAAACCGTGCTCTCACTCTCTGAACTACCTAACAGCCTTCCTACCTCTGAGTTTATTAAGGTGTTAACAAACCTTGTTTATTGTATCTTTGAGAATAGAGAGATACAGTTTTCAGGGGAGATTCCTCAGAGCGGGGAAATATGCCTCACTGACAAATAGAAGGGACCAGCTTATTATTAAAAAAACACCCACCCCTTTTATATTGCACTCTACTTGAGGTCTACAATGGCAGAGATAAATGATCTGATCTGGCAAATGTGATACTATTTCCATCTTCTCAGTGACCTCATTCCTTGACTCTCCTTACCTCCCAGCGCTGTCCAAAACTTCCCTAATTAACTTATTCCATTGCTCTGTCATTAATTTTCCCTAATATGTAGCCTTCATGGATGCCTTCATGGAAGCCTTTTACTGACTGCCTTAGGAAAATAAATATATTGACAGCCCATTCCTCTGGTACAGTTATTTCAGGGCACAATCTGCCATTTAAAACTTCCCCTGCAGCTTCAGGCCTCCATTATACTCTGTTCCTTATTCTGGACACAGTGATGTTTTGCATAGTCAAAGAAGCTCCACAGTCCAGCCTAATACAGCAAGAACAAAACAAAATAAGAATCCATCAACTGGGTAAGAACAGGGAATGAGAACCTGACAGAGCAGCCAACTCCTGTGGTCAGCTGGTGAGTCAGGTTTTGCTGGTTCAGGTTCACACTGATCATACGCTCGCACCTCACCATCAGGATAAGCAGTTTGAATGAATAAGCACTTCCAGATTCATGCTGGCTTCTGCAGGTCTACGAAAGCTAGCGACATGGAAAAAGTAGCAAAGAAAGCATTGGTCATGCTCTTTCCCAGCAGAAGTGATAAGGAATATGACCTGATAGCAAGGTCAAAACAATCAAGGAAGCAAGTAGCCACACGCACTGAAGCTATGGATGAGAATGTCTCGGCACGGGATACTGTGGGTCATAAAAATAAATGAGTTAAAAGAATAAACTGAATGGATTCAAGGAAAAGAAGTCAACTGAAGGTTGCTAAATACAAGGATACTGCTTCTGCTTCAGCGAAGTCTGAAGTCACAGGTGCCTGAAGGTGGAGAAGGTGTATTGGGGAAGCACTCCTATTCGCAGACCCTGCTCTTTTATTCTGAAGATCTCTGTTCTCTGCCACTGCCAGAAACAGGACACAAGCTGGACTCCTGCTCGGACTCAGGGTGGCTGCTCCCCAGGCTGGTACCTGGGAACATGACAGCACAGCAAACACGTTAAGATGTGTCTTTGACTGTATCCAGCTTCATCCAGCCACACAGATTTATTAATCTGGTGCTAGGGGTGGTGCTGCCAGAGGCAGAGGAGCTGGTCCCAGAGGTACTTGTGCTTCAGGAGTGGGTCAGCCACAGAGCAGGCAGGAACTCTGAGTTCATTCTCAGCCATTCAACCAGATCCAAATAAATCACTGCAACCCCTGGCATACTGCTATCCTCCCCTCCCGTGTTACTGCCAGACCCTTCATGCTGGTTTTGAAAATCCTTTCCAATAAGGTTGGGAAATGTGAATTCAGCCTATTCTCATGCAAAAAAACAAAATAAAACAAAAACCCAGACAGTTACCCCAAGCTCAGAGTTAATTACAGTCATACTTAACCAGGCTTAAGAAATAGACTGTGTCCTCACACGAAAATGATGACCACATGTTGTTAAATCAGGCAGGTATTAGAAATATGTGTTGCAACAGGTACCCTTCCTAAAAACAGGCATGTAAGGCTCTGGAGACAGAACAGTGCTACTTCAAAGGGGAAAAACCCTTTGAATCAGTTCAGGTTCACTGCTCTTTAAACAGGAACAAGATATAATATAGTCTTGCCTGCTGACAGAAGACAAATGTTGACTTCCATCTTAAAAACAACTGTTTTTAAGAAAAACTGTCACAATTGCAATACAACACAGCTGTCCTAGAGGCTACACAATTAAAGCCATCAGAAGTTCATGATGAGCAAGCGACAGGAACAGTTTAACACCAACAGAGGGTTTCATCTCACCCATCAGTGAGATTGAACTCTACGATCTGAGCCCATGGGGTGCAGACCAAGAGTTCCTAAGCAGGGTACAGCCATTCCAATGACAGCAACAACAGCAAAGCTGCCTCTGCCCAAAGTGCCAGGTTTTCTGGCAGATGCACTTAATTAAGAAGTTGAAAATGGCTGAATACAGCTTTTCTTTTTGATGGTAGGTAAAGAAAGGAGAGAGGACGAGATATCAATGATCAAAGAATACAGTTAGGAAACTGGCATCAATAATCATACCCAGCACAAGACATGTCATGTCTAGGTGCTCTCACATCATCCAAAACACAGTGTAAAGAGCAATAACAGTTCCCTGAGAGACAATACACAGCTCAACTTCAGGGTTAGAAGTTGTGGCAGCTTCCTCTTGCGCCACAGGTGTGGCAGCACATACGCCAACTCAGCGTCTGGAAACACCCACCAGGAACACCAAGAAGTGTAGAGGCAGCAGCAGATGTGCAAGACATCTGGCTGGAGCAAACTTTAAAAAGAAAAAAAAAAGCTAACATAACATTGTGATGGGAACTTGCAGGGAGACTGGCAGTGGTGCACACTTGATACAAGCTACTTACAACATCATTCACCTAAGTCTATCAAAAAGACTACTGTACACACTGACCGAAGGGCTGCGGGCTATTGCACAAAGCAGCAGTTCACTGCCAGCCTTTCCCGTGCTTACAGACAGTGTTGACACTAAGTCACTGACATCTCTGTCCTCAAGTCGTCCCTTTCTGGTCATTTTCTAGCCCTTCTCCCATTCAGGGCACCTGATTTGCAGAAAGCTAATCCAGAAAAAAAGTGAATAGCTTATTCTGGGTTTAGTAACTTGCACTTACTTGTGCAGGGTGAGAATGGATGAAGTGGGATCCTGCAGGGAGGAGGTCGGGCTCTGGCAGGCCCATCTCACCTTGCCTTACAACTTTGATCATTTGGGAAACCATCGCCTGAGTCCCGACACTCCACCAGGAGCTCCCCACTGGGATGGCCACACAAGGTCAAACCAAAAGAGGTCCATCTAGACCAGCACATTCTTCACAGCAATGGTCAAGATGTAACACTGAGGGATTGGTATGTCTTACCTCTTATTGATATTCCATGGAACATATCTGCAATTTAGGGACTTTCCTAAGAAAAGGCATCATCCTTGTGAAGTGGCTACCATGGATGACTTCTACTTCAGAAGGCTTTGTAACTGAAGACCGTATCCCAGCCTTCTTTGTGCCAGTGCTTACCCAGCTAAATCTTCACCCTTCCCTCATCCCAGCTTGCCATCTTGCTTTAGTACACTCAGAACAGTTTTCCCCGAGGCAGTGGGCCTGAACATTTTTAACAAAACACTTTGTACACTTGGTCAGCACCTTGAACATTATGTCCAGATTGAAGTATTTTATACGAGTGTTAATACACTTTTTGCCCTGAATACTGTGCAGGGTAGGCTATGCATACAAAGCAAGCAGAACCAGTAATTCCAATCTGCCTACAGGTTTAACATGGAGTAAACAGAACCATATATTTTTCACTCGTAATTCTAGTTCCCAGGTTGATCCACTCTGCCTGTACTACTTGCAGCACAAGCACAAGATTGCAAGCACCAAGTTATCCAAAAGAAGCATGTGCTGCTTATTTTGCTCTTAATTTTAAGCAGATTCTGAATAGATTTTGAAAGAACATTAGTCACTTGCCTTGATCCGGCACAAAACAACAGTTTCCTGATGGAGACACAGGAACGGGGACAAGTTCTGCTGAAAGAGACCCAATTCAAATTTGAAGGTACCGTTAGATCAACAAGCAGGTACTGCCACAGCAACCCTGAAGAGTTTGCCACAGCTTTCAAAGAAAAAATGCCATGCTCTTAAGAAAATTACCCTGCAACTGAAAAAGGAATACACTGCTGCTTAGAATGGTTGCGACTCATATATAGGCTCCACTTTTGCATCAGGCTTGTTATGCTAACCGAGCCACTAAAATATCCATTTATTTTTACCAAATCCAGCTATCCTTGATGCTGCTTTTTTATTCGGTGCTTTCCATCACCTGCCCTTGATATCTGAGCTACATTAACCAGTACATGTGTAAGTACATAGCAGAGTTTCAAGCATCTCACCTGCCCTGGGATTCTGATTAGTTCTGCAAAATAGGCTTCCCTGCTGTGCAAGAAAAGTCTTAAGTCTGAGGGCCCCACTTCAAACAAATTTACTCTGTTCATATGAGGGTTGTTAAAATGCACAGACATGAAGATCCAAATCACCTACACTAGAGACTACTAAACTGGTAGTTTAATGGACTACTTGCATAGCATCTTCGTTATTCACATCATGTATGTGGCTTGCTTCACATAAGGCTCATTTTAAGCACCAGAATCCCAATTTTGATTCGATATATTAAAAAAGTGAAAATGTCCCTAAATGCCTTTAGTATTCTGTTGATCATAACAGATGGCAACAAAAACTACAACAGGACTTATGAGTTGAACAAGTTTCTTCTATTAAGAAGGGGTAATCAAGTGCATTATAGTAAACAGCATCCTCAACAGGAGTCCAGACCCACGCATCCCACTATAGCCTCCTCTGATTTGGAAACCTGTTTTTTTCGTTAGCCCAATAAAGGTGTCTCTAAAGAAGAGAGACTGTTTAAAAACCACAACAAAACAAAATCTAAAATACCCACATGACAAAAGCCCAAATCCCTGTCCATTGCAGATTTTCAAATATGTAAAAGGTCAATATAGTACTGTAAGAATATTTTTTATACAAACATGTGTTCTGACTTGTAATGCTAATACAGCAGTTACCATATATGTTCTAACACAACAAACACCTTTATTGTAGCCACAGCACAAATCCGGCATCCTGTGCCACCAAATATATTCTTACAATAAATATCAAAGGGAGTTCTGAGATACGTTAAACTGCTTCTTCACACAAAACTAGGCTTCTAAACCAAACTAAATGAAAGCGATCTTTTTTTTTTCTTTTTAATCTTACAGAAGCCCTTAAGGAGCTGCAATGACAAAAAGGCAGATTTAGTAACCCTAGACCAAAGCTTTGTTTTTCAGTAAAAACACATACACCAGCAAATGAACTTCATTCTAAGGCCTTTTTGAGTTTTTAGAAGTAAGAAATAAAGTAAGTAAGTTGTACCAGGCATTGTATGTCCTAGAATTCTTTAGCCTTCAACAGTAACAAAACAGAATTATTTATTTTTAAAATCAAATCCTAAAAAGGTTTCTTTTTTTTTTTCTTTTTTTAAAGTTTTTTTTACAAATGAATACAGACAACACTTTTCTACATTCAAATAGACAGTCTGGGATTCCTTCAGAGCGTGAACACCAACCCACTTCAAATTTAGGGAACTGTAATAGTAACGTTAGAGGCAGACAAAATTTAAAAACCAAATTATTTTCAATTCACTTAGGGACAACTTATTTCCGTATATGCAGATTGCATTTCCAATATTTAAACTGAGGAGTATGTTCTGTTTAACAGTGTGTGATCAGAAAGCTCTTGGAGTTCTGCAGTTCACCTACATGCACTCCAGGTTTCATGTAAAAAGAGTTTATAGTTTTGAACTCAAGAATATTGTGATTGGGAAAGAAAACTCAACGTTCATTAGTTTAATGACATTCTGGAGCCAAATATACTGTCAGCTGTTATGTAATCTTCCCTTTTGATTTCCCAAGGCAAGATGACATGTGCAGCCTGCCAAAGACAAACTTTCATATTACTTAACAGCTGGAAAAATGTATATGACAGGGATTGAAGGCAAAAGAGTAAATTAGCTTTTAAATGAAAAATAATAATGGAATAGAAGTTAACAATGGTCTCTGCCCGGCAGGGAAGTGTTGAGTTCTCCATGCTGAGTCACCAAAGAAAAGGTCAACAAGCAGAACCCCCTCTCACCCAACTGAGCACCAAGGAATTCTTGCCTTAATTACAAGTGAACTGGATCAAGTTGAACAAATCCTTACAAATGAGACCTTCTACAAGAAAAAAAAAAAAGAAACAGAGAACTTGGTGCAAAACTAACTGCTGACAAGAGGTCCCTGACATGTTCCTATTGGAAAATATTACTGTTGCCTCAAGACATTAAATCAAATATGCCCTCATTTGCTTTACAATAAACGACAGGATGCAAAGCACAGGATGCATCAGCACACAAATATTCCACTCTGAAATAGTTTAGAGACTGTCACGCTCGCTTGGCCAAGCCAGACAACACTAAGAAAGATTATTAATTTTGATAAGAAGTGTATTTCCAGATATCGCAACTGTAAACTTTTAAATATCTTGCTATTCATAACAAAGTCATTCTCATAAAACGGCAGACCTTTAAAAGAAAAATCAAGACAGATGTGTGCATTTACAGTAGCAGTGCTGTACCAAACACTTCTGCAAGTTCTTCTGGTTACTCTGGCACTATTGCGCTCAGGCACCACTCCTAACTGGAAACATTCTGCAGATTGGTCTCTTAGGTTGGGGGTGACTTAAGATTAAAGTGAATAAACCCACTTAATTCTCGCTGTAATTTTTTCAGAACACTGGAGACTCATTAACTAGTAGTGCAGTAATGAACATTTGTGCCGTAACATGTTGCCTAGGCAACAAGGGACTGTATTTATCAAGCGTGAAATTAGCACCAGAAAGTAGCTCCTATGGAAATTAAGTAGAGGTTATTGTAGCACTGTAGCTTCCTACTGAAATTTGAACAGTTGTTGTGATGCCCTCCAAAAAGAAAGCAACTACTTGTGGGGGGGATCTTTGCTCTGATGCAGAGCTGAGTCAGCAGTAGCTCTCATTAAAGTACTTATAGGTACCGTGGTGTAAATTCAGCAGAAGAAATTAATTAGTAATTCAGTAAGAACATACAATAATTTAAACAGTAAGAGAGAATCAAAGTGAAGGTCTGGAGCAGAAGGGCAGGAAGGGACTCAGTTTCCATATATTAGGACAAGCTCTCATACTTGCTTTATCTTCGTAATTTTCCCAAACAACTACTCTTAGCTGAAGTTCAACAAGTACCTTGCTTGAAGGCATATTTGCAGGTAGTCTAGCAGGAGGATTAAAGTGTTTTGGCTAATTAGACAGTGACGCTCTTAGCTCTTTTCCAACAGAGAAGCTTTGTGAACTTCTGCAGCAGAAGCCTGGCACATGAGATCCATTTCTCCAGAAAAACAGAAGAAATAGCTGAGCCTGCCCTGCTGAAGAATTTCATGGTTCTTCCTTGGCCCACCTCCAAAAGACTCAATGAAAAGCTCACATCAACTGTAAAATTAAAGACCTCTCAATTTCATCTCATTTTCATCGTCCCTTGAAAGTTAATGTTATACGCTTAATTCAAATCACAGACACAAAACACTCTTATCTCCTTGAGAGCCTTTCATAGATGACCTGCTTCTACACCCTTCAACTTTGCCCAAGCATTCTTGGTTTCAACACTGTGTGCCTTTCCCGATCCTAGATGACTCTGGATCCTGCTCTTCTTCAATGGCTGCACTACTTGTCTGTTCGGATTTGTACTGCTGCCTGGCCAAATGCGTGACCACACTACAGAAAGTGTAGTGAGGTTAGTTAAGAGAGGAAAAAAAATATTAGCGACTTCAAAACCTTGGCGGAATAGCTCGTTTTGCTAAGCCAGACCTGCTAGCTTTGCCTGATGAGACTAAAGTACACCCTGTGAACAAGATTCATTAGAGCATACCAGCTCCTCTGGGAAAGCTATTCCCTAGCCCCATAAGCATCTTCTTGTTACGAGCCTGCTTGCAAACAAACCAAAAAAAGCAGCAAAATCCCCATGCCTCCAAAGATACAAATCCCCCAGCAAAACAACACACGGGAATATAGTCTACAAAGCTGGACAAGCAGGTTTGCAAAACACCACATAGATCTGACAATAATTTGAAAGTCTCTATACATGCAATCAGACATCACTGCGGATGAACACCGCATATACCGCAACAGTCCTAGATTAAAACACACTGCATTAAATTGCATTCCTCCTTTCAAAGTTAATATCTTACGGTTGTGGATATCTCACTACATATGAACTGGTAGGAGCAAGAATTTCACTTTTCACCACCAGGTCTGAACTGGAGTAGCAGATAAGCATCTGCATTAAATGTCTTTAGGAAAGTTATTTTCAGTTTCAGTGAGACTTGTTATCCTAAGGTGAAGGTGAACAAAATGAAATTAAACCTACATCATGATTGAAGTTCATGTAAAAGAGGTTGCTTCTTTGACAAAGAGAGGCTAAGAAGGCCTTCTCATATATAAACCGAAAATTATTAAGACTGGCTTTAAGTCACACCAAACATTTGTGCTTCTTGTAAACAAGTACGATCATCTCGATAGTCATAGAAGTGAAATACTGGTGCAGGTGTGACCCCAAAGATCAGAGAGCTGAGGAAGTCATGATGTGTGCTACACCGATAGAGCTGCAGAGACACAGGCAATGAACTACTTGCAGGGTCGCGGCGCGTTCACAGCTCATTAACTCCTCTGCGGTAACTGCCTATATGGAAACTCTTACCTCGCCGCGCACACAGGGCAGCCAGCTCCACTTCTGCTGAAGGGTCAAGCTCCATAGCAATTAGCATGTTATTTATCTACTATGCTAGCTGCCTGTGTAGGCCTGCCATGTAGAAACAAAAGCCAATGTTGCTCTTAGCGTAACAGCTCAGGGTAGCAAATATTGTAACATAAGCAAGATCAAACAATTTTCATCCTGTTCAACAACTGTTTGGCTTCAGTTAGAGATGTGCCAGATATCCCTTTTTTTAAAGGAGGCAGCAACAAAATGAACACTTTTCCACAGACTTTCTTGTGTAAGAAAATGTCAACAGATGAAGCAGTTGCAGGCAAGATAATTGTCCACAGATGGCATGCACAGAGGACTCCAGAAGTGACACGACAGACTTTAGTCAGAATGGAGCATGGTGATTATGGTAGGTTAAAGATGCACCAGAAATGACAGGAAGCGGCTATTACAGCTCCAACTGTGGATTCTTATTTAATTCCCGTAATCTCTAGAAAGGCAGCAATAATGGGCAAGCCACCCCTCTTCTCCACCTGCGCTGCCATCACAGCCTCAGTTAACAAGCACATAACATCACTTTTAAACCACAGTAACGGAGCAGAGTTATGCCTACAGCTTCAGCAGAGCAGAGCGGTTTCTCTGTAGAAATAGCTGTAAGAGGCAAAATCAAAATCCCCAGCCCAGAACCTCTTCTCTGCCCAGGGCCAACAGCAGATGCCCAGAGAACAAGAGCACACAGCGAGCACTCAGCAGCCTTCCCCAGGATGCTCCTCCAGCCCCATCAGCTCACTTCATAGGCCAAGGCGACGTCTGGCTATTAAAAGAATAGCCCAGCCCACAGAACTTCTCTTCCTTTTTGTAGTGTCCTGTAACTGGTAAGAGCAAATGAAGGTTCAAACTGTATGTTGCAGGTCAGCCACTGGCCAACACAGGTCAAACGTCACCATGCAGACAGCAATGGCTAAACAAGGTTAAAAAAGTTTAGGAGAAGTTAGAAGCAAGACTTACAATATTTCATTCAGCTAAAGCAATGATCACATCCATAAAGACTACCAAGAAGCACAATGAGAAATACAAACAAGGACCACTCCAAAGATATTCCACCAGGATTTGCTCACTAGGGCTGACATCTTCATTATGTACTAAAGTACACCGGTTTATGATCTATTTTCATGGGGCTCCTGTTTTTTAACCATGGTAGTTATGTACAAGTTTTACAACAGAAATACTCCTTAGCTATGCTGTACTGAGAAGGCTTGATTTGATTCTGAGATCCAAATCAGAATCTCATTAACTGAAAAGACAACACTCATAAAAACTAACAGGTGTTAAACAGATTTCAGTTTTAGTTATTTCTTCCTCTCCAAAATCAATATACTCATTACAGAAAACAATAAAAATTTATTCTCTGGTGGGCTTGGGCTCCATCACATTGTGAAGAACTATTAGTCTAACTGCCTATGATCAAGACTAGCAATAAGCTTACCTTTATTTTCGGGAAATGTTAACTTAAAAAGGAAACAAATATAGATTTAATTTAAAATCACAGTTAGCCATCTATATGTAGTTTATAATAGATATGGCAGATACCTTCCACCATCAACAATTCTCCATCAGTTTCCTTCCTGATGCAGGCAAAACTATCAAAGCAGCCCCATTTCAAACCACCACCTTGCAAGCTGCCATTCAAGTAATAGCCAGGACTTGGATGTGCTTAGATTATGAGATATTTGAAGCTGCAACAGTGCTGAGAAGTGCATACTGATGGGCAGGGGGAGGAAGGCAGGTACGAGTACCTCCTGACGACAGGAGGAAGCGCTAGAAGCAAAGCCATGTTGCAAACATCAGGTAATCGCTTTCCTTATTTAGGCCAGGGGAATCATCTCAGTCACATATTGTGAGCCTGCTATTTTTGTACAGACCAGCTTTCACACTGAGCAAAGACACTGCGCTTCCTGGGTTTTGTTTTTTTTTAAATAATTCTTATGAAGACACTGATGCCAATTCCAACACTTAAAGCCTTACACAGGTCAGACCATCTGTTTCTTAACTTGGAAGGGGAGGAGAGAAGACTGGGTAAAAACATCTTCCCCCATCCTTTTACATAAATCTAAAGCAGATAAAGACCTTGCAATGAATAAGAAGTTCTCTAACAAAACATCTTCTGTGTTTCCTTCTATATCCCACTACAAAACACATTTGAAGAAAGGAAATCAACAATAATGAAAGTGCCTCAAGAATTTGCCCAAGAAAATTACTTCTCAAAAGCCAACTTATGATTCAGTTTTTATCACCTTTACAAAATGAGTTAGTCAAGGTTAGGAGGGTTTGTTTGGGTTTTTGGGGCAGGAGTGGTTGGTTTGGGATTTTCTGGTGGTCAGACAGGCACTGGGAGAATTCTTAGTAAAAACCAAAAGAAGAGCAAGTGAAGGCAAGCAGGGAACCTGTTGGAAAAACAACAGCAAACCAAACAAAAAACCCACAAACAAAAAAAAAAAAACAACAACAAAAAACACAAAACAAACAACCAAACAAACAAACAAAAACCCCCACCAAGCCTAGCAATACTGCTTAGTCTTTGTGAGTCCCTCAAAACCTAAGTCTAACACAAACGGAGTTTCTCATGGACTGCACACAAGCAGGGTCTAAGAGAGGACGATACAGCTTTTCTTATGATGAAAGGACAGCTAACAAAGGGTAACACTGTTCTTCCCCAGACAGCGGCTCTTTTTGTCAGACATCAACAACCCAACACATGCATTAAAATACCTCTTGCTTTCTCACAATTCATTACCAGAGAATCATAAAAAGCAGTTATCCTGGTTTGTGTTGCCTGGGTTTTTTTCCCCTCTCTCCTTTTTGTTGACGAATCCAGTGGTCAAGAGCTATTCATCACACATGGTCAGAGACCATTTCCACAGCAGAAATCCGGATACCACATCATCCCTACCAGCTCTCTAACCTGAGTCCCTGCTATCCACTCTATCTTGCTCAATGTCAACAGCCACAAGAGGCTGTTAGGAGCCTTCCAAGACCCCTGGTACACAAGGATCCTGTCTCTTTGAGCAGTGAGCAAGCTCATCCCACATTAAAGGGGAAAAACTAAGCTGCACTGAATTAAAAGGAATATTTGCTATCAACTTCAGTAGCAAGATAATTTAATTTGATTTCTTAGCCAGGTACTGCTGCTTGCAGAAAATCGGGAAAACAACACTGGAAGTGAAGCCAGCACCAGTGACGCTAAGCTGCTAAGACTGTCCTGTGTAAACACGCTCTTCCCACCCCCCCAGAAGATTCAAGTCAAATAATTTTAAAGTGTATTTATAAGAAGATCTTTAAAGCAGCGCCTTTTGAAAAGTGGGCTCTCAGAGTCCTTGCTCCAGCCCGTTCAAACCATCGTGTTTAAACCAGATTGCTTAGAAATCAAATGAGCAGGCCGTTTTTCCCACAGTTTTACAGACTGCTATGCGGGAACTCAATAGCATCTAGGAGGTTAAAAACATATTTTCCATACACTTCTCTGCAACAACAATGAGGGCAGTACAGAGCTAACCCACAGCTGAACAGCAAAACAGTCATATCTGCAAACGTGCACACATTCTTGGCTATAGCTGTTTACAGGTTTGTGATTCATAATTAATACCCCCAATGAAAACAACTACTCGTGTCTGAAAGCCCTAAAGCCACAACGAGCTAATTACTAATAAAAGCTCTACAGTCTCGGTTAAGCTGTGGGAATGTAACCAGGCACAGTGAATAGTGCAATGGTGAGCGAAGCTTAAACACTCCAGATATTTTTTGATAAACTGGCTACAGTTCTGCCTCTTCTCCTTGCCCTTCCCCACAAAAATAAAACATCTTACTCCCCAACGCGAGACATGAGAAGGAAGATGAAGAGACAGCCCAAGCAGGAAAAACAAATCGGAACACAAAAAAGCCCCACGCCCAGGTTTCTCACAGGGACCCTGGGAAGCTTCAGCACAACCATCACCTGTGGTCGGGCTCACAGCAGCAAACGGAGCAAGTGCTGCATTATGCAGAGAGCTCCTCAGACACGCTTCTCTCTCCATGATGCACCAGGCAGGACACATCGAGATGTGCTGTGCAGAATGTACCCTTGATCTAAATGTTGCTTTTTCTGGGATGAACTGACAAGCTGGTTTGAGAGCTGAAGTTTGTTGTTTTGTTTTTTTTTAAGCCCAGTTAAACTCCATTTTTCAGTGGCAGAGGCCTCCATGGTTGCATCAGACATGTAACAAAGAACTCTAAACATGCTTTTCTGCAGTTTCTCTCACATACCTCAAGTTTCTCACAGAAAAGCAGATAGTACAGTAATCATGCTGCAACAAAACCTTGCTCACATGACCTCTTAGCTTCAAAAAAAGTACCAACACACCTCTTTATATCAGTGACAAGCTTGAACTTTGTTTAACTACATGCGACTTCTCCTTAAGGGATCTGACAACATCAGAAACTGCGTTTCCCAGGTACATGGAGCAAGTTTAGGTGCTGTCTGAACACCAGGGAAGTCTACTCCTCACAGGCTGTGATTGGGACTAGTCTGCCAACCAGCTCTGTGCTGTGCCTTGCTGGAAGCTCAGTACACATAACCAGAACATAATTTGGTTTATACAGATCAGTATGGATACCTTTTCAATGCAACGTTTGCAAAGATTAATATCTGCTGTCTTTATTTTACTGGGCAGTCAATCTCCACAGAGAAAATACAACAGCATTAGGACCATCTCCCACTTGGACTGCCCATTTAAGCAATTCTGGCACCACAAGAAGTGCACGGAAGCACACAGTCATGTACAGGGATAGCAAAGTGTTTTTATCAACCATGCACAGCTGCCAGTGTCAGGACACGTGTCACTGAGCGCACATCCCCACCGTAGTGCTCTGCTTAATCGAGTTACCAATTAGCAGTTATGTTAGCTGAGATATTCCAGCCCATCACGAGATGATTATTACTGCTAGATCATACCAAGAGCGGTTGTGTCAATTAACGATGAGGCTGACTAGAGGCATTTGTTCTGAAATTTGGAATTACAAGGTCAGGACAATGCTCTATTAGCACCAAATCTCAGAAGTCGTCTTTATTTCCCTGCTGGCTCACGTACAATCATTGCCGAGCAGCGAACACTGGGAAACAACAGCGCTGAGGGGCCAGGCTGGTACTTCAGTATCGCTGCTGAGCGCTTGGTGGGTGAAAAGGAGTCAGATAAAAACATCTACCATAACTCTTTGCAAAATTCCAATGATTCACAAGAGCAAGCTGCTATGTTTGGACATACAACAGACACAATAGACCAGATGTGGGTTGTGAATATTCATGGAGCTATTTCTGTTTAAAAACAGGTCCTTAAGCACAACATAGGTTGAGTGACTTTGAGAAATGCCACCTCTCTGGAAGAATAAAACTTTCTGACATTTAAGAAGTTAATCTTGTCCTCTGAAACATTAGGACTTCTTCACTTTTTGTTTTCTTTTAACCAGTAACCTTTGCTTCACGAAGACAAGCTGCTTTAAGTGTTTCAGAACATGCACATGTAAATATGTTTTGTGAGTTGGGTTGTCAAAATGGCATAAGCTTGATCAATAATGATCACCATAGCAATGTCAATTATGACTAAAAGGCCTCCCAGCGCAACAGGCTATGACTGTGACCAGATTTAATTCTCTACCAGAGGAAGAATTTGTGGGAATGGAGGGAAAAGACCAAGTGGAACCTCTTGCCTAAGACATGGCCTTGCTACATTCGCTTCTGAGTAAGGCTTAACATTTAAGTATCCACACAAGCCTGCTGACATTACCCAATGAAAAAAAGAAGTGTTGCTTTTATTTCTCAGGAGCACAAGAATTTCACAAGCATGAACTCAACAACCCCTTTTCAGCAAATGAAGATGTCCGCAGCAGAAGGCGACAGAGCATTCTGACACAGCTCCCACAACAATTGCACTTAGAACCCACATGTGGGAAGTGAGAGCAATCCAGAAGCATCAGGGTGGAGATCCATCACCTCCCTTCTGCTGTGCATGATCTTAAAATAAGATCAGTATTGATTTTGCCTTCAAACCAGACAAAAATTCAGACCATCTTCAGGCTCCTAAGCAAGAGAGGCCAAAGAAGCTGTTAGCTGTCTCACAGCAGTTAGAAGTACAACTGCTTTGCTATGGGGCAGGCTTCTGTTGTAGCAGATTTTCAGCCCTGTTGGAACAGAAGGTGTGGAGAGTTGCTGCACTTGTGTCCAGAAAAGCATGAAATATGCCTTCTTATTTGCTGTGGGATATCAAAGCAGGGTTAACTTGCAAGTTGCCCCGACAGAATATGACCATGAGCGTGACCCCAGCCCAGCCCTAAGGGTGAGCTCATGTGCATGACTGATGTAACTGCCTCCAAGTGGCTTGAAAGAGCAGAAAACTGGAAGAAGAGAGAAAATTCTCTTATTCCACAGTGCTGCAAAAAGATACAAGTCTTAATGCATTCTTCAGCACTTTTCCCCTCCTCAGTACTGGCCTTCCCATTGAAGCGTCAGAGCCATTTAGAAGAGCTGCTGAAGACAAGCTGTCAAATCATTTGGAGAACCTCTTAATGAGCCAAGCACACAAGGTTTCACCCTCCCCCACTTTACTACTCAATACAGGTTTGCAGGAAGCGTTGCACTGGGAAACAAGGCTAGGGTGAAGCCACAAAGAAATCTTATAGGATAAAGAGAAGAAATAAATAGTTAAAGAGGGTCAGTTTTCCCTCCTTATCAATAGTCAAGCTGTAAGGTAAGGAGATGCATCCATAACCTGCAGAGTTGACTGCCAGACCTTTTCTGCACTGACCTCTAGTGTAATTATTACATAAACTCATTCCTTATCATCATAGGTACTCTGCAGAAGTCATCGCTTAAATTAAGATTGCTTTGCTTTTTAGTGACCAAAATACCTTCTTGCTCTGCTTGCAGGAAATCATGTGAAGTAGATGATCAATAGTCTGACAAACTGGTGACATTGCTATGGGTTTAATACTGTTCTTGTATAGCACAATGCAGATGAAACAAATCAACAAAAATCCCTCATTATTCTTAAGTACACTCAATTCCAGTTAGGGTTTATTTTTTTCCTCAGCTTAGCTTCACTAGTCAGCATATTCTATAATAGGAACAGTTAGTGGTTGATGAGCTACTAAAGGCTGCCTATGGAGTTCAGAGTATTTGGCAGGAAAGAAGGTTGGATGCTGCCTGATTTTGAACAGAACCCACCAAAAATTAAGACATAAGTTGCATGTTGTACTTTATTCACAGGAAAAAAAAAAAAAGGAGAGAGAAAATGTGAGTTACACTTCTTTGCCTTACTTTTAGGATGAAAAGGGAGTTGATTGCCTACAAAACCCAGAGAAGAAACATAATTCAGACACCTGATAGACCTTTAGTCGAAGATGACGAAGTCTGCAGAGCAAGAGCACCTTCTTTGTTCCTATGGGAGGGAGGTCTGAGCAGCTGTGCAGCCTGGGGCAGAATCAACCCTCATTTCCATGGGCTGGCTGAAGATTTGCATGTGCAATTCCATGAAAATTCTTGAGCATATAAAGGTCCTCTCCTACCCTGCCCCGAATTCAGTCCATGCCTTTATCACCAAGTCAATGCATGCAGTTTACAGCACAGAAGCCGTATATTCTCATAGTAATTTTCCACCAGGAGACATCTTCCAAGTAACCTCCAAGCTCCTGCAACTGCCATTTTTGTTCTTTTAAACTCAATATTCCATCCTGTACCCAGGATTAAAGGTAAATTTAAACCTGCAATATTTATTAACATTTCTAATTAGGCTTACCTAGGACATTGGCAAAGCTCCAGTATAAGCAATTGGATTCAAACTCTGAATTCCTCTGTTTTAAGTGGAATATATTCATCTTTATTTATAGCCACAATATCAATTTCATCTGATGATTTATAGAAATCATGTCTGAGTTATCTCTGTGGAACTCAGAGTCAGCATCTATGTTATCAGCTTTGAACTTGCAAAATAAGGACACTCGAGTCAGTAGGGTCAGTACCTGCAAAGCAGATTGCCAACATGCTTGCTTTCTAGTATGGTAACAACCTAGTAAGTGTGCTTCTTCCTAACTTCAGCCAAGGCACCTATGATGTTACATCATTTTGTAGCCACTAAAGAATTTCTAGCAATGACCGGTCAGAGAATGCTGCCCCAAAAGAACAGGAGTCCAAGTATTTGCCATTACAGAGGGGCAAGTGCCTTTTTCCACATCTGCAGCTTTTCACTTGAATTTAAAGTAATTTCTAAGCAACTACGGTGAAAGAAGCAAGCTGTATTCTATGCCTTCTCTTTGCCATTCAGTGTTTAAGTAATATCAGAAACTACTTGCACTGTACAGGATGCAAACATGCAAAATGCACTTTCACCCTCACTTAGACACTGCAGAGGTCAGTTTCTAAGGAAGCAGTGTTCGCTTTTATCACTATCACATAATTATACAAAGAACACAATAACTTGAAGGTCTGGAAAAATTCCAAATACCAAGAGACAATCTTGCGAATAAGAAAAAAGCAAAAGGGGATCCCCCTCACAGTGACAGATGCTGCAGTACCACAACCTTTTCAATAGATTGCTATATGTAGTTTAAACAAAACATGCTCGTCTTGGTGTCATTTTTTTGTCCCCTCTGTCAACTAAACCCAGAGGCTTGCCCTCCTGCCATTCTGAAGAGACCCACAAGCTGGGGGGACAAGGGACCATATCGAAGCTGTGCAGGGACAGACCGCTGCTGCAAAAGGGACAGTTGGACACTGCTGACTCAGAGGAAAAGATAAAATGGTCATCCCTGACAAGGGGCTTTAAACCAACCTCCATGTTCTTTACATATACAACTTGCGCAGTCTGTTTCTAACTAATACTCATTCCAATACAGGACAGGAGAAGCACACTCCATGGGGTAATTTCAGCTAAGCATCCCTAGGTGGCCAGCTAGCCAAGTAAACCAAGGAATATATCTAATACAGAAGCAGCTTTCAACAGCACTTAAGAGAAATGAATTTTAGAGCACGCCTGTTCAAAACAGAGGAGGGCGAGCAGTTCAACGAGAGGTCTAGTTTATGCACCTCCTTCAGGTACAACGGTACCACGGCAGAGGCGTCGGGCAGTCTCGGGGCAGAACAGCTCCTCAGTGCCAGCCTGTGCCCATCGCCACGGAGAAGAACGAAGGCACGCAAGGCCGGAGCTGCTTAGATCTCTCCATAGCAAAAAGGAAAGGTGTGTCAACACAACCTGACAGCTGACAAGGACAAACAATACAAGAATGGACACCGGATCTGCAGGGACTGCCAGGAGAAGATAGTTACATTTAGACAAACAGGCTCCAGACTACACCCAGGTCAGTGCTATCCGGCAGGAGCCAAGGAAGGTTCGGACATCAAGATAATCTCACCAATGCCTTAAAAGGAATGGAATTAATGACCACCAGCATGAAGACCATGGCTTTGTGAAAGGTCAAACACACGCTTCCTGTCAAGCCTCGGACCCTGCCCTCCAAATGACATCAACAGCATCAAATAAAGCTTCCCATTAGTCCTTCTTTGCTGTAACAAGCCCCAGTTCCCAGAGGGTTCTCAACTCAAAGGCATAAAACGATACACAAGATGAAATCTCCCATCCACCCTGGAAGGTCAGCTAAACTTATGCTGGCCACCAAGATGAAATAAGAAGAGGACACTCTCCTCACAGTGTTGTTCCTTTGCCCAGCAACCCTAGAAGGATTTATTAGTAGTGCCTTTTTAGCAACACGAGAAGGAACCACTGGTTACCATTTCTCTAATTCTTGATAGTCCTCTGCACTACTGAAACCATGAAGATAAAATAGCAGTGCAGAACAAAATAAAGAAGAGGAAAAGGCAGCTTTTCTCATTTAACCTTAAACCACATTGCTTTTCAATATTAGCCCAATAAAATTTTTGTTCAGGTTTCATGCTTACTTTTCCTGCCACATTACAGTAACTACCTGAACTCACTGCAGCAGCTGAATCCGCTGGCTCAGAGCTGTGAACATGTCTAACTGAAGGGCATCCTTGACCTCCAGGACTGTTTGCCACAGCGCAGTATCCTTTGCATTGCAGCTTTGGGTGCTTACTGGATATGTGCCTATTCAGAAAACAACAACAACATTCTGCTTACCCAGCAAAGCACCTTTATGAAAGCATCTTGAAGGACAACAGATGAATTGGATTTCTGCCTGAACCAGCAGGTGCTTCTGCAGGCCACGGTCCCTACAGACCATGTTCCTGCACTAAGAGGAGCAGCAGAGTGCAGACATGGATGTCTGTGAGCACCAGCTACCACAGTGGACACTGGCAGACCTTAGAAAGGACAGCCTGAATGGACATTAAAAGTAAAGAAGAGCCCAACACATGCTTTTGGAAGTACTGGCACAGCTAAATAACAAAAGTGGAGATATTAATCCAGTTTCTGTGCTCCATTCTTATCTAGTCTTAGAAAGAGGCAGGGAAGTGAATTAGATGAGAATCTTATACCAGCCTCTTAATGCTGCTTAAAAAATTAGAGGAAACACAAGCAGAGACACTTTCAGACATCTCAAGGAACCTTCATCTGACTCAAACTCTTCTAGTATGAATTACCCAACTGGACTGAATACACTCAACTTTCAACAGTGTTTGACAGAATTGTGAGAAACAGTGGATTAGATCTCCCAGGTTAAATGCTGTGGTCAGTTTGGCATTACAATACACAAGAGCATTTCCAGATATTTAGAAAAGAATAGCCCACAGCATGCACAAACCCTCCTTACGTATTTTCGTTGACCTTCTCAAAACGGTGACATTTGTTGTGTGGTAAGTCACAGCAAGCCACAAATAAAAACGCTCCTTTGGCAATCCTAGGCAGCTGCATGGAGCTTTGCACAACTAGACATCCAGCTCTCTCAGAAGAGGTCTGAGCACACTGAAATACTCTTCCCACTTGACAATCCATGCACCACCTGGCAGGTGGAGATCACAGTCCTGCTGAAGCAGGCATCATGCAAGGGCATACTGAGAGCTGCTGAGTGTTGGGCTATAGCACCACAGATGAATCTTTGCTTCTACTCTGGTCGAGAAGCAGCAGCAAGATGCCAATTGCTCAGGGTAATGGTTTTGTTGTTGGGGGACTGTCCTCAGTTTAAAGACACCAAATAATTATTGGCTTTGCTTTTGTATTTCTCATAGACAAGAAGAATTTAGAAGTTAAAAATCGCTATGAAGTGACCTGGGTACCACAACTGGAAGGACTATGTTGAGAGTATCTCTGTGAAGGAACTGAAATGGAACCAATGCATAACCCATGCAAGTATCAGTCTAATTATTTATCATTAAAACCCACATTTTCAGTAGCTGTACCCATTCTCTAGCCTGTAAAAACACACAGGTTACCCAGGATAACAGGTTTTGTCTATTTTAGATAATGGTTCGTCAAACTCAATTGTGTTTGCATCCTCAAAGGACAGCCCATGATCTCTCCCAGTCTACCTTCTCCAGAAGAATTCCGACCCAACAGTAAAGAGCATGCTTCCTGACTGGTGGAACTCAGAAGTCCAGAGGCCCCACTCTGGTAAATACCCGAAAAAACAGAAAAATGCCTGTGCAGACCAGAGAGACTGCAGGAAGGGAATCCAGCTCACAAATTCAGTGGCATCAATGGCGATGCAGAAGATAACTCAGTGCTTCTGCCTCATTCCACTGCACATTCTTTTAATCAACTAAATCCAGAGTGCAAGGGTAGAAGACAGTGAGAGAAGTCAGGGCTGAAAGGAGATGCACCACAGAGGAACATCATGCCATGTCTGACTACCAAACCTGAGCTTCCTTTATTCTCCAGATAGACTGTCTGCCTCCTCCTGCTACGTGGCTATGAAGGGAAGGAAAGTATTGAATGCATCACTATAATTAGGGAGGATGTGATGAGTTATCCCCACCAGAACTGGTCTGTGGAGGCACACAAGGTAGACCTTCAACACAAAGACTGGCTACTTAGAGGCACGGCAGCAGAAAAAGGCACCTGCTCAACTCCTTCCATATGCACCAGAAAGGCTCAGCAGAGATCTTATCAACATACCTCAGTAAGACACAAACCAAACCAACTGCACTAATGTATTAATCTCCTCCTCTGGTCTCAGGATTCAAAATTATTTTGATTTAGGAAAAGTAATTTGTAACAAATTATAGAAGTCACTTAGAAACCCCAAGGCTCTAAGATTAAGGCATGCAAATACATAAAGTATGAACTCTCGCATCCCTGAAAGAACTTCTATTTGCAAGTAACAAGAAGCACAGCAGCTATATAATTTGTATAAATCTTCCATCACTGTGTGAGCAAGCCCAGCTACCTTAGTTTCAGCTGTGTGGCCTACTTGGCTGTAGAGCAGCAGTGTTTCTGCTTTCAGGATGCCTAAATTGTGAAGAAGAATCAATCAGCCTTGAACCAAAGTCTGTTTCTTTCATGTTTCTAATTAATGACCACAGATAAAACAGATGGAGAGCAGCTTTTATCTTCATGCTGTGTTGGTCCCCTCTGGTGAAGGCAACATTAAAAAAATTACTCTGATAAGCTAACTGAACAGACAGGGTACTGAGAGTTCCACTAGCATCTCTTTGTACCAGGAATATTCCAACTGGATTGGAAGGACCAAGCACCACCAAAACACTGAGAACACCATCAGCCTAATACAGGCAACGTACACATGTGGCATTGTCTTCAGCTCATGGACTAGTGAATCCACAGCCCATTTCAGTAGTGATGCTGCCTTCAGATGCCTCAAAACAGACATTTGGCAATAACCTGGGGAAGTGGAAGCTCTTTTAAATGGCTTTACGTTGAGCCAAGTCACTCGATTGACATCTCAAGTTTTCAATTTAGTGGAGGTAGCAGAGCTTGTCCTTTGCTGCATCACTGGCTGTTGCTCTTTTGACCACAACAGGATCACTAAATAAATGTCACATTCTTTAACACCTTTCCGTCTCATGTTCAGGTATGTTTTCGTTTTCACCTGAAAAAAGTCTGTATGAAACCTGAGGGACCGAGAACATCAGGTGATGGCTCAGTCTAGGAATAAAGATGTGTGACTATCAGCTGATATGCTGTCACTTAACACATCTAGCAAGGCTGTGGCCTAAAGACCAACACAGCAGTCTTCTACAGATGGATTCTTTCTAAGGCAACTCCAATTCTGACTTCTGCATTATTCACTTCGCACCTTTCCAGTAGGTCTGATTATATCACAATATACAGCATCACTATAACACACCAGATTCTAGTCCTGAAGTTCAGTTCTCTTTAACTTCTCTGTGAAGCTGGCATAACTCAGGCTGAAGTCTTCACAGAGCCTCCCAGCCCTCTTTGAAGCCGAGCTTCATCTGAGAATCAGCAGCACCCTGTAGCCTATCAGGTCCAGAGAGCCACCATGGGTTATTTTGTGCTTGCCTTCAGCTGAAGACCTGTACAAAATTGCAAAGCCAAAACTGATTGTTTAACACAAAGATGATGCATTTGTCCATCATTTCCTATACATTATTTTCAGTTTCATAAATCATCCTCTTTGTTGTGCAAAACATCTTTTAGAGGAATCCAAGACAATGCCTTAAACGTGTTACTTTAACACACTAACACCTGTGGCACACTTTGCTTTAATTTCAGTATTACAAATCAGACATCTGCAGACATAAACAGCAGCATTCTGGACACCCACAGAAGTTACCAGTGATGAGGAGCTTTTAGGAGTGGCTATGTGACAGTTACTCAAACTGGCTGCTTTTAGTTCCTACCTTCTCAAAACCTAAAGTTTTATGCAATAATATTCTTGATCATGCTTTCTTCTGAGAACTTCAGGACATTTCTGTAACTTTGTGCTGTAGTCAAACTGTTGGCAGCCACAGGTAGAAAAAAAACATTGTGAGGAGGATTTCTTATTTTATCCTTTTTAAACAGAGTAGCAGGGCTATTTTGGGAAGGGGAAAAGAAACCTCAAAAAAACCCTCAAAAAAAACAACAAGAGTTGTACAGGCAGGTAACTGTAGCTGCATCCCTGGCCAAGTTAGTTTCTCAGATTTCAAGAAAGTCCCTTCTCGTACTGTGGCTCATATTTTTCAGATGCTATCCTGGCTGTTCAAACCGACCCCTCTCAGAGAGCCAGTCATCCAAGTGCTAAGCACTTCCTAAAAATCTCATACCTTTACCGGCATGCTGGACTACCAGAGCCAACAAAAAGCACCAGTTGTCAAAACCCTGGTCTCCACAGTCCTACACATTCACAAGGCTCAGGACGTTCCCTGGTTTCTTAAATGCGCTCTGATTGCTTCTGTACTCTTATTACCTCTGTTTACAATTCACAGAGACTCTTGTTAGATTGCATTACGCTTTCTACAACACAAAATTTGACAGATTAAAATGATATGTATCTCACTTCCCTCTCCTTGAGGGATGGTATGTTTGCCAGCTCCACACAACAGCTTTAATAATTCATCTAACAGTATAATGCTGTACTGTTAATCTTAGAAAACAAGAGAAACACTTGTCCAGAAGAGATTGTCTATGAACAGAACACACACAGCTGAGCCAAGCCTTCTCCACAAGCACTTTAAACCATTTAACACAGTTACATTTCTTATTTGCCTGCCAAATTCAAAAAAGTGTCTGGGATGACAGGAGAAAAAAGAACCAAAACACTAGAAATCTTTCAGTGAAGCAGTGAACTCCAAGCATATTTTTAGGACATCTGAAATCCTATGCTAGGACTTCCAAAGGCAAAACTATTAAAGCCATTAGCGGAGGGGAAAAAAAGAAAGCAAGCAAGCACTAACCTCAGTGCACCATTTGTCTAACCCTGAACCTTCATAGCACAGGGTACTGACTATTTTGGCACGTTTTCTCCCAAGAGGAAAAGCAATGGGAGGAAAATTGATTTGCTCTGTCATGCACAATGAAGCAACTGCTCATCTCAGGCAGTCACATTTTATTATTCTCTTTCAAAGTGTAATGCTGCATTTTCAGCATGAAGAAAACCTTCATGCTCTAATTTAAAGAACCCAGAGGCTCACTCTTTGGTAGTCATATGTTTAAGTGTTCAATTTAAGTGATAAAATGACAATCTAGAAGGCAATTAAGGCATTTTGAAAATCAAAAAGCATCTCCTCTCTGATGTAAGGCAGATTAATGTTTCAGGGTTAGGCTACGATGTCTAACAGTGTTTACCTTTGAAGAGGACAAAGTAAGGGCAATCCAGTTGTCAGAGGGAATTCTCTTGTGTGTCTATGTACAAGACCAGGACCTGGGCTAACACCCCTCCACAAAAAACATCACAGTTGCAAACCCACTTTAGGATGCCTTGCTCCCTTCCAAGTCCATGGGAATCAGGTACCTAAAGACTGTGTATTTGGAGCCAAGTAACATTTCACAGAGCTTCCTCCCTCCCCATCTTTGCTCATTCTCGGGCAGTGTGTCTGTTGTCTATCCTTTTCACACCAATGTAAGTGCTTTACCACAGGCAGCAGACATATCATGGGCCCTCCATTTGACAACACAGAGATGCAGGTCAGTAAAACCTGGCCAAGTATATTAATAATTCAGAGTATAATGTCAGCCATTGTAAAGAATAGCAGGGGCAACAGCAGGCATCACTTCTTGCATAAGGAAGAGATCAGGGAATTGTCTCATGCCTTTCTAACATGCAGTATGCACAAAGAAAGGAAAGTACTGGTATCAGATACACAAATTAAGCCCAATTAAGACCTTAAAGGTAATGGAAACAAGTTACAAGTTTTCTGTCAGAAGCTGATGGAAAACACACACAACTGAGGTTACACTGCAAGGCAAGGACACCCCCATCCCACTCCCCTCAGGGGCCGACTCTCAGAACACACTTGGCCATGCTGAGAAGAGCCTGGGGTGTTTTTAAGGACTGTTTAAGTGCAACTTCTCCATTAATTTGTAACAGGCCTCTTCACAACACACAGCTCTCCTGTGCCTCTCCTAAATTACCAAGTATAACTCACTCTGAAGAAAACGCGACGTTAGCATGGCAGATGCTGTATAGCTGAAGGCAAGAGGGAAAGCATTTGAGATTGAGGCAGGAAAACCAAATAAATGTTCTGAGAATATTGTTAGCTACTGATAAGTACATGAAGAGATTTAGTTGTTCCAGTACCATGGAGGCTCAGGTCTGAAAAAAAATCAGTAGAACGGCAATAATACAATCCTAGAGAAAGTACTGAATTTTTGGATCTGGATCTTAAAAATTCTTCTTAAGAAATAATCTTACTGAAGACTTTCTGGCTTAGTCACCTGGAAAGAAAAACTAGTTCCCATTTTGAAAGGTCTCTGTTTCTCATATCCTTCATCTTGCTTCCAAATGGGAACCAAATACATGGCTCCAGTCTAACACCTACACCTTCTCAAGCCACCACTGCCTCAATACTAATTTGGGAGGTGCAAACATATTGCTAAATACATTCATTGCTGATTCAGTCTGTGGCTTTCCTGCTCCTTCTGGGATATATCCACCATCCAGTCCAACAGGAGCTGATGCATTTCCTCAAAACTGCAGGAGCAGGGCCCAAGTACCAGTGGCTAAAGCCTTTGCTGCCACTGAAACGCCATACAAAGAATCTCCACAAGCCGCAAAGTAACGCAACGTAACCCAACAGTGGCAGGACACCAATTGCCAGATCAGATACATTCATCCCTATCGTGGCCGCACACACAGCAGCCCTGCTTCCAGCAAACATCTGACCAGCAGAGCAACATTTCCCTTCATTTTAGGCAAAGCGAATAAAACAAATGCATGCCATTAAATAAATAAATAAATAGAGTATCTATTTCCTTCAGTGAAGCCTGGGGAAAATATTTAGTATTTAGTGTCCTGCTCGCACACATACACAGTGTGTGCAGCACTAGCACATGGGGCCCCAGGAGAGCACAGAAATGAAGGGACTATGTCAAACCTTCTCAAACCCAAGGATTAGGAATGGCTCACTGGCACCGGCACACACGACTGTCCACACCTCAGCTGAGCGACAGGCCCTCTGCAGCACCACGAACACAGCACAGGCACCTGGGCATGAAGAGGCCCAGAGCCTGGCTGACAGCTGGGAAGAGCCATGGGGAGGAAGGAACAGAGGAGAGGATGGTGAGATGACGCTGGTCCCTGGCACCCTCTGGGGCTACAAAGCACCAACTCCCCTGCAATATTGGGCTCTCTTAAAAATTAAGACTGGGCACAACAGGCAGTCCGACCCCACTGCAGCACCTGGCTGTCTGCAAAGAAACACCGACGGAGACCTGTCCTGGGGAGCAGCCAGGTCCTGCCAGGGGAGCCACCGCTGCAGCAGCACAGGGACCTGGGACCCGACCCACCGCAGCAGCATCTCCAGCCCATTGTAATGGAATGTCCAGACTAATAAGGAGTCACAAGGGTAAAGAGAGGGTACAGTCCAAAGCAATGCTGACTTGGCCTTGTGGCTGGTGCAAAGAGCTATGGCAAGGAGCACTCTGCCATGCTCACTTGATTTTCACATTTCTGGGACCTTCACCAGGTCTCTGCTCTGCCTAAACCCTCTGTCTACAACCTTTCAATACCCTAAACTGAAGCAGCCTGTCTGGAGTTAACGAAGCCTTTTACCAGATTAGCGACAGTCTTGGCTGTTACATCTCCTCATTCCAGAATATTTCCATGACATTATTCCGCTATTTCTGCTCCTAAGCATGAAAATAAATACTGGGCTGATCTCATTAAAATTTCCCAGAGCCTTTGATGTAATTTTAATATATTACCGTACTTCTGTTCTTACAACTCTCTCGGGCTGAAGTGACACAGTTTTCCAACAGCTCGACTCAAAGAAGCCTGCAAAGCAGGTTGGCGTGAGTCAGCTTCTCCCTCTGCATCGCTTGGCTGATGGAGGAAGCAAAGCACAGTGATCTTTTTGTAATATTGTAATTCTCAACACAGTTTTCCCTGCTTAATATTCACTATTTCCTCTACTGGGGAATAAGAGCCGCAGGTTCTTTCCCCAATAAGTGGCTAATGCAAGACCTAAAATCCTGCTGTTAAACTGTTCTCGGCCAGCTTCTTACAGAGCCCAAATCTGCAAGCCTTCTCACACCCCTGCAACTCCCAAAAGCATCGCAATCGTTCCCTTCCCTTACAGGGGAAACACGGGACCAAAGCAGGGTAAGAATAGCCATGCTATTAGCCATTTAAAGGCAACTCTTCAGGGACTAACCCTCTCCACTCGATTCAGCTGAAGTCAAATACAATGCTAAATGAACATCACCACTCTTGGACATCCGTATTCAGTCGCCTTTTGCATTCTGCTTTGAATGCTCCAAAACATAACATGGCAATACTCCACAAGTGTTTCTTCAAAAAAACTTCTACAAGAAGAAAATAATTTAAAATACCCCTGGGATTTAACTGCTCTGAAAATTCAGTTCTCACTAGTCTCTTGCAAAATTCTACCTTAAAAATAGTATCCTACGGGTGATACCTAGGCCATCCTATATCTCAGTAGGACTTTGGGTGAAAACTACACCCAAGGCTAACACACAAAACACTGGTTTGGGATATCAAAGAAGAATTTTAAATAAAGTAAAATTAAATTAAAAAATCACTGGAAAATACCATTAGGGAAACAATATTTTTAGGGAAAAGAAAACCTGACTCGCAGACTAGCTGGCAAAGTCACTCACTGCAGTGCCACCCAGAAAGTGTGAGTTTAGGGGTAGAAGCACACATTTACAGAACTAATTTATTTGACATCACAACCTGTGTTTTCTTCTCCAGTTACAAGGACACAAGCAAGAAATGTTTTGCTTGTTCAGTTTACCTGATGTCACGGCTCACCAGTCAGTTCAGTGGTTGTCACCATGGGACATCTCATCCGTCTAATTCCATCCTGTGGCTTGACAGTGGCCTGTTCTTTAGTTAAACTGCAGCAAGGAGACTCTGCAGCAACAAGACATTACCTCAATTTCCTATTCTGCAAGGAAAGTGATCAATATTTTATGATGAACATTCCTGGTTCCCAGTACTGTAGCTTTGCACAGTTGATCTTTGCAGCAGTTTACATGCCGATGCTGTTTCTGATCCCCAGTCCATGTGAAGGGCAGCTAAGTGTTATCTATTCCACATTTTTCAAAGAATTTGGGATTATTATTTGGGCTTTCACTCTGCGACAGGAAGCCATGAAGCCTGCAAATTGTCCAGACAGAAAATAATTCTAGCCCTGAGGAGCAATAACCACATCTTCTTTGGGGTCTGTGAACACTCAGAAGAAAAAGAAAAGGGAGAAGAAGAGCTAATGACATGCATATGTGGAAGATTAATCATTTAGCAAACAGATGGTTTTATATATATGTTAAATATCCCCGAGCCTTGTCCACTGACACAATCACATCCATACTACCAAGGATGCAGCAGTGCAGCACTGTGTGTGCCACATTCTAAGCACAGTCCAAGGATGTCTTGACCCATAACTGTCCTGAGGCTAATGATTCCCTAACGTTGTTTTAGGGCATTGCTTCAGTTCAGTTTACCTGTGGCTTCTCTGCATGTCAGTCCTAGCTAGGGCTCACAAAGTCTGAGGAGATATGCAATTCATATCTGTAAGACCACTCTTCTGCTGGCCAAGCTCAAGCCAGATCTCTAAATGGAGAAAACCAAAACATTCTAAAACTTTGCCCACATAACTGCATTTACACTAGCACAGATAAATATAATCCCCAACTAATTCCTCGTCACCTCAGCCTGACATGAAACATTAGCCTAATGTCAACCAAGCTGAAAAGGTTACTAATAATTTCCTTTGCATTTAAAAGGCCCTCAAATATTCTACAGAATATCGCCATGCTGTCACCACACAGCCTGGTAATGCAGAGCATTTTAGCCCTGACACAAGATTTCAGAAGTGGAGGGTTTTTTTGTTGCTGCTGTTGTTTTCAGTCAGAGTACTTCAAGCAGAGATCACACAACCTGAGGAAAATTATTAACCAACAGAGGGTCTTCAGACTCTAAACCACTGTTTTCAGAATAGAAACTGGATTATTCTATCTTTAATTCAAGACCAAACTGTTTTACTTCTACCATTGCCCTCAAAATGCTCCTACTAAGCTTGTCAAGCAGGTCTGTACACAGAACTTTGTGAGACATTTTCTTCAGCATCACCAAGGCAAAAGAGCTGCGGACAAGTCACATTTTACACACCTGGGATCCCTGTTCTTGGTATGGGCAAAGCAAGCAAGAGGTATCTTCTACACATCAATGAAACCGGGCAACAGAAGCTAAAGCAAGGAGAAGCATTTAAGTGGAGTTAGGCAGAATCCTAGTACTGGAGGGCAAGAGCTCATTAACATCTCTGATAACGAGAGGTGCAGAAATCATTACTTCCTATCTGCTTTATTCCAAATCTCCCACACCCAAGGAACTGATTAACTCCCACTTGGAAAGGGAAAAATTCCCTGCAAGGCAGAGAATGAGCTGGGGGAGGCACAAGTGAAGAAATAAAAAAAAACCCACCAAGAAAAACACCCTACAAAACACAGATGGCTAGAGCCAAGTGGCCTCCATGCAGCTGAGATGAAGGTAAAAGTTTTAATTTTGCTTCCATGGATTTTAACAGCAGCAAGAGCCAGGGCTTACTCAACTGGGATTCCTAAAAATAGCACTTGCCTAAGTAACCACACAGGACCACATGGGGCTCTATTTTCCTTAACTAGCTTTTGATCTAATGGAATTCTGCAGTTAAGTAAAAGAAGAAACAGGGTCTTTGTGGTGAAAGCACATGACCAGGAGTTAGGAGAACTGGCTTCTCCTCCATGCTGCTACAAATTTGTTTAGTCTTTCATGCAAAACAGCATAACTCTTAAAGTGTGCTTCCACCTCAGACCAAAACCTGTGACTGCATTTAAAAGCTGAAACACCTGTGCCAGCTGTGCTCCTTGCAGCAAGTGAGCCAGTGGTGCAGCCAGAGCTCAATCTGAGAGCGAGCTCTATTCGTGAGCCAGACAAGGACTCGAACAATTAGCCTGGTGGCACTCCACACTGTCATAGCTGCACTGGTTTCAACAAGGCTGTTAAGAAAAGTTTTGGTACATCTCTGTGTATTGCATTTATCCTTCCGCACTGTGTTGTAGCACTGACCTCTACACTTGCCTCACATAGGAAATGAAAATAAATCTTACAGATCTAAGCACAGTTCATTGAGTACTGGTAGGGTGTTTGTCTGTCATCCAAAGATGCTCAAATGCCACAACAAACCAACAAAGCTAACGCGCCCAATGCAAGAAAGCAAAGCGGCAGCTCGGCAAGGCTGGAAAGCGTGAGAGCAGAGCGGAAGCGACACACGCTGGTATTTCAAACAGTCAACAAACAGGTAACCTGGTAAGACCTCTGAGACCTTGACCAGGATAGACAAGCTCTGCCCTGCCAGAACCGGCTGCTTTCTGGGGTTTGCAGAACGCCTGGGAGAGGGCTGTGACAGACGGACAGCCCAGGCACTTGTCCCACCATGCAACCCACCACCGAGCTCGATATGTTCCCCAAAGCCCCCCTTCCACCCTCCGCAGCCACAGCATGAGCTGCTGCAGCAGAGGGGTCAGGAGCTGGGATTCTTCAGAAATGTGGGTTTAAGCTGAAGAGGTTGGACAGCAAGACACGAGCTGCAGCAGACTGTAACAGCAAGTGAACCCCTTTCCTGGCTGACAGGATAGCAAGCCAAGGCTAGCATGAAAGGAGGAGACATTTCAGCAGCCACATTGCTAAGAAAGGACATAACACACCTGACAATACATTCAAACAATGCAAAAAATCCTTTCCAATGCCTGCAGCAAGTCAGCTCCTATCCTAAGGATCTAACGCACTTGGGCCCACAAGCGCTTGCCGAGTTGTCAGCATGGCCTTTGATACCAAAAAGCTTTGAAACCCCTGCCTTAAAGGCCAGCACTTCTTTCTCTACCCATATTTGAAATGCAAGATGCCTGAAAGCTATAGAACTATTTTAACACCGAACATGCAGGAGTCTACACTGCAGAGTGGACACACTGGCTGGGAACTGCGGCTGGAAAACTAACAGGTCCCCTACTGCTACAATAACGTGTCTGCGTAACGCAGACGTGCCAGGGATCGCAGGAAGCTCAAGCCTTCCAGCGCTTTCTGCAGTCTCCATGGAGAGACCGGACCAAGGAGCACCTTGTTTAAACCCGTGTTAAATGCCAGCATAGCAAGGGATGCGGGGCAGGGAGGATAAAATCGCCACACACTTTAATCAAGTTTACACCAAATTAAGGACTTATGAATATTTTTTGTTTTCCTTCAGGGGGAAAGAAAAGTCAGTAAAATGTTATTTTTACCCATGTATCCCACCCTGCAACTCAAACATTACAGCTAGGGGAGGGACGCTTCATTATTTTTTCCCTTGCTGTAATCCATTCCCTATTTTACTTCTATTTCTTTTCCAGGGCATAATGTTGACATAATTGTGATTTTTTTTCAAAGTGAGAGACACCTTCATTGACCCTATGCTTTCTGAGTTTTCCCCCTTTGGCTTTTCAGCTGGTCGCACTACCTCCCCAGCTCTTCCTCAGAACGACCCAGGAGGACCCACAGCACCCAAGATGCTGAGACGCCATAACATGCCAAAATCCACCAGCTCCTGCCAGGACGGAGCCCCGAGGCACCAACCCTCAAATTTACGGCCGCTGACTGAAGTCATGATTTCACTCCACATGCACCAGAACCATTTGCCAACTTCTTAAAATACCCTTCTCTGCAGACACGTACAAAAAAGTTGCAGCACGTGTTTGAGGAGGAGCCTGGGCTTCCCCCTCTGGCACGGTAATTTAGGAGCTGTAAGACATGCATTAAGGCTAGTCTGATCCAGACTTTTACAAGCTTTACATTTCACGCTGATGTTATCAGATAGTAAATCACACACATTGCAAGCAAAAGAATTTTTTAATATGCTTTTCCTATATGCGTTCCTCAGAACTGAGTGTTCTGGATGCATTAATTGTTTTCTGTCAGTCATCTTTCCAGTTAAGATCTGCTCCTTCCTTCCTTCCTAATTTTTCCAGTATGTTACACAAAATTTAGTTGCTGACATGTTCCAACAGGGACAAGAGGAAGGATCAGTAGAGATTAAAGCATGCCATGCACCAGCCAACTTCTCAAACAACTGAAAAAGGAAACACAAAACATCTTAAAAGGAGAGGTTTACAGAGATGGTAGTTGTCTTATGATAGTTAGTCCCAAGATCGACACCATTTCTGTCCGGTGTCAGAAGTGGTTTATGGTTGCATTTAAAAGAGTGGCAATGAAACCCCCAAACACACACAAAAGAAGAGCCCCCAAATCCTCTCTCTATGTTTTGTTACTTCAAATCCAAGCAAGACCAATTGCTTCTTATAAGGTCACCTTCAATGTCTGCTAAACTACAGGAGCTCTATTCCAGCTTACACGGGGGCAGGATCATCAATAGAACTAACAAGAAGACAACGTCAGCTGTGTCCTTATGGGTTACTCTCATTAACATGATCATCCCAGCTGCTTTGCAGTCCTTATGCACAGGCATTTGTCAAGGACTCCAGATCAAGAGCTTGTCTGGATAGACATCTTGGTATAGAGTGTGCTCTTTTAAGACACCAGCACCTATTGCACAGCTCTGGATGAACAGTAAATGAACCATCTGCTCAACCCACAGAGTAGCTAGTGGTAGGTTTTGTTTTTAAATGAAGATGCTACTGATTATACATCAGCAAGAAGTTGCAATGCATTAACTAGTACGCTCTCATCTCATTTTCCCACCAGCAATAGGATTCTCGGATCCAAGTTTTATTGCTCAATAGCCACAGCTTCTGCCAAAAATCACAAGGGAGCCAGGGGGAGGGGATGGCAAATATGAAATGGGACAACAGCTGTCAAGGTAATTTGATAGCAGCAATGGCTTCTTGAACCAGTGGACACTCTTGAGAATGTGAGCCAAGGCCTCCAGGCATCCACAGAAAAGCCAAGTAAGATAAAGAGCTCGGTGAGAGAGCTGATACAGATGTCCGAGACAGAAGAAAGAACAAAGAAAGCCAAGGCCATCTAACTTCTAAGAACTTCCGTTTTCCAAACAAAACAAGAAAATATTCAGAGCAAGTGTCCAAATGAACCCTCCCAGCCATGAAGACAAACCATCTTTTGTTTGAAAAATGTTTGCAAATTTTCCCACTACCCTTTCCAAAAACATCTCAAAACTACAACATCCAAACAGAAAACAGGAGTGAAGAATGAGCTGACAGATTAAAAGATCAAGTCAGTCATCTTCTACCGGTTCAAATCTAGCTCAACCTCCACTACCAAGCAGCTACCTGCATTATGAGGGTCACATCAATTAAACTTGGGACTACAAGTCAACTCCTAATAGACCAACGTCCACAGTCAAAAGTTTCCTTGCTGTGTGCTTAACACAAAAATATCCAAAGGAAATATTTATCACTGGAAACCCTGACAATTTCCATACTTTTAGTTTAACTGCTCTGCTAAATGAACCATCACTTCAGCAATGAGTCATATCCTTGAGTGGAACAGTACGAAAGCTCATTTGCCTGTGTCTATGTGGCACCTGTTTTGGTAACATTAAATGGATCACTGAGACACCAAAAACACAAGCGAGTGCAAACAGCAAGTCAGGAGCATGATAGTTGGGACAAGAGCAGCAGAGAGAGGTCAGATACTTCAGTGATTCTCATCAGTAGGTTTTACTCTTGCTACTTTCTCTTTCTATTTTTCTATGATAGTTTTCTTTTTCTGTACTTTATGTTTTAGCCTTCTCCCATGCACTGAACACCTGCAGTTCTCTCACTTTCCCTCTCTTTCCAGAACTTCTGGATTCTCCTTGACCACCCCCATATCCAGACTTGTCTCAGCAATCTCACAAGAGTTTGCAATAACTTGAAGAAAAAAAAAAGCCCACAACACCTAAGCAGACAGACATGCCCATAGTTTTGTTCAGTATTATTGTCCCCTGCTACAGACATGCTATACACCATGCTATACACCAGTGACCAACACGGTCACTGCCAAGATGTGTCTATGTGTACATGATGCAGATAAACTGTTTCTTCATGCTGAACTCAGCACTTTGATGCTGACACCATCAGTCGCCTACGTTAAAAACAGCTTATTCTGATACGGAAAATAAACGCATGACAATTGTCTTCAAGAATTTAGTATCCAATTTTAAATCAAACTGCAAAGCTAGCTTAATGTTCTATTTCTTCTCTAATAAGATCTTCAAACACTGTACTCAAGCACCCTCCCTACTGTGAGAAGTCACCGGCTTGTTCATTTGTGGCTGCAGATTTCCCCGCGGGCACTGCAGCTCCCTTACCTGACCCTGGCCGGACCACCGACCGCTATTTGTGTAAGCATTTACTAAAACCCCTTGCCCAACACAGGAGCTTTGCCTGAAGCACTGGTCCTGCAGAGCGGACACCACACACAGGGAGAAGAGAGTGGCTCTGCAGGCCTCCCGACCCCCACGCGTGCAGATAAAGAGAATCCCCAGAATGACTGCCTCGAAGCCAAACAGGTTTAACAACTCTTCACCATCTCTGAGGCAGAAGGCAATTTGCTTGGTATGTCACAGGTAAAAATGTGCATGCATTGGGGCAAGGGTAATGCGACATCTACCCCATGCGACTTCAAAAGGTTAACAACTCAAAGGTTGCAACACTCCTATCTCTTCCTTATGCAGCTTTCAAAGGCTACCTAGTGCCACCATCACTCTATTGGTCTCCCTGTTCCAACACAAAGAAAATAAAAATCAAGGAAAAGTATTTTTCTCTGAAACTAAAAATCTATTTCTGTCACTTCTGGTAACAACTTTTCCAATGAGGTTTCCAAATTCACACTTTACTGGAGTACACCATTCACTCACCTCTTCTTTCAGTCAGCCAAGGGAAGAAGGACGAACCAGTCCCTGATCCACCCCTTCCCTGCACAAGCCTAACCCCCAGAGAGGGATGAGGAAAATGGATCATGTCTTCACTGTTCCACGTCCATTTTCTGAACAGGATAAGCACCAAATTTCTCAGCTCCTCCATCCTGTTCCTACCTCCTATCTCAAAGAAAACAATAAAGAACCAGGATGGAGCTAGACAGAACAATATGATCGTAATTGCAGCAGAACTCTTCAGGCTAGCACAACACAACGGTGCCCTCGATTTCAAGTCCAACACTGAGCTTCTGCAGTAACAGAGACTTTAATCAGACAGCAGTCATTAACGGAAGCATGAAGAGACATACTGATAATGGTATCAACAGAACACCGGTTCTTTCAGTTGTGTGTCATGGAGGCAAGTCCAGCCTAGACCTTGATGTGCAAATGGGCCCAACACAACCAGAGCAGTGGCAGAATCCAGCCTCTGCCAGTACACTCAGGAAAAGCAGGACAGAGCGAGTGGTGTACCAAGGAGGTGTCCTGCACCCCCCTGGGGCAGGGCTGGACTATCAAGAGGAGAGGTCTTGCACGTCCCCTCGACTGTTCACAGTTGTTGGCAAGCTGCTATTTCCCCGTCTCACAACATCACACACAGAACAGGGCAAAAAGCCTGACTAAGCCATCTTTTTCACCCCAAATTTCACCAGCAGTGAGAACAGACTTGGATCTATGTCCCTGCATCCCTCTCTTACCCAGCTTGCTCAAGACTCTGTGGAATCGATGGCAACAAGGAACACGGTTGTGTTAGCCACTGGTGTAACAAACCTGTCCGTGGTGCAGGAACAACTTTCCAGCTGCACCAGGAACAGAGCTCGAGACTTCCTGGCTCAGCGGGGAGCCAAGGTTTTTAATCATTCTTCAGTTACCACCTTGTCACCAACGAGAAAAAAGGAGAGCTACTTGCAGACCCCTCAAGACTAGGAATTCAAGCACTATCAGGCATGCCACTTAAAGACTTGCCTACTAGGTTTTCAGCCCAGCAAAACAGAAAAATATTTAGTTCATAATCAGTCCTAAACTGGACATTACTTTAAAACTGTCTGAAAACAAAAGCCAAGGAGCATAGGATAAAAGGATAAATGGCACATCTGACACAGTAAGGAAAAAACAACAGATTAAAAACCCCTGTGTCAGTAAGAGGCTAGAAAGCACCCGATAATGAACTCTACAGCAGCAATTTCAGTACTCACAAAGCTACACAGAACAAAGCATTAACCATTGGGGCATTCACCTTAACTGTTTCTCCACACACTCGTCTAGTGGATGGCCTTATCTCATCTGTTGCTACTGTCTCCTCAGTCTCTCTCTTGATTTTCCTCACCTTCTGCCAACAGACAGTCCCAGGAGAACTACACATTGATCTACAGAAAGGAGAGTGAAAACACTAAATAAAGACATTGACAGCAAAGGACCTCAGGGCAAGAGAAGCAAAATCTGAGTCACTGGAGGGACTGTCAGTCTACAGAAAGTTGCAATCATTGTGCAAGGAAGCTGTTAAGTGAAGATTAAACCAAAATCTTATTATATACTTTAAATTACAGAGGAAAGCTGAAAAATACTAGGTCCCAAAAAGCCATGCAGTTGATACAAGGGCAGGGGACAAAAATTAATATTCATCCAAGAGCAAACTGTAACTGAAACACAAGGAGAAGGTACGTGGTCTATATGCAACTTTGGACAGCACTAGGAAATCCTTCACTTCACCCTTGCCCAACTCTCGACACACTTGAAGCAGTTATGCCCTTGATTTCCTTGCGTCATTTTTCTATTTTGGAGGAAACAAACAGCAATAGGAAAACAAATCTCCTGTATGCTTTAAACTCTGCTTTATGAGGTTAAAAAATAATCTGTTCCTATCTGCAAGAGCATTGGCATCCAGTCTTCAGGTTTTTTACATCCGAACCATTCTCAAATCCACAGAAAACATTGATAGATGAGAATGTTTTGTTAGTGAAATTGTTCACAAGGATTACCACAGCAAGAGTTCTTGCTCCCAGAAACTGCATGCTGCCTCCAGCTGTGGGGGTACATGTTTAGTCATAGTATCCACTAATTCCTTGTCACAACTACCAACTGCAGCACTGAAGAGGATGGTTAAGATAATCTCACTTGTTAAAAGCATCTCTTGATTATAAAGGACTTCATTTCCTCCTGAAAGAATGTTAACGTTGAAGCTCCCTCTGAAAACTGGCAGGACACTGCTGTTTTAGTGCCTTTCGGAGGAAACAGAGCAAGACCCAGACTGAGCATAAATACCACCCAAGTCTCCAAGCCCATCAGCTTCCTCATGGTGGCTCTTTGCTCAGCATCCTCCTTTAATCCCTTCAAGCACTTCTCAAGGTACTCAGCTCTTTTTGCTGATCAGGAAGTAAATACAACCAGAAAGCAGGTACCTGGATGCAGCCTCCAATACCGCCAAGTGTGTTTTCAGCTAGAGATTAATTGGATAGCAGGAGAAGTGGCAAACTACAGAGCACCATCAATATAAACTTGGGAAATAAGAGACATTTTGTTAATTTCTCTACTCTATGCATGGATTAAGATATTTCAGCATAGTTACCGGTTCCAGGATGGCTTCATGTCTATCTGAAAAGAAAAGCATACTGATCTCTCTGCAAAGCCCAATAGTTTAAATGCAAAACTGTCAGGGAGACAGCTAGAAAACTTCCTCCTTTCTGAATATTTTCCTTGGAACTTTTTGGTTGGAGTCCGTGCATTACATGGGGCTGAGAGGGCTATTACTCTTGGAAGCTATGCTCCCAAATTCTTTCCTTTACTGGAAGATGTGAGGTTGATGATTTGCAAAGAAGAAATGTGTTAAAGCCTCTTACCATTGGATCATGTTCAAACAGCAGGCAAGTAACAAGTTTAAACCCAATTTTCAGGCCAGGAATCAGAAATGAAAATGCCCTCAACACTCACATGTATCTGTGTCTTCCCTCCACCTCACACCCTTCCACACTTCCTCTCATTAAAAAAAAATAAAATAAAGCTTGTTCAAAGATTACAGAAAAAAATGGAAAATTCAAAACAGCTGTTTTGGAAAGAAAAAAAAATAAAAAATATAAAAGAAAAGAGCTATTGACAGAACTGTCCTGGTAGACGTCTCATCCCATGCATAGCAGGTGTGCTCCCACAGAGAGGAGGAGGAGAGATTGGGATTCCCGTCTGTGGTGCATCACACAGGACAGGGAAACCTTCAACCCCACCCTTAACCCCAGGGGCACTGGAGAAAGCAGGAAAAAAAGAAAACTACTGTATTTGCTTGCACGTTGGCTGCACACACGACAACTGCACTCACAGGTTCAACCCTGGGATTGGCATCAGGCAACAGATTGCTGTAGTTTTTGGAGACTGCAACCATTTTGTAGGTAATTAAGTTTTTTCACTGCCCCAGCTGCCTTCCTCAAGCTCTAACCTCAGGGGATTCCCACGTTGGGAAGCTTCACCCCCCACCAAGACTGCCTACAGGGTGAACTGTGCAACTTCTCCATTTCCAGGTTCTCCTTGGGAGCCTTCAGACAATGTAACAGAAGCTGGATTAAACCAGTAAGCTACTAGAAAAGCAACTCTACATTTGTGCTGGTTTGACTGAAAAGAGTTAATATTCTTCATGCAGTTAGAAACCTTTCTTTTTCATAGCTTGCACAGTCATTATTTGGACCTCATTTGAGAACAAGAGATAACACCCTGGGACAGAGTTAATGTTTTTAATTGCTCTGGTCTGAGAGCCAAGGACATTCTGAGTGATCTGTCCACAGATGTGAGGCATCAAGGAGGGGGGGCATGGATGGGGCAGAGCTTGACTGACATCCAGACTAATCAATAAGAGTATTCCATCCCATTAGCGTTATGCTTCATATTTAAGGAGACTCAGGATCTTCCGGGTTCTTTCTCTCTCTGGTTCTTCTCTTTGCTCTCAAGACCTGTTCAGGGCAGTTCTGTTCAGGGCATTTATTTCAGCCTTTATTTCAGCCTTTATTTCAGCCATTTTGCAGAGGCCTCAGGGTCTTTCTGCCTTTTTCCCCTTTTCTGTCTCTGGGATCGGCTGTTCAGGACCAGGTGCTGCTTCCTGGGACTGGCTGCTCGGTGTGGACGGACTTTGTGAGGAATTGCCTTGAGTATCTTTTATTTTATATTCTATTTCTATCATATAGATATTTACTAGTAGTGTATTTGTATTTTGTTATTTTATTAAACTGTGTTTATCTCAATCCAAGTTTCTCCCCTTTCGATTCTGTCCCCTATTTGGGGGGCTGGGGAGGGGGTAAGTGAGCAGCTAGCGTGGTTGTATTTGCTAGCTAGGGTTAAACCATGACAACATCAGTGATCGTAATCACACTGGGCCTTTGTCAACCCAACAGAAAGACCTACAAAACTATCTGTCCTGATTATGACAGAGAGGCAGGGTCCATCACATGGAACGGGAATAAGGCTTTAAGTATGTTGTGATCTCTGTTAAGGGTCGTAGGAAAACATACACACGCTGGTATAGAAGGAACAGAAGCAGGCTTTCCTCCACATGTGATACAAGAAAGTCTCTCATTTCTCTTGTAAGTGAGCACTCAAACTTTCAGTAGCTGATGTTGAGTCTAAAGTACACTGTATAGGTTTTTCATTGAGAGAAATAGGCAATCATTTTGATAGGGATTTTGATTGCTCTGGGAGACAACCTATTCACATAGCACAAGCAATGCTTCAACACTAAGAAAAGGAAAAATACTCCCAGTGAGCAGTGTGAAGTTATTGAATTTAGCTGTAGAGTTATAAGTGTTTTCAAGCCTAACCACTCCAAAAGGTTCCAGGTAAACTACATTATCAACAGGAAGATAAAAGTTATTCCCTGTGAGAGCAGGGAACCAGTATATGACAAAGACCAGATCACATCTGAAGAGCAGCATAAATCCCACACCACTACAGCCATGCAGTCCATATACTGAGGTATTCACAGGATCACTGCCCCAGTCTTCGGTGAGGCATCCCTTATACCTTTCTTCTGCTGGAGAAAAGCAAGACCTAGGCAGCAGGTCTTCATATAACCGGTATCTTGACAGATGCTTCCTCCCCGCCTCCACACATATTACATCAAGACACTAAAATAAAATCCGAAAGTCAAAAAGCTTTATCTGTACACATACCTCAGTTACACGGCAGAGGAGAAAACCCACACAAATTCACATAGCAAAACATACCACACTTATTTATCCATCCTGAAGCAAAAACTTAGTGATGTCCCTTGGAGTTCAAGTTAGAGCTACTGAATAATTCACAATTCAGGCCTACCTTAACCAGTACAAAATTTCACTGAAGTCTCTTACTAGGCACCTTGTAATATCAACTGAAGACCACTGTCTGCACTTGCTGTGTACTGGAATTGTAACTGTAAGAGCTGTACTTGCTTCCAATGGAAAGATGTCCCAGACTAGAAAGGAAGAAGTAAGCCTGCAGCTTGCCTAAAACCCACAGCCACACCTTATTTTGATGCCAGATTGTAAATTTTTATCAAGAACAAGTTCACACTGGCAGATGTGCTTCCTTTTTTTTGTAGGAGCCTAGAAATTGCTGACAAGCAATTCACAAGCAATAAAAGTGATCAGCCTTGTCCTCACATAACTGTTGCTCGGAGAGGGGTCCTGCGAACTCGCTTTCAGCCAAGTGCTGCACTTTGAACCCCCCCCCAGTGCAAAGGGCAGGCAGGACAATCTTCTGAAAGCAGGAGGTGGAGTACTGGAAGGAAACCAGAAATGGCAAGATCCTTCTTAAAATTGTTTGCTGGCGTCAGCACTTTGTCGCCCTCATTACCCATGGACGAGTGGGGAAAATAAAGCCTTGTTCACCTCCACAGAGATCAACAGTCATGGATGGCACTATCACTGTAAGAGATTACACTGCCATAAAATACTCACTATTTTTTTTATTTCTTTTTTTTTTTTTTTTAAAGAAAAAACAACTTTCATTCATACTTGCTGCAGGACAGAAGCTCAAGCAAGTAGGAGCCCAGTCTGGATGGCACAGTTCACCCTGCAGAGAGATGTTACAACAGTGCTCTCATTTGCAAAGTAAATCCTTTTAGGACTGACAGCAAAAGAATGGTGCAATCCCAACGGAAAGCATTACAGAAAACAAAACTACACAGATCTTTTGTACTAAATGTATGTGCTCATCTTCTGGCCCCAGTTTCTTTGGCTGGAGCAAAACTTTTGCTTGGTTAATTAGTAACTGCAGCAAAATCGCGTTAACTTGTAACTCTTGAGGCCTCAATAATCATCAGATTTCAGTTCCCAGATTGACAGGCATCACACTTACTTTGCCCTTCAAAGTACAACTCCTTGATGAGAAGGACTGTTGCTTCATATTTAAACACTTAAGTTATTATAACAAACAACTGACAAGCAAAATGCTTCAATACAAGGAGGTAACAAGTCAGTCCCATTCACACAACCTTTCCCAGCTTTGAGGTTTCTGTTCAGTCTAGGGCTTGGGTATTTTAAGACAAGTTGGTTACAAGACAAGTTGCTTTTCTAGTATTCTTTCACTAGTCCTCTCCAGCAGATACCATCACCAGTAGGTAAAGAGTAACACTGACTCATGTCTTTAAATCACAAAAGCAACCACAAACACCCATGTTAAGAATCCTAATTCCCAACTTGCCAACCAACCCAGGCAAAGAAACATCGCTTGAATTTACAGGTTATGTGCTAAAACAGAGTCAAAGACAAACGGACCATATGATGTCCCATAGACAACACAGAAGTGTGGCAAATCCTGAAAGTCATTCTCCTCTTTAGTGAAAACTGGTTGCCTCCCAAAATTCTGGAAAGCTGCTACGCAATTTTAACACAAACCACAAGAACAATGGCTTGGACATCTCCAAGGGCCCCTTACTCATGATTCTCCTGAGTGGAAAGTTACTACAGACAGAGTCATGAACAGAGAAGAGAGCACTTCTGAGTAAAGGAAAAAGGAAAGAGTTAGTGGGAACAAGTCTGGAAGGAACCAAAGCCTCTTTGTTATTGGGGACCAGAAATGGGAAGAAAAGCTAAGCCAGCCACCATGTTAAGCACAGCTGGTACATGCAACTCTGGTGGCAAGTCAAAAGGACCACCAGTTTGTCTCCAAGCATGATGGATCTCTCTGTCATTTGTCCTTCTGACACTGCAACTTTCTGTTTCAAGTCAGAGTATCAAATAGGGACCCGGTTCCTCCAAGTCTGCTTTGCAAAAGACATGGTATGGTTGCATGTCCTGGAGTCATAACATTAGTTGGTTTTTTTGTTGTTTTGGGGTTTGTGTTTTGTTGTTGGTTTTGGTTTGGTTTTTTTAAAGAAGCTGTGGGAAATCTTTCAGCAACTTTGGGTTCTCTGCCTCAATGCATAACAATACGTTTTGAAGATTCAGAACTTTATTACTCCATGTTGTACAAAAAGCCATTTAGAACACCAACGAGCTTCTCAGCTTACCTGTTGCAGGCCATCCCTTTCTCACCCCTACACCTACCTCCTGTAAGAAGACATACACCGAGGTGACTAGGTCATCTCTTCCCCTTATCGTTCCTTAATCAGCTTCACTTTTTATGTTCTTCTCACAGATGCTTTGCATACCATCACACTTACCCCTTGTTTATTCCCATCACAGCTTCTTCTGCCAGCAACTATTGGGCCATACTGATTTCTAGGACAAGGGAAAAGGCGGATTCCACCAGAAGAAGGTTAATGACAGATTTATGCATCTCTCTTTCTATTATTATATATTGTTGAAAAGTGAAACAAAAGCCCATCACTACATAGTCCTGAAATGACTCAGTGACCTCAGCAAGAGCCAGGCTGGATCAACCACCTGCTCTGGGACTGTTACCCATGTGCTGCTGTTGGCTGTAGCTCATTAGTACCAAGTATTTACACTGCTATTTGTTCCTGGTAAGCTGTATTTCAGGACCTTGACAAATTAAGAAAAGTGCCAGCTGATGCTCACCAGGGTATGTTTCAGAGTATGTAGGCACTCTGTGTTGAAAGCTCGTTTTACAAGCTCCTGTAGTGAAACCAGGAGGGACTCAATACTAGAGGTGCAATTGGTCTACCTAGATGGCAATTGCACCACAGCTCTGTAGAGGCACACAAGCTCATGAAAAAGTGAGCTCTTGTTAAGTATTATGGAAAAAACAAGGCAGGATGAGATATAGACTCATTCAATACACTGTTTGACCACTCCTTTCATGGTGCCTAAGCAGCTGTCAAACTGACTCATGACTCTTACTATTAAGTACATATTGTAAAGTGTTTAGAAGAGGCAAAGTAGTGAGACTGCAAATTCTCCGGGTCTTCATTCCTGTGCACTAGAATGTCTGCCCTCCCAGTGAGCAAAACAAAATCTGACACTAGACAACACCAAGAGGAGTAGATCTCGTCTACAGTTTAATGGCATTGATACTCAGAACATGTATGAAGAGTGAGGTAGCTAACTCCCTCATTTCCTCAACTACTAGCTACAGTGATGTCACAGCCTGCTGAAATAAAGCCTGCCTTTGGATGGCTTCATACAGAAGTCACAATCAGAAATGTAACCTTTAGATCTGTCTCTTTCTGCCACTAGCACCACAAGGCTACTGACAGGAGATGCCGCAACATTGCTGTTTGTCTATGTGCAAGAGCTGACCAAGGCTCAGTGTTGATTAGACACTCACAGAAAGAAAGAAGGATCTAGAGCTATTCAACAAAGCCAGCATCTTTAGTTCCAGAACTTCCTGAATCACAGCCTGATGGGATCAGTAAGCTTCCATGGGGAACAAAATAAATTTGCTCTTTTCTAATACCTTCTCTAAGCAGCCACAGCCACTATCAGACAACGTACTACTGTAGAGGATTTGCTGTCATTGTCCTTACACCCTTAGAGTCAACTGAAGTTCACCAATAAAGCGTTCTGCTCCTCAGAACCTCACGTTGGCAGAGAAACTGTGAAACTCAAAAATCTCAACCCTGGAAGAATACTGCAATGGTTAAGCTATCTAATAATTTCCATGCACTATTGAATTTGCTCAGAAGTTGACATTCTGCCTTTTCTCTCTATTCTACTCCACAATTGGCTGTGAAATGCTGCTGGCTGCACAGACTGACCTGAAGTTTACATCTGTGCCTATTACAGATAACCTTTACAGACACAGAGAAAGCAGATAGGAACATGGTTCACCTGTGGTGGAATTCACTCCCATCGGTTTCAGTGCAGAAAAGCGTTTGCTAACTTAGCAAACAGTTGAGGGGAAGAAAAGGCAACTTCTTGTCTGTGGAATGACAAGAGTTGCTAGCAAAACGTTAAAAAGCAATCCAAGGATCATACCCAACATGAGCATCGGATTCAAACCTCCACTGTTCAAGCCATTTAATTCACTTACTCCTCTCCCTGCCAGCCACCTGGACCACATGTTTCTTTCCTCTCAGCAGCAGAACGGAGCCTCCAGCTGGGCTGGCTCCACCAAGGCCAGGGAGCATCGCTGCCCTCCAGCAGCATCTCTTCTTCTCCTGGTCCTAAAAAAGCTTCACAGCAGGGAGCCCAGGAAGAACTGGAGCTGCTCTCAGAGGCATTCCCCTTGATGCCTCCCCCTCGGCACACCAGCAGGAGGGCTGTCTGCAGTGACACACATCTGCTCTCTCCAGAGGAACAAGCACACATCCCCCAGGGGCTCTGCAAGGCCAGCAAAGCTCCTGACACCACAGTACCTGAGGGTGCTCTGCTGTCAGACAGACAAGAAACAGTTTGTCATGAGGCAACCCCCACATCCACATGCCGTTTTCATCCATGAAACAAATCTGCAGGCATATCAATGCTAAGTCTTCTGTATCTGGGTGGCAAATTCCCTCCCTTCCACTTATCACTCCCCTATTCTCACACAAAAAGTCTCCATGCTGGACCTCCTCAACACCAGGATCAGAGGAAGTGCCTTTTGCTAGCCAAACAGCCTTGAAAACCATAGTAGTTTACAAGGAGTTTACATGCCTTTGATAATCCCAGAAGGGATTTATGTAGTTTCCTCCAGTTTCTCATAATGCTGCAGTCATGGGCTCACACATAAAAATGGCTCAGGAGACAGACAACCTGTTAGATAAACTAGAAAGTGAGCATTCAGATCCATTAAACAAAGGTTTTGCATGGAAAGTCTGGACGTATGATCCAGCAGAATCGGAACCCATAAAACCTGAAAGGAACCAGGAAAGAAGCCACCTACAAGCCTGGGTTAGGGCTGTTAAAAAAAATATAAGTAACCTAGTAACAGAAGGAAAAAAAAAAAAACCTCAGACCAACAAGAGTAATGCAAAACTTTGGATCCCTGGGCTACCAGTTACTGTCCTACCTGCTTCCAAAAAGAGGATCTATGTGCTCAAAAGAGAAGTAAGTAGGTCTAGATATTCTCTGCTCCTTTAAAAGTAAGGGGTTTATGTTTCAGGTTGGTGGGGCTTGGTTTGCTTTGGATTGGGAAGAGGAACTAGAAAAGAAATCGAAGTTTTCCTCCAGGTCCTATGTTCACACTAAATATAGCCACCAAACGTACACATTATTAAAATCAGACAATATAAGGCCAACAGAGCATGAAGATAACATCCTCAAGTTAAATCTGACAAGGCTTTTAGGAAACAAGAATATTTAAGGTCCAAGTTGGCAATGATTTTAATTAGGAATCTATGCATTTTCTCAAGGCTGCCACGTGTTTCAGGAAACAAGAACTCAGAACTGCCACACACAGTTCCTGTGACTTCTTTGTAACAGGCTGTTCACTCTGATCCCACAGAATAGTGGAGACAGATAGAAATAAGATCAAAACATAGCACTCGAAGTTCTCAGATACGAGGACTCTGACAGAAACTGCTGCCCTCCGAAGCCGCCCAGGCCACCAGGAAAGCAGCCATACAATGGCTCTTAGAAAGTGGGCCAATCTTAAAATATTAGTATTACAACATGAGGCTTTTCAAGCTGAATTCTTGTAGCTCTGGCAGGCACAGAGCTAGAAATAGAACACTTTGGATTTAGGATCACACATGCAGAGATCTGCCTGTGAAAAACACCAAGAGAAAGCGACAGAGAACGTTTGAGCTGAGACCAAGGAAAAATGACAAAAAGTGGGGGGTGGGGGGGGAAAGGCAAGCCCACACACTTGTCAACAATAAAAAGGAGACCAGTGGAGATGGTTCACTAGCTTCTTTCCAAAAATGACTTTGTCACCCATTCGCTCCCTGCTGCAACGTAGGACACAGACCACCCCTGGAACAGGTGACACTTTGCTCCCCACTTCAAATGAGCTGAGAAATCAGGCAGGTCATTTCTTAGGCCACTATGGAGAGTACCTTATACTTCCTTGCATCAAATTTGAATGATTGGATTCCAGTAAGTTAAACACATAGTCTGCTCAACTTGTAGGCAAATGGGTTTGACAATGCTGGAAGAGGTTTAAGGTCTGTCGATGGGAAGAGACAATAGACAATTGCCCCTCTTTCAAAAGCTATGTATATATTTGCAAGTAAACAGTGCTTTTTAGAAGAGAAGCTTTTCTGCAGACTGCTTCAGAAATCATGTTTGTATTTTAAGAGATTAGAGCAACAAGGGAGTGGGAATAGTGCTGCAGCTCTCTTAAAATTGAGTTTCTTGCCTGGCAGCACAGAAGTGAAACAGATACTTATTTTGCAATTGTGGGCAACAAACGTAAATAACAGGCCCACCACCAAATCCTCCAGCTGTTCAGTCCAAGCAGCAGAACAACCACAGAACTACCCGGTTCATCAGCCACAACAGCATAAGGACATATCCTGCCATGCTTCGTTTTTAATCTCCTCCTTGTAAACCTCCATTCAGTGTTAAAAATATTTTGTTCCTGCTCAAAAAGTGAGCATCAAAAACCCATCTACCCAGCAGACTACCAGACTTCTTTAAAAAACACAGACCTCTCTCCTTAAACCAATTAAAGTTTTCAACCGACAGCATGATCGCACCAGCCGCCCGGTAGCAGGGACCCGGGTGGAAAAACATACATATTGCAAGTTTTGAAGCAAACCCACTGCAACAGAAGGTCAATGTGGTGGGAAGGGAATGATCTTATTCCCTTATTCCCTCTGAGCTTATTTATTTTCCACACTCTACCGGAGAGGAACATGCAATTTGATTCTCACCCTTAATTTGTACATTCTCACGGGAATTTGGCAAGGTTGCTCTGAAGAAGAAAGTTTGAAGAACTCTTGCAAAAGCCACTGTGCTATGCCAGATCAAGCAAGCTATCAGTTATTTACATTCATTTCAAAGGACACAAAGGAAGCCATTTATTTCCACCATATCTGCACTTTTTAAAGAGAAACCAGTTAGGACAGAGCTGGTCCTAATACCAGGGCTTGTCAATACAGACCAACCAGCATAGCTATTTGGGAGTAAACACTTAAGTATGATCGAACTACTCTGAATTAATCCACAACTACAGAGACTATTCCAGGACACAGCAATCTCAGAAGAGAACAAGCATGTTAGAAGTCATCCTAAACTTGTGCTACTGGGACGTTTCCTAGTGCAGAGAAGGGAAGTCCTCTGCTACCAGGGAAAGCCATCTCTGATCCACCCCTTCCATGCGACACAGGAGATTTTGAAGAAGCCTATTCTAAGCACAAGCTTTAGAAACTGCAAGGAGGCATATTTGGCTTACCCACACCTGCAGGTTTAAAATGCACACCTAATTCTCCCAGCTATTAAAGGACCCCTACGTTAATGACACACAGGAGTATGTTTCATCTCTTTCAGACAGAGGAAACAAAGCATCTGATACAACATCAATTTATTCAAACACATTGCTACCAACAGAACTTAAAACCACCCCAAGTCTGTTTACAGGTTAATAACCCTGACATGCTATCTGGAGTCCGAATAACAGGGGGAGAAAATAATTCTATACCTGTACATGAGTGAAATCCACCTTAACCAGCCAACGGTTAAGTGACATAACTGGGTTTCCCAGATACAAGCTGCAGATCCTGCAGCACAGAAACCACAGCCAAGGGAGACTCTCCCTCATCACTCCTCCAACAGCTTCAAACCCAGGTAAGGTTTACCCATCACTAGCCAGAGGCAGAAAGACAAAACCACTGCTGCTCTGGTTAGTAAAAAGCACAAGTATACCTGCCTTCTGTCAGTGAAGATGAAATAAAGATGAGGGTAACCCTCCAAATCTCAAAAATTGAGTTAAGGAGGAAGAAACAGATCCCACACCATGCCATCAAAGCTCAGGGTGTGGACAAAAGAGCACCTGAAATTTAAGTGGTAATTTACATTTGTTACCTAGAAAGATCATTCACCAATTTACAAAGTTCTTTTCAAGGTACCTTTCAGAGCTGATAAAGGTAAACTCAACTATTCCCCATTAACTGAACTGTGGGGTCAGTGCAGCTGTACACATCTCCTCTTTCAGCCAGATCACCTCCCAGGGACTGAGCTGCTACGTGGTACTTTGGTCAGATCTCCCCAGGTACAACCAGGTCCCATTGGCTTCAGCTCTGCAGCACAAGAGTTTGTTCATCCCATCTGTTTGAAATTTCTCTTACCTATTTATTTGAAAGCACCTTCCTGCACAGGCCACAGCTTTATTTTTTTGGCTTGCAGAGAGGAAAAGACTTTAAAAGGAAAGCAAAATATTTTTTTTTCTCCTTTTTCCCAAGCAAAAGCTTCTAGCAGGAATTAAGATGCATTTGTCAGGTCAACACCTCCTACAATTAGGAATAACCCAGAAAGCTTCAGTCCTATTCTGATGCAACTAATACACACATTACACCGGAGAGGTAGAAAGGCTCATGTCTCTGCTGAGCCTGTGGTCCTGTGGACGGAGAGAAGCCAATGGAAAACTCTGAAGCGCAGCACCAACAGGTGCTTTCAAATATATTTTAAGACCCTGAAACTATTTATGAGTTAGAAGATCAAAGTGTCAATCAAAATAACTGGAACACGAGCACAGAGCTGAGGTCAGCTGGCTGAGCCTATGAATGGAGCTAAAACGCCTTGTTTATCTCAGCACGTGTGCGCACACTAAGCCTGAAAGATACGGGCGACCTACCCGAGCAGCCCACCCGCTCCTCACTGTCAAACCAGCTGAAAAAGCACAGAGAAGACACGGCCAAGTAACGGGCGCGGATTCCCGTCAGCGGTTCTCACTATAATGGACAGATGAGTGGAAAAAGCAAGAAAGAAAACAACCTTGCTTGGCACCGTGCCCACACACACATCCCAGTGCAGTGGGGAGAAGAGGCCAGGGGCACATACCAGCCGCATAGCAGCTTTCTGGCCCAGGGAATGGGCAGATCTGGCAGATGCCTGAACACAGGCCACTCTGTCCCAAATGCACCTTCCCAAACCCCTTTGCAAGCAGGAACCCGAGAAGACCTCCCTGCAGAGCAACCTTGCCTTCCCAGCCAGCTCGGCACAGGAAGGCAGATGCTCACCGCCACCGAGCAGCACCCCTGCACCCCCGCCACAGGCACGAGCCCACCTTTCTTGAACTCCTCCAGCATGGCATCGAGCTTAGTGTCATTGAAGACAAAGTGCAGCGGATGGTTGTAGAAGCGGGTGATGGTCTTGAGAGGAGTGCAGTCATCAGGGTCCACAAAAGCCAGGTCCTTAACGAAGAGCAGGTCCACAATGTTGGAGCGGTCACCCTCGAAAACGGGGATGCGGGTATAACCGCTCTCCATGATCTCAGACATAGTGTTAAAGTCAAGCACAGCCTCAGCAGCGATCATGAAGCAGTCTCGGAGGGGAGTCATCACGTCCTCCACAGTCTTGGTGCGCAGCTCCAGGGCCCCTTGGATAATGTTGAGCTCCTCCTTAACTAGATCATTATAAGGGTCGGTGACCCGCAGCATCTCCAACAACTTCTCACGGTTATAGACCGTGCCGATCTCCTGACCCAGGACACAGTCCAGCAACTTGCTGACGGGATAGGAGGCCGGGAAGGTCATCATCATGAAAAACTTGGTGAGGAAGATGGTGTTGGCGCCCACGGCCAGGCCGTGCCGAGAGCAAATGGCCTGCGGCACGATCTCGCCGAAGATGACGATACCGATGGTGGAGACCACCACGGCCACCAGCCCAGAGCCGGCAATGTCGTCCAGCAGGATGGTAAGAGTAGTGTTGACCAGGACGTTGCCCAACAGGAGGGAGCAGAGCAGGTAGTTGCCCTGGCGCCGCACAGGCTCGATGCGCTTGGCATAGTTCTTCTCTTTGTCCGTGCCACAGTTCTGCACGATGCGCAGCTCCATGGGGTCCAGGGCCATGAGGCCCAGGTTGAGGCCGCTGAACATGCCCGAGAGACAGAGGAGGAGCGAGATGAAGATGACCTGCAGCCAGAAGGGCAGCAGGAACTTCTTCTCCTCGCCCACGATCATCTTGGTGTCCTCGCCGTCATGGTAGATCCAGGTGGTCTCACCCCAGGGCGGGGGCCCGGCCGGCCCCTCGGCACCCTCGAGCCCCCCGGCAGCCCCGGGCCCCAGGGCAGCGGCGGCGGGGGCCGAGACGGAGGTGCACAGGTAGTAGGACTTGCTCTTCTCCGTCTTGCGCAGGGGCTTGATCTCGATCTCGATGATGCCCGAGGTGCGGCGGTTGAGCACGATGTGCGGCAGGATGATGATGTCCGAGGTGCGGATGCCGCAGCGCTGCGGGGCGCCGCCGCCCGCCACCCCGCCGCCGCTCCCGCCGCGCCCCGCCGCTGCCCGCCCGCCCCGCCGCCGCTCGTGCTCCGTGAAGGCGATGCGCGACCACGTCTCGTTGTTGATGTTCTGCCCGTAGACCCGCAGCTTCACCCGCGTCCGCTCGCTCACCCGCAGCGCGCCCCCCTCCATGAAGGAGACGTCGTCCGTGTCCTCCAGCCGCAGGCCGATGATCACCGTCTCCTCTGCCGCCGCCGAGGGAGGGACGACGGCGGCGGCGGGCGGCGCGGCAGCGGTGGCGGCCGGGGGCCGCCGGCCCAGGCAGCCGCCGAGCAGGAGCAGCAGCAGCAGCAGCACCCGCGCCCCCCGGCCGCCCCCCGCCATGTTCCCACCGGGCAGCGCGGCCATCTTTAGTCAGGGCTCGGCGCCGCCGCAGCCCCGCATCGCCGCGAGGCGCCTGCGGCGTGCCCCGGCTCCCCCGGCGGCGGTGGCGGCGGGCACGGCGCGGCGGCGGGCGAGGCGGCGGGCACGGCTGCCCGCGAGACCCGACAGGGGGCGAATGCCGGGCCGGGCCGAGCGCCGCCTCAAGCCGCTGCCCGCTCCGCCCCTCCCCGCCCGCCTCGGGGGCGGGCCCGTCGCCCCGCGCCGCCAATCAGCGCCCGCCCCTCCGCCCGTGGCGGCCCGGCCCCGCCCCGCCGCCTGCCACCGCCTCCCCAGCCCGGGGGGCGCGTGACTCTGGTGTGTACGCCAGGCGGGCGGGGGCGGGGCCGGCACCGCGGCCACGTCCAATGGCGGCGGGGCTCAGGGCTAGCGGGGCGGAGCCTCGGAGGGGCGCGACCAATGGGGGCGCGGTGCGGCCGGCGGGCCGGGGCCGGCGTGTGCGGCGCTCGGCGGGGCGGCTTGCGAGTCCCCGGGCGATGGGGCGGTCGGGACGGCCGGGACAGATGAGACAGCTCTTCTCGCCGCCCCAGTCCGGCCCTCTGCAGCTCATGAACTCGCCGTGCCGGACGGCTCGCCCCCCGCAGCGGCCCCGGTGCGCTGCCCCACCTTCCCCCGCCGCACCGGTCGGTGGTCGCGGAGCGCCTCCTGGTGGCGCCGCTCGGTGGAGCCCGGCCCGGCGGGGCGCATCCCCTTGCCCGCCCGCCGGTGCCCTTCCGCCGGCAGCGGCCCGGAGGGCTCCTCGGGGCGGGCTGCCCCGTGCTCGGGGCCGCGTCCTCGGCACCAGGTCTGCTGGCGGCCGGGGCGGCGGCGCTCCCTGCTCTGCCCCGAGCTGCTGTCGGTGCGGCACAGTGCAGCCATTAAAGATTCAACCGTCGCACTGCAGCCGCCGGGCACCCGCCACCGCGACGGGCACCCTGCCCTGGCATTTGTTCGGCTTTGTCGTTGCTGTGAGCGAAATTGAACATTAGATATTAAACATTAAATATTAAACACGGACGAGCCGCGCTCCTCTCTCTCATCTCCACCTTTTGCTCAGCTGCTCTGAGCACCTCCAGCCTCATCAAATTAGACAAACCCCATGCCGAGACTTGGCTTGCGCAGAGCTGGAGGCTTTAGAGCTCCTACTGGGGATGTTCAAAACCTCCTCAGGCTCTCTGCTCTGCTCCGCTCAGCTGGACCTTAGCGCGTGGATGCATGAAGGGCTGATAGGCCCCAATTTGGGAAAAGACCTGAAACTTAATTGTGTGTTTGTGGCCCACTACCCCAAGAGCCAGGTATTTCCAAGATCGCAGCTGCTGTGCCACAATCCCAGCTGGGGTGGTAACTGCCCCACAGCGCAACCATCATCGCTCCACTTTTAATCAGTCATGAACAACATACAGCACAGGGCACACTTTAGCATCCCAGACAGCCAGAGATGAAGAGCTGTGGGAGCATCCAGTTTGGCTCATGGTGGCCGAGACAGCATTTTGCATTCAAGGTGACCCTTTAGAGGAGGTAAACCAGCCTCCCTTCCATTTCAGTTATCAGAAAACAGAAGAGTAGAGGATTGAGCAGGACAACTCAATATGGCAGGGAGCAGAGCAGAGCATAGTGCTCCAGGGGCTGTATCACAAATCTTTCCTGTCCCAAACCTCATGCAGCTTATCTTGGGGCAGTTCTGCAGGTCTGCTCCCCCAAGGAGCTGAGCCACAGCAACTGCTTGCTAACCACGATGACTCAAAACTTGGGGATCACCTCCCATTCACCCCAGGATGAATCAGAGCAGCAGGTCGTATGGCTTGCCCTGCCCTCACCACGTCTGCTCTGCCTGCAGAGGCAGGACACCAATACTGTACAGCTTCACACCAGAAGAAGGGGCTTTGACACCTCTCTATGATCCCCAAAACACCCAGACCAGGGTGTTGGACAGATTGTTTGGGGGTTCTTCACACAAGACAGGGCTGCAGGAGTACCTCTTGTCATGGCTTAGGGGCTGAGAAGCCCCAGGCTGTGCACACAGCAAAGCCAGGCAGACCAGACACCCCTACATGCATATCCTCGAGAGGACCCCTACTCTAATGCTTGAAAATCAAAGTCAAGGGTAAGGAAAAGTCCTCTCAGCTGCTTCCTCCCCAAAATGCTGAGAATTCAGAAAAAAATAGTGCTATGCAAATGCAGTGGCATTTAGCTGTGGCCTTTTTCTGTATGCATGCGGGAGGGGAGACCTCGCTGTGGCACCTCTCTCCCCAGGCGAGCTGAAAAGCTGCAGCGGGGACTCATGCCTTTTTAATGAAGGGGTTTGCAGGTAGGACCCCCCCACCCCATCTGCTCTTCCGTTCACACTGGGAAGGCTCTCTTTGATAGAAGGAGCTAATTGCCACAGACTTCCCAGGATGGGCTGTTTGGGGACTTTGAGAATGACTTTGTCAGTAATCACAGAAGAGGGCTATGCAGGGAGAAAATAAACAGCATCTTACTTCCTTCAGTGAAGTTCTTCTATACCTTTCAGAGTTCCTCCCACCTGCCAAGTCACAGCCATGCCTGAGGCTGGTCTGCCGGGGAGCCTCACCTGAAGCCAGCAAACACATGCCCTCTGACTCCAGGTAACACCAAGGATAGCTTGCTTAATCATGGTATAACTCTAAATCAAATAGCTTACAAATATTTTTATACTCAATAGGCCAAACTCATAGTCTCGTCCAAAGCCAAAAGGACAGGCTGGCAAGCTGACTTTCCCAGGAAAACACATTTATGGTCACTGTTTTTAAGTTTAATCTCTACATTGTGAATTATTTCCCTCCCTATTTTTCTGATGGCAGAGGGCAGGTTAAGCAGCCTGGGCACTTAGGAAATCCTTCAAAATCCTGGAATTATTTTTACAATCCTCATTTTTTTTTTGTAGTGGTCCAAATTTTGTCAGGAATTAACACTGGAGGCCCAGTGAGTGCTTTGTCCTGATACAGTTCTGTTGGGAGCCACGTTTACCAGATATTTGAAAGCTTCATTTACAAGTAGAAACCATATTGTATCTCTCTTGAGGCAGATGGCAAACTGCCTTTTCTAGCCCTTTCACCCAAGACAAGGTATTCTGCAGCTTTGTTTCCAACAGAGAACATGAAGAGCTATTGAACCTCTCAGCCTTTCATACCTGTTTCTGGATTCCGTGTCTCTGTCTGTCAGTCGGGCATTACCTGACTACTCACAATTCTTGTTCCAGATGTTCTGGAAATGCCTCCTTACCACCTGGACCCTCCTCAGCCACTACTACTGCTACTCCAGAGAATCAGAGAATCCTTGGCATTTGTCCACATTTCTTTTCAAACCCAAATATTGTAATTTTTGCTCTTTTTCTTCCCCCATGCCACAGCAAGATGCTGTTTAAGTAGCAGAGATGCAAAATTTGGTTCCTTCTGGAGAATCAGTGTGTGAGGAGAGGTGGAAGGAGTCCCTCATCTCTAAGCTCAGCTGCTCCCCCAGGGGGTCGGGTGCTGCTGCTGTTCAGCAGCTTCCAGCCTTCCCCAAAGAGCCTCTGCGGCCCGGGTGCGTGGGATTCGCAGAGGGCAGCAGGAGCACAGCCCATCACCTCTCACCACAGCCTCAAAGCCCTTGCTCCTCACTCCTCGCCTGCTGTGGGATGCAGCCAGACAGGTTTCTACTTTTCCAAAATCGCTGCATTTCCCTGCAATAGCCTGCAGGTGCGACGCTTGCCGGGGACTCGGGGCTTTCCCGCTAGATGGAGTGCGGGCGAAAACAGAAACCTCAGCAGCGTTGCCCGGGGAAAGGGAGAGAAACTCCGGTCTCCTGGAACGGGCTGTGGGGCTGCAAGTGGGGAGCTGCATGCGGGGCATTCCCTGTCCTAAATACAAATAACAGAGACATCCCTCTGCAACTCATGTGCCATCGTGAGTTCTTCACGGAAAATCTGTCCTGGCCAAGCCCCCAGGAGGTGACCAGTCCTTCTTGCTCACGGCCCTGGAGAGATGCTCGTTTGCAGCTGCCTTGATGAGCTGCTCAGCCCACCACTGGGAGCTTGCACGGACCTTGCCTGGCAGATGCTCACGGCTCCCTGCATGGGGAGCGTTAGCATGGGGAGATCAAAAGAAGGAAAAAAGCAACCGGGCTGCTTCTTGCTGTGCTTTCTGCTTCTCAGAGGCATTTGCACCTCAGCTGCAGGATCCCGAAGACCTCAGACAGGAGCTGAGCTCTCGCAGGGGTGTGCAGGCTACAGGGTCAGGCTCTGTGTGATGCCAGGGCCTCCTTTAGCACCCTGCTCTGCCAAGACACGGTCTGCAAACATCACCGCTTTGCTCCGTGGGCTCAACACCAGTACAGAGCTGCTACCAAACCCACACCAGCCCTGCTGTCCAACACAAGGGGACCCACAACCCGTTTCCCACAGAGACCATCCCCATCTGCATGTCCAAGCCATGTGGCTGCTGCCAACCCCATAGTGAGGGGACCCACAGGACAGCTGCCCATCCTCACCACAATGGTGCACAACCTGCTCCACCATCACCAGCACAAAAGCACAGCACCACGCAGGCCCTGGCTGTGAGCACACGGCCTTTGAGCTCAGCCATTTATTTGCTCTCCAGTGGATGCCACACGCTGCTGGGGCTGCATCCTCCTGCCCTGCTGGCACGAGCTGGTGTGGGGGCATCACCTGCCACTCAGCAGCACCCCGGGGGACCACAGGTGCCACCAGGACAGGAGGCAGGACCTGGGGCCGCCAGCCGCTCCAGCAGCTGGAAGGGATTGCAAATCTTCTCCTGGAGGGCAGAAAACAACATGAGGTAGGATCAGGCTGGAGGGAAGCATGAGACACCTCAGGAAAGCTGCCAGCAGGGCAGTCCAAGTAGATTCCCCCATAGCTAATTTGAGGGCAGCCCCGCATGTCACTCCAGTTCTTTTCTCTGCTGCAAGGAGGACACCAAAAGCTTGTCTAGGACTTTGGCTCTGCTTTTATCTGAGAAATGCCTCCTGCTTGGACAGGGACCCAAGAACATTTCCCCTCCCCAAGTACAAGGTTGTGTTTCAGGGACACGCAGCTGCATTGGCGTTATCTCCCTCATGTACCGATGGTGCCCACTTCTTAACCTCTCCTGGCCCATCTGCAGGCTGGAAGGACCACCAAGGGGAGGAGAAGAGAGAGGCTTCCAGCAGATAGCAGTGCTTTGGGCTGTGGGTCAGGGCTGGCAGCCAGGGCCAAGCTCATATCAGCAGCTAGGAGGTGCTGGGAGAGCAATGGGGAGGAAGAAGCTGCAGGGACAGGCCATAATGCCCCTGCAGCAGGCTCTCCCCAGTCATCTCCTGAAGGAACAATGTCTCCCCTTGGGAGACTTCAAGCAGGTCCAGCTGTCAGCCTCAGCACCCCCCAGGGACATGCTGGGGGTCACAAGGGGCTCTCACAGCTGGTGGTTAGAGCAGACCCCCCACTTTGGAGGGCTCCAGCCTGTGCTGGGGTGCAGCTGCCCTAACTCAGGCACCAGACACCACCCTCAGTGCCCTGTGGGCTTCTGCCTGTTCCAGAAGGACTCGGGTCTCTTGGTATCATGTCAAAGTTCTTCTGATACCCCAGGGCACCTTTGATGCCATGGGACACCCACAGCTCCATCCCTGAACCTATCAATGGAGCTGCCTGCTACCAACCTTCATGCCCTTGCGACAGCAGCCCTGGGGTGCAGCAGTATTGGCCTCACTGGCTCGGATCAGGAACTCCTCTGCAAACCTGGAGCTCCGCAAGATCGCAGCCATCTCAGCATCCACGTCCACTACCTCTCCTTCCTGGGGACAAGGGAACCATCACAGGGCTGGGGTCCAGGATACATGGCCCAGGGGACCCCAGCCACCTAGCCAGACAATGAGAAAGGGTGAAAGCAGGGGCACAGCCTGGCCCTAAACCTTGAGACAGACCCACAATGATGAAGCAGCTGGCTCCAGATGCCCATGAGAAGGCACCCGCTCCTACCTTCACCCCAATGTGGTGCACTGGTCTGGCTCCCTTCCCCAACCCTGTTTGCACCTCTCCTGGTTTACAAAGCCCCTCTGCTCCCACCCACCATCCCCTCTAGCAAAGTTTACCCCCAAAATCACAGAGGACGCTGCTTCATCAGCTTTGCCCCAGCCCCATCCCTGCAGACCAGGACTGCTTGGCATCCTGGGGAGCCCCAGCGTGCCTCCCCGCACCTTGAAGGTGAAGTTGGCATCGAACACCAGCTCTTGCTCGTGCCCCACGATCCCGCCATTGTAGATGACCTGTCCTGGCCCAGCCCGGCTGCTTTCTGGCACCTTGAACAGGCGGAAAGTTGCAGAGACAAAACGGCAGTTGCCTGTAAGGGAGAAGTTGATGGGTTGGACACTGAGGAGCCAGACTGGGAAATAGCAGACCTGGAATCCCAGCATAGCTCCCCATGGCCATCTGGAGCCAACGATCCCTGGTTGGACCCTCACCAATGATGCTCTCCAGCTCCTTGTTGCTGATGGTGATGGGGCTGGCGGTGACCAGGCATGGGGGGCTGAACCCCACTTCCTCAGCAATGTTGTACAGGTCTTTCCAGTACAGAGCTCCTGCCAGGCACTCCCCTGGCACAAGGCAAGGACACAGGTGATGGAGGCAAAGGTCCAGCCCCACCATCCCAGGCAACTCCCACCACAGAGCCCTACGCACCCCACAGCACCCTGTGCTTCCGGACAGCTTCGCTCAGGTGCTGGCTGGCATAGACATCACTGAAGTACATCTCTCCCCCGGACTGGAAGGCAGCAAAGAGTGAAGGGAGACCCCAAGAAGCAACTGGACAAAAGGGGCAGAGAGAACAAGGCATTCCTCAAAGCTACCCCTCTGCTGCAGGACTCTCCAGGAAGGTCCCCTCCCTTGGCCCCATCCTGCATCCCCATCTGGCCAGGTCCCATTTGCCGCATCCCAGTGGCAGCCCAGCAGCAAGGCTCTCCACACGGGCATTGGCCTTGGCATTACCTTCAGCACACGGTAGGCCTCCCGAAGCACAGCCCTCTTGTCAGGAGCAAGGTTGATCACACAGTTGGAGCTGGAGAGGAGGAGACTGAGGCTCATTTTCACCCTCTCACACATTCAGCACTACTGGCTTCTGCACATCAGCTGGCTTCTGCACATTCAATTGTTTCATGCAGGATTTGGAGATGCCAGTTTGACCATGAAGAGGGCAATTTCTATATTGCCAGTCTCTATCACAGACTCTGCCTTGGGATTTTCCCTTTCCTAACATGCTCCTGAAGTGGGTGACCCTGTGGCATGCAGACCTCAGACCCCAGCCTGTGGCCTCAGGCAGCAGCAGGACCAGGAGTGGCAGTGCCCTGTGCGGTACCTACATGACAATATCGTAGCTCTCATCAGCCAGCCCAATATCACCCAGCTTCTCCATGTAGCCCTGGAGGAACTCCACGTTTGGCTTTTGGTAGCCAAACTTGTCCATGTGGTAGGCGATGTGCTTCTTTGCCACCTCAACCTGGGAGGAGGAAGTGAACAATGGTGGGGGGATGCTTAGGGGATGAGGGGAAGCCCCGGCCCCATAACATACCTGGCTCTCGGTCATGTCTATCCCAGTGACATGGCCCTGCTCTCCAACCAGCTGGCTCAGCAGGTAGCAGTCTCTGCCGCTGCCGCTGCCCAGGTCCAGGATCCGGCATGACGCCAGGCACTCGGGGACCACCAGACCGCAGCCATAGTACCTGGGGGGATGCCGAGCTGAGCTGGGCAGAGATGCCCCTAGGTGTGGCAGTTCAGGGGGCTGCAGCCCATGGGGAGGCAGCAGCGGAGAGGGACTGCAGGGTTTACCTGGCCACCACCTCCTCGTGGACACGCTCCAAAGCATCTCTCACCACCTTGAGAGGAGGCCTGGATGAGGTGACACACGCGTTGGTTTTCAGGTCCTCCGACTTCTGCAGCTCTTTGCCATAGTAATCCTGAGATGGAAGGACAGAACTCACCAAACTACAGCAAGCTGTGCCCTTGGAGCTCCTAATGTGCCAAAATGTGGGGGCCATATCTGCACCCAGCTTGTACACACCCCCAGTGTCCTCCAGCACTGGCACTCTTGTTTGCACCCAGCTAAAAGTTAGGCTGACGTCAAACAGACCTTTGGCCCCATCTTCTCCGGCTCCCCTTGCTTGTATGCACAGACCTGTTTGATCACTAGGGGGGGTTGATTTAATTCCCATTTGCAGTAACTTCGCAGGCTGCAACCACCATTTCCCCAGCTGAGAGGGCCACAGGGAATGAGGTCAGGGAAATGTGGGGTTCCTCAGCACCCCCGTCCCTGCGGGAAACGGGAGCAAAGCAGCCAGCTGCATCTGACGTTTTCATCTGGGTCCCGAAGTTTGTTCCCAAAATGGGCTTGGTCCTGCGACAGCAGCAGGCTCCCAGCACAGCCTGGGCTCGGTGCCCCCGCCCGCCGCCCCGTCCCGCCCCTCACCTGCACCTGCCGGTGGATCTGCTCTCCGCAGGGGGCGGCCATTGCAACGGGAACGCGGGGCTGGTGCCTGACACCACAGCGATGGGCACCGCCCCAGGCCCTTCCAAGAGCCCTGGACCCTCTTCACTTCCCCCGAACACAGGAGCACTTTTTGTACCCCACCCCACGCGGCTGTACGCAGGGAGATCCCCCCAAACTTGCAGCCTAGTGGGATGCTTCTGCTTCTGACAACATCCCCCCTCCCCAAAACCCTCAGTCCCAGCTGTCCTAGAGAGATCAGCCCTCAGAAACTTCCCCGTACAACAACGAGCCCTCGGCCCCAGGGATCCCCCCAGTATTTCCCCCCAGCACCCCGCCGCCGCAGCGACCCCGGCTGTCTCACTGCCCGCAGCTGCCCCGCCTCGGCCGGACTCCGCCCAGCCTGAGCCCCGCTCCGCCCCGGTACCCGGCACCGCCCCGGGCTTGCCTTCCGCCCCGCCACCGGCTCTCGCCCGCCCGGAGCCCGGGCGCACGGCCCCGCTCCCGCGGAGGTCCCGCTGCTGCCGCCCACAGCCTCTGCCTGCAGCGAAGGCTTCTGCCTGCACCCACGGGCTTTGCCCACACACACCCCCAAAATCCCACCCCGCAGCCTCCCCGCAGCAGTGCTGTATCCCCATGGCACTGCCCTGTCCTGCTCACCTCAAACATGCAGAGACCCGAGTTTAATGCCGCAGAGCTGCTCCAGCCCCTGCAAAGGACAGCACCTTTGAGGGGACAAGCCCCCCACGGCAAGGACACTGCATCTGCAAAGAAACCCCCACGGTGGGGGATCCTAGGGGACACCCACTGTCACAAACAGGCTTGCATGTGCACAGGAACCACCCGTGACAGCATCCACCACAGTCTCCACTGCAGTTTAGTGGTTTTCAGCACAACTTTTATTCTCAGTGAGTCACAGCTTACCCAGAAGCTCAGGCAAAACCCTCATTCCCCAAGTCCATCTGCAAAGCTGGGGATCAGGACCCTTGCACAGCCCCTGGGCTAACAGCGGCACCTTCATGGGGACGCAGGAGCTGTGGCGGCACCAGGTGAAGGCCAATCAGGCAGAGGAACTGGAGGGGATGGTGAAATCCAGCCCAGGAGAAGTTTCTGCAGCCCAGGAGCCAAACCCCAGCAGCAGTCCAACAAGAGCATGGCAGGCTGATGCCTGCTTTCAGCCTGCCACCTTCTATCAGCTGATGAAAAGCACACTTGGGCAAACGAGTGCTCCCCGTGCACTCCAAGTGCCGCAGATAAGTGACTTACCAAAAACCAGACACAGTATTTATAGCCTGGGCCTGATGTTGCTACCCAGAATGTGAACAGAAGCCCAGTCACCAGCCTGCTAACGCAGAGCAGCGCAGAACTGAGCACACCAGCTCCTGGTAGTCTCCTGCCTTCTTCTCAGACAGGCTTTTGGATACCCTCCCAACCAGATGCACACACCACAGCCAAGGCTGCTACATCAACAGCGGGAGCAGCAGCCCAGGATGAGGAGTGCAGTTGAAGGCCGAAGGCAGTGCAGATGGGCTGGCAAGGGTATGACGTTCCAAACTCTGGCAGAGTGGAAAATAAGATAACCTCTGAGCAGGATGCTGGCCAAACCATGTCCAGCTGGACCAGTGACAGAGGTGTGTGCCCAGATTCCCACTTTCAGAAATTCTGGCCTGGAACCGGCACCTCAGTCTACACTGAAGCATCTCTCTTGCCCAGCCAGGCACTTAGAACTCCCACTGATTAACACGCCCTAAATAAATTGCACTCTGTGTCTAAATGCAGACCAGTGTCAAACTGTAGGCACCTGTATTTAAAAGCCACAGCTCTATTTGACGCATTTCTTGCCAGGGGTGCTGGTGTGGGCTGAGCACCTCACACTAAATGGGGAGCAAGTGGACACAGGAATTGTTGTGGGGAGTGAAGTTTCAGGTCAGTTTGTTTGTTAGGTGCTGGCGAGCAGGAGAGCATTCTGGAGCAGAGACGTGGATGGGGACACGCAAGAGGGGCCCACGTGCTCGGGAACATGAACTCTGCACATATCCCAGCTGACATCCAGCACCATCCGGACACAGGTCTGAACCCCAGGCTCAGGTGAAAGGATGCTTGGCTGCCCTCAGGACCAGTCAAGATGTCCACATGCCTTCGGCTGCACTTCATTTCAGCAAGTGCCTCAGCTGGTCCTGCAGGTTTGAGGACTGCTCAACGCTGGGGACCAAGCAAGAAGATGTTCGCAGTGAGATCTGCTCCCCAGACTGCACTGTGCTGCCTGTACCCACCCAAGGGACCGGAACAGCTCTAGCGCTGACACTAAAGCAAAGAGAAACCCCAAGCTTCCCAAATCCACCTCCATGTCCCCACAAGGCAAACCTCACTTTGCGCACCACTGCCCCCATCTCCTGTCATAAATGACCTCACAGGCTCTATCAATCACATTAACGAAACAAACAGAAGTTTTGGTATAAATCACCCCTTCACTCAAATTCCCGTCTCTTCACAGCACTGAAACACTATCCTACTGGACCAACATCTGTTTCAAAGACAGCTGCAAAAGCCTTCTCACTGTTTTCCCTCACTGTAATCCACCACTCTTTCCTTTCCATCAACCCCTACGTATATCTCCCAGGTCCTCCTGGCATGCACTCAGCTGGGTACTCACTTCTTCTGAATTGCTTCCTGCCTAGACGAGAAAATGAGACAAAAAGAGCATTAGCAAAACAAAATATTAGCCACAGGATTCATGCTACATTGAAGAAAAGGAACTTGATCAAGGGCTCAGGAGGCCAAAGCCCCTGTGTGTTTCTGGTTAAGTCCTGAGAGGACAGCAGTGGCACTGGCTTCTCCCTCTTAGCCCTGGATGCATCCACACTCTCACAGGAGATGCAGGGCATGGCAAACAGGAGGCAAAAATCTCAGCTTCCACCCTAAAACAGTCTATGCTGTACCAGCAGAGCTAGAAAGGGCTAGAAGATCCCAGCTCCAAGGTCTGCTCAGCTTTGAGGAGCCGGGCAAGAGGGATTAGCCTGAGTGGGTTCCATGTAAAGTCTTTAAGTAGAACAGAAAAGGATCAAGGGACCCACTCAGCTCCCCAGACAGAATGTGGTACCCCTTACTTACTGGTACTGTAGATGAGTGGTTATTATGGCCATCTTCCTTAAACTCTGTGGAAAACAAGACAAAGAAAAAATGTCTGACAGGAGCGGTTCAGCAGAGTCACAGGGCAAGCTGTCCCAATGCCCCAGGGAGTTCCTACAGCATGGCCATCACTGTATCACTGCACTGCCTCCAAAACATCTCCAGCAGTATCTGTCAGTGGTGGCAAGCTCCCCTCTTCTTTCCCAGTGACAGGCACAGACACTAAGCACTTTGTTCCAGCCTATGGTCCCTTGAACTTTCTGGTAGAGGTGGCACAGCTTAAGGGCTGGGCTGTGCTGCAGGTCACTGGAAGACCAGCAGAACATGTAGGTTTGAAGAAGCATTTGATCACTCTAGCCACCAGCCCCACTTCCTGAACTCACGTATTTCATTTCAGGGCTCCAGTACCATGTCTATATCCCCCTTCTTAAAACCCTCCTCTCTTCCTACCCACTAGAAACACTATTGCTCTAGGAGAAAAACACAGCTTACATCTTCCGAGTGCAGGATGGCATCTTCTTGCATCACCATGTTTCTAGCAGCTTGACTCAGGAGCTAAAAGACAAATGCACAGGCCAGACCAAGAGGCAGCAGCCCTGTGTTCCCCAAGACACTCGTGAGGGCTGCCCAGTTGCCCCACACGTGCAGCTGACAGTCCAGGGGCCCAGCTGACACGGTGAGAGGCTTGAGGGGAGCATCGCGGGGCTGTGCCCATGCCTCAGGGCACACGGGCTCAGGGACGGACCGAGGCCTCGCTCCAGCCCGTCACTTTGGAGAGGCGTAATGCGGTAGACGCAGCCTCCCGCCTCCCTGGCGCTGCCGGGGCGCACCCGGAGCCCGGCAGTGCTGCCACCCCAGCCCTAAGAGCCCTACGGCCGTGCCCCGCTGTCCCCGAGATGTCGCGGCCCAGGGATGTCAACTGGCACTACAATTCCCAGCGCCCCGGCCCCGCAGCCGGCGGGTCTCGGTCAGGCCGCAGCTCCCCGCCTGCTCGGCGCCCCGCCGGACGCTGCTCCAGGGGCAGCCGGGCCGGGCCGGGCCGAGCCGAGCCGAGCCGAGCCGAGCCGAGCCCAGCCGGGCCCCGGCCTCTCCCCGTAGGCCTCGCGGCCGTGTGGTTGTCCGGGCGGCGGCGCCCGCCGCTCACCTCGGCGCTGCGGGAGCCCTTTAGCACCTGCTTGGTGAGGGCGATCACGTCGGTGCCGCAGCTCGTCACCTTCTCGGTCAGGAGCCCCTTTACCGAGTGCCCGAAGCGCGCCTGGGCATCCGCCGCACTGCCCGCCGCCATCTTACCCGGCCCCGCCCGCCGGGACCGCTACGGCGAGCGCCGGGGGCCAGAGGAGTCGGGAAGGCGCAACACTCGCGGGCGGGCAGGGGTGTCTCCGCGGAGAAGCCGGCCCCGCACAGCCACCCCGGGACACCTCGAACGTGGACATCGCCCCCGGCACGGACACCCTGAGGCTGCCCAGCGCTACCCAGTGCTGCTCGGGGATCACCAGTGCTGACCCGCACTTCCCAGTGCTGCCCAGGGCCAGCTAACCAGGGCTAACCAGAGCTTCTCAGCAACTGTCCAGTGCTGCTCATCACCGCACATCACCTCCCGGGCATGTCGAGGGGCTCCCAGGCTGAGGACGGACCCCAGTGTCCCCCCAGCTGCACTCATGGCACCTAGGGGAGACCCTGAGGGACACTCAGTAATCCCCGCACCCCTTACGTGCTGCGGAACGCCGGGGACAAAGCGCCGAGGGCAGACCCGGCCCTGGGTGTCCCCTGGCCCGCAGCCCGCTGAACACAGATCCCACGCGGCCCCCCGGCACGGCCATGGCCCCGCTGCCCTCGCCCCACGCCGGGTGCCCAGCTGCGGAGCTGGCTGCGGTCCCAGAGCCCGGTTCCCCCCTCCTCGTCCCCCGATAAGGAGCCGAGCCCTCCTCGCGGTCAAGGCGATGGCCCCACAGCCGGTATAAAGCGCCCTGGCTGCCGCAGCCCCGCCGCCGGCCCCGCCATGCTGCTGCTGGCCGCCCTGCTGCTGGCCCTGGCCGGGCTCTGTGCCTGGGGGCTGGCCCGCCAGCAAGCCGCTCTGGGGACCGGGACAGGTTTGGGGCGTCCGCGGAGCCTGCCGGCCCTGCCGCTGGTGGGGAGCTTGCTGCAGCTGGCCGGGCACCCCCAGCTCCACCTGCGGCTCTGGCACCTACAGGGACGCTATGGCAGCCTCTACGCCCTCTGGATGGGCTCCCACTACGTGGTGGTGGTGAACAGCTACCGGCACGCCAGGGAGGTGCTGCTGAAGAAGGGAAAGGCTTTCGCTGGGCGGCCCCGCACCGTGAGTTGGCAGCAGGTTTTGGAGGGTCCCCTCGCGCTGCGCCGTGGGGTGAGGCAGGGGGTGCCTCCAAGAAAGGCACCAACACCCAGCAGGGTCTGTCTCCTCTCCCCATCCCGCCTGCAGCGAAATGATGGGGGGCAGCCCCTCTCTGCTCTGCTCCCTGGGCAAAATCTGGCACATCCTCCACCTTGAGGGTGCCCGTTCCTCACTGGGGCTGGCTGCATCTTGGGACATGGGGACAGGGGTTCCGGTACCACCAGGCTCCCTGCACCCCTTAAGTGTCCTGGGTATCCAGCCCCTAACCCTGGTGTCTGTCCCCACACCTCTCCTTGGAAGAGGGAAAGCAGAGCTCATGGCCCACACTTTGCCTGCCAGCGCCAGTCACCAGCTGCCACCAGATCATCCTTGGGATGAGACCCCCAGCATCAGCCCTCACTGACACATGGCCCCTGTGGGGCTGCCCTGCAGTGGGGTGACCCCAGGGCTGCCTGTCCCACAGGTGACCACAGACCTGCTGTCCCGGGGAGGCAAGGACATCGCCTTCGCCAGCTACGGCCCCCTCTGGAAGTTCCAGCGCAAACTGGTGCATGCTGCCCTCTCCATGTTCGGGGAGGGCTCACTCGCCCTGGAGAGGATCAGTAAGTGCCCCCTGCCAACCCCCAAGCTCTCTCCTAGCTCTGTGTCCCTCCCATGCTTGATCCAGCTGCTTTCCCTGTGCCCTGATCCCCTGGGAACCAGAGGGTGACTCAGTGGCTCAGCCCAATCCCCTCAGCATCACCCCAGTTTGCCTAGTGGGGGCTCGATCTTGCTCTCTCCACCCCCCGTACTTTACTAACACCTCTTCCTGTGCATTTTCTGCCCTGAGATTTGTCTCCCCTCGCTCACAGCTGGGGAAACTGAGGCACAGAGCCAGCTCCCAGCCCTTCAGACTCCCTGCTGCAGCCAGGAGGAGTGTCCAGCCCCACACAGAGACTTCCCTTCACGTCTCTGTCCTCTCTGCTCTTCCCCATCACCTAGCATTGTCCCTTCTGATCATCCCAGCCCCTCGGGGCTCAGCCCTGGTTGGGGAGTGCTCTCTGAGGGCTGTATATTGTGAATGAGTGGGGATCCCTCCTTGCTTCCCCCTCCACCCCCTTGGCTTCACCATCACTCCCTCACTTGCCTCTCCCACCCCAGTCTGCCGGGAGGCTGCATCCCTGTGCGAGACGCTCAGCGCTGCACAGGATACGGCCCTGGACGTGGCCCCCGAGCTCACACGGGCTGTCACCAACGTGGTCTGCTCCCTCTGCTTCAACTCCTCGTATCGGCGCGGGGACCCTGAGTTCGAAGCCATGCTGGAGTACAGCCAGGGCATTGTGGACACCGTGGCCAAGGAGAGCTTGGTGGACATCTTCCCGTGGCTCCAGGTGAGCAGAGACATGGGCGCTGCCTGTTCCTGTCACCTCAGAAAAGAGGAAGGAGCTGGGATTTGTCCTGCAGGAGGGACATACCTGAGCCTCCTAGGGTTAGGAGGGTCCCTGCCACAGTGTCCTGCAAGAGCCAATACCTTGGTGGGCACAGAGCGACTGCCTGAGGGCCCTTGGATGCTGGGCTGAGCTGGAACCCCTTTCTGTAATGGGGCTTTTCTCCCCCAGATCTTCCCCAACAAGGACCTGGCCCTGCTGAAGAGATGCCTCAAGGTCCGGGACCAGCTGCTCCAGCAGAAGTTCATTGAACACAAGGTGACAACAGGGCCAGGACAGGGAGATGCTCAGGAGCATCTGGGTGCTGGAGCTGGGGTGGGGGGAACTGTGCCCAGGACAGCCTGGCTTATGCATGTCACCTGGCAGGAAGCCTTCTGTGGGGACGCCGTGAGGGACCTCATGGATGCCCTCCTGCAAGTGAGGCTCAGTGCTGAGAACAGCAGCCCCCCAACACCAGGGCTGGAGCTGACAGACGATCACCTACTCATGACAGTGGGAGACATCTTTGGAGCTGGCGTGGAGACCACCACGACTGTGCTCAAATGGGCTGTGCTCTACCTGCTCCACTACCCTGAGGTAGGGTCTGGACCCCATAGTGGGGGTCCTTGAGCTCCCTCCGACACCAGGAACGTCTTGAGGGGCTTTGGGGAAGGCAGGTGCCAAAAAATATGTCAGGCTTTGGGAATATGTGTGATCAGGCTGTGGGCATTTTACTTCTGCCCTGCACAAGCTACCAGGAGATGCTGGTGATGCTGGATGTGCTCCACTGCTATGGGGAGCCCCCATGCACAGGACACCCCTCTCCCCAGGCTCCTGTCCCAGCCCTTGCTCCGCTCCCAGGTCCAGAGCAAGATCCAGGAGGAGATGGACCAGAAAATTGGCTTGGAGCGTCACCCCCACCTCAGTGACCGCCCACTGCTGCCCTACCTGGAGGCCACCATCAGTGAAGTGCTGCGCATCCGTCCCGTGTCCCCCCTGCTCATCCCACACGTGTCCCTTGCTGACACCAGGTGAGACCCCCCAGGGCGCAGCTGGGATGCAGGCAGAGACCATGGGATGGAGCAACCGTCTCACTCCGTGTTTGCCTTGCAGCATCGGGGAATACTCCATCCCCAAGGGTGCCAGGGTCGTCATCAACCTCTGGTCTGTGCACCACGATGAGAAGGAGTGGGACAAGCCTGAGGAGTTCAACCCTGGTGGGCTCGGTGCTCCCCATCCTCCCTGGGGGGCAGGGGATGGTGGGGTGGGCGCAGCAGGAGCAGCTGAGCCCGGAGGAGGTTGGTGGTGGGAGGTCGGATCCTGCTCCGTCCTGGCTGTGGTATTGACCCTCTTGCAGCTCACGGGAGGGACACACATGATTAGCTCTGGCAGGTCTCAGGCAGAAGGGACTGATCGCTGCCAATGACACCCCTTCCCCTTTCAGGTCGCTTCCTGGATGAGCGGGGCCAGCACATCCACTCACCCTCGCCCAGTTACCTGCCCTTTGGGGCCGGAATCCGTGTCTGCCTGGGTGAAGTCCTGGCCAAGATGGAGCTCTTCCTCTTCCTGGCCTGGGTGCTGCAGAGGTTCACGCTCGAGTGCCCCCAGGACCAGCCCCTCCCCTCGCTGGAGGGCAAGTTTGGCGTCGTGCTGCAGGTGCAGAAGTTTCGGGTGAAGGCCAGGCTGCGGGACGCCTGGCAAGCGGCTTCGTGATGGGGATGAGCCCTGGACCCCAGGCAGCAGTTAGGTGGAATGGGACCACAGAAGCAATGACCTGCCTGCTGCATGGATGTGTGGTTGTCCGGATAAAGCTGTTCCCAACACAGCATGGCTCTGGCTATTTTTTGGGAAGGTGATGCAGAGCAGGGGGAGGTGGGAGGGTGCCTGAGATATATGGTGCCCCCCACAATGTGAGCACGGGGCTGAGCTGGGAGGCTGTGGCCCCTCTACGGGGTGCTAACACAAACATCCCCATTGCCCCCCAGAGATGTGGGGTGGGAGGCTGGTCCAGAGACAACCATGAGCCATGGAGACCAGCCACCCACACATCCAGGGCGGAAGGAGGGTCCATCCCAGCCAGGTAAGGGGGAAAAGTGATCAGTGGGGGTTAGGGATGCCCAGGCTGTGCCCAGCAGCTCTGACTGGGCAGAGTGACTCTGGCTGGTCTCGCTGGGATTAGGGAGAGTGAACACAACACGGGCTGGGAGCTGAGCCCCCCAAGGAACAAGGGGAGCTCCCCCAGCCCTGCCTTCCCCTGGCCCATCCTGAAACACTGTGCCCCTGCCACTGGGACCCCTGCCCGCTCCTTATGGGGAAAAAGAAGGAAACAGCTTGAAGCATTTATGCCCACACACACATACATGTGCACACGCGTGACACGTACACACACGCAGCCCCTTCCAGAGGGGACACGTACACTGTGTAGTGCCACAGGGCTGTCTGGCCCTGTCCAGGGTGTGAGCCGCCACGGGGGGGGCACAGGCAGCCCCAGCTCCAGCGGGAAGCGCAAGCTCCCACTGCTCAGGACACCGACAGCACTCAGAGGCGCCCGGACCCTGCGGGCTGGGCTCAGCTGCGGCCCCCCAGGCCCGATGTGCAGCCCCATGGAGCCGGGGGCTGCTGACATTCATCATGTAGTGATGTGGCATCTCGCACCTGCACTGTGTCCCCAGCACCAGCTCTCACTGTCCAGCTGGGTTATGGCCGTTACCTCAGGCAGCATAACCTTCCTGTAACACGAGGGGCCACGTTTGCTTTTGCCAAAAACCACCATGCATGCAATTAGGTTTCTGGTTCTCTATTACCTGACCTCTTAATATTTAACTAAATAGCAACACAGCTGTGGCTCAGGGCACCTGGAGGGAATGCAGCCGAGATGGAGGGGAAAGCCCCGCACAGCCCCGGCACGGTGTGACACCCCCCGTCCTGCACACCCGCACGTTATCCCCCTTCTCTGCTTCCCCCGCCTTCTCTCTTGCTAGCAGGTGGGAAGACTGACATAAAATCTCCCCACCACTAAACTTTCTACTCTGTATCTCTGAGATACTCTGTATCTCAAAGTGTATGTTTTCTTTTGACCCGCCAGCAACCCTGCTTTCTCCCATCCTCCTCACAGCTCAGCATCTGGTGACAAATGGGTCCTGTCAGCCCACATCACAGGGACGGTGAAGGAGACCTGTTTGCAGCCCAGTACAGCACTGGGAGGACCTTCTCTCCTCCCACTTTGCATTTGTGAGGGGTCAGGGTGGCGGGGAGGAGCTGGAGAAGAACAGCGGTGCACACACCTGCCCTGGGGACAATCCTTGGGGTGATTTGTGCAGTTGACCCACCAGAAGCAGGGCAGAGGGGAGCACAGCAGGACCCCAGCCCCACTGCTGCTGCGTGGAGTCTCTGCTGGCTTGTAAGAGCTGAGCCCCACACACCTTCCCCCTCCCCTGCCCGTTTCCGTCACGCCAGTGCTGCCGCTGGGGTTCTGATCCCTCCACTTCTGCCAGCGCAGGCTGAAGCTGTCTGGGTGAAGGAGAACTGAGCTCAAAACGGGTTTGGGGAAAACTTGGCTAAACATGGTGCTCTGGACATCCCTGGTTACCTCCATGCCAGCCTGGTCCTACCCCTGCCCCAGATCCTGTATGTGCTGGTGGGGAAGATCCTCTCCAGTTTCCTGCAGTCTCCAGTAACCGCAGCATCCTGACGTTTCCAGGAGCATCAGCCTGGGACCTCCAGCACCTCTGTGGCCCTTTGCTAAGGCACTGTGTGTGCTCTGGGTAAGGGAAGGGGGTTTCTCCCTGCACCTTGCACACACGGTGCCGTTGCCAAGGCACTCACAGCGAGGTGTGTGCGCTCACAGCAAGTGCTCTAAGCCAGGGTGTACCTTGGGGCAGAAATGGAGATTTTGAGACCAGGGATGTTTCTAAACCACAGAACACCTCCAGCTGCAGACACTTGCACAAAGCTCCCGCTCCAGCTGGGGTTCCACATTCACCAGGGCTGGCACGTTCTGTCCCCGAGCCTGGAGACCAGCCGTGTGCCACAAACCCCATCACGCCGAGTCCAGGGGGGCATCTTGTCTCCTGCCCAGCCCTCCTCCTCCCAACCAGCCGACCAGGAGAAGATGCCACCGTGGGGAGCTCGGTACCCAACACCAGCTGCCCGGCGGCTCGTGAGCTGGTAAACCGCCACCAGCATGGCGGCTCCCCGCACTGGGAGCTGCTGAATCATTCAACTGGTATTCCTGTCCTGACAGCTGCTCCGGGGCTGTGCTGCTGCACCCAAACTCGCAGCCCCACCAGACAGTCTCACCTGGGCTGTGGGGCACTGAATCCAGCCCGTGGTGGCCCCCTCCCGCCTCTGTGAGCCCCCTGCAGAAATTGGGATCTCCTGAGACCCAAAACACACAAATTCACCACCTCGGACAAGCCCGTTGGCTCTGTTCAGACCTGGCAATGGGCAAACCAGCAACCCAAAAATTGGGAGGATGAGGTGGCCATGCCCAGAGGAGAGCCAAGGGGACCTTAACATCTGCCACCAGATTTTGGCTGCCCAAATGTGGGCAGGCACTGGGAATGCCAAGGTTTTTGCTGCTGAAATAATCTTGCTGCTGTAATGGTTCGGTACATGTTGGGTCCCCGCCCTCCCCCTGGGGCTGCTGGGGGTCTTTGGGAGAAGCAGGGCAGGAGGGAGAAGGACCAGGGGGCTGGGAGGGCAGCTTTGGAACCAGCGGCTCTGCCTCCCTGTGGCAGAGGGGGTCTGCAAGAGAGAAATCAGTGACAGGGAAAAAGATGAAGCTTTTCCATTCACAGCTCTTCTCCCATTGTACCCCAGGTACCCCACGAAGCAGAGGTGCAGCTCACCAAGGCGGGACCCACGGGCACTGGGCAGAGCGAGCCCGAGCCTTTCCACCACACAATCGCGTTTTGGGGTGCACAGCCACCTCTGCAGTACTTGACTGACCCAGCTGCACTACGGGGCTCAGCAGGGGAGCACCAGACAGCCCTGGGCTGTGCTGGGGGTACCACGACCAGCACAGGAGGAGTGGGCAACGCGCAAAATACCTGCGGGCTCTGCAGCGGGCAGGGCGCCAGGCGAGCTGAGTAAGCACAAACCTCGGGACACAGCTGTTCTCCAGCCGAAAACAAATTGAGAAAGAACCCAGCAGCCTGTGACCAGCCCCAGCACAGAGACTGCAGCGCTTGCACCACCACGGCCCCCGGTGCAGGAACCGGTCCCATCTGATAAGAAGAGATCCATGCTGCAAGGGAGGGGAAGGTGTTGGAACCAGCTCTGACGAAGAAAGGCGACTCATCCTGTTCTTCCCAGGCCGTCTGGGATGCCGTGGGGCTCGCCTCCAGCTGAGGGGCTGCTGGGCTGCCTCCTCCCTGCCAGACCCGGCCCGGGCTTTTGCTATATAAACAAAAGGAAAATAAAAAGGCAGGGGGAGGGGGCATGAGGGGGAAATACGGGGAAAAAGCTCCCTAGGATGTGTTGCACTGGAAGGGTGGGCAAGGGCTTCAGAGGGGCCAGGGGAGTTTGCTCACTGGGGTGGGACCGTGCTCCAGCTCTGCTGGGAAGGGGTCACCGCGGGACGTGCCCGGCTGGGGCGTGCGGGAGAGACGAGGCCATTGGGCTGTGCGAGTTGGCCGGCACGGGGCAGGAAGCGAGTGTGTCCCGGGCCCTCGCTGCTGACGCACGTCCCAGAGCGGCGAGGGGCACCAGGGAGCCCAGAGCTCCCAGCGCCGGGCGGCACGGCCTCGCGCTCTCTGCGGAGCCTGCTGACTTTGCTTCTGTCCCGGCAGCTTGCTCAGGTTTCCTGCCCCAGGACGCTTCCAGTGACTGTGTAACGCAGCAGCTTAGCTGCACCTCGGCTTTCCTTAGCCCTGAGTCAGGCAGGTAGGAGCTCTGGGAGCAGGCTGCCAGCAAGCACCCGAACACACCATTCCCTCCCCACCTCCATCTTCACCCATCCCCTGGGTGGTACAAACACGTGACCACACACTGCAGGAAAATCGCGTGGTGTTCCCAGAGGGGGATTTTGCATAATCAGAGCCAAAGAGTCCCTCGGGAACACTGAGGCAATGCTGCAGTACCCACTGGTCCCAGGAACGCCAGTTGTGCCAGGGCATGCAGCACCTGGCCCCAGGTGACACACCCCAACCCCGCACTGGGTCCTTGTCCTCAGAGCCAACTTCGGTGTCCAAAAACATGCCCTGTAAGCAGCACAGCAGTGGCCAGACTCCAGCAAACACAGACTTCAAGTATTACCGGCACCAACACTTAAAACTCTTTGTAAAGAAGAACACTGAGCAGTGGATTGACACTAGTTTGCTCTCAGTTGTGCTGCGCTGCCTGCAGCTCAGTTTTGAAACATACTCACAACTCCCATGAAACACTTGCCCTTTATAGCTGGAAATAGGTGTCTTTTGGTGCTCCAAGCTTACAGATGCACACCTGCCCACATCTCCAGCATTTTATGCCCACAGCTCTGTTTGGGCCATGTTGGCTTTCTACAAAGGGATACACGGGGGATCAAATACCTTTCTAAAGCTCCACATCTGGGCCTTTGGGAGCCCTCTGCCTGCCTGTGCTTTTTCTTCTGAAGAGGTGCCAGCCAGGATGTCCCCGAGAAGCCACCAAGATGCTGAAGGGAGTGGAGCATCTCCTGTATGAGGAAAGGCTGAGGGAGCTGGGGCTTTTTAGCTTGGAGGAGACTGAGGGGTGACCCCATTCATGTTTATAAATATTTAAAGGGTGACTGTCACAAGGATGGAGCCAGGCTCTTCTCAGTGACAACCAATGACAGGACAAGGGGCAATGTGTACAAACTGGAACACAGGAGGTTCCACTTAAATATGAGAAGAAACTTCTTCTCAGTGAGGGTGACAGACACTGGAACAGGCTGCCCAGGGGGGTTGTGGAGTCTCCTACTCTGGAGACATTCAAAACCCGCCTGGACACCTTCCTGTGTAACCTCATCTGGGTGTTCCTGCTCCATGGGGGGATTGGACTAGATGATCTTTTGAGGTCCCTTCCAATCCCTGACATTCTGTGATTCTGTGAAGCTCAGCTGCTGGTGTCCCGCCCCACACCACTCCTCCTCCCCACACTGGATGCTCCTGGTCCAGAAGCCTCAAGAGCCGTGCTGATGGTCACGGTCCTGCTCCTCCTCAGGCACACGTGAGCTTAAGAGACCTGGTTTGTGCCCTGTTTGTTTCTTGATGGTTTTTAAAAGCCTGAGACACCTCCAGGAGTCATAAAACAGGCACACCACTGCTTCTTCCTCACTTCTTAAGATTAGAAACATCAGCTTGGCTTACTGGTACTCACCTCTATGTCCAGAGAAGAAGCGGGTGGTTCCCCTGCCCTAAGTGGGATGGCAGGAAAGCAAACACAGATTTTTGTCTTATGCCAACAGAAATGTTGGCAGAGGGTCCCCCACTGGCACAGGGCCATCCCCAGGATTTACAGCAGTAAAACCCCACTCTGTTAGGACCGGTGTGCTTTTTTAGCTTCCTCTGTGGCACGAGCAACAAAGCCAGGTGCCAATACACAGAGAATTCCTAGGGGTGGCACTGGGAAACTTTAATTCTCTTCTCAAAAGATACGCGTGGTTGGTGGACACAGCTGGAAGTGGCAAGTCCCGGGGGCGCACAGCGAGCCAACCCGGCCCTGGGGCACGCACAGGGTCCCTGTCACCTCTCACACTCCAGGCAGCCAGGAGCCAGGTCTCCTGAATCCAAATCAGAGTCCTTCACTCTTGAGAGCACCCTAAGACACAAACTGAAGAGCCGTCCTCATCAGCTGTTCTGATGGAAGAGAAAGGCTGTGATGAGCAAAGGAGCGGGATTCTCCTAAACCTTGTGAGGTAAAAGGGCTCTCCTCAAATGCGTGGGTAAAATACTGCAATAAGCACCACTTGTCTTGCTCTGCCATTGGCAGCCAGCACACTGCTACAAACCTCCAGTTAAAAAAAACCAAACAACAAAACACAAACTAAAGACAAATCTTGCTCTTAACTCACAAAATGATACACATACACGGGGCAAGTTATCAGAAAAGGCATTATATTTTGGTTTCCACCTTATTTAAAACTGATTTTGGTTTTCAATCAATCAAATCTGAATATGTCTGAGTTCAGCTTTCAATTTTTTTTTCCCTATAACAGTAATGATCTGGATGACCATAGTTATAAAAGGGATGGGGAGAAAACCCGAGAACAAGATACACAGTCCGAACTGTGCTCTCTTCCACAGGAGCACTCCAGGGAATGTTAGTTTCAGCTCTTTTTGTTTTTTTCCTTCCCTTCGGGTTGTTTCTAACAACATCTCTACCGTTTATTAAAGCAAAGCTACAGTAAATTTTCTTGCAGTCGTACAGCAGGTTTTCGTATTACCAGTAGGACTCGCATGCATGGATTGCAGTCACACACACACGCTCACAGACATTGTACAGTAGCCAGTTGCCACCATTAAAAAAAGAAAAAAGAAAACAGACATTCATTTCTTTTAAGTGGTCAACATTAGAATCGCACCAAACTTTTGGATTTAAAAAAAAAAATACTGCACAGGTCTTCCACATCTCTATGGTAAGTCATCCCTTTGCAATGGACGGAGCTCTCGTCTCCATTTGTTCAACATGCATTGCTGAAGCTTGAAGGCACGCTGGCCAAAGAGAGCCCTGTTCTTTTTTGTCATCCCAACTCAAGTGTGCTGCTCTCGGGGTGCAAACAAAGGAAAAAATAAAGCCAAGCCCTTTTGCAGCACACCGGGAAAAGGTCATTCGCAGACCACAGTACTTGGAAGGCAGCCCAGCTGCCTGGATTCTACTTCTAACTGTGCTCTTGGAGGCATTGAAAGAATACACTTGTCTTTAAAAATGACATGTAAAGGCAAATTTCTGCAAACCTTTTCTTTCCAAACTGCTTACAGTAGACTAACACTCCTTCTGGAAGAAACTGGTCCTTCAGTCACCAGCTTCAAGTGGGAAATTTCCTACCTGCTGTCTTAAACACTGAAGCACCAGAGGTTACAGGGCTGATGTGTTCAGGCATTCATCAGCTTCGGGGAAACTTAACACACACAAAACAAAACAAAACAAAAAGGAAGAAAGGAAGAGAAAGAAAGAAGAAATCCCCAATGCCTCAAGAGCACTATATCAAACCAGAACTCTTGGGCTACTGACTGCCGGCACTGTCAGAAGCTGCTTGCTTCTGGGAAGACACCTGGAGGGTGAAGCCTTACGGTGATTTCGTATCCTCCCAGGGTGAGATTTGCTGAGCTTTACTGATTGCGAGATAAAGCAGTGTTTCGGAAAACTAAAACCAACAAACTCTTAATAACCATCACCAAAATCATCATTGAGAAAGTTCCATTTGTTAGAAGGTCTCATTGAGAAACATCAGTCCCTGCCCCACAGAGCAGGACGGACATGATTAACAAAACCCAGAGCAACCCGTCCCCCACAAGCCAGGCCTTCAGGGACTAGTCCCCGAATTATATTGGAGGGGGAGAAAGAAAAATAAACTAAAATAAGAAGGTTGTATCACCTTTTCCTCCTGTTAAAGTTTTAATCCTCTTATTTTACTCTTATTTCTTTGTTTTGTGTGTTTTTTTTCCCCCTGATTCTCCCTTCCATTCTGCCACCTTAGCTGTGGGAGTTACTGGTACGAGAGTTTGGAGAGTCCTGCTCATTTATTGTGTTCAAGAGTACACACACCGGCTGCCGGGGCAGGTGGTGGTGGCTGTGTTCACGGTGCTGCTCTTCCATGGCATTAAAAAGCCCTTCCTCCTCGTCCCCGTGGGGGCGGCCACTGCAGCTGTCACAGAAGTCCAGGGGCCCATCCAGAGCATCATCGATGAGCCCATCGAACTCCTTGAGGTCGTCGTCATGATGGCCCCGGTTGCATACGCAGACTTCGATGCCCGAGTCACCGGTGAAACGACGTTGCCTGCCCGGCGTCTTGTCCTTCACGTCGGGAATGGCGCTGCTCTGCTCTAAGCTCTCAGAGCTGTAACCCTTCAGCAGTTCCTCCTTGCACTCCGTATCCTTATCGGGGACAGCCCTCTCCACTAGCTCGGCTCCCGTGCTGGTACCTCCAGGCTCGACACTTTGCATTTTGGCAACCGCTCGCTCGACCAGCGCGGTGGTGGGGGAGGGCTGGAGGTCCCCAAGGCCGGGGGACGCGGTGCTGTCAGTACTGCTGTTATTGCCGCTGGGCGCTGCCGAGCTGCTCTGTGCTGGCTGCAGGTTCCTTGGCGTGTCCGGGACTGTGCTACTGCTGCCTGCCGGGACGCACTGCTGGTGTAAGGCACTGTATGGTGGCGGGGGGGTCGGCGGTCGGTTCACCACTTCCTCATAGGGAGGTAGTAAATAATTTGGCAAAAACCCTAAAAGTGAGAGACAAGGAGAAGTTATACCATGAACAGCTTATTTCAGGAGACAAGGCACTAATACAAGTCAGTAGGACATTTGTCATCTACTGGCATCTTCCCACTGAACAGCTCAATGGGCCTTACACAGAGAAGCAGCAGTTGCCGCGCAGGAGTCACAACTACAGAAGGAGGTGGACACAGCTGGGAACAACAGCTGCATCTCCTGGCTCTCGAGTCTACACTTAGGGCCACCAGGAGAACCTCCCACCACCACCGTGTACCCTGTACCCCAATACAGCCCCATAAACCACACTAATGGATGGCTTGTGTTGGCTGGAGGGAACAACCTGGGAGAGAGCTCACCAGCCCTCTCCAACACTGGCTTCTTAGCTGAGTTTCTACTTTCAAGAGCAAAGATTTCATTTCACAAAGATTTGTGCAAATAAGAAGAGACACGAGCAGTTCCAAGGCCCTTAGGATGCTGGCTTTTGGTTGTTGTTTTAGTTCTGGATTCAGTTTTTCTGGTGCAGTCAGAATAAATGGGCAGCAGTGGCAAGCAAGCTTGGTTTATTGTACTTACAGTCCCTCGAATCTATGAAAGATTTTGCTTATTTTTTAAGAGGCAATACAGTAGCCTATATAGACAGAATGGACATGAATACTGGAAACATTTAAAGATGGCACTATAGTTTTCCATGAGCAATTGTGTATCCCTAGGGCTGGGGAGGAAAGCACTCCTGGGGATTATTTCTGAGGTGGCTGCAAGAGTTAAACAAGAAAAGCACGTTCATACATGCAATTCAACAGTCTGTTACAGGAAACTCAGTTGTGGTACCTCCAGTCAAAAGGCCCAGAGTCTCCTGTGCAGCAGGACACAAAGGAGTGAACAAAGCGACTGTACTTTCCCTGAGCCATGGGCAACAGCTCCTCCGTGCAAACTCCTGGGGCTGCTCACCAACAGCATCATCTGCGATGCGCAGCACAGGCTGGGAGCCAGCACAGTCCCTGCGGAGGCACCACTCCCACCCAGCCTGTTTGACCAAATTTTGTGAAGCCACTTCCCACATCTCAGTCCCACCGGCAGCAAGTGCAGGCTGGGAAGGAGGAGCATTCACAAACTCCTGAATGAGATATTTTAAGAAACTTCTCAGAAAAAGACCCAGGGAATCGCTGCACTCACAGAGCCAAATCAAGGGTGGGTGTGAAGGTTCTGTAACTGCTGTGGTTCAACTCCAGACTCAAGGGAACTCAAATGCATCCAGCAGCTGGAATATGTCACCTCCTCTCTACAAGCCAAGCTTAGGCAGCAAAGCTGCTCCTTGCCTCTTGCAGAGCCCGAGCACTGCTCCCCGCTTCCCCCCAGCACGGGAAACTTACTGCTGCCCTGCTCTCCACAACTCCCAGGAAAAAATGGTGTGAAGTACATACGCAAATAAAAGGGCAGGGCTGAATAGTTATGAGCTTCCCGGTAAGCGATCAGGTTGATCTCGTGTTGCCGCTGCTGGGCCTGGAGACGATGCTTGGTGCGACGGTGATGGCAAACACAACAGCAGCTGAGGATGATGATGATGGTCCACACCAGCCAAAACCCTGCGGGGGCAGAGAACAAGTGTTAGCCACAGCGTGAGAGCCACATCCGACCCCAGCAAACCCCATGAAGGCGATGGAGAAGATCATCAGAAAGCATGGATCTGAACCCTGCACTGCTCTAAAGGCAAAGTACACGGTGTGTCAGGAGGTACACGGTGTGTCAGGAGGTACACGGTGTGTCAGGAGGCTTCGACACGGACACGTCTGCGTGGCCAACTGCTGCTCTGAGGGCCTTGACTGCTTCGGGTAACACTGAACACGCTTTGGTACAACGTGGAGTATGTTCGATAGACACAACTCTGGAGAAGAATGAAACACGGAGACAGAACTAAGGTTCCCCTCACCCGCCCATCCCACCCCTTGGATATTATTTCTTCCAGCTGAAAATATGAGCAAAGCTGTGAATAGCATTGAACTTGCCTCCCACAGCCCCTCGGGTTTGAAAATAACAATCAAGACACAAAAGACACTCTGCAGATTGACCACAGAAGAAGAGAAAAACCCCAAACACTCTGTTTTGCTTTTGTTTGCACTGCTCTTTAATTTCCAGCCCAAATCCTTCATTGTTATGCTTAACAAAAACATACTCTTTTTAGATAAATGTCTCAAAATATTTTTAAAACTTATTTTTGTGTTCAATGTCTTAAATTATCCAAAATGCAATTAAACTACCCCCGCACTCTGAATCCTCACGAAACCTAACTTCTGCTCTGTTTGCGGCCACTGCTGGTTTCTGTGCACTGTTGTACCATACATCCACCGCTCTTTACAAGGGAACTCTAAAAGAGCACTTCCCGAATTTTCTCCATTCCCTCCAACATGTGGAATAGCCCCTTCTTTCTGTAGATCACCCTTTATGCTTGCATGCACTAGAAAAACGTTTCTGAGACACACTTCAGAGAGCTGTAACACTCACTGCAGATGAGGCTTTTGTCTCCTGCAACTGCCACCCTCAGCCCTACCGGCCTCTGAGGTGTCTGCCATCTCCATCTTTTTTAAGCTCAGTTTTTGCAGCTAAGGATACCAGGAGAGCTCCCCCTTTAGAAACACGTAGGCCTGGCAACCTCTCCTCAGCAGACAACACTGTTTTTCTTTTGGTAAGACCTCTGCCACTACTCATTTTTCCCAAAAAGACAAAACGAAGACCCCTACAGCCCATTTTCAGCATGGCCATTCTGCACTGCCCTTTTTTTTATCTCCCCAGTGAAAACCTCTAGTCCCACCTTTACAATACCTTGATGTTTTCAGCATCCCCTGCTGAGTTAGCGATGTTTTCTCTGCTAAGAGCTGGGTGGGGAAAGGTGAACAGTTTAGGAATCTGAGGAACGAGAAGAGTATCACCCTGGCTCGGGACAAAGTGCGTCAACCCGTATCAGCCATCCCAGAGCCTTGCACGGGGCTGTTTGCAGGTGAACTGGATATGCCGTTTCAGCCTGGGAGCATTTTGAGCAGGGACATTCACCTCCCTGTGTTGTAACCCAAATTCTCCATGTATTCAGGCACAGCAAACTGAAATCTCTCTCTTGCCTTGTACAACCTGTTTCCCTAATGGACCAGGTTCTGCCTTATACCCAAACTTATCAAAACCTGCTGTCAAATGGAGGTGTCACATCACATTTTTGCTGGGCTGGAAATCAAGGTTCCTAGGCAGTTTTTCTAGCCGTCCTGCTGAGCTGTACCATGAAGGGCAGAGAGAAGACTGACCTTCACTCCAGAGAAGCAAAGGAGGAAGCGCTCAAGCTGCTCTCTGCACTTCCTTCAAACAAAGCTGAGAAAGTGTTGACTGACCTCTAAACACTCTCCTCTTTCTCAAAAGTCCTTTTCTCAAAGTCCCTTAAGGGACTGGTCTAGTCCACTCTTCCCTCCAGAGCCAGGTACTTACAAACCACTGTCTCACAGTTTGAAGACTCCCACCAATACACTTTATTTCTTACTAAGAGGAGGTTCCTTGGCTGTTGCTTGGAGAGGAAGCAAGAACACACTCATCAAAAGCGAGAACACGCTCATCAAAAGCATTGGCACAGCACACCAGCCTACACTGAGGCAGGCCTGCAGTTCATCTTCCAAGTACTCCTCATTTTTGAAGAGCAGTCTATAATCATGTTTTCAAAAACAATGGAAAGTTACACCCAGCTATCCAGGGATTTTAGCTACAGTCATGAAAACAGATGCTTTTTAACACATTTGATCATGTCCTTTTCCAAGGACTCTAGATGCAATGGTAGCAAGCAGCACTTAGTTGAGATGTCCTGGAGAACTGCCACTGTTAAGCAATCTCAGCTGTAGTAGCCAAATTTTTCTGCGGGGAATAACTGTTCCCACCCAAGCCTGCATCCAGAAGATTAAAAAAAACTAGTCCTTCAGAAAACTTCTCTACCCATTCCAAAGAAATCCCACAGTGCTCTGCAGACAAACCGATGCACAAGCTCAGAGTAGGGGTCAAAGTAAGCTCAGCCATCCCTGGGAAGACGTGCAGCAACTCTGTAAACAACAGGCAGTAACAACATACAACAGTTTAGGACAATAAATTAATGCTGGATCCTACTGAAACCACAGGTGGCATTTTAAGTAAACAGGCCATAATTTGCTGGATTGCAATCTGGCCATGGTGCCAGGAACAACACCTCCATTCCCGTGCAAAGGGTCTGTCCACACTTGCAACCACAAATGGATGTGATCTGTTGTTTTTCATGGGAATTTCCAGAGAAAGAACCCGCTAATGCCACATTATTGCCTGGTTTCATTAACCGCTGACACTTCCCTAGCACTTCTAGGAATTACTCAAGCCCTGACTCAGCACAAGCCCAAGGATTGCAGGGGGTCAGCAGCGCATGCCCACCACTGCCATGTGCTGGCCTGGCTCAGAAAAGTCCTCTTTAATGGCTTTGTCCCCACCTTGCCACACAACAGCACATCTGCACCGCTGGGCTGAAAACCCCCCCAGTACATAGGAAGCAACAGGATGGGACACCCATAGGTGCTGAGGCACACAGGGGGCTCCTCAGCTGTCGCGTGAGCAGGGGTGCCAGCGCTGAGCGATGGAGAGGGCGCAGCTCCGCTTGCGAGCCCAGCACAGTGCTGGGAGCACAGGGCATCCATAAAAGGTTCTACAACACACCCCAGCCAGAAGTTTGGGCACAGCTGCAATTCTGGCTGCAGAACAGAAAAACTGTAAAAGCCTAGCAAATACATAGTACGGTCATTTATCTGGAATAAAGCTATGCATACGAGGCCAAGTGAAATTGTAAATATTATGTCTAAAAGTATGGAGCGAACAGTGAAGATGTCCAGGGCTGAGCTCTGCATTTGCACACCTGGTGATGCTCAGCTCCAAGCCAGCAGCAGGGAGGCAAGCCCAGCACAGCACTGGTCCACGCACACAGCCCCGCATGTGGTGGGGGGGAAGGAGAAGAAGTACAAATTCACCAAAAGACAATACTACACGAGTGGGGAAACACAGAGGATGAGCACAGTAGTGGTACACGCCGACACCTCATTCATGGCAAAAGCAGGTACTGGCTCTGCCTTGTGCTGAAAATAGGCGAAACATGCAAAGGTAACAGTAGTTGGGCATTAAAAGGCTTCTAAAAGCCAAGTAAAACTGGGCTTCTAGTCGCCTTCACAGCATGTGCCTCCTTCCCAAATGGGCATGAGCTGTTTTTCAGCTGCACTGTACTGAGCTGTTGCTGCAGTCACTAGAAAAGGAGTAAAGTTTGGGAGACACTGGGCATCCTGAGCCAAGTTTGCTATTTAATGTCTGATTTGAAAGTATTTCCCACTGCCAACCTGGCAGTGACCACCGGGAACAAAAACTTGTGGTAACCTGAGGGCAGCATGACAGGCAGAGAGCAAACAGGGTCTTTGGAAAAAACCAACTGCTGATGGACAGCATCAACAGAAGCGACGCACCGGTTTGAAGATAAACATGCACCAGGGGACTGTCAGACCTAGAGGCAATTTCAGGCTCACTCTTGGTTTATGGAAGAGTCAGAAGTTTAAACACTCTCCAATTCAAAAAAGGCCAAGTCCTGAGAAAGACCGCCATATTTTCTGTCAAATTCACTGGTGATGTCAATGGGTAGATAATGATGCAACCAAAGAGTGAATCACACACAGTCAAGGAGCTGGGTTTTGCCAAGAGATTTCCCTGCCGGAGCATCAAAGCCTTTCACGAAAATAAGAAAGAGAAGTACCAGCCTCTTACCCAGCAAAGACAGGCTCAGATCCGTATGCTCTACACGAGTGCCAAGCTCAGAGAGTCAGAATGGGAGCTGCAGAAAGACCTGGGAACAGAATTACCTCCCATGAAAAGAGGAAATACCTAAGAATGAGAAAGCTGCGACATTTACAGCTTCCTTGGGGAAGGGAGCCCCTCATGTGGGCACACACTGGACATGTTCTCTGTCAGCCATGAAAGAACGTGCCAGGCTTAGAGCTTCAAGAAAAACCTTCCTGAGACACCAACCATAGTTTTGCCCAAACTTAAAAAAAAATAAAATAGTTCAAGAATAAAAAAAACAGAGCATTCCTTCCTCATGAAAAAAAAGGGTGAGCAGTGTTTAGTTGGATACTATACTGTGTTTGCTGCCTGGGATGTTGCCATCAGCATTCCCGTTGAGGGAAGCTCCTTTTATCCTGTGCAAAATGGAAAACATTTTCTGGAGCGTTCCAAGGGCAGGAACAGAGAAATCTGCCCTCAAGTTCACGGTAAACTTGGGCAAATGCCATCGTACTGTTGGCAAGAAGTCCCCTAAAAGCAAGCCAAAACATACTGCAAAGTGGTTTTGTGTCTGCCTGACAAGCATCTGGGTAATAGCTTTGGCTCCATGAGAGCTGGTTCTGAACAGAAGGAGAAGTGGGACAATTTCATTGACTAAAAAGTGATGTCCCAAATGGTGGCCTCACAGTCAGCCATGGGGAAAAAAACTGTCTTTCACAGGGCCAACTCTGTCATAAAAACAGGAGAGAGATTTAATTGGTACCACAACCTGGATGCACTTGGGTTTAATAGCATCCTTGGCACAGAGACCATGTGGTCTCCTGCCACTCCAGACACAAGTCTGTACGAATCAAGGCAGCTGCTGCTCAAGAATGTCAGATGAAAGGATCGAGGCCACAAGCCCGTCAACATTAAGAAGGTAAAAAAGCGGCTGCTAAATGACGTGGTCCTCTCCTGCCTGTCTCTTCCATACCTCCTGCTGCCTCCTCCACCTCTTCTCGTGCCAGCACAACGTTGTGTGCAACTGTGCTTTGAACCGGTTTGAGGGAACCAGAGCAGGTTGAAACTCCTCTGCCAAACAAAGCAGCAGCAAGAGAACAACCGTGACTTTCAGTGACAGTTTTATGTCAGTTTAAATCAGTGGAACTGCAGCACCAGCCTGACCACACTGCGGGAAAAAGTTACTGAATATTTGTGGAGTACAATGGGAAAAAGGAAAAAGCCGAAGACAATATCTCCAGCTCCTGCTTGCTTGCTCCCAAACTGGTAACTCAGACAAAGGAGATGGACATTAACCAGAGCTGGTTTCTAATTTTCAGAATAGTATCCAGTATACATGCTACACCTGCTGCCATGAGATGAGATGGAAAAGGACAGGTTTCAGAAAAATCCTTTGCTTGTCTTGCAATGAGAGTCAACCTGAAGCAATAAATCTGCAGACACTGTTTTTATGCCTCTCTCCTGGGGAGGGAGCCTTTGAAAAGCAATTGCTCCTGTGCTTCAGAAGACACATTTGTAAGTCCAGTCAAATCCAGCTGACTTAATCCTCTCAAGACACCTATATTGGTAAAACGTATTTTGAACAGTGGTCTAACAGAGATCAGGGGGGAACATCCTGCTGAGACCATGTTCAGAACACCTGGGAACAAGATGTGGAGAACACTGCACCAACAGCTCTGGATATCTGGTGAGGAGCTGGGTTGGGGGCACAGGAGGCAGGGGCTGAAGCACCACCAGCAAGCTCTGCCACCTCCCCTTGCTGTTTACCACAGAGCAGGGGGAAGCAGGACACACTGGGCAAAAGTCAGATCTGCACCCTTGGACTGTGCGAGATAGCTTGCCTTCTCCTTTGGGTTTGTGAATTCTACTGAGCCACACCAAAACAAGCTTCACATGACTTTGCTGCCTGGATTAGGCTACAAAAAGTACAAGGAAATCAGGAAATAACCCCTTCAGTGACCCCATTTATCATGAGATTCTGCATGGCTGTGACATGTTTTGTTTGCCCTATACTTTCAGCTGGGCTGTGTCATGGCAGCATTATCGCTGAAGCACCAGCTGAGGAGTAGCAGCAGCCAAACATCAAGTTTGATACTCCTAACAAAGAGAAAGCAAGTACAACCATGTAGGAGGCTGGGTAAGAAGCAAGGAACAGGGCAAGTCCTGCTCTGAAAAAGGATGTGGTTATACTCAAGGATAAGATAACACTGGATATGGAAGAAAACATGGGACTGATGTACTGTTTGACTGAGGGCTTTGCAGACTGCAGCAAAATCTTGGAAATGAACTCTTATCATAAAGCTGACCTGGAACATGTACATAGTACAGCAGTTGCTTTAGTTATAGCAACTAACCGAGTCCTTGCCAAAATTTTCTGGCAGCATGCTTTCTGGAGAAAAGAGCTGTCTAGAGATTCCAAGGGGAAGTGTGCAGAAATGAGCAAAATGTTCAAAATCAGCAAAAACATCAACTGTGCTGCCTGCAAACAGAACATTTTTTCCTGTACAACCCTTCCACTAGGGCCCAAACAGTCAAGATCTTTTTCTTTTTTTCCTTTCAGAAACAGAGAGGATCATTAAAGCAACCAAAATGAACAAAAATAGACACATCCAACATCTGAACATTCCCTCACAGCCAGTGCTGGTTTGCTGTACAGCACCTAAACAACCCACGTCCAGCTAAGTCCTCTAACTTTGAAGTCTTACAACAGATCTTCTGCACACATGGACCAGCTGCCTGTTTCCATGCTCTACCACTCCTGAAGCACAGCGGACTATGCTTTCAACCATACCACACAAAATACTTTCCACAGTTTTGCTTCCTGTGTTCAGAGCCTCTGGAATCATCTAATTTCACACAGGTCCTCAACAGGCAAGGAGAAACACAAGGATGGATGGCAGGAGATCTGGATTTGGTTTTCAGTCCACATTATACAGTTAAACTTGGGAAAATCCAGAATTCTGATCATTAACTCTTAATCCATAAAATGCAGAAACTGCACTTCTCGATTACCTTCTCTCCTGTATTTTGAGAAGTGGTATTTTGGAACATTTGAGCAATATGACACCTGTGAGGCCTGGACAAAGGCCAACATTGGAAAACTCCAGCAAATCTCAATCACATCATGACAGACCTGAATAAAAAACTGACAGTAAGCAAAATCCAGCAGCTGCTGCCATTGTCCCAAGACACAATCTCACCCTTGGGGACCATGACCTCTCTGTGGAGTCCAAAGAAAACGTTACGTGAAAATGCTGAACCAGCTCAACCACCGCCCAAACACACACCTTTCCCCAGCTGAGGAAATGCAACAGTAAAGCTCCTTCTTCCCTTTCAATGATTTTAGTCCAACGAAATTAAAAGACGTTCTACACTTTGTTCCCTCCCCCATGTCACCAAGCTTGAGCTAAGAACTAATGAGACCTTTATACAGCTATTAGGCCTATATATAAAAACCTGGATATAGTTTTATTATTTGGCAACATGGTAACTTTTTTTTTTTAATGAGAGATGGGTGGGGAATCTGAACCGGGCTGTTATCTAATTTTAAACACAGGCTGTCCACCTGCTTGGCATATCATGCTCTCCATTCCTACATTCTACCCCCTAAAAAAATACCTTGATTTTGCATCCTATTCCGATACTCTCAAGCTTATAATTACTACAACATTAATTGCTGTCCAGAAAAGTTGAGATCAGTCATTTTCAATGTCAAACTTCCCTCAAATTCTTAAATGGGGAAAAAGATCCTTTTTACGGGAAAAACTCCAAATGACCACAGGACAGGATCGTATTTCAGAAGGCACATCCAGCAAAGACAGACCGGTCCATTTTAAATGCCACCCTCCTCCGCTTCTTCTCCCCACAAAGCTGTGGTGGTAAATAAATCCAGGATTTAATTCAACATGACGAACAAGAAGGTCTGTTTTCAGGCACATAAAAGCACTGGTGGTCTGAGAAGGTCAAGAGGAGCAGAAACTTCTCAAAAGCTACTTGAGTCCATGTACACAATGGTTAAAATCAAAACACAGAACAACCAGGAAGCCATACTTAAAAGGTGCTGCTAAGTTAACTGTTCATTAACCAAAAGTTATTATTAACTTTTAAAGAGCTAATATATTCCCACAAGCATGTAAAGCTGTTGCTCTCTACACCATCAATTCACTGCTCATGTTAAGACTATTTACATACACTATCACTGCTGTTCACTTTGAAGGTCTTAAGAGCGCCCCGCCACATGTGCCTACCAAAGATACTCAACAATTCCTGGAGCGGCAGATAAGTTCTGCAGCTGTGGTCGCAAGCTCTAGAATATGAGTTTTCATTTAAATGACAAGCTCCTCCTGTGCCTCCTTCCAATCCCCGTCCCAGAAACTTCTTCTTAACATCCATAATGGCAAAGCAAGCTTTGAAAACATTAACCAATTTTAAATCAATGTTGGATGTTCGCCTGAATTTGCAGAAAGCCTAGAAGAACAGATCTCATGTTTACATTATCCCTCTCATCTCAGCATGGTATATGATGCTCTCTGCAATGCAGAAGGAACATTAATCTCAACACAGAGGAACCACCCAGCAGCACATGCAACCAATATGTTTATTGTATGATCCTGGCATGACCGGTGGTGTGAACTGTGGAGCTGTCCTATGCAGGGACAGGAGTCGGACTCTATGATCCTTGTGGGTCCCTTCCAACTCAGGATATTCTATTATTCTATGACATGTGTGCTTGCTTTAGAAAGAAGACTGAAATATTCTGCTTCCTTCTAACAAAATCTGGTTTTATCTTCCAAGAACTTTTATGGTGCAGCCAGGCACTGCCAAGAATAAAAGTCTGTGCCATACTGAGAGCACAGTTAAAGTAAAACCATTCCGTTAAAGTGGCAGGGGGCTGTTGCTCAGACTGCATTGTTTGTATGTAGTTCAAAGTGAGCCTCTCAGTCCACGATGTCCATGCAAGAAACATGGTGACTGTAGAACAAGCTGCAGTGTGCAGCTGTACTCCATGCTGTTGCTCAATTTAGACCCTGCTTGCCACAGAGTCTGTAAAGCCTTGCACAAATGCCTCTTCCTCTGCATTCCAACCCACACAAATCCAAAACTGGGTCTGACCTTCCCCACTCTGCTTTGTCCACATACCCCCATACAGTCCAAACAAATTCCAGCCATCTGTCCTGCCTGTGTTGCTGACTGCTACGATATGAACAAGGAAGCCCAAGGCAGTCACACTTTCATGCCTGCTTCTCATCCTGCCAGGGTCCCTGGAGCTGCCCAGATTGTCCTGAACCGTTTCCTGAACTGTTTGGAGACTTCTGAAAATAAAGCTGCTGTAAAAGGTCCGCAGTAGACTCAAATCCTTCCATTAGTATTGACACAGCCAGCCACTACAGTCTGATGCACACTGTGCCTTGAAGGGGTCTATTAGAGTCCTGCTTAATTTACAACCATGTCCTCAATGCTTCACCGGTTAATTTAAAAAGTAAAAGCGTGTTTCTAGACTAAAGGATGAAGTGTCAGCTATTCCTGTCCTTGGACCCAGGTTAAGTGACACTCTGTATGTATAATACATTTCCACATACACGCTACTTTAAGAAAGTGAAACTGTGGGCACAGAGGAGGGATTAAGTAGATGGCACAGTTGCATAAAAACTACAAGATACCATCAGGTGTGGTAAGAAAATATCTTCAGTGTCTAATGTAGGGTACAATGTTCAGAGTTCCACATTTCTAAATTCTGGGAGCACAGATGCCTTCTCAGCCTAGGCTCCTGGCAGAACACCACCACATCAACATCAGTGTGCCACCCTTTGTGCTTCTCCTCAAGAAAGGAAGACACCATCAGAATGCCACAACTCTAAAAGTTTGCCCATAAAATTCAGCAGTTCTATCTTTTCAACATCCCATTTTTCCATTTCTCTTTACCAGAGTTTTGTCAACCTGCTCTGACCTGCCTGCTGCCATCTAAAGGGACTTCAGCAGGTAGATTCACTCAACCACTCATTCGTGACATGGGTAGTTTTAAACCCCCGATTTTGGGAAAGAGGAGATAAAAGGGGTTGCAATGAGCAATGATCCTCACACCCCACAGTATTCAGCCAATGTCAGCAGACAGGATTTGCCCAAGACCCTCTCCACCCAAGGAGCTTTACTCCAAACACAGTGTGTCCTGAAGAGAATAAAATAAACATCCTGGCCCCTCTCCTGGAAAGGACAGCTTTAGAAAGATAAATCAGATTCAAACTGACATACTTGCAAAGCACTAAAACAATAAGATGAAAGATACTCAATTAATTCTCTGAGTACATAAAATGCTAGTGTTAGGCATACTGGCATTCCTCCCTCAAGCTGGTTTCCTCACTTGCATACAATGTTGTTGGTTTTTTGGGTTTGGTTTTGTTTTTTTGAGTACCCCCAGCATTGCCCAAATCAGTGAAAAGACCAAACAACAAATCTCATCATGAAGGTGGCAAAATGACCCGTTACTCCTCAAAAAGCAGGCAATGTCCATTGTAACAACCCTATTTCCCTTCCCATGTCAGGTCAACTCGGTTTGTGCTGCAGCGAAATGCAAATGGCAATACATAACAAGGGCTGAACACAGAACCCCATGGGACACAAGCCAGACCCGTAGTGTGGTATGAGAGCCATGCAGATTAGGAAGGGAAGCCATACAAAACAGAAGGACTTACACCAGAGTTCATAGTAGTAGTTGCAACACTGGGATTGTCCACAACAGTGGCCCGTTTCACATATGTAACTTTGATTGTTGACACCCATGCAGGTTTCCTTGTCCTAAAATTAAACAGACACACTTTTAAGATGCTTTGTCAGTATCTTCTGTAAATGTTGTTATCTTTTACTCAATGATCTACAAGCATTTGAAAAGTCTCAAATTATGGTCTTGGGAAACTCTAGAATACATAAAGAGGTTAAAATGCAGCTAAGGATCACTGAAGAACACAAAGGACTCTCCAGGAGAAAACTCGTTGGTTACATTGCTTTAGCATCTAGTCACCACTGCTTTCTCATCATTCCTTTCCTTTCCTTTCCCATTACAAGTTACCCTGCTTTGTGAGCCAGGCATTCTCTTAAAGAAGGGATGTCATTTGTTCCATATTTTACACAATATCGCTGTATTACTGGGGCTGAATGCCAAGTGGAGGAAACGCATTCATAAACAGAACGTTATAATTTGAGAAAAGACTGCTTGGATTCATTTAGATCTAAATGATAACTACAGAATGTTCCTGCGAGATTCCAATCTAAAATGATTCCTTCGTAATTAGCCATGTGCTTTACATAAGATCAGCATTCCTGTAAAAGTTCTTCCTGGAATAGCAAAGTAGTCCAGGAGCAGAGCCAAGTCAGCGGTACCGTATCACCCGGCAGGTCCTTGGGACACTTCAGATGGAAAAGGACTATGGTGTGAGGTCTCAGTCCCTCACAGGGTGAACCGCTTCACAAAAGCCCTTGTCTTCCTGCTAGTCTGAAAACACGGGTGGGAAAAAGTACAAGACATAGGAAAACAGAAGCATTATACAGGCTGTGGTTTGTACCTCCTCTAATAGGCACCGGGGCAACCTGGAAGTTAGAAAACACTACACAGTTTCTTAAGAAATAAAGAGATCTTAATTAAAAAAATAAATGGTGAAAACAAACCTTTAACAAAGCCTAAAATTTTCATTTTCTTTCACTTAAAATTTATTATAAGGCAAGAAAGAAAATGTGGGAAGGTTTATACTGAAAGATGTGTTGAAATAATTTGTTTTGTAAGTACCACCTTTCCAAAAAAAAAAATCCCCAAACAAAAAAATACCAAACAAGAAAGCCCAAGACAACCCAATCAGCTATGAGGAACAGCAAACCCAAGCAGCAGGCTAGAGGAACGATCATCAGTGGATCCCAACGCTTGCGGAACTGCGCTTGTCCTCTATTTCACGTGAGCGCGCCACAGCCACATTTCTCGCAAGCCTCTGCGGTGTCCCCATATGTGCAAAATACCAGGTCCATTTCAAATTATGCATCACCTCACTGAACAAGTGATGCAAGGCAGCAGTTTCAATGCAGAAGAGTCCTGCACTAAGTTCTTAAGGAGACTCAGTCTATTTGGGGGCCCGGGGGAGCACCAGCCCCAACCACCACGCAGCAGCCTGGCTGGAACCGCAACCTCCCCAACGCTGAGCACCTGAACTGCGGCAGCAATTTCACTTCTATAGGCAGAAGAACATCCTACCACCCAAGGTTCAACAGAGAACATTTTGCCGGACAGATCAGTCAAGCTGCTTTACTGCAGGTAGCTGAAGCAAACATTTTATATTCTTGAGATGCCACTTGCCGAGAGCAGACAACATTTTCCTGTAGGGTAAGGTGGTGCTTTCCATCTCTAATTCCAGTAGCTGAGAGCAACTTTTAGGAGACAGTACTGAGCTAGCACAGCATTTTCTGCTTCAGGCATGCCATTCATTCAAAAAACGGTAATTTCAGTCAGCAAAAGAACAAGAAACAGGACACATCTATTCTCTTATCTGTTCTTATATTTACACTTTCCCTCATTTTTGTTGGCCTTGCAGAACTAATGCAACTGATGAACAGCATAGATTTTGGCTCTCACATCAACAGAATTGAGAAATTAAGATCTCATTGCAAAATTGCAATGCTGTAGATAATGCACAAGTTAGAAAGTGACTGGCTGAGGTCTGTGCTTGTGACACATGAAGATCAATGTGACCCGCTGAACCAGCAAATGAAACACGTGGAGCTGGTGAAAGAACAGAGTCCCACAGTGCCATTTCAGGAACCTCTGCATCACAACACTGGTCTGTCCTTGGCTACATGTCTTTACTTCCCCAAAACATATTCCGTTCAACGTTGTCTGCTTCAAAGAGAAGCAATAAGGAACACGTTGGTGTTTTTTGGCAGCAGCAACCTATAACAGCTTCAACATCACTCTATTTTTCTCACTTAAGGACTTGCAGCAGTCCTGGTTTTGGAGACTTCCATCACAATACCTTTTTATTTGAACCTCCTGACTCCTCCCTCTTGCCAATCTTGTATTTGAAACCACCCTTCCACAGTGCCAGAGGGGTATGTGCAGGGTTGCTTCTTGTTAGCCCAGCTGGCAAACACATCTATGAGGGGATGGGTGTACATGTTGAACAGAAGATCCACAGCAGCCAAGCTGGTATTCCGCAGGCTGTTCCCACGTGCTTCTGGAGATCAAGTCTCAAGCAACATCCTGCTTTCCCATCTAAAGCAGAATTCAAATCTTACTGTCTGGAGCTTCTTTACACACTGACCAAGAGAAATCATTTTCCTTGCTAATGCATAAGTGTTGGTACCTCTGAATATTCCCACAGTTAAAGCTCAGCTCCCACAGTTCAGAAAGTCCAGGGTTCTACAGTCCTTGCAGTGCTGGCCACCAGCCGTGCTCCTCCAAGTCCACACAGCTCCTCTTGGAGCCTTTCTGCAGCCCTGTGCCAGCCCGGCCACCAATGGGTTTCTGGGAACATGGAGCCGTCAAACTCCATGCCACGTGTCAGGCCCAGAACTGTCACCCTTGTTTCCAAACAGTTTCACAGAATCAAGGAATAATTTAGTTTGGAAGGGATCCCAGGAGATCACGTGGCCCGACCCCTGCTCAGCGCACAGCTCCCTCCAACACTGGTTACTCAGCCTGGCACAGGGAAGGAGATAAAACGTAAAAGCAACAAAGCTTCGGAAAAAGGCTACTAGGCAAAGATTCTAGCGCAAGGAGAGCATTGTTTTGGGACGCCTTACAGGTATCTCCTTCGGACTGAGTGTTTCAGTCTCCTTTCCTCTCTTCACTTAAGACTCATTTCTGTGAAGAGCCAGTGCATGGTTTCTTGCACTGTTTTGCAAGCCAAGCAAGAGGCTGCGCACTGCCAGCAGTATGGGCTGTGACACAGGCCGTGACATTTCTTGTTTGGAATCTTCTGCCTACCACCAAGCACTTCAGTCAATCTGCGCTCTTCAGGCCATCAGGGTTGTATTATTTCAACTTCTCCCATTCATTCTTTGTGTCATATGCTGCCAAACGGTAACTACTTAAGACATATCAGCAATATAGTTATCTATAGCCTAAATGTCCCAAGGAAACAATATCACAAGTGCTTGTGCTATGAAAGCACGCTAGTGCCTCTTACACAGCAACAGGCATGGACAAGGCGCGGGACTGAAGCAGGAGTTTCAGAGGTAAGAAAACTACATATGGGGGGAAAACTATCTCACAGAAACTGGAGCACTCACATTTTACTGACTTGCCTTTGTTTCTAGTTTCCATTTCACGCAGTGCTTGTAATGGTAATTTTAAATCATTCTTAGCATCATGGAGTTTTTATCAAACTACTAGAAAGAAGTTTTGTTGCATTTTTTAGGCAGTCTTATGAAAACAGGGGAGGGGGAAGGTTTATTTCCAAAAGCACTGTCTCCCCCAATCGCCAATGGCTATCACATTCCAGCACAGGTTTCCCTGATGAAGGACAGTTTTGTTTTCCTGCTGTCCAGGCAAGCTCATCCCTCCCGCCAGCCTTTGTTCAGCTCTCTGTAGACACCTCCAGACAGGATTACTAAGCAGCACCTACACGGGTCTGCTCCCAGAGCGTTCAACTCCATCAGAGCAGAACATTCCTGTTTCACAACTAAGATGACTGAACATGCCATCCGTTATCTCCCACCTGCAAGGCTGAGGAGATTCCCAGCTAATTTCCAGGGACTGGTTTTGTCCTGTAAAGCGGCGCATAGTCTAGGCTGCATGTGCATCGCTGCCTCCTTGGCATCATCCAAAAATCTGATGCAGATCTGAAGCACTGGGCTCACTGGATCCGAGATACACTCCAAACCTGGGAGCTTTCAGAAGGCTCTGCAGTCCTGGATTCTGTCTCCTCTCCCCACCCAGTCCCACAGAGGCCATTTGTGAAGGCTCTTTCTCATAAAAATGGTTGAGTAGGGAAGATCTCATCCTGGTGCATTGGGAGACTCTCTTCACACTTCAGATATGGCCATTTTGATTAATTGTCACTTGTCATAAACTTTAAAAAGCAACATTGTTTGAATAAAAATGATTTTTTTAACTTATTTTCTTGTTGATATTTGGCATTTGCGATAAACCCACAACCACACTGGCAACCCTGCCAGTAGCACACTTTTGCTGTCAAATGCTTTTAGAAATAATCCTTAAAATATCCAGCAGTGGTAGGTATAACAGAACTCAAGGCAGTGTCATATGTTGTCACATCTGAAGCTACAGCAAACATTAACGTCAGTGCCAGGGAAAAAAGCCAATTATTTTCTCCACCTTCCAGTTTCATATTGGACCTTTGCTAGAGGTCTACGTGACAAATTAAAGGTCAAAACCTGAGGCCTAATCAAGACAGGAGGCATTCAAGGAGGTCTCTTAAGTTGTCTGAACTGCCCCTTGCTGCAGGAAAGGATGGAATCAGATCTCCTTACCCTACTTTTGTGAAGATCTTCAGTACTAAATGGTTGGGTTTAAAACCTGTAACTCTGTTAGGATTTATTGTGTCTGAAGCCAATGCAGGAAACGGAGGGAAATGAGAACTGACTGACGGTGGACTACCATGACAATAAAAGAATCAAGGCACTTCTCGCTTTTCTACTCTGAAAAGTCAGCAGTTAACCTGGGAACACTGTCAAAAAAAGAGAAAGACTAAGATGAGCAAATTCCTGACCAGTGTGGCTGTTTTCCAAGCTGAAAATTAATATGTGCAACTGCAGCAACAAACACCACAGCCCACGCTCAAAAAGTGCATAGCTGGCAGTGAACCACCTACAAAAGATGACTCCTCGGCTGGCATTAACCAGGTAACCAAAACCAGCAGTGGCTGATATCACAGAGTTCTAATAACCATTTTAGCTTTTTGCTCTGTCTTCTTTTTCCACAGAAATTCAGCCTCCACTATCCTAAATATGAGCGCCCTTGCATTTATATGGCCTCTGTGTCATTCAACCTGCAAGAGTATCTGTTCATCCTGACCTTGGTAATACCCAGACACCCTGGAAGACACTTTGAAATGTGATGTGCATTTACAGGCACCAGGGTACGTGCCATTCCTCCCTTCTAGGATAGCCCATTTCTTTTTCCAGACCCAGTCTAATTGCCTATTCTCTCCAAACTTCGGTACAGCATTTGTCAAGGCACTACGTAGCAAATTACTATTTGAACCAGAAGGGATGAGGATTAATGATGGAATGACAGAGGTGGGCAAGGAGCTGAATAACAGGCGTGCAAGCAGTGGGACACAGTGAAAAGCCCGGCAGCAGGCAGAGGGGAGACTGCCAAACTGGCATCCACTGGAGGGCAAGATGCTGCTGGTTTTAACAGGACTCAGGCTCAACCTGTGACCGTTCCAGACCCTCTAGTTTAGCGGCCATCAGAGAGGACTTTGGTAATAAGCATCTATTTAATAATTAAAAAAAAAAACCCTGACCTAGTTATTTCACTAATCTCATTACTCGCAGGCAGCAGTCCCTCGCTTTCAATACCCAGCCGCACCCATAACAACAAAGCAGGATGGATTTAAGCAAGTGACACAATCTCCAGAAAAATACATTAAAAATATGTATTTCGAGTAACTCACAATTAGTATTTGAACCATATATATTCTTCAAGCACCCAGAGTAACAGAATGGAAGTGACTGTCTGTATCTTAAATACATTAGAAACAACCAACAGAAAAAACTGTATTTGATACCCACTATTTTTGAGTTGGCTTTTACTCAAACTCACATATCAGACTATCACTAGTGCTGGTTAGCCAAGCCCATCAGCAACAGCTCACAAGAACGCAAACACAAAGCTACCAAAGAAGATGAGCATCTCTGTCAGATAAGAGACTCGAGTGGTAGTCAGTTAAAACTGCTACTGAAAATATTAGGCTGGAATACCCAATCTTGCTGTACATAGGGTTCACTGCAATTTCTGGTTTGCCAGCTGTCCCCCAGTTCCTCATGAAAATTCACCTTAAATATAACAATCACTAGATCCTTTCAGAGAAGGGCAGCAAGCGGGACTGCAGCAGGGACAGGCGGAACCGCAGCTGAACCCTGGAGCCGCGGGGCAGCTCAGGACTGACGCCCACCCAGCTGAGCGTGCACCACAGCCCCCAGACGTGTCCCTTCTTCATAAACACTACATTTACTAGTCCTTTGGAACATAAAAGCAAAAATCCACCATCTAAGCAAGCGCTGTGCTTACGGTGGATTCCATTTCACGAAAGGACACACATAAGATTGGTAAAGATAAAAGCGGCTTTGCTTGCTGGGAGTTACTGGAACCTCGGGTGCCAGCCCTGCCAGCATGTCAGGGGATAAATTCCTGCAAGCCTGCCTTACGACAGACAGCTGAGGCCAGAAAAATGCATCAAGTCTGGACATTTCTTCATAAGAATGTGCAAAAAACCCCAATGTGTTAAACGCAAACATCCAAATACTTAAAGTATAATAAGTGGGGGAGAAATGATGCCACTGAGCTGTCTCAGGCACAATAAAGGTCTTCAAAATAGGAATTCTAATCCACAACATTTATTGCTTCACTAATGCAAGCATCAGGAGAATTATACTTAAATCACCATGATTAATCAGTCACAGCAGACCCATCTTCACCCCCAGCGGATGCAGAACCTCCGAGGTTTTATTAACCTTCATCTGAGGAACAAATTGGTTTGTTGCGTCCATTTATCTTGCGGAAATACTCCAAAGGAACACTGTCCTTTCACAGATCACAGACCCCTTGGTGTTATTTCAGTAAGAGCAAGTTTCATTTTTGTTTATCGCAAGTTTCGGTTCAGCCTCCCAGAACTGCTCACTGGGATCTGAGTGTCACACTGTTTACCTCCCTCACCTTGCTAGAAGCTTCCCAGCTGCAGTCCCAGCCCTTCCACATTAAAGATAGATGCTTCTAGAAAATTACAGCTTTGAGGAGGCTGTCTTGCATTTTGTTGTTTTAAACCACCAAACAGTTTACAACACTGAAAAATCGCAAGCAGTTAAAATGAAAACTGAAAAGGTTAGGAATCCAACATTTTAACTTTCGGTTTTTGTTTTTTTACATTTATGCAGTGAACTAGATGACCATGTTCAAGCTTCCACCTGCAACCCTAAGAGGAAATGCTTACTTAAAACTGAAAGCTGAGATCCTCTACAATCATGTTTCCTGGGACAGGAGCTTTAAACACCCACATAGCACTGACGCCAGACAGAGCTGACCTAGCTTTTGAGGCATTTAAACATCATCCCCAGTGCAACAACCAAAGAAAAACCCAACAAACACACAAACCCCAAACCAAACACCCTATTTTCACTGTGTGTTTGGCCGTCCATGTGCTGCAATGCCAGCAGTCCCCAGAGAAGGGAAGGCAGATCCAGGGGAACCAGCAGTTTGGTGAGCAAGGGGTGCTGATCCCGGGGAGCCAGGGCTCTACCACGACCCTTCTGTCCCAGCCACACAGCTCATGGGAGGGCACCCCACTCGGCATCAGCACCCCGCGTGTGGAGTGGGAACAACAACAGCAAAGGACACCCCAGACAACCAAGTGTTTGCAGTCCCAGTGCAAACACAGGAGACAATAGAGGCAGATGCTGATGACGAGATGTTCTTGAAATCCTCCCATACTTTAAATTAAATAGCACTGTTCACTAACAACTTTTTTTTCTTTCCTGCTCTTTTAGGAGCGGAAAAAGAAATTTCTGAACACTATCTGCATGAAGGACACAATTACAAATATTTAATAGATTTTTGTTAAGCCTAAGAATGGTTAAAACTCAAAATGGTTAAAACTGAGAAAAGTTTAAGCAGCTCCACAAGCAGCTCTTTCCCACTATATCCTTCATCAGTGGATAAAAATAGTCGAGAGCTTTGCCCTTGTGTTTTGAGGCAACACCTTTTTCTGCTTCCTGTAAATGCCTCTGTATCAATGCTGAAAACTTAAAAGCGGAGCAAAAAGTACCATCCAGACCACTGAGATAACCAGATGTTCGCAGTTTGAAAAAATAAAGCCGAATTACACTTAACTTCTGGTTTTACATCTTGTGCAGCACCCCAATTGTCCCAAACACCTCTCTAAAACAAAAAGATTAATTTAGAAGTAGGAACTTTAAAGGAAAGCACACTCATGAGACTCAAGCAATCTCAACATTTAAGGCAGCTGTCTCACTGCAGGTCGAGAGTTACCTAAAGGCATTCATTCAGCCTCCGTGCCCGGATTTCCCTCCTTGGTTCAGTTCTGGGGTTTTTAGGGAAAGTCTCTTTGCCCTGAGTGCTAACAAGTGAACTATTATTATAGCTTTTGCATTCAATTACAGAAGGTCATTGTGCTAGAGGTAGTTTCTTATGTAAAACTGTTTCAGTCCAGCAGGGTGGAAGGGAGGGTGGGGGCAGCTGCATTTCACCAAAAACTGAACTGATAAGGAGAAAGAGCCAGCACTGTTTACTCAGCAGTGTGCTGGAAGTCCCTCTGCCTTCCTAACAACTGCAAGTAGACAGCTTAAAACACGCTGCGGGCCGATCCTGAATTTTTCAATTCTAAATCAGAAACTGCAAGCAGCCCTCTGATATCATGCAATATCTATTTATTGCGGATTACAGATCCCAGCAGTGCTGGGAAGAGTTCACAGCTAGATTCCCCTACGGATGTGCCTCCCAGACCAAAAAAAGGGTTTGCTCTCCCCGAGCCTAGGAACACATAGTTGGCACCTCCTCCAGCGGGGAGCAGCTGGGCAGTTGCTACCGTTTCTCATTCCACTCGACATTACCAGCAATTAAATTGTCCCAAGTTTCTTGTTCAAGCTCAAACTCTCCCAGAACAATTAAAAAGTTACCAAACTGGGAGTCACGGCACATTGCCATTTTCTGTTTGGTGACCTTTGTCAGAGATGATATACATAAAAGTGTCTTTAAAAAACAATAAAACACAGTTTAATGATCAAAATATTGCCTGCACAAGAAGAGGGTTCCAAGTTTGGCATGTTTTTAAGTAGTGTAAACACAATTCCACATTAAGGACTGTGGAAAGTACTCTAAAACCCAACCAAATAAAACCTGCAGAGGAGCACGACACAAAGAGCCACCCCGCCGCCAAGGCTACAACAACAGCAGAGTTTCTGTGCCTGGCTCGCAGTTGTGCTCTTTCGCTGCTAATAAAAAGCGTCTCACACCACCACACTCCTCGATCAAACGCCACGGGTGGGGAAGGGCTGTTTGTACAGTTCCGTTTTGGGAAATCATTTCCTTGGCGGTGGGGGAATAAAAATAAAAGCAATCAGCCACATCCTCCACCTGAGCGAGCAGCTCCCACCGCACCGAAGCCGGTTACCTGTCTGAGACCCAGGAGGAAAGGCATTCTGCAGGCTCATCCTCCGCACCAGCGCATGGGAAGGCAGGAATTTAAAGCCCCCCAGTGACCATTTCCTCATCTGCTGAGGCAGCCCGATCCTCCGATCCTATTTAAACCAGGGCTTCCTCGGCTGGGAATGCAAAGTAAACAGGGTCCTGGGACACTGTACGCACTCGCTGGCTCCCCCTCCTCCTCCTCCCACTCCCCGTGACATATCTCAGACGCAGCCCAGCCGGGCTGTTTGCAAGAGGGAAATGACATCAGGTCGGGCAGTTCTGAAAAAAATAACAACCAACCAAAAAAAAAAGAAGGAGGCAAAGCCCTGAAGCTTGAGACAGCTGCCGGGTGCGAGCGGGCAGCTCGGGAGCAGAAGCACTCTCCTCCCTGCACACCGGGTGCTGCAAGCGGAGGGGAATCTATTAAAAACGTTGGCAAGAGCCAACAGCTCCTCAGTGATGATTAAATCTTGCTAAGCAAAAATAGACATTTAATCTGTTTTTGAGGAGAAAGCAAGGTTGATGTTGCTTGCTGAACAGCACTGGAGCCCTAGGAGCAACCACTATGGTTTTTCCAAGTATCTCCAGACCCCAGGGACCTGGGTAGATCCAAAGCACTCCCATGCCACCTTCTGCCTACCACCACGGGTCCATGTTTTCTGAGCAACTCTTGGCCCACTAAAGAAACAGCAACAGCTCCCCTGATTTCAGTAGGATCAGGATTGGGCCCCTTCAGAATCAGACAGGTGATGGGACGACATTTTAATCCACCTCTCCCCAAGGAAAACGTGTCTAGCCCTGATGGAAGGTTTCTCATTCTGCTCGATCTCATTGGACATTTTCATGCCAAGGGGCAATTAAGCCTTATAAACAAATTTATCATCTGGTGCCCAGGATGGCATGTCTTGTTTGTCCTCTCCCAAGCAAGGAGTACAGCAAGTCCCGCAGCAGTGTAAGAGATGACACTGCAGAAGGTAATCTAAATTTAACTTCCCTTTCTACCTCCACTTTGAAAGTTCAGCAACCTCTTTTTTCGTGCTTCTCTTTAATCAGCAGCTGTCCTCGTCTGTCGGGGGTGACTGGGACACCACTGCCACTCCCATGTGTCCCAGCAGCAGCTCTGCGGATATTTGACAGAGGGGCAACTCCCCTTGCTTTTGGCCTCTTTGGCTTTTGGAACTCAACACATTAAAATATTTAACAAGGGAAGGAATACACTTTTTTTTTTTCACAGAGTTCACAGAATACACTTTTTTTCCACAGAGTTCACAGAATCCCCTTTTTTAGTAGCAGTTTCAACAATAATTTCAGGACTTCAGAAGACAGAGAGTGAGAAACCACATATAATTCTTACAAATGCTAATTTGCAACACCAGCAAAAAATATTAAAAATAAAACCAAACCAGAACAGACCCCCCCCCCCCCCCCAACCCCCAGCCAGCCAGCTTGCAGCAGTGTCAGAAAAAGACCCATTTTCCACATGCCAAAACCCCTGGGTGACCACTGCTGCAGCCTCCACCCGGCCCAGCCCAGGGGTGTTTCCCAAATGAGAACCCCACTGGATAGCCTCTGCACAATTAGGCTGCAAGACTATACACTAGTATTACTTATTTTTACACCAACTTAAAGCCACCATATAAACTTGCCATTTGAGGTAAGCACATCTCTGTTTTTCCTAAGAGAAAACAGGCACGTAAGTAATTTCCTGGAGGATACAAAACATCAGCGTTAACTAACATCAGCCAGGCAATGGGATTTTCCAGCTTTTGTGCTCTTGGATCAAACAAACTCTTAACCTTTGCTTTTCCAATTCTGTGGACAAACACCAGTGATGTAAAAGGGCAGCTTTCTGTTTTAGTAATCTATTCTGTGGCCTCACACTGTCCTTTGAAATATCTGATTTTGGCTGTTGCTATCCAGAGCCCTGCACTGGGCAGATCCCAGGGCTGAGCCAATGCAGCAATTTCTAAATCCCTACTGTCAGGAGGAATCTAACTTTAACCACCCACCTCTCCCCCAGCACGTACTCAAAAGACAAAGTGTCATTCCAGATCTGAGACAAGTTGGGAAGGACTATCAAAGCCAGTAACTTAGCAGAAAAGCAAGAGCATCCTAATTTATGTGTGAATTTAGCAACCTTGGAAAGACTGACACAAGAAAGGTAGTTTGGAAGCAGGCATTACCACACTGGGCTGAGGCAGCCGGGGCCACCCTCTCCTGCAGCCTCTTGAGTGACAGTGGCCTGTAACATGTTCCACCGACCATGCGGTAGCTGACTATGGGAAAAACCCTGGAGAGGGCAAAACCAAAAGCTCATACCCTTATAATACCCTAATAAATACACCGAGAGCCTTTGCAAAACACTGAGGTTCTCCTAATCTTTGCAATTGCTTTGGATATTCCAGCTGGTATCATTTTAACCCCTCTTCTTTTTTTTTCTTCTTAAGGTTATAAGTCCTGCCCCAATCCTTTGTCTTGCAACAACGGGTTTCATAGATGGTGGTTGTGAACAAATAGTTCCTTTCATTAGGAATGAATTCACCACCTTCTAATCTGACTTTCATATTATTAGCAGGTGGGAACAGAAGTCCCCATCCGTCTTCTCACCCATTCATTACTCTGTACCTGTTAGCTATCTTCTTATAAAAGATATCAATCTTCCCTATCCTCTTAAAGTAAAATCTTTTCCCAAAGCCTTCAGCTGCTCGTTGTCCATTTCCAAAACCTTTCTAATTTTCTATTGTTCTCCGCTTGGGGGGAACCAGAGCTGAAATAATAATTATTTTAATGAAAGCAAGAGCAGCTCTAAGGCAGGCTTAGCATGGGTTTCACATCCTTTATACTAACCTGGTGTTTAACATCTGCAAAGGCCATTCATCTATGACACAAAAGTATGTCTATCCGAGATATAACAAACAGACCAAACATCAGTTTTTACAGTTTCTCTGTAGATTAACCTCTTGAGGGCTCTAAAAAGTCAGGGCTAATGTCAGGACAGATTATGGGATTTACATTATTTTGAAAATTTGCTTGTTTAGGTAGCCACCAACCATCCTTTTCTGGCATGTCAGTGTGGATCCCACTACAGGATAATGCTGAGCAAGTTTCTTTTGAAAAGGAGGGAGTAATGTCTCCAGGCTTTATCAGTCTGTAGTACTGCTCTCCTGAACACACCATCTGCCCCAAACTTGATGTCAGTAAAGGAGGCTGCTTGCCTGACACAAGCCTCGCAACCTCAGATATTAGCATGCAACTGAGGCAGATGATCGAAGTTGTTCAGGCCATTTCAGAGTTGCTTTCCAGGTTTGATGGGAGATGTTTGCAAGCAGGTTTAGTAACCAGCAAGATACAATATCCATTTTGATACCCTCTGAGGAGACAGCTTGACCTTTAGATGATCCAGTTATGGCAACACGACTGGAACAAAAATTGAAGTTGTGCAGCTCAAATGGGGCATGAGGCACAAGGCTACCCTCCATGGCTCCACTATTAGAGTCCTACGCAGGGAGAGATTCTGAACAGTGGTGTGTAATATCCCCTCAATTAAACTTTAATACAATGGTTCTGCAGAGAGATACATATATATATATATATATATATATATATATATATATGTATGTACATACAGGTTGACCAAAAAGCTGGAACAATTTTCTCTAATGACTGTTGCATTTGTTCCACTGCACACTTATTTTCATGTTGGTAACAGGAGCGCCCCTGGAGCATCAGCAAACCACTTTCAATAGTTGGCCCACAGCCTCGTGTGCTAGAACTGAGACTACACAGGTCTGCCAGGCACTTGAAACAAAGTGTGAAAGAAGCAACCTGAATGAGGGTGACTTTGTCTTTCGCCATCCTGGAGATGGCTCTACGAATAAAGAAAAAAGGGAAAGAAACATACAGAAAGGCGTAAAAGCAGATCTCTGTTTTCCTAGAATATGACAACATCCAGCAACAACCAAGCTCTATCTGCCTTAACAGCAAGTGTTCTAACGGGGCTTGGTTTGCTACCAAAACCAGCATGAGACACTGGGAGATCACCAATGCTGGAACAGAGATGCAACGCTAGATCCACCTGGAAACCACTCCTGGCTGGGCACCCACCTGGCACAATCTGCCCACTTGTCAATTCCTGAAGAGTGAAGGGGCCGCTTCCCCCCCAGCGGCACCATTACAAGAACACGGTGACTTTCCAATATGAGGAGCAGGTGCCCTGGTTTCATGTAATGTATAGCATTCGCACTGCCTACAGAGAATGTCATCAACAAATTCCAGAGGACAAACAGAACAGGTCAGTCTGATAATTTCCCAGCACCTGCAGGACCTAGAAGTTCTGCTATATTGCTTAGGGGACACCACATGGTGCAAAACAAACCTTTCAGACCCACTGTGTCTTGTACTAGTATATTATTTAGGAGTGGGGTAAAGGAGGTCCCCCAATTTTTGTGCAGTTCAATGACAAAGCAAGGACACTGAAGTCATTTGCTTTTAATGTTTGTCAGGCCAAACCAACTTAATCATTGTTAGAGAGAGCAAAGAATAACTGCAGGAGAAGACACCATACATATTGGAACTGGCTTGTGAACCAGTGCTGCAACCAGCCTGCCGGATCAATAAATTTTAATGTGCAATGAATCACAAGGGCTTGCAGTGGTTAGAATCTGTCCTTGGGCAGGTCCCTCTTCCCTGCAGCCCGTCGCCACTTCTGCCAGCTCAGTGGTTTAAAAGTGCAAACACGTTTGTAGCTTACTAAGCCAAAGGAAGTAAATAGGGTCAGTGCATTTCAGGCTCATTGCTGTCACCTGTCTTTGTCTCCAAGTAACTGGTTAACCAGGGAGGAAGAGACTGCACACTTAAAAATGTCCTCAGAATTGCAGAGATCCCCAATGGCAACGGCTCGTTCTTGATTCCAACTGAGTCTTGATCCCAGCTGAATCTTGAACAGCAATTGTCAGCCAAGTGGACAAGTGCAAATACGTGCTGCATCCTCCACCTGAAAGCCATGTGTGAGCCCCGAGCCAAAGAAGAGGGCATTGCGGAGGAGACCACTCCCCACTCTGTCACCTGGTATTTCATCGGGAGCCTGTCCTACTCTTCACTTTTCACGCTTGGGTAAAGAAATACCAACAGTAAAGCACTTGTCTTTGCACTTTTGTAGAGAAAGCAATCCCTCCTCTGAAGCTGCTTTCTGTATTATGCTATCATAAGAAGGGCACTCAAGAAAAGGCAGAGAGCAGACGTGGGGTAGATGTGGAGGAGATACCCAAGAGGAGTCCTCTCCAACCCCATCCGACAGAGGAGATGAAAGAGGACACATCCACTCCTACCTACTCTGCTGTTGAGCTGGTAGGAAGAGTGATGTCAATGAAAAGTCCAGGTTCCTTTTCTGAGACCAAAATAGTTTTTGCCAAGTGTAGCTTGAAATTTCCAGCCCTCAGTGATGTTGTTTCCTATTGCTTCTTCCCCAAGGACAAGAAAGTGATAGCCACAGGTCCAGCACGCTTTTCTTCACAGCAGCAGAGCTGTGGCCAAGCCAATGTAATCGTAATGCTGAGGACTATTTGCATCATCCATTCTGCATGACTACTGCTCCAAAACTCAGGCCTGTGCTTCAAGCCTAGAGGACTTAAAAAGCTTTAAAGTTCTTCACCACTGAGGCAGAGAGGAACTACAGAGCTGGAATTGCCCTACTCAGAGGTGACACTAACTGCTTCAGTGGAGACAGGGTCAATTCTGTCCCTTTAGTGTTCCCAGGTTTTGGGCACCAATGTCAGGCTTCAGTTTTAGTCTGGAGTGGCAATGAAGTCACTGGAAAGCCTACTCGGCTTTCTCCGGGCCTGCTGGGAGGGGGAAGAGGAGGAGGGAGGGGGGGTTCAGCTGTTAAACATTTGACAAGACTGTCTCCAGGAGGGCTAGTGTGTCTGGGGTGGTACAAGGACACCAGCTTGGCTCTTTGCTTTTTTGGCTCTACAGCTCTTGTTTTCCTTATGCCTGTGTATGCAAACAGGACCTTTAGTAAGGGCTCAAGAGGAGATGACCTGCTCCAGACAGGGAAGGAGGCAGAGCCCACGGACAGTAACAAGATCCCCCAAAGGTGGAATCAAGACGGTGAGCATCTGTACTAGTTTTAGAGTCTTGCACCATGTGGGTACCAAAAATACAGCCTGTGTGTGTCCTTTGGTCACATCATCGTAGGAGACAGCACTGTCCCAACACTGCTTACCAGCACAACCTTGATGGAGATCTTAGATGCCCCGCTCTTAGAAGTGCTATTTGCTTTCTCTCCAAATGACAGCAACTCACTATTTTTAGTGCTCATCGCATGTCTGCTTGGCATTTCCCTTGGGCCTTACCCTTGTTTCACAGTGTTGGTGCCAGCTCCCACGAAGCATTTTTTTTTGTGCCAGAGGGGCTGATGCCAAGTCTGTCTGTCTCGGTGCCAAAATGGCAGCCGGCTTTTTTGTTGAGACAGGATTTGCCAAAGCTAACAGCACTAGCTCTGGGGTGACTGGCATTGATTTTAAGCTTTTCTTCTTCCTTACTCTACTATTGCCTGTAGATTTCATGGGATAACACTGCTCCAAACAACCCTCTGGGGTACCAGGAGCGGGACTTTTTTTTCATCAGGGTCTTAGGTAATAGGCAATTATACAGCAGACCATTTTAACTTAGAAGTCTTCAAAGAGGAGGATACTTATATACATGGAGCAACTATTTGGGATGCAGCACTGCCACTGCTGGACTCAACTATGGCAGAAACAAGCCCCCCTGCACATCAAGCCTGATCTCAGCCTGCAAATGTGTTTTAAAAGCACCAATCACAAAAAAAGAGAGAACCCACTTAAGATGAGGGTGGTTACATGGCACTTCATCACCAGGACACACCTAAGATAGAAGTCTGCAGCAGGAGAAGAGGGTCAGGGATCAGCCGAAATCACATCACCTCACCATGAACAAGAAAACAAAACCCAAGAAAGGTCATGGCCTTTTGCCCCTTTTGCACTCTCGCAAGTGCCGCTCCACAAAATGCTGCTGTTCAGATAAAATCCAGTCTCTCACATGCTGACCGTGGGAAAAACCCACAGCGACGTGAATAGACAGCACATGTGATAGGTAATCACACGCGTACAGATTCAAGTAACTTGAAGTGGTGGCATCCCTGAAAATTAGGAAGTATTTTGATGTTAACCTCTGTTACTTTTCTTATGAACCTAAAAAACACACTTTGCTCAGAAACTGGTGTCAAATGGGCACCCAATTGCTCAAAGACACTCGGCTTTTTCTTCAAGAGCAGCGCAGGTAGTTAACCTGACAAGAGGTACACAATTGGTTAAAATGGCTTTCTCATCATGTAAGAGTTTGCCAGGAGATCTGTTATTCATACAGCCTGGTCAGATCTTTCTGAAGTTCATTGGTCTTTTCTGAGCTTAAGTTTACATCTTGAACAAATTTAGAAAAGCCCCCAAAATACAGCAGTCTTGTTTTCTTCAGCTCATTTTACAGGAAAGAGGTTCTTTTATTATAAGAGTTCTGAGAATTAAGTTTCTGTTTCCAGCAGAGCACCACTTCTATATGGCCTGTACCCTTCTTGAGAGGAACAGATTTTCTGGGAAATCCTTTAGGAAAACAAAGAGACATCAGCAGCTGCCTCTTTGTAAGTATCCTGCTGGATTATTATGGTTGGATAATGTTACACTGCTGAGCATAGGTTATACTGAAGCAAAGAAATGTCCTCAAATTGCCCAACATATGTAAAGCCTCAAGCACTTTTCTACTATTATCCCTGGACTTGACTCCAGGCCCTGCCATGGCACCTGCATCCCCTTCAACAGGTGGGTTCTGGGCTGCAGGGATGACTGGGGTTGCACTACACAAACTGGGGTTTAACTGAATCCTTCCTCTTAGAAAATACACATGAATCACAATACGGTACTCCCAAAATTAAAAGTCTGTCAGTTAACCCAATGGGCTGTATAGTACCGAGAGTTTTACAGGATTTCTGTTATCAGTTTGTGGTCAGAGCCTGACACAAAGATGAGGAAAGCCCTTCCACACAGCATGGTCTGCCTAGCAAAAAGACAGAAGTCTTCTCCTTTTCCAAAATGAAGAGCACTAAAGATCATCTACATATATCTTCATACAACCAAAGCGAAGAGCTAAAGGAAACCACAAGTTTAACTACTAAGAAAGCTTGATACCACAAGCATTTAAAAGATCACAGCACAACAATATCAAACGCATCATTTTTAAATCACTAGACAAAACTCTAAGAGAGCTATCAGCTCTTAACATCAACAGTTAAAACTTTTTAAACATGCAACTTTAGGGAAAAAAAAATCACTTCAGACAACCTCATCGTAAACACAAGCTTGTCTTTTCTGACTTGAACTACTGTGTTGCTTTGGATCTCTCCAAGTACTTGGAAGAAAAACATAAATTCACTTCTATTTTGAAAGGATGAGTAAACAAAAATAAGGAATAAATAAACGAGCATAGTGTACTGTTAACTGGAGTTTCAAGCTGTATTTACCCATGTATGTGAACAGCAGGAAATACCAAGACCTTAAAGCCTAATCTCTCCCCTGTTCTGCTTTGGCCCACATCTTAACCAGGAAGAAAAGCTCCCCAAAAGGCCACACACTTTGTTGCTCTGCCAGCTGGAGAAGAGAGCTTTTAGGATTGCCTCAAAAAGGAGAGCCCAGAGAAAGCATGATATACATAAAGCAGAGCGCTCACAGATGTGGGCTTCCAGGTACAAATAGAGTTGGTTTGATCCAATCATACAGGGTAAAAATTCAATGCCTCCCATCACCAGCTCCTCCATCCTGCTGCCTTTTCCCTCTCTGCAGCTATTTTCTGTAACCATAAAATGGGGAGAGCACCAGAAAGTTGTTTGAAATGCTACAACAATTGGACTCTAAATACAACTAATGGTTATTATTTCTCTGCCTAGCACTGGTTACCCAAATATTTCCTGCTGGGCTCAGCTCATCTGGCGGCCGCCAACGGGCCGGGCAGCAGCTCTGGAAGGAACCGGCGGCTGGGAGGAAGCGACGGCCCAGTGTCGTGTTTCAGCATCAGCTGTGACGTTACGCACTTTGCACTTTGCTTAAGCATTAAAAGCACTGGTGGCACCTAGAATCAAAGCCAGTTTCTAAATTTCAGCGACATACTTGCGTGCCAGGCAATTTTGCCATTCCAAGGGCAGATACCTTTAATACACTGCTGTCTCGCTCACCCACCTGCATGGTATCTGTAGGGCCCCCCCCTTAGGTAAAAGGGCAACGCGTGCCCTCCCCTTGTGTGCATAAGCATGCTTTATTTCAGATAGTTCGATGTCCCAAAATTAACTCATTTCAGTCTTATCTTGGGAAGTAATGCTGATCACCATAACCTGCCTTTCTGAGTACTATCTTATCCCAGCTGCTACAGTTTCCATTAGTGCTTGTTATTCCACTGGCAGATAAAGCAAACACTCCCCTGGCTGTAGCAGGGCTGCCTGAGGACAGGGTGACCCACACTGCTCTACCTCTGTCACACATTTCTCTGCAGCAAGGTTACAGGCTGCAGAAAAGAGAGGAGGCCAAGTGTTTGCTTTCTCCTTGCTAAAGTCTGGCTTCCAGACATGCGTTTGCTCTGGATCACAATACCAGTGGCCTTGTGCTCCTGCAACCCTTGTTTTCTTTTAAATTCTCCCATAGCATAACCCGAACAGTCCATATGCATCTGTGTAAAAAAAAAATCAAAACAGATCAAAACCTGATTGACATCCTACTTTTTTACAGAAAGGTCATTGGTGCGAATTAGCCTAACGATACTAAAATAGTAAATCTGAAACAAAAAAGCCCACCACCACCAAGAAACAAACTCAGACTGTCAGAAGCCAGTTAATTTCTTCTTCAGGTGAACGATATACACGTCATCCTCAGCACTCAGCTCAAAAAACTGTGGGTAACTGTTGAATGAAGAAACTCTAAGGCAAGGAAATATGTTCAGTTTTTAGAAATACTCACTTCTGACACATCGTAGGCTCCTACAGTAGTATTTTTCCGCTGAAACAGGTAGTTTGGGAAGTAGGAATTCTCATCATCTCCGGTGGAAAACCAGGACCAACCCTCCTTTTCCTGGAAACAAGTGAGAAAACTGCCCACTGATTTCATTGCAGAGACCCAACCTGCACTTGTAAAGTCATCAGCCCATTGAAAGCGACATCTTCCAGGTAAAAATACATAAAGAATTTAGGGATGGACAGCAACATCTGTGAGCAGGATTTAATTACGGCTTTAATTACAAACTGGTCATCAAACTGTCCTCCTTTAAGCACTTGTTCCTTAACAGGCTTCAGACATCAGGGCTGTTGGAAGACGAAAGATGCGAACCCAGAGGGCAGCAGGCTGAAAGGGCTGCTCAAGGGCTCACCCTGTCAAACTGCTCTGGGAACCATTCACTGCACCTAAAGCATCAACATTTCTCTCATCTCTTCTTAAGATGCCTCCAATCACTAGTGTTCCCACTGCCTCAAAAGGCAAAGTGTTCCTGTGCTCCATGCTCTTTTAAAAATTAGGATGTTCTTTTCCATTAATTCAGGCCTCAGTACGAGATAAAGCAGTAATTCCTTCTCCGCTTAAAACAAAACAACTGGTAAGGGTCATCTTCTTAACTTAGCTCACCTGGAAAATTGTTGCATTCCTCTATAAACTGTTTTCAGAAGACAAAACAAGTCTTTCCATAGACTACAAGGATTAAATCACAGTTTTACTGCTCTACTCAGTCTGCAACTTAAGCCCATCATAAAATGTGGGATCCAAAATGGTGCACATTACTTCCTAGCATGGAGTATTACAAAATACCTGTATAGGACACTTCTATTATTACATCATTAAAGATTTGGGGTGGAGGGGTGTTTGTTTGTTTTTTCAACAACTGCAGTCAATTTGTGACACATCCCAAAATTCCAGACTCCCTCTATTTGACTTTCTCCATCCAGTAAGTTCTCTGCACTTTTCCCTCAGAAAAAGTGAAACAGGCTTCAGACTATCTAGAGTTGCTCTCCTGTCTTAAAAAGTGCACACAACCCTCCATCTGCATCTCAAGTGCTCTCTGTCTCCCCAACTATTGGCACAGAGGCAGAACAAACCTCTCCAGAATCCCAGTCACCACCACAAACTGCTCCTCAGTGTGCAGTCCAGGCACTTAACAAACCTACTATATTACTATTTCATCCTGAACACAGATTCCCTACTCAGTATCCCATAACCCGTGTGCTCCCTCACTCAGGCTGGGCTGTAAAACATCCATTGAACGAACTAAATTAATTCCCCGCATCCCCCATGAGGTTGTTCCTGATAAATCCACGCTGCTCATTTCCTGGTGCTTACAAAACCTTCAGGGATTTATTCCAGTACTTCACTAGAGACTGAAGCACGTCACCATTTTCTAACTTTCTCTTCCTTATAGTTTTCCTTTAATTTGACCCCTTTACATTTAGCACTCATTTTAATGTGTATAGAATTACAACCAGGAATTTGCACGTTTTCTTCTTTTTTTCCCCTCAATACATCTATTTGCAAAACCTTTTCTTAAACCTTTGTGTTCCTTGTTAGCTGCAATACAGTTCTTACACCAAAGATGAACTACACAAGCAGTAAAATCTTTACTGTCCATTCAGTGTCAAATGACGGTGTTTAATAGATTATTTTAACATCAGCAAAAAAATAATGAAGATTAATAACAATAATTTCAGGATCCCTTTAAAATGCAGGTCTGGCATGAGAAAGAAAAATGTTAAGGCTTCTAAAAACATATACCCTATTTGTGGAAAGAATTCAGCATAAACTGTCAGCATGACACTATCTTTTAGAGTGTCAGCACACAGTGGACTATTTATTGAAGTCTGAACTCACAATGAGTTGAAGTCACCACGAGGAAAAATAAGCGACCATCAAAAATGTCCCCAAATTCTTGGGAAATTCAAAGCAAAGTTGCAATCAAAAAAGCAATCTTTTGTGAATGTACAAACTTATTAGTGAAATGGAACTTGAATCTGCCAAAGTAAGCCGGCAGAACCAGTGGCAGTGTGTCTGCCACCCTTACAGATGCTTGATTTGAAAACCAGATCAGTAACAGAAGTGAATTGAGCAGCTTTGCTACCAATCAAGCACGCCGGACAAGCTTTAGTTCTCTAACACGCAGTTAGCGTATGCTTGAGGTGTGTAGTTAGAGAAAAGTCGTGGAGCTATTATTATGCTCTATAGCCGTGTAGCTCTGAGCAGCTGAGCCTCTGTACTTCCCCTTTCACGGCGGGCTGGAGGAAGCACAACCCTGCTGTTTCCTCATTAGCGGGAAGTGCTGCTGTCAAATTGTCCGCAACCAGCTTTCCAACCACCCTGAGGGATAGCCAGGCCTCCAAAACCTCACCAAACACATGGAAAATGCTCCTTCCTAAACTCCTGAGCAGCAGAAAGATGCACCAGTGGCTCCCACAACCTATAAACTTCAACTAGGTCCAAATGCCTGCTGCTTACAGCAGCTCTCCCCAGGTTCTCATGCAGGTCCTCCACTTTTTGCCCATCATCTAGATGAGCTGGAAGAAACTGGATACACAGAGATGCCAAGGATGTCACTTGTGAGTTGCATACTTGGGTATGAGAAAAACCACTTGAGACAGGGGTATGACAGAGAGCCCCAGCCTGCTGTACCGTAGTAACTCTGCCAGAGCCATCCGGCCAGGTCTATAAATCCCAATGTTTTGCAAAATAACAGTGGAATCTGCAAAAAAAATTCATTTCTGAAGGACAAGCTGGTGGTCAAGAGGTTTTGTTTTATTCCAGAGTGTTGCCCTAGGCCGGCTGACCACAGGAGCGACGAGCACGGGCACACAGGCTGTTGATGCACCACTGCACATGTCAAACATCCAGGTAAGGCAGTAAACGCTACAGCCAGAACAAGACAAGACCATTCTTACAAGTACAACAGAGTGCCCCCACAGACCCTGGTTTGCATGGATTGTGCCGAGCACAAAACAGCCACTTCTTCACAGTAGAGATGGATTTATTCTTGGCAAAAAAAAAATTACATGGTGGGTCAGATCTCAGAGACATTCTGGCGTCTTCAAGAGGGGTCAAGAACTTCCGTCCCGTAAGACTTACTGAGAAACAGAAATGAAAGGACCTCTCTCTCTATTCAGTAGCAGAGATTGAGACATTCTGTCAAGATCTAAACACTTCTGCCATGCCTTTTCCCAGCACAATCTGAGACTCAAAAGCATTCTTGAATATGAAGGAAGGTTCATATCAATTTACCAAATTCAAGTCAGAAAGATTTTCCAATCTCGATCTACATGTCAGCCAGCCAGCAAAAATATGAATATCTGACAACTAAAAGAAAGTGCATTACCCAGTATATCCCCCCCACATATAAGGACTCTGAGAGCTGCATCAAAATTTGTTTTGTAATAATTTCTCCTTGAGACAGTTGATCTTTAGTGATCTAGGAAGTTGTGGATAAACCTCAAGAACTGAGAATGTTTTTGGTGCATATTCTCATTTCTCCCCAGGGAATCTTGATCTTCAGAGGAATATTAACAAGGAAGTATGTAAAATATTTTGTGGGCTGTTTATAACCTAATGACTCCAAATGTAACCTTAAATGCCATTCTGCAAAGAGTTACCCACATTCAGGAATTTGAGCAGAAGGAGAATGCTAGAGCCTCTCAGGCCAGCCACTTCTATCGCTCTTTCTGTAGCTTTGTTCAAGCAATTTCACATAACATGATTACCTTACATCGATTTCAGCAAAACACCGCCCAGAATGAAGCTAACATAAAGCTCACGGTTGCATTATTAGCTAGTAAAATAATTCCAAGGACTTGTGTTTGGAAACATCTGTTCACATATATAGCCAAATCTGAAAACCCAGCTTCAGTTCTTACCTTAACATTACTTAATGGTTTAAACTCGTGTTCTTCTGGAAAAGATTTCGAAAGAAATACTCTAATCCTTCATTATAAGACAAACATGAAAAGCATATGGTCACCACTGGGTATGCTTATTGTAAATCAAGTTACCTTTCTGGAAACTCAGTATATATTTGCTAAATGAAAACAGAACATCTCTTATGGCTTCACAATTAGAGTTTTAAAAGCCAAATGCCGCAAGAGTTGAGGTTTTCTTTGCAATATTAGTTTACTCAATTACACGTCCTGAAGGCTAAAAAAAAGTGTTTAAGGAGGAAAGAGTGTTACAATCTGTGAAGTTAATATTTGTGTTAAAAATACCCATGGAAAAATCTAGCTGTTTGCTTTCCAGAAGCCACTACTTGGTCTCCTCTATTTTTCAAATTAGAAGAGGCCTTTGCAGAATTATAAATAAAACACTGAAAGCTCCATGTGATTTACCATATGTAGTTTTTCAACAGCCAAGTGATTTCCCCTATCCCGTCCCCACTGTTCACATACTAACGTAGTGTTTGCCAAGTTTCAAGTAGAGTTGTGGGGTTTTTGTAAGCCAAATTTGTAAAACCAAGAAGATAATGATTTTGTTGATATCCTTTGATCAGAGATACAACTCATAAGCAAGACCAAAAAGGAAAATCATTATGTTTTGCCCTCAAATTACAAGGAATGTCATTGTGTCAGTATAGAAAATGTGGGAAATGGTGAGAGTGCAAACATTATCTTCTCTGAGTTTTTGAGAGAAGTATATGTAGCTAACCCACTTCTGCACACATTTCGAGACATAAAATAGCTCACTCATTGAACTAACAGGCAGACCTTACCCAAAAAGTTGAAGAGTTAAGAGAACATCTCAGTTTAATTCCTCCAGGGCTGCTGGCAGATGCAGCAGACAGGAAGATTTTCCTGTCTGCTGCTTTCCTCATTGCCTTCATTCCCACCACAATATCCAAATATCTGAAAGCCCAACATCTGAATGGCTCCCATGCTATGTATCACATCCAGAAGACCTGTGGAGGTGACCTGAAACCAGGCCTAAGGCTTTCTGAAGGGCGGGACACCTGGTCCCATCTACAAGGAGCAACACAGCAGGTAATTCTGAGCCAAGAGGGGACAGCAAGCAAGGCTGAAATGCATGTAGTGGGACACCAGAAAACATCCTCTGCCAGAGGAGAAAACAGAGGGCAAAGTACAGAACTGGTCTCCACCTGAACAAGTAGGGCAGCGCAACAAGGAAGACAAGAAAGTCACCTACCACGCAACATTAAGACTGCCACGTTAGACTGAATGCCCCAGAGCAAAGTCAGAGACATATTCTTCTCAGGACAACAAAGTATCTCTTTTCCAGTCTGAGCTGCAGCACAACATTCATTCCTACTGACCTCACTTTTCCCCTTGGATAAGGAACACACCTGTGGTACTATCTTGATCAATGCAATCACAAAAGGTCCTTCATTGCATGCAGCAGTTCAGCACAGCACCTCTGGCAGCATGACTGAACCTTGCACAGGGACACCCTGGTATTCTCGTGCTCAATTTGACCTACATCAAATCTTAGTGATATCTAAATACAACTTGGACTCCGGGAGTGGAAAAGGCATGCCTGGGGACTGCTGACAACCTGCAGCTTCACTCCACACAGCCCACGGTATGTGTCACGAAAACCTAGCACCAAGACTCAATATTAAGGCACTACACACACACCAGTGGGGTCTGAAAAGCCTGCTCAACCCTCATGAATGGTGGTGTTCTCTGGTCCAACTTATAGCCTGAAAAGAGAGGGGAAAGAGGTTCTGTCTTTATTCTTCGCAGTCCTGTTCAGCCATGCTCGACACCTGCCTGCCTCCTGAGTTTATGGTTACTCCCTGCTGCAATCTATTTCATCTGTTTTCAAAAAGATAACGCATTTTTTAACATTAGCTGGGGTTTTTTTGCAAGACAAATGATGGCCTTTATATAAGACAGAATTGGAACTCCCAAATAACTTGTGGTCCATTTTCAAACTGTATTGGACTTGACATTCACTGTTTTATTTTATTTTCCATCAGCAGAATAAGAATGGAATTTATCATATCAGAAGTGGAGTCAGAGTCATTAATATTTATAGATAACATCTATTATTTTACACTGTGCAAAAGATTTGACATGTTTTTTCATGCTAGTTCACTGTATTCCTGTTTGTGTATGTATTGAAATCAACCAGAATTCATACCTAAGTAAAAGATTACAGATTCCAGAAATGGACATCCCATTATTTTGTTTTTTGTCTGTAATGAGGGAAAACCAATACAAAGTTATCCCATTTGTGAAAACTAGCAATTGTTGATGATAACCGTATTTTTAGGGCAAATCTCCAGAGAATTATTGTATGTATTATTGTATGAATTATTGTATGTATTATATGTATCACATCCAGAAGACCTGTGGAGGTGACCTGAAACCAAATAAAAATATGGCACCTTCCTTTTATTTAGCCATGTCCTAGACCAAATACATATTAAAAAACAAAAGAAGACAACTGTAATTTCTTTTACTCTTCCACAATAACAAGGAGACTGAAAGCATGATTCACTCTAATAACTATCTGCAAAGGGTAGACTTCGTTGTTAACTATAGTAAGTAAACACCAGATTTAAATTTTCCCTTGTGACTTGCCCATCTTGCCATGACTCAGCTTAAAAAAAAAAGAGGTTTCCTTTGCACTTCAGTAACTTTTCCCTTTTAGTCTCCAGCAAAAACAAGGATGATAATTTATAGATTCCTAGCTACATACTGCTTCTGGCTGAAATCACAGCTACAAGCCAAAAAGCAATCAGAGACTTAAAATACAGACAGAAGTTGTTTAGTGGCTGGCATTCCTTTGCTAAGCCATAACTTCAATGCTGACTTTAGAAAGCAAATCAGCATCAAGGAAAAAAAAAGAGGCAGAAATATGTGCTCAATGCATCTGACATACTTGATTGTAACAAAATATTCTAACTAGGAAGTAATAAATATATTGCCAACAGTCTCTAAGATAACCAGGAAAATCGAGGCAGTAACTGGCATAAGGAATGAAAAGGAATGATCTCATAATTTCTCTTAAAGTGCCAAGAAATCAGAACTCCACACAACTGAAGACTTGTTACAGACTACATGCCTATGAAAACCTATTTTTAAGACCCATAGGGCTGGAATCCCTTTCACAAAGTGCCACAGTGATAACTCAAGTTCTATGTGCATTTTTCAAAATGTAATTCAATATATTTTTCTCCTGTCTCCATACCTCATTAATATGTTTTATAACTCCATGGCACATGATGGATGGGAAGCTACGTGACAGCCTTTGGGGTGGGGAAGCCAACTCAGATCCTAATTTCTCCAGTCTGGAGCACAAGAAAGAGAACACTTGTACTGGCTTTCACGTATCTCTTCTGCACATCTTGAGGTCTCTGCTAACAGATTCTAACCACCAGGACACCAGAATTCATACTTCAGTATCTCCACCTTCTTTCCTGAATGACTGCAGCTGATTCCTGATGAGCTGCCAAGGTGGTCCCTGAAACAAGCCAGAGCACTCAGAAACACTCAGGGAAAGGCTGGAAGAGGCGGCTGCAGGCAGATCCCAGCACGCAAGGGGTCAGCCCCTGGCTGCCGGGATACAGGAGGCTTTCCATATCCCAGCACATCTCAAAGAGATTGCAAGGATTTCCCAGCTTTAGAATAACGAGTTGACAGGAAGGAACCGCAAAGCTCTGAAAGCCTGTGCAGCTGAACTGAACCGTTTCCAGCTCTCCACAGACTGGGGAGCGAACAGTCTGATGAGTTACCGTAAGTACTGGATTTTATTCTAAACTGAAGTCCACACTTCTTGACCAGAAACCTCAGATTAGAGGTAAGATTTGGAAGTGAAGCTTTATACAAACATTCTGACATGAACACTGGAAGAAACATCAGCCAACTAACCATCATGCTTTAAGAGAGCAGCTGCCTGGAAGAATTTGAATACTTCATCCAAAAGTGTTTCTGCTGCCATTCAAAACCCTCTCCTTGCATTTCCAATATCAACATTTCTTTCTTTTCAAAGTCTGTGTCTTCCTGTACTTTCTTCAAAGGCTCTCAATTTAAAAGCCATAGGAAAGCACACCAAAATACCAGACCTGAGTAATGCATACACTTCTCTGCGACGCAAGGTCACCTTTCCCTGGTACATCTTCTGCAGCAAACCACACGCTCCTCTGGGAGGATGCTACTTTTACTCCTTCTAAAACACCATATATGCTGACAAGCATATACAGACACTAACACAAGCGAAACAGAAATATTTGCTATAGAAAAACCTGGTTCTGGTCTTTATTCTCCACTTGAATCCATAATTCTGAATAGCAAATTCTCTATTTTTAGTTTAAACGACAAAATGTAAATCCTGAAAGACATTAGGAGTATAAAAACACCCATTACTACTTTGGACTAGATTTGAACTGGTGACCTAATGATGTGACACTTGATAGTAACTATCTCTGATCACAGAGACTTGCATCAGCAAATACTTAAATACCAGTAGATGATACTTACTGGGAAGAAAAGAAAAGCTTTAGATAAATGAAATCTTCGCATATAAAGGATTCTAGATTTGTGCAATTTTAACAAGCAAGAAAAATATAAAGACCAGTCATCAGATTCCTGTGAGTTTCTGGAAGATCCTTATATTGCAAGCACACAACACATAACTTTGTAATAAAAGTCACAGCTTGCAAAGCTCAATGTTCACTGCTAGGCTGGGTTAAACACAGCAAGTCCAAAAAGTCTCCCTTGTATTTTTAGAGATGCACTAAAAATCAAGACACATTTTGGATCAAAAAGTACAAATACCTCCACTTTGAGTCAGTGTATTAAAACCAAGATTTTCATGATCTGTGCATCAACTACATCGCACTGAATATGCAGAGCCTGGCATCTAACCCCTGTCCTACAGGAACTATTCAGGCTCTTTGCAATCCGTGGACCTTGCATCACCACCCTGGTGCTGGGCCAGCAGAGCTGGGTGCCAGTCCCGATGAGGCAACCGGGTTTCTCACCTGGTTTCAAAGAGGCATCGGCTGAAAGCAGCCATCAAGTTTCCTCTTGAAGTGAAGCACCCTCTAATATTTTATTAGCTTGTAAAGATTTCACAATGGTACATCTGCCAGAGAGGCAGATAGAGCCAAAAGCACTGTTAATGATTCCCATCAGAGGGTAGATCCTGTTTAACATTTTTAAAGAAGTACTGCATACATGCAGGTGCTCCATTTCATTGGAGAGTCTCCCCATCAATAGCAATACCTTTAATCTCCCCGATGAAGAATAACACTCCCTTGAAGAGCAATCGGCTGCTTTCCCTGCACATCAGCCGCAACTGTGACCATTTCTACAAAGGGGCTCTAGAGAAAAAGCATCTGTACAGACAGCTATCTGCCTGCCTGGGGGATGCAAGGCCTTTTGTTGGATTTGTTTTGAGGCTACAGATGTACTTCAAATGCCCTACGCTCATTCAGCCACCTGGACCACACCAGCCAAAAATCTTATGCCATCCCCATGAAGACAGTTACATTCTCCAGTTTGCACCCAAGGGTGTGCAATTTAAGGCTTGCTGAGAGAAGTTGCTTATCACATTTAATTTTAATAATATCACACATAGCATTAAAACAATTTTGAGAAAGAAAAATTTAATATAAATTACAAAGGCTGGTGATAAATCTTCCAAAAGCATCCAAAACCATCACAGTAAAAGCTTGTAATGGTAAGCAACTTGGTCTCAAAAATGTGCTTCTGATTAACCCTTTTGCAGCTTCAAAAAGATACGATCTCTGTTGTTCCTAAGTGTATCTGCCATAGCTTGCCAAGGAAAGCATGAGCAAGCAGCTTCAAAGGCAGAATGACGTACCTAGGGCAGTAAACCCTAATCCTCCCTGTGGAAACCACGCAACTGAACTTAGTCATAAAAAATGGGATTAGAAATTCTAAAACAAAACAAGAGGTTGAGGGAATCAGCAGTCATCCCGAGCTCATGTTGAAAATATTGAGCAACATTTCATTTGGAACTATTGCCAGAGTTGATAAAGAAGAGCGTAAAACCAGCATCTCACACAGGAAACCTTTAGCGGATGGGGATAAGGAACAGGGTACCCAGGTCAGCCTAAAACCTTACACGGATGGTGGCTTGGCAAAGAGCAGAAGTGCCAGAGAGTGCCCCAGCCATCATCCCTACAAATTCAAGTGCACAGACCCCTGGCAAAAGGTTTCTGTGATTTGACCATAGGAAACATGGCCTGGATCAAAGCAGACAGTGCTTTGACAAAGCGTTGGCTCATGTGCCGGGGCAGAGTGAGAACCTCTGGGAAGCGGTTCGGGAAGCAGCGCATTATTCTTTCCACAGTTTGTAGTGTCATGCAAACACATGTATACAAGAATGTTGCAACTGCTCGAGTGACCATCATCGCTAGCGTCATACAAAGCACATGGCAGAAATGCAGAGGTCAGGATTTCTGAATCAGTTCTCCAAGGAGACACAATTAACATGACTTTGTGAAGTTCCCCACGTTTCTCGCACTGTAACTTCCTGGACAGCAGCACTGCAGATTTTCCAGTGACCGGACCTAACCCAAATTACATGTTTACACAACCCACGTGAAATTCAGGTTGTGATGAATGTGTGTTTTCATTCTGGGACAAGAGCTGATTTTCTAGCTCAAGACAGTCTTTCAAAAGTAAACCATGTCTGCACATCGAGCCAGGATGCGTAGAGAGATCCTAAAAAAACAATTAGCTTCAGTGAGCTTCCCCGGCCTTCTCACTGCCAAAGGAGCTTCATTAGCAAGTACCAAGTATTCAAATCCTGATCACTTCAACAGATAAAGAGAACACAAAGACTTGCATCAGGAAAAGGAAGGTGGTGGCAGGTACAAAGGAGACAAACAAGGAGAGAAAAGAATACCTTGAGTAAAAAAAAGGCAGATTGTCATGATCTAAGTGCTGATGAAATCTGCTCCTGATCAATATGGAATGTGACCATAAGGTACAAGCCCACAGTCTGATGACAGAGAACATATTCTCCTTTTGATCATTCTCTAGTGTCAATGGAAACCCACTGGGGCTTGAAGAGATATCAAGTCCTTGAGAGATTAATTTCTAATCTGGCACACAGACTGTGAGTGGAAGTAGAAGTGAGCTTCCACCTCTCCTCCCCAGGCCCAGGACGATCACTTCCATTTAATGAAGTCTGAGTGGCTGGATTTCAGTGACCTCCCTCCACTTTCTCTCTGCCCACCCACCAGGCTCTTCTTTCTTTTAGAAAGACACCCACGCCTCCTCACCAAAATGAAAAGGGAACAGGACAAGAGAGACACGAGGTGCTTACACACAGTTCTTCATGCCAGGCAGTACAGCACAGAGCTGTCCAGATTCACAGCAAGAGCAGAACGGCTCCGTTATATTTCATTTACTATTGACGCTGCCATGCGAGTCCTTTCTCCCGTGCAGCCTCACAGATGCCAGCAGAGCCCTGCAGAAGAGTGACCTTGGAGCAACAACCTATCCTACAGTATTACCAGATAGTCCCCAAACCAAAGGTTGTGGCAGTTTTGATTAGAGAAGATTGGAAACTGCTTATCTAGAAGGAAACTGATGTCTGCAGGGAAAGCACAAAGACACTCAAGGATCACTCTGTAGAGCCCCTCTGAAACCTCAAAGGTAACCAGAACTGCTCACAGACCCAGAGCAACTACGCAGATTCAGCTTCCACCAGCAGCAGTACCATGGTCAACTGGGACAAAAAAAGTAAAAGAAAGGGAAGTTAGGGAATTTCACACTCTCCGCAGTCTCTTGAAAGATGAAAGCAAAGAGGGGATTTATTTTTTTGTTTAAGTAGTTGCTTAGAAGCTCAAGGGGAAAAAAAAAACCACAACCAATTCTTAGTTTTCCTTCTGTATTTAGGCAGAGACTTTTTCAGTATTTCCAGTGTTGCAAAACAGAAGACAGAAGAAAACAAATCTGCTTTGACTACACAGAAGTGCCAACCAAAAAAAAAGCCACAAAAGCTTGTATGAGTATGCACACATCCTTAAAAACAGATGCACCTATCAAAGCATTGTTTAAAGTTTGCCCAAGTTGACAGTCTAACTGAACTCTCTGTACTCGCTGTTAAGAGCAATTTTACTCAAAAGTAATAACCGGGATTCAAACCAAGTAAGAAATAATGAACTTGGTTTTAATTGGTTTGCAAGAAACTCAATTTGCAAATGCTACCCTTAGCCAGCTATTGAATATACAAGTTGACAGAGCCCAGAAGGCACTGTGATGAGTGACTTAAGTGGAGGCACCCTACACCCACCAACATTCCTACCAAATGGATATGAAATCTGCAAGAATTGTTTTTATTTATCTTACTAAAAGCCTTTCTTGGAAGAGCTGGAAAAAATTATTTCAGATGGATTTTTCAGCTGAGAACAAAGTTGTATTTATTATAATTATGCACTCTCCAGTGTGGTCTGCCTCGCTGAGAAAGAACATTAAATTCAGCTGCGCACGAACTCACGGAAGTGACCTTTTGAATGAAAATGCTGCAGCAAGAGACTTGTAGAGCATTCTCACTAAATAATACCCTACTGTCTGTGACTTGCACATTAGTGCTCAGACCACTGATTTCAGCTGCTGCTTACACAGACACAAGTCCACATGAGGTCAATCCACTGAGCATAAATCGTGTTTGCTGCAGACTACAATATGGAGAACTGTACTTGGGAAACCATTCATAGTGTCCAGTCCAGTATGGTTTTATGAATTTTTATTAACCATCATGCAGCAGCATAACCTTGCAAGGCACTTTAAAGAGGTCTTTTCTGCAGGACACCCACTATCTCATTTAAATAAGAGGATCAAAGCTGTTATTGACACAAACTGAGCAAGTAATGAGAGCAACAACTGCAAGGATGAACACCCACCACCCACGCAGAAGCAGCCTGCTCCCTCTTTGCAGAAGAACACAATGATCGTCTGACAGGCTTCTGCTGTATGGAAAGCCCAAGCACTTGGGGAGAGCGGCAGATTAGCACTGAAGAACTAGGAAATCAAACTCGAGGGTTCATTTCATCACCTAAATGAAAGGTGAAAGGTAAAACAGCAAGAGATACAAGACACGTGCTTGTTTGGAAATGGAGGATGTCTTTTTCGCATGCAAATATAAAATGTCCTCCTTACACACATCAGATCATCTTCCTCTTTGCAGAAATGTTGGGTATTATAAAAAGTATCCCATCCTGCATAGAACTTAAAACAGATGTCTGAGCCTTCCCAGCAGCTGGGTTGCTGGGCAGTCAAGTTCCCCGCTGCCAAACAAAGCACAGCAAGCTCGCGTGCTGACGTCCACATCTCAGGGGCACTCGGAAGCCACTGTGCCTGCCCGGCCCAACGCCATCCCATAATGGACAGGACCTGCTGGAAACCTGCTCTGGGCTGCCTCTCCCTTCACTCTCCGGGGTATGGATGGCAGGTTCACCACCACCCAAAGATTCTGGTGTGCAGTTCAAAGGTCTAGAAAAGAGACTACCGCGTTCTAAGCATCTGAGGATTTTTCAAGCCAAAATGCAGCTATCAAAACAGTTTGCACCGCCAGTTTGTGTTCCGTACTCCTTTTCCAGATCCTGCATTTGCATTTCAGCAACCTTGCTCTCATCTCGCAGCTCTGCTCGGTCAACCTGCTGGTTTAGTCCCAAGTCTGCATCTCTGTGTGCTGTTGCCTCCAAGGGGAAATATGATACAAGAAATTCAACTTGAGTTGCTAAGAAGGAAAAGCTTTCGCTTGGACTATTCATTTTCTATGTAGTAAATATAACATATGCGATTTGTGAGGTGCTTGATCCTTGTCTGTCTTCACATGTTGATTATTTACAGTAATGCTTTCCAGACAGAGAACAACAGTCCCCACACCAAGTACAGAAGAAACCAAGAACAATAAAACTGTATCTCAACAATTAGGTAAAGTTTGACCATAGTACTTGAGGGCATTAAAAACCTTTGGACCAAAACCTTGCAGAAGAAAACCAGGAATTTCTTGGTTAATAATTACTAATTTAGACTTGAAGACTCTCATCCAGACCTCCAGCTGAACAGGGAAATTACACAGTATTTATACACCTGGTACCACACAATCTCCCGGTATTTTGATATAAAATCCCCACAGTTCATAGTACAGTCACCATTTTTATGTCCCCATTTTAGATGAAAAATGTGAAATTATTTCCTTAATATCATATGGTAAGCTAGGACCAGAACTGAAAAACTGAGGGTGAATTTATAAAAATTATTTTGCAAAAAGTACTGGTGTGTCAAAGCACGGACTCAGGAGCACACTGTGGCTTTTAAAAATCATTATTTTTTATAATTTTTTATAAATTCACCCTCAAGAAAAACCCCCAAACCAACCAACAAAAAACTAAACCCAAGAAATTTCCTTTGAAAACTGTTTTTTTTTTCCTATCATTTACCTTTGCACTAATCCTTTGGGTTAAGTAAACTATGAAGACACTTCACCCTCAAGAGCCCTCACCACTGCAGAATATGCAAGATACCTCCTGGCAGGACAGGGGAAAAGCCAACAAACATAGAAGCAGTCGGTGTAAGAGCTGTAAATGAACAAGTTAATGGGCTTTCTTTAAAAACATTAGTTAAAAGCATAGACAAGTTTTACCTTGCACTCTATCCTGAAGGAAAGTGCCTTCAGAAAAACTGTTGGCAAGCAGTGCGAGAGAAGAGCTAGTGGTAAAAAGAGCTCTCAAGCAAGGACACAAATAAGCAAAATATAGGGTCATTTATTTAAGAGTCTGTCCCAACTTGTAAAATGTCACTAGAACTTAAGGTTTCCAGATTTGTAAACTTAACTTTTCTGTACTATCAGCGTGATAATGGCTACATCAACCGCAGCAGCTCACCCAGCCTTCAGATTACACTCACACAAGACATGCGGTTTCATGGACACAAATACACCATCCGTGTGCTTGGTTCCAGGAGATGAAGATGCAAGTGACACAGCACCCAGCCAGGCCACTGTCAACATCTTGTCTAGTGCTGTTTTCCTCTCCTGCAGATCTCTATGTTCTCAAGCCAAAGTGTTTGCTGCTTACATACATAAATTTAGTTCTCTTTTATTAGGACACACTGAACATACTTAATCCCTTGGTTGTGCTTCTAAACTCTTTTAGAGTACGATCATAGCAAGAAGAGTTTTGGTTACGCACTGCTAGATAACGCAACACAGACAAGAAGCCATCAGTGCAACACCTTCTGTTCCCCAAAGTTTATCTGCTCTGTTAAAGGCTGTGAAAGAGAGATTTATCTGGTCTTTGTCCATGCAAGGAATTCAGCAAGCCCTTACACTTCGTATCAGCCTGAAGTTACATGCCAGCAAAGGTGAAATAAGGCAACAACAGATTTGTATGGTCCCTTAATCTAAAGTTTTCCTGGCACAATGCTTCTCAATAAATACATGGCATGCTGCAAATAAAGGAGGACTGCTACTTCAGCTAGTCCATCTAGAAAAAGCAGACTACAGGTTTCAGGATGGAAAACAATACTGTGAAGAGCAAAATCACTCCAGACTTCCTGAATTCATCTTTTAATGAGAGGATGATCCTCGGACTTGGCAGTCAAGGGATGAGCCTAAGAGCACAAAACGGGCCCAAGGAGAAGAAAACTCCCGACTCTTGTTTCCACGGCACAAGCCCTCTCTGGTGGTTCAGCATTATCACATACTCTAGCGAGACCTGGGAAGGACAGAGATACAAGGACAGAGCAGAAAAGCAAGAAAATCAGTAAAACAATGAGCCACAAACATGAGAGCAATATTTAATAATCAAGTATGTGAGATGCCAAAATTTCCTAATAAGATGGGTAGGAAAACGGAGCAAAACAATGAGACAGAGGGAAAACAATACAGCTAGGAACAGGAGAGGAAAATTAATTAAGAGCTCTTATTTTTGACACGGCAATTTAAGACAGGCTTTGTTAGAGTCCAAGTGCTAAGCGTCGGTAAACGGAGACAATCAGCAATGACAGATGTCTGCAAGCCTGTTTTATCTAAGCTTCACGTCACAGGAGACTGGCGAGTAAAATGCAAGCTGTTTGTGAAGTTTGCTGCTTCTAAAAAGAAGTCAAAAAGACATGGTAATTTGAAGACAACACAATACCCTCACAACCCTCCTCTTTTCAGCATTCAGTGTTTGAAAAGCGGTCTGAAAACGAACAAATGAGACAACCAGTAAGGAAAGGATGAATTAATCACACTAGGGACCGAGACATGAGTCATGACCTTCACATGCATTCAGGTAGCTGCATTAAATGCTTTCTAAGCACAGAGGAAAGGTCTTTCAGATCATATCTGAAAAAAAGTCTTTCCTCCTCCCCCAAGAAGGAGGAGGAGAGCATTTTTGGTAATTTTCCCAATACAATTACAATTGATACACAGGATGAGATGGTATCAGCCCAGTATCATGGCCACTGTACAATGCCCATCACCTCCTCCAGCCTTTCCCCTGCTTCCCGGTTCAGACTGACCCCAGGCACTGTTTAACCCTTTCATTCCACACCAGTCACTCCCAATTCTCGCTTAGCTCAGCCAGAGAGCTCTAAAAAGTGCTTTTGCAGCAGGTTGCTAGTTCCGTGGGACCAATCTGCCCACAACCAGCGGGGTGGCTGTCACGGGGGATATTTTATGCAATGGCACGGCCTGATCTTCTGGAGGCGGAAGACATGCAGCTTCCATGGGCCATCATCCATCACCTGGGATTTAAAGAGGCTCCCACACAGAGAAAGAGGTTTAAAAAAACATGCTACTGCTGATACAGTGTTAACAAATAAAAAGTTTATTACAAAGAGTCAGGAATACAGAGCTTGTCAGGGGTGAGGATTTCTGCATTTGTTACAGTCTTTCCTTATCAGGCTTCTGGTGTGGCTGCCACAATTGCACCATTATTTGACTGAACAGCATTATGCCCGATTACGAGCCCCAGTTCCATATCAAGTAATAAAAAAAAGTCTCTTGTGGACAACAGTACTTGACCTACTGCTCATATCTGTGTGCTAGGACACAAGAGAAAAGAGTAAATCAGTTCTGCTCACTAAAAAGCGCCTCCACCGTCTGCTGGCACACCACTAATGTTCAAGTTTCCTTCCCGCTTCCAACAGGTGACGCTCGACACCTTTTGCACAGGCAAAGGTCAAGATGGCTGGTGAGATTCCTAGCAAAACACTCTTCGTAACTGTTTCTACAGCTGATCAGCCTTTTCCCCTTCAATTTGCTGTTCAGCCAGCAGAAGACAAAAAAGAAAAATGAAAGTAGTTCTGTAACCACGGGAGCTCCGTTAAGCTGACCTCCCGTCAATTTGTTCTGCAAGGCTGATTGACTTTGCAGGCTAGTGAACTGTGAGCTCCAACTGAAGCTTTTCCAGAAACCAGGGCATGTATCAAGTCAGTCAATGGAGCAACTCACAAATTTCCCAGTGCTTAATAACCTCGCAAGTGTAGCTTCTCAGTGATGTTTCCCTGTTTGTTTGGGGTTTTTTATTGTTGTTTTGTTTGGGGTTTTTTTGTTTGGTTTGGTTTTTTGTTTGTTTGGGTTTGGCTTTTGGCTTTTTCAAGATCTCTCTCTGCATATCTGTTTTCAGGAATTCTGTTGAAATCTTATGCATCTTTGAGGTCTCTTCCTACCAAATATAGTTCTAGTTGGCCAGGGGCTTCAAAATTAATTAATGGGAAGACAGACACTGATAAACATATAAAGCTCACCTCCTTCTGTGACCTGTCTTCTTTCCATTAACAAAATTCATTTTCCTGATAAAATCACTACTCTCTGTCCCACTCAAGGACTTTTGGCAAATCAGCATCTTAACAAGTTCCCTCAGTCTCAAGAAAAGACAACATATGGTTAGTTTTTGCTTTGATCATGACCCCTCCCAGACCTCAACCAAACAAAACCAGCCCTGTGGACCTCTGTTCTTGAGCTGCCTCTGAAATTTCCATCGCTGCCTTGCACACACCAGACCCAGAGATTAAATACAAACACATCACCACTAGAAGTAACAAACTTGCACCTCATAGTAAAGCAGAAGATTAAAGAGGAAATAAGGGAAAATCCTTTTCTTTACTGCTAGCAGATCTTTCCTTCCTTGAGGCAAACTCATTCCTTTGCTAGTCCTAAGGACCACACTCAGGATCCTGAGGTCTTGAACTGCCCTGAGGAGAAAAAAAGGTCCCTGTCCTCCTTCCTTGCTAAATGAGCACCCTTGAGCTCGTCAGTACTGGCAGCTGCTCCCCATACCCACCTACACCTCTACAACCCACCATCAGCGAGAGGCCAGCAGCATTTTGAATGGCAAAGGCTCTGCCCCTGATACACTGGGGATTTCTTCCATGCTCAAGCGGTCACTAGCTAGCAAGCTCCCACTGCACTGCCAGCACTTGGATTTTTTGTGTAGAAGTGCTTGGGAAGAAGGAAGAATTGGGAAACTGTATCTAAATCTCCCAGCACCCAGCTCTCATATCCTTTTTTCCCATTTGGACAGATCTTGGGCGATGTCAGGTGGACAGACAGTGGTTCAGTGGAGGAGGCCTGCAAACCAGCAGCACTACAGGCTGCCTCCAGGAAAAATAAAATCTCTCTTTTCTATTTGCAGGTGTCGCTCAGGGCACAACGTGCCAGGAAGCACCAGCCACGCTGGCCTTAAATGGCTCAGTCTGCCGCATCGGTCTGCCAGCATCACCTCGCTTTGCACCCAGCTAACCCCTCCTGCAAAGTGCTCCATTACAGTTTCACAAGCCATTGCAGAGACTATAGCGGTCACCTAAAAATAACACTGGGGGCAGTGATCCCACTGATAATCACATCATTAGAGGAGAATCAAGTTCCTCCTTGTCCAGATAAACAGCAGATCTCTGCAGCCCCTCAAGCCTTCCTTTGCAGTCAAGCTGTACCAGTGAAATCACAGAGAAGCATCATTTGTGACTGCCACATCAACATACATGCTCCTTGTCACAGGCAAGGTATGGGCATGCAATTCCTGCTTGGCAAGCCTGTTGTCTCCAGCCAGCTGTTATTTCAGGCATATTTGTTATGTTCACTGTTCACAGGCTCAGCCACACAAGCAATGGACTGTGAGAGCTCAGCTGCCACAGCACCCAGGTTTTGGTATCTCAAAACCTATCTTCTTAGCTGTGGGTTTTCTAATCACAGCAGATAGCAGGGGGAAGGAGGGACCTGACTTCCCCATCAGCATCTCTCCGTGAAGTCATCCGGGAACACCATCCCACACTCTCTGTTTGCTTTCTTCCGACTTGGAAGCACAGACCAAAACCTGGCTCAACCACGTTGTCCTGCAACGTGCAATGAAGCTCTCTGCCCTGCCGTGACTAATGGCCCTGCCTCCGAGACTGCTTTTGAGATGTCTCTGACATGCCGAGTCCTTCCCCCCACGTTGCACAAACAGCAGTGCAGTCCTAGCAGAAGCAGCTTGCCCGGTCATTTTGGATTCACAGACTCCCTGAAACAAATGCAAGTCAGGAGCGTGTACAGCCATAAAGTCTCCAGTTAAATGCATTAATAAGCTGGGAAGATTGCTATGCAGCCAACTGGAAAGGGCAAATTCTTAGCCTGTACCCTGTAAAAAGGGGCAGCTCAGATAAGAGGAGCATCCCCAAACCAAATATGCACATTGTCAGGAGACAGAACAAAAGGCCACGTGTAGCTTCATGTTACTAAAACTGCAGGACATGCCTGACAAGGAATCATTTGCGTAGGCACAGCCACGACCAAAGGGCACAGCATAGACCACACTGGATGGAGAACTAGGTCAGAAGATCACCAGACCAACTAATGCCACAAGCTAATGTCTGCTCAGTCCTGCCAACCCTCCCAATATGACTTAAAGGAAAGGAGAAAAAACAAACAAACAAAACACACAAGTGAAACATAAAGGAACAAGGTGGGTGGTTTGCATTTACTAAATATACTGCCCATTACCTCGGAGGATGTCCACGTATTTTCAGATTAGAAAGAAACACAAACTGTTACCCACATTAATGCCTTTCAAATACCACAGAAAGGTGAACTTGCATATAACGCTGGGTTAGCACAGGCTGACAGAGCTATATAAAAGAGAACAGTTCCCACTTTTACAAGCAGAAAAGCAATGGCTGAAGATGCTGAGGAGAGCAGCACTTCTGGGAATCGAAGTGAGGGGTTGATGGGTGTTTTAGCCAGAGTTGAGTAACTCTTGTGGAATTGTGGCCAAACATTGAGCACGTCCATCCTTGTGTCTCATTGGGAAGGTGGATGGTGGTATCACTGCTTTGGGCAGGATCCCTGCTGCCCAGCAGCCTGGTACCCAGCAAAGCCACCGCTTGGGGACAGCCAGTACTGGATGCTGCCACCAGTCAGATGAGGCTGACCTGGCCCAACCCAGCCTGGTGCGTGTGTCTCGGAGAATGGAAAAATCCCCAGCCATATCAAAACAACTCTGGCAGATGAAGCTTTCCAAGTTCCCCCCACAGTGTAGCACAACTCCACAAAAGCTGCCCAAGCTTATTCTTAAGGTAGTGTTATATTTTTGTTAATTAATATTTGAAGAGTGGCAGGGAAATTCTCAGAAAGGCAATTACAGGTTCCAGTCACGAAGCTGCTTTGACTATCCTGAAGAAAACTGCCACACTCCTCCCCAGGATGCACTGGACACTTTCAGACCAGGCTTTCCATCTTCTGCACAGCTGCAGAGGCACAAGGAGAATTCTCACAGCATTGCATGTAATTGTAAAGGCAACTCACAAACAAAAAAGTTTTAATCAGAGAGAAAGAACGTGCGCTATACAGATGAGACACTGGAGTTCACGGTGGTATAATCATTGCAGTACGAGCAGTCCATAATCCAATCTCCATAGTTATTTAGAGGTTCCTGTCCTGAACAAGTACAGGACGTACTTTGATCTCTGCTGCCTCCTGCCAAAACTGTGGAAATTTGCAAGCCAAAAAACAAAAGTCACAAAAATGTTATGGCAGATGAACTATATCCTATGGTCACACAAGCAACTCCCCTCCTGAATGACCTGATGCAATTTCAGGAGACAAGGAAGTGCAGTTGCAGCTGATTACCTTAATCAAAAAAGTTGTCTTACATTTAACAGATGAGGAGATGAGCCTTTCTTACACAAGGACAATTGAAACTTTACTGTTCAGTTCACGAACTACCTGAAGCGATGCTCTGAAAGGGCCCAAATGCAGCCGCACTCTTGGAGGAAGCCCAGTAACTCCATACTGGTGCAATCAGAGCTGTGGTCACAGCTGCAGCACAGCCTTGGACAGAAACTCGGTGTTAGGCGGGTGTTAGCCACAGCGACAGTCACGCTGAATTCTTCCTTAAAGCAAAGAGCTGTCTGTCCTCTTTGTCACATACGATGAATCATCCCTCAAGTCACAGTACTTCAACCAAACTCTCTAATTTGGGATGAAATGGGCCTTTAGGAAGACCGTGCTTCTGTCAGTGTTTGGCTCTAAACCACCTTACTAGAGAAAGACAGATTCCTCAGACTTGTCACATAGTTAACATTCACTCAAATCTCTTGTTTTTAAAGAAAACAACAGTTGAGAAAACTATGTGATAATTAAGCTGCAGGCGTGGGAAGCTGACAGATAGTTAAGGCGATCAAATAACCTTTGCTCTGCCCTGCAGAGACAAAATACATTACAAAATTGATCAAGTTCATTTTTAAAGATATTAAGGACTTACTTCCTTCTCCCTCAAACCGAGAGTGGAGCACCCATCTAAGGAGTGCAGTTAAGGCTATACATCTACAGTCAGAACTGTACATGGCTAGATTTCTTCTTCCTGTGACATTTATCCTGATTTTATTACATAATTGCAATATTTCTGCCCATAATCTACTGATAAACACTTCAACTCCAGTTAACAGAGTTTTGTGCTCTGATTACAAGCAAAACTGAAATAAACAGTCATGGAGACAAACTTGCACTCAGGATGGTGATGAGCAAATTATCTTCATCCTCCTCCATCCACCATCCCAAACCAACCTTAGTTAAATGAAGGGCCTTTGAAGATCCCAGGCAGCCTGGACTTATTTTAACCTGAAAAAATCAGACCCTCCTGCAGAGTACAGTGTGTTCTCGGGAATGTTTGTTCAGTGCGGCTAGGCAGTACAGCTCCACCTCCTTAATTATTTAGAGGACATATTTCCTGCAGCACCTCCCAGCCTTAGACCACCAGGTCTGGGGGCCAGTTTTTGCAGGCAAGGAGACACAGACCCTGAACAACAAGCTCTCCCTAACAGCAGAAGCCAGCAGGGCATGGCGGATGTCTGCAAGGTACATGGAACTGGCAACAGTCACAGGAGGCAGAAAGGGCAGCAATGATCTGGAGAGAGGACAAGAGGCAAATCCTGTCAGGGTTTCGGCTAGAAACACAGGAACCCTTGATGCTGAGACCTTCCAAGTCCAGCAGTGCCCCACTGCAGCTCTTCTCTACAAGCCCATCAGCTCTGAGGAAATCAGGCTCTAAGGCAACACCAAAGCAGACAAAGTTTTGTTACATGCTCATTTTCAAGATCCTACATTACCCCTGTCATTTTTGAGTGGGTAGCTGTCAGTCTCTAGTATGCAGCAAGATTAACACCAGTCTTTTGACAAACAGAGCCTATACTTGAGATCTAAAATAAACCACGAGAGTTTTATATAGATAAACTATGAAAAGAAAATGAGTTAAAGATGTATCTGTATCTAAGCCCTCTAAAGAAAACACAGGTGACCAAAGCTCTTCTCCCCGACTCTCATGTATTGTACCACTCAAGACTTATTATTTTAGGATTATTTCTGGTGCACTGACTGGAGAGGATAACCACAAGTCACGTATGCAACTATTCCACAAGCAACATAGCTGTATGATTTCTTTCACACCCTCCTCCCTTTTCCTTTCCTCCTTTTCTACTTCCTATTCCTTTCTTCTACCTGCTCCTTGACTAATGAACAAGCTGTACAAGGAAGGAAGCGTCTTTCAGAGTCTTCAAAGCAGGTATGGTATTTTTATTAGCACATATGGGGTTGAAGACTTTCACAACTTTTGTAGAGATAATCCTACCACCTGACCACTGCTCACAGCTGGAATGCCGCAAGAACCAGAGAGCAAAATGGACCTGAGATTGTGCTTATATACACTTAATTTACATGCCTCAGCCTGCAGCTGAAACAGAACAAGCACTAGGACTTCTATCTGTCAAAGGCAGTTGAGACAACGTGGAAAACGCACAGTTCAACACAAACCTGCACCTGGCTCCCTAGGGAGCAATGGCCACACTTAGCCTCAGTGCAGCTGAAGGAGATGTGAGATGGCACTGCCAACAAGGAATTACACAGCTTTTAGAGTGGATCTGGTGCTCTTAGTACCCTGAAAAGGATATCCAAAAGGGGGAAAACATCTGTAGTCACAGACAAGTTCCTCATCTCCTCCTCCAGCAGAAGCATTGGGAAGAATTTGCTGGACCACTTCCAGAAGGGATACTCCCCATCCGTACCCGTGTGACGTTAAGTATCGTGCAACACACAGCATCTATGACCTACAGTCACAGGTCAGCATCTCAGTGGTTCAGACCTTCAACAAATGGAAACTACAACTTGTACCTTATAAGAAATACACCACATCAAATCAGAAGTCATCATATTCGATCTATGTTCTACATAGGGTGAAAGAAACATCTTGACCCCATGAACAATAAGATCCAGGTTGTGCACAGGTCCTCGGTCTAGTACAGTCCTCTCCAAGTGACAGCGTACAGATCAAGGTGAGAGAGATCTACAAGTGTCTACACTGGAAGACCCAAGAATATCACTAGTACACATTGCAGCATAGTCAGGAAAGAGAGTAAAGAGATGAAGAAGAGAGAATCAACTTCATAAAACCCTTTCCAGGTATGAAAAAGGTAGTAAGCGGGTGGTCAAAGTCTACAAAGGCAAGGCCTAACTCCCCTCACCCCAGCTGAACCACACTCGTCTTCCTTTCCCCTGCACAGAGACTTGCACTGCACCTCTCCTCCACAGTTCCTGCCAGAGAAGACAAGTTCACCTGGCCTGTGCAAGTCCCATTTCCCTGCCAACCCAGGTCCTCTGGCCAGCTGCTCCATGGCCAACCTTCAGCTCATCTGAAACCTCCCCCACCCCTGTCCCCTCACAGGCCACCCTCTTCCTTGTCACCATCCCAAAAGACACATGCACCTCCACCCGCAGGCCCCTGGGCACCTGGCAGTTTAAGTCTTCTGCCCTCACTAGAGCCATCTTTCCATCTTCTCTAGTCAACACCCTTCCTCACGTCCTGCAGCCCCCCTGCCGTACAAAGCACCTCCAAGAGGCGCTGGCACCCGTGCCTGGATCCCTGAACCACCTCTCCATCCCCACGACACACAGGCACCGCCAAACTCGGGTCTCTGCATCTCCTCCGGCTTCACTTAAGCCAAAGGAGCTCCCCAAACCTCGGGCAGGCCCCCAAGAGCCTCTTCCCCCCGCCCCAAGAGCCCCTTGGCACCCCAAGTAGGCTCCCACCCCTGCCAGCCCAGCCTGACCCCACACCCTAAAGCCAACCTCCCTCCCCCCGGAGAGCACAGCCGCCCTCGGCCCAGGGACACAGCCCTACAGCACGGCACGGCCACAGACCCCCCCCTCCGGCGGCACCCCGAGGGCAGCCCCTACCTGGGCAGGCTCCACGCTGGCGGGCAGCCCCTCGGGCAGGGCCTGGAACAGCAGCAAGGCCATGGCGGCGCGGAGCCTCCTCGCCATCCCCCCCACCCCCCGCTCCCCGCCTCCCCAGCCCGACTGCGGCCCGGGACGGGAGCCGAGGGGGCACCCCGCTCCCGGCCCCGCCCTTGTCGGCCGCCTATTGGACGGGCGGTGCGCCGCTCGGCTGGCCATTGGTTCAGCCTGCTGTCGCTTAGGGCAGAACAAGGAGGGGCTGCGCTCAGGGAGCTGCCATCTTGAGTGTGGCGGACCGGGGAGAGAGCGTGGGATGGCGCCAGGTCTGCCATATTGTGAGTGGCGGAACTGGCTGGAGAGCGGTGTGGGGAGCTGCCCCTTGGTCCTGCACCCCCAGTGCAATGCACCCCCGCGGGCAGAACTGGGCATGGCAAAAAGGGGGTTCACAAGCACCCTCTGGCCTGCCACAGCCTCCCTGACACTCCTACAGCAGCCAGGCACGCATCCCCCATTCACCTGGTCGCACCTGGTTACTGTGATCCCTGCTCAGCCTGCGCCCCAGTGCACCCAAAGAGTTCCCAATCCAAACAGCCTTCCCGAACCCGGAGCACACGGGGGAGCTCGACATGGACAGGGTGCTCAAAGGGGTCTGGCCTCGAGGCGCCCAGTGGGCAGCCACACGTGGTTATAGGAGGACTGTGGAGAAGAGGATCTGCTGCCATGGTCCCAGTGTGTCCCCACACCACGGTCCCTCACCTGGGCTTGCGGCCCCAGGAGAAGTGGGGACACTGGGACTTAGGGTTAATTCGCAGCTGGGAGGAGGTGGCCCGTGTTTCTGGTGCAGTGGCTTTTCACACCACCACTCACTGGCGTGCCAGGCAGCTTCTGTGCTGGATTGGCATGATGAGGTTCATCAGATGCTTGGATAACACATTAAGAAAAGCCAGAAAAAAATAATCGACTTAGCAGCTTATCTCCTACCCTGGTGTTTTTCACTCAGGGCAGTACTTGGGGCACACCTAACCCCACCACATCAGCTCACTTGCCTGCAGCTGGCGTGGGCTAACACGTGGTATGCACATGCACCCTGCTTGCTCCTCTCTCCACAGGCAGACAGTTCACCAGCCTCCGCTGGCAAGGAGCTGTGATCCAAGACTGCCTGCTGGGGCTGCTTATGGCTCAGAGGAGACCCCCAGCCTCCCCAGCCCTTCCCCAGGCTCTGCCACGGCCCAACACAACACCTTTGATCTGGTTATCATTTTAAGGGAGGTTGTAAACATACTGAAGCGCTGACATTTCAGCCACGCACAATTATTAAAGGAGATTTATTCCCGTTCCCAGCTGGCTCTGAAATTAGGGGCACAGCAGGGAGAAGGCAGCAAATGCACATGGGACAAACCTAGATCAGATATGACTCATCGCTGGAAAGCAATTAACACTCACAGCTCTTCCCAAACAGGGATGAGTCCAGTTCTGACTCTTTGCAATGAAGTTTCCTTCCCATTGGAGCAATGGGAGATGGAGGCAGAGCTGGCCAGAGCCACCCTTGGTAGCACAGGGACTTGCTGGCTGTGACCCCTCTGCTCCCAGCAAGGTCAAGGCAGGCTGGGGAGTTACTGTGGTTTTGGGGAGTGCAGGCAGGCACTGGTTGCAACAAACATCTCCTGACACTGGAGCAACATGAGCTGTTGAGATTACTTGAATTCTCCAGGGGAGATTCCAGCTACAACCTAGAAACCCCGCTGAGCTGAACTGTCAGCTGGCATAAATCCATGTCGATGTGAAGAGAGAATCCACTGCTATAAACTCGAGTGGAAGGTCTGGCTTGAGGATGGCTTGCTGATCCTCTAGGCCCAGAGCAACCCTCTTCCTCTGGCCAAGAGCAACAAACTGTGCCATGTCCCACTCCCTGGGGTGGGGGAGAGCTCCTGCAAGATGTCAATAGCTTTTCAGATCCCTCCATCACCCCTCTAGCATGTCTAGGGGTAGGAAAAATGGAGTGACAAAACCACAGAGGCTTTCCCAGCATGGTCCCAACCTTGGCTTCAGGTGGCTGCTGCAAATGCAGGAAGGGTCAACAGCAAGAGCGCAGCCACGATGTGCAGGGGAAGAGCACATTTAGGGTGAGCAGCACATCATTTTACAAGCACCCCTGTGCTTCCAAGGCTGCCAGAGGTGCCTTGGACTCAAACACAGCACAGGCTGCTACAGGTACCTTTCTGAAAGGGCTCAAAGCAGTTTGGGGTGTAGGGCAAGAGCAGCTTGAGTTAAGGAGCTTAAGAAAAGCAGGGATGTCTCCTTGTGGCTTCTTTCCACTCCCAACAGGAGTGACATCTGTTTCATTTCATGTGCTTATCTATTTTAACTGCACATTAACAAGAGATCAAATAATGCCCAGGGAACAGATACACAAGTTTGAACATGTTTTCCTATTTTCTGCTGACCTACTAATTATTTCACAGCTCTTGTGCAGCTTTCTAGCTGTAGCTACATGTGGTTGGAGACATTATCCACTGCCTGTTGTTGCAGCTTGGGCAGAAGCAAACCTGCTGTGGATACAGCTTGGTTCTTCAAAATGTATGTTTGGGTTTGGCTGTTCTCTCTGTAGGAGTAGAGTGGTTAATACCAGAAAGCCCTTTGCAGACCCTGGGTCTCCACTTGGGCAGACAACTGATGTGGGGATGCTGCAGCCCTGTGGGATCTGACATGCACCCCTGGCTGGAGAGACCAGCATGGACCATCCACTGAGCCATGGGGCTCTCTGAGAAGCCATGTCTTAGAAGCATGCAAACATCTTAGAAACTTGCTTGTCCCACTGAGAGATGTTCATCAGCAAGCTGAGAGCCTGGATGCAGGTGGCTGAGAACAAGGACTTTAGCCCAGGACTTGGGCTGAACTCTGGGGCCCCCTTCTCCTCTGTAAATAGGCTGCAGCAAACTCAAGCTGCTCTTCTTTGGGGTAGGAGAGGCCCCATGACAGACCCAGATTAGCATCATGCAAATGCTACTTGGCCAAGACAAACAGCACCCATGGGTGTAGAAGGGTCACCCAGCATCATCCCCCTAGCCCTTCCACTGGGATGAGAGTCACCATGAGCACAGCACTGTCACCTTCTCTTTGTCATTTGCTTCAGTACTGTTTACAGCCCCAACAGCCTCTCGGTGAAGGCTTCATGGGTTGCACAAAGGCTTCAGGGCTTGTGCCAGCCCTTGTAGAGCCTCACGGCTCTTCTTTCTCCTGTCCCTGTGCAGACCCTCAGCCCGGTGCCCAGTCAGTCACAGAGCCCTGCCCAGGGAACGAGACACCCAGAGAACAGTGAAAAGCAGAACTCACAGCTGTTTGTTTGGGTTTTTTTAAAGAAAACAAAAACAATCACTGCATTTTATTTTTTTAATCTTCTTCTCTGTTGTTTGCAGTGCTGCTAATCAGAACCTGAATTAATGCCTCAATAACTTTGTGATTGCTATGACTCCTTCCTCCTGTCCAAAGGGGCCTGTGGGGACAGTGAGACGCAGGACAACAGTGATGTCTGGCTCTCATGCTCAGAGGAAGGGGTAGATTGCAAACATTAGATCTTAAAAACAATTATTTGTTTTTAACAACAACAACAACAACAATTTCTCTCAATTGTGGCAATCGCAAAAAGTGAATAAAACCTGAACCTGAGAGCAAGGAAGGCATGGTCCAAGCATTGGTCCCTGGACTTTGAGGTGGTCCCTGTGCAGAGAAGACAGGTCCCTTCCCACCTGCCAAGGCGGGATCCAGCTCTTGGTAAGAGGCCACTGCGGTGGTTTAAGGCAACAATGTGGTTTGGTTCCTGGTAGAAGACATGGGTGATAGCAGGGCACCTGCTGTCAGAGGTAGGACTGTGCTCTGAGCCCGGTGGGAGAGAGCCTGATGCCTCGTGGGGCTGATCCTCAGACAGAGCAGACAGATCCCTCCCGCGCCCAGCCAGAGGAAGGCATGGGAAGCGCAGCCATCACCCAGGGCAAGAGAGAGGTGGGGAGGCAGGGACACAGGCAGCAAAAGATGGCTCAGGACAAGCCAAGATGCTGCAAGCTGGGCATGCAGAGCCAGATCCTGCCTCTCTGGGGGAAGGAGTTGGCAGAAATGATACTGGGCTGGGGCGGGCAGATCTGGTTCGACCATGCCTCCGAGCCCTGCTCAGGGGACATAGGGCTGGTGGTGGCAGGGGGCCGGAGGGGTGCAAAGACTCCTGAGGCAGCATCTGTTCACAGTCCCTTGTTGAAATAGACGTGCAGCACTTCATCCCTGTGCTTGGCCACGATGCTGTCGCGTAGTTCTGGCTCGAGGTCAGCCAGCGCAAGGGAGCTGTGGGGAGAGGGGACAGACACTGAGATGTGCAAACCTCCTCCCTGACCACCAGTAAGGACACACTCCCTCCCAATTGCCATTTAAGGTCCCTTGCAGTCCTGGGATCTTGCAGGCTTACACCAAAACCAGCACCCATCCCTGGCACCCACTACCCCCAGTACTGGGTGCAGAGAGCTGCCCATGGCACTGTGGGTCCCATTGCTCCCAGAACAGAGCAGGGGAGGCACATGCTCTCCTGCTGCCCAGAGCACCAGCAGACACGGACAGACACTGTTTTGGGTTGAGGTGCCCACCATGCCTCTCGTGGGATGGGCAGAGAAGAGCCAGGGGAGGAGGAAGGCTCGCAAGGTCCTGCACAGGAGGGAGAAATAGTGGGATAGGTACCATCTCTGCGGGAACAGGGCACAGGCTGCTGGCACCATGAACAGGAGGCTGCAGGACAGAGAAGAGCCAGTGTTAAGTGTTGGGGATCCCAGCCCATTTGCACCCCCAGCTGCAGGGATGTCAGCCCCAGAGTGCTGCTCAGGCACCCATGGAAGCCACGCTCTGAGCACCCACAGCCTTTTGAGCAGTGAGATACTTACAAGCCCCCGCTCAGCAGCACTTGCAGAGGCATATGGAGCACCCGGATCCGCTGCAAGGGAAGAGCAGGGAGTGAGTCCCCAGCCTTGCTGCAAGCCCTGCTCACAGGGTAGAGAGACTTCTCCCCTCAACAAGGCTGAATGCCCAACACCTCCAGGAAGCCACTGATCCCTGCCATCCTCTCGCAGCCTCTCCATGTCAGAGAGACATTTGGTGTACCAGTGACTCAAACGGGGCAAAACAAGCCAGACTCTGCAATGCCCCCATTTCATTCCCAGCATCTTGGTGGCTGAGGAGCAGGGCTGGGGCACTGCAGGACCCGCTGGAAAACTGTGGCAGGAAAAACATGGGCTTACCTGCATGAAGGCGAATTTCTCCAGCCGCTCCATGATGACGGGCAAAATAACTAGGTGCAGAAAGAAGAGGTCAGCCCTCCCCAACAAGCCAGCCCATGGGGCTGCCCCAGCAGGACCGTCATCCCAGAGGCTGTGGCAGTGGCTGTTTGTGCTGGGAGCTGCTGGCTCTTCGCTGACAGCAGGGATCGGGCACAGGAACCCCATCCATTATCTAAACATGCTCTGTGGTCCTTGTGCTCCCATCCCTCCTGCTGGGCTTGCTGCACAGTGAGGGTCTTGCAAGAGCAAGGGGATGTGGGGCTGTAGGCTCAGAGGGCTCTGATGGATGCAGCAGGATGAGGAGACCAGCTCCATCAGTGAGATGAGACCAGATGTCACCCAGGATGCAGGGCCACCCCCCCATCTTCCTCCCATGGGGTATCCTGAGACAGAGCGGGGCAAGGCAGCAGGTCCCAGGGGAGCCCCAGTCTGTCCCCCTACCATCCCACCCCACACTCACTCATGCCTGGTGCCGCCATGGCGATCCTGGAGACCACAACCTGCGCGATGCCCTTCACCGCCGCCCTCTGCAAGCAAGACCAGCAGATGAGTCCCCACCACACCATGCCCTGACCTGGATCCCCATCCTGAGACTCACCCTGGAGCGGCCGAGCTCATTGTTGTCCTTGTCTGTCACCGTCACTCCATTGATAATCTCCCTGGTGGGGAGAAGCAGCAGTGAGTGGTGGCTGGAATGGCTGGCGGGTCACGAGGAGGACACAGCAGTTGGGTGAGGGGGTGCCAAGGGGTCTCCCCGTGCTGTACTGGCACAGGAGCCCTGCTCCAGGGCTGCAGTGCCCCGGGGTGCCGCAGTCCCCAGCCCAGCCGATGCTGCCATCTTCAGGGCACGTCTGCAAACAGGGTCTGGCTGTCCAGACACCCACCTGCGACCTGCAGCCAGGCCAGGGGACAGTCCCCCACACAGCACCCCAGATCCCCATGCCATGACCCCCAGGGGACCCCAGGCAGCAGGCACAGATCTATACACAGGCCTCATCTAGGGAGTCCCAGCACCAGGACATCATGGACTGGGGCTCTCCCATCATCACATGCAGAAGGCCTTTGGGTCTGCGGGATCTTCCAGCCCAGACCACAGAATGGCTATCCTCACCCCAAAATCCCCGTCCTGCTCCACGCGGAGGCTGAGCCGCCCCACCCCACACCCTCCACCAGAGAACCAGCACCATGAATGCACGGACCCTGGCTCACCTCCCTCTCATCCTCCCACTCCCTCCAGCCCCCACGATGGGAAACTGGCAGAGCAGCCAGGGAGCCCCAGAGCCTGGCTGCCACTGGCTTGCCTTTGGAGGAAGCCAGGTCCTTTGAGCGCCCTGGCCACAACTGACACTTACTGCTGCCGCATCAAGGGGAGATTGACACAGTTGGCAGCAGCCACGGCTGCGAAGGGAACCCATCGGGCCAGCAAGGGGGGCGCTCGCTGTGGGAGACAGGCTGGCATCAGTGCGGGAGAGGGCATGTGGGCAGTTACCCCAGCCAGTCCACTCCCAGCATACCTTGGTGTAGAGGTTGAGTCCCACCGCAGTGGCCAGGGCTGTACTGGTGGCCATGACATAAGCCACCCCAATTTGCCTGGACAGCAATTTCCAAACAAGAGAGAGAAAAAACAAACTCATTGATCCTGTTCCTTTGGTGCCCAAGACAGGGTATGAGGGGTCTTTATGGGGCTTCAGGGGGGTCCTGGCACAGAGGGTCCCTGTCCCACACAGGACCATACTCACCTCAGCGAGATGGGGGAGGCGGCATTGCGGTTGGTATAGTTGACGACGGCGTTGAAGGACTGGTTCACCCACTGCCAGAAAACCACAGCAGGCACCGTCCTGCAGAGGGAATGGACTAAGAGAATGCCCAAGGGCCACCAGAGATACATGGCTTGTGCCTGTGGCCAAGCTTGCCCGGGGGACAGCCAAGATGCCTCTGGTGTCACTCAAGGGAAACTGAGGCACCACAACAAAGCCATGAGCCAGTGGCAGAGCTGGGAAATGACCCCAGGAGTCCTGGCTGCTGTGGGGCTTTGGGGAACACACAAGGGGGCCCAGCCCTGTGGGGCTCTCAGCTATGGGTGGGAGATGCAGCTCTTAGTGGGGCAGCAGCCACCCTGCTGGGTTGAGATAAGCCTTTGTCAATGGGAGTGGAAAGGAGGGGGCACACAGGGAAAGAAGTGGCTCTGGGGCTGATTGGGACACCTGGGCTCCTACTGGTGTCCCAGGGACACTGAGGTGTTTCAGGAGGGGAAACGGAGTGATGTGGGTCTGAGCACGATTTGGGATGTGGGAGGGTGGAGATGGGCTGGGAAGAGGGTGACCCAGCAGCACTGGAAGATGCCTCACCCAGGCTGGACCTCACCAGCAAACAGGGGTGGGATGGGGATCCACTGGGAAAAGCAGTGTCCGTCCCACACATGCTCTGCATCGGGGAGGATCGCTCACACCCCAGCAGCCATTTCGGAAGGGGAATGCAGGGGGCTGTTGGCATGAGCTGTGGATGCTGTAGCAGCCTGGCCTGGCAGCACGTTTAGTCCCCAGTTTTGGCAGCTGTTATGGTCCATGGAGCAAGAGCAAAGGTGATGCATGGCTTGGCCATGTTAATCATTACAAGCGTCCTGGGAAGTGCTGAGCTGAGAGCGCAAGGTGAAGACAGACCGTCCCCAGCCACACCAGGGACCAGGAAGACCCACAATGTTTCTGTCACAGGCTCAGCACCGGGGATCAGGCACAGGGACAGCCAGCCCCAGAGGAGGCACACTGGCCATGCCTCAGCCATTGGGAACCCTTTGAGGGGCTGTGGGCTGTCAGGGCCCAGCATCCCCAGGGGCTCACCGATAGAACTGGAGCATGCAGCCAGTGAGGGCCATGCCCCCGGGCACCTGGAAGGACATCCTCCCAATGAGGTTCATCTTCTCACCGCTGTCGGGGTGGAAGGCCGAGTCATACAGCTTCTTGGCGTAGAGCAGCTGCTCCTGGCTGCTTCCCGGTGGCACCAGCCCAGCCCTGCAAGCCCAGAGCCCGTTGGCAATTGTCATGCAGACCCACTGGCACCTGGCGCTGCCAGGGCATGGAGCCCAGGGCACCAAACATAAAAGGCAGAGGAAACTTGTTCCAGCTTGAGGCTCCCAGAAGCCTGGAAAAAATTCCCCCAAACCACCTCCAACAGATGTTACATCCCAGCACACCCCCTTGTGAATGACCACCTCCATCACCACACAGGGTGATCGGGTATGGCCGCAGGCAGAGGGATGGCACCTGCCCCAGCTGCACCCCTGCCCCTCACCTGCAGCCTTCCACAAGGGCCTTGGCCCGGTCTAGCTCCTCCTCCGGCACCAGCACGGTCCGCGGGTCGGTGATATTGAAGAAATGCTTCAGGCGCCCCATGAAGGTGCTCTGGTCCCAGCGTGGGGTGTCAATGTTGAAACCATTGGGGACAGTGGCCATTTCAGCACAGGTCTGGGCAGGGGGAGAGAGTGGCTCAGGAGGATCCTGCCTCGCTTGCCTGCCAGGTGTGAGGCTGCTGTGGCCACAGGAGCAATTAACTGGGCAAGAACCATAGCATGTTTATATTTAATGGGAAAGTTGGACTTTGAGCAGCTCTGAGCCCAGGAGCCTCCTGCACCCCTGCTATCAGCTGAAAGCCTGACACAGCAAGGCTGTTCCTTCACACCCCACCCTCCCTGCATGTATTCCCTACCTGTATCCCCAGCACCTGGCACCCATTCCTGGGGGTGGGACTGTGCTGCACAACACTGCAGGGCCCAGCTCCTCCTCCGCCAAGGCTGCATGGCCCTGCCCTGTGAGTGCTCCCCGCTGGGGCACCGCACTGCAACCCCCCCACACACATAGCATGTCACTGCATCCCCTGCACTGTGCTGTGCTGTGTCCCTCAACGTCACTGCATGCCCCCATGGCAGTAGACTGCACCCTCCAATGCTGCGCTGCAGCCCCTCCCCGAACACTGCCTGTACCCACTGTGGCACAGCGCCCTCCAGTGACTGCACTGCACAGCCCCACCGCATCCCCCGTGGCGCTCCACTGCACTGTTCCGCACTACACTGCACCCTCTCATGGCACTGCTGCTGCACTGCATGTTCTCCGTAACACCGACGACACACTCCTGTGACTCTGTCACACTCTCCCCCACACCGTTGTACCGCATCCTCCGTGGCGCCGCACTGCACGGTTCCCATAGCAGCGTGGGGAGCGTGCAGCGCGGCGTGGCGTGGCGTGGCGCTCCACTGCACGCCTCCCTTGGCCCAGCCCGGCCCGTAGTGCTGCACGGCGCTGCCACACCCGGCCCGCCAGCAGCACCGCGCCCCCGCCACGGCACTCCCGCCCCGCGCGCCGTGGCGCGGTCCCACGTGGCGCTACCTGCAGGCCCCCGGTCCCTCACCCACGCGACCCTAGCGACACGTGGACAGCTTCAGCCAATCACAAACACCCCCACAACCACACCCGTCCCCTCCCGGCAGGGCGGCCCTTTGTAGGCATGCGCTGGCTGAGGGGGCGGGGCCTAGTGCCACGGCCAGCAGCTAGCCCCGCCCCTCCGCCCACCGTCGGCACGTTCCGTACGTACGGCGGGAAGCGCTGACGCTGTACGTAGCGGCGGCGTGTGTGTGACGCAGTTGCCCATGGTAACCCCGGGGCCGCGCAGAGGATGGTGAGTGGGGCGGGGGGCGCCGGGGGGAGCGCGGCGGGGACGCGCGGCCCGCCGGGATGGGCAGAAGGCCCGGGGCAGCCTGGGCCCGCCGGGCAGCGGAGGGCCGGCGATGCCCACCTGAGGGGCCCGGCAGGCCTGAGGCCGGGGGTGCCCGCCCCGGGGGAGCGTGGGGTCGTGGGATCTGAGACACCCACCCGGGGATCTCGCGGACCATGGGGCCGTCGTGCCCGGACGGGATCCACGGGAGGCGATCTGGCAAGCCTGGGACCATGAGGGCTGGTGATAGCCACCTGGGGGATCTGGCAGGCCTGGGATCACAGGCACTGAGGTTGCCCACGGGGGATAGTGTGGAGGAGTTGGGGCACCAGGGACCTGGTTAGACAGTGGCTTATAGTCAGGAGGGCACAGGGGCCTGGGTCCACGGGGTCCGGGGACACCTAGGCAAAGCCATACCGCTGGGGTTGGGGACAGTGTAAATTTGGGGCTTCCAGCCACGGGAGACCCTGGCTGGGGTTCTGTCAGGAGCTGGAGGCTATGTGGGACCCAAAGAATGGGGTTGAGTTGAGTCCTGGTGGGGGCTGGGAGGCTTTAGGATGTTAGGGGATTTGGGGGGGCAGTGCTGAGGGGAGATCAGCCTGCCTGGAGTTATAGTGTCATAGAACTGTTTGGGTTGGAAGACACCTTCAAGCTCATCTAGTCCAACCCCCGTGCAATGAGCAGGGACATCTTCAGCTACATCAGAGTTGATTCAGTCAAGGTGCTGAAGGTGTGATGGAGCGTTGGGTGCTCAGGAGGGCTAGGGAGCAGGGTGGCAGTGGCCCATTTGGCCTGAGGAAGGAAGGAACGATGGAGAAACCTGGCAAGGATGGAGGACACTGTTCAGGGGCTGAGTACCATGGAGGGCCTGGCAGCATCTGTGACTGTGAAGGGACATTGGACAATCCAGCCAAGGTGGGAGGTGGCCACCCCAAGGTCTTGGATCCTGGCTATAGGAGAGCTTGCTGATGTGGAAGGGCTGGTTGTTGACAAACTGCCTTAGAAGGGGAGTTCAGTCATGGCAAAGAAAGGCTGGATGAAGGGGTTGGGTGTTCAGGGATGGACTGGGCTGAGGCAGAGTCCTCAGAGCCAGAAAGAAGCCTGCCCGTTGGGTGGGATGAACAGACTGGCGAGTCACAGAGAAAACCCGGTCAACATTGGCCAGCTAGAGTAGTTTGCTGAGATGTTGTTTGCTCTGGGGGGTTCTGCCAGGGGCTGGAGAGATGAGGGACAGTCTGTGCTGAAAAGAAGAGATAAGAATACACCATGGGAAAGGCTGGAAGTGAAGTTTTGATGCTGATGAGTTAAAGAGAGTACCTGGGGAGGAAAGAATCATTCACTGGGAGGAATGAATTGACAGTGAGCAATGTGGACTGAAAGGAGGAATTTGGGTCTTGGGTGCAGCAAAGGATCTGGTTAGGGTGGAGGTCAATGCTGGGAGATGGGCGGGGTGGTGAGGATGTAGTGCCTTCTGAGTTGAGGTTGAGGTAAAGTTGAATGATGAACTTGGGTGTTGGAAACAACTTGGGTTTAGATGCCAGAGTAGCTGGGATGGGACAAGTGGGATGCTGGCAGATTCCAGCCAGGACTGGAAGGAAGAGTTGGGGCTGCCAGGTGAGGGGTGGTGAGAGCTGTGGTAGGTGGGGGAGCTGCTGCAAAGGATGCAGCACATGCAGAGAGCACAGGCAGAAGGAAACAGCCATGGGGAAAGAGCTTTCCCAAGGGCAAAGCCGTGTTTCGTCCAGGAGCCCTCTGGACACAAGCTGGGTTCATGCGAGTGGACAGCACGGCAGGCGGCATAAGCAAGAGCTACAAAGGCAGCTCCTCATCTTCACTGGGTTAATTCTGGCTGCGTCTCCACCTGCTGGGCCACAGAGAAAGAGATTGAGATAAGGCCTGTGGGATCTGCTCTATTTTAGATCAGTTGATGATGGAGCGTGTCACACCAGACACCAAAGCCATCACAGGATGACATCTGCTGTAAAGATGAGGGCAGCTGCCTCCAGCAGTGCAGTGCTTTGTGGGACACATTTGGCCTGCAGCTGCTGCTGGCCAAATCTGTGCCTCTGCCTTGTGATGTCCCGATAAGCTGGTGTAGTCTGCGATCTGGCTGCTGTTATCTGAGCGCTTTGTGTGTGGAGAGGGCGGACTGGGTGTTTTCCAGTGTTCATGTTACTTGATACAACATTTTACTGCCTCTTTGTCTGTTTTTCATTTCTGGGAGTTGCTTTTTGAATTGCAGCCTCTTGGGCAGGGTGGGTGGCACTTTGGGGTGCCCAGTGGGCTGGCTGGGCTGGGCAGAGGACTGCATAGCTCTGCACTGTCTCTCTAGATTCTCAACTTTCACTAAAACAGAATAATCCTTAGTGGTGAAAACTGTCTGAAACACCAGTGAATATATCCAAAGCAGCTATGGCAGCCTGAGGGTGTGGGTCAGCAGTCAGAAATGAACCAGACAGCTTGATGTAACAATTTACTGCTTGACATCTGAGCCCTGGTAGTGCCCGTGAGCATGTTTCTGGCATGTCATGGTTGCATTGGGAAGTGCTTAAACCCCTTTCATTGACTGACTGCTCCAACTCCAGTGATAAGAGGGTTAATGCTGAGGTTTAAATTATTTCAGTGTTCATCCAAGTGAGTAAGTACAGAGGGGAGGTGTCTCCTTCTGCAGAGCATACCAGCATTTCTTACAGCTATGGGGCAGGGGTGGTAGAAGGTCATAGGTGGAGCACAGAGGGAAAGATGAGCCATAAAACTGCAGAGCATGAGGGATGTGGAGCACTGAAGTCTTTGGCGCCGTTAAGCAGCATCTGTGGTGGGCGCACAGCAAGGGCAGAGGGAGGCTGCTACATGAAAGGATATGCAGCTTTCCAAAGCTTAGGAAATGCTGTGTGAAGCAGAGCTTGTGGCTTCCTCGTCACTGTAATAACAATCTTTACTGAGATGGTATGTTATTGATAGATAGTGGGGCCAGAGGATAGCCAGTGTTTTTCTAAAAGCGTTGATTGAAGATGACATCATCATGTCAGAACCAGGGTTGTCAAAGCATGGCCCTGCTTTCTAGTTGAGGAAACTGAGTCATGGGGTGTCTAGCTGACACTAGGCAGATCTGGTGGAGAGGATGAAATACCAGCATAGCTAAATGCATAGTCAGGCATCTTTCTGCTGGTCTTGAGTTCATGTTTTTGGCAAAACCAGCATGTATCTGTTGCCTGCTCTAGGTGTACCTAGTGCCCAGAATTCTTCCTTTGTCCCTCATTGTTTGGCAATAAGGCTCTATTTAAAATGGCCCCATTAAAAAAAATAATGCTTCCAAGAGCTTTAGTAGTGCCTTACTGCTTTAGATTCCCAGTACAGTTCCATGTAATTTTTTGGGGTTATTTTACTAATTACTGTGATGTTGGTATGAGAAACTACCTGCAGATAGGGCAGTATACCAGCAACTGGCCAGGACTGCGAGGTTCTGCAAAAGTTCTGCAACCAGACAAAGGCTGTTGACGTTGTCTGGTGCTGGGCATCAGCTCTTCTCTGCAGAGGGCATAATGCTTCCTTCAGACTTGCTAAAACCAGAGGAGTTTGATTTTAATTAATGAAAGGAGGATTCATGCTGGTATTGGTTAATACACCAAACCAGAAAGTACTGTGCGACCTCTTTGACAGAAAACTGTGTTAGTAGGTTTGAGCTGGAAGAACTCTGTAGGTGACTTGACTCAAATAAATGTTGGATTTCAATTCAGGAAAGAAAGTCTGTGTTGAGTGCTCCATATGGTGGAGACACGCAGCAAGCAAATGATTTTTCGGGAGTTTTGCCAGAGTAAGAAGTATTGAATAAACTGTGCTCAATAGATTAATTTACTTTGGTTGTATTTTGAAAGACTGTGTGATTTTATGACCATTAGTGACATTTGCAGTTCTGCAGCCGAAGAGAAAGGTAATCAGACGTCATTCTTCAGGGCACCAGCTAATCAGTGCAGTTGTCAGGAAGGACTCCCCTCCTCCAGCTCTGAGTGCACAGGATTGCGCCCTGGACAAGGAATGCAGCCTCAAATATCCACTGCTGAAGGCTGGATATTTGGCTCAACAAAGCCCCGCATCCTCCCCCATGGCAGCTTTTCCTGTGTGACTTTCTGAAACCATCACGTGCACCCTCTAACTTACTCTTTAAAAACAGAGAACCGCTGCCATGTTGCTTAATTAAAAGTAAATTGTGGGCCAGAGCTGTTTTAAGCGCTGTGCAGGCAGAACAGAGAGATGTTCCCCACACCGTGGAAGTACAGTTGTCTCAGGTGAGAGATAACTGAGCAATAGAAGCAAGGAGAGCCCAAGACAGGTTCAAACTTGTCATGTTCACCGCCTAAACCTCATCAAGGATTGTAGGTGTGGCAGAGGAGGAACTAGCGGGAGAATCCCGGGGTGGTTTTATGGATATTTTGTGAAGTTTCTCCCATGGGTGTAGGAAAGGGACAAAGGTTTGAGAACAGAGCTCGGCAGTGCTGGGGCATCACGAACTGCGAGGAGACAGGAACCATCATCTCCCCAGCAAACAGGCTTGGTTGGGAAGGACCTTGAGGGTGAAGACAAGTGACGTGTGGTTGCAGCAGTGGGGAGGAGGGTGTCTGTGCAGGGTGGGGAGATGTGGCCACAGCAGCAGGCTGAGGTGCTGAGCTTTGTGGCCATATTGCATCTCCATGAATTGATTTGGTTCTAGGTAAATATCCACATCTAGTAGATAAGCAATTGCTAGTGTCTGAGGGTGGTTTTATTTTAAATTCATTATCTGAGCTTTGTGGCTGATAAACAGAAAACATTTACCTCCCTTTACTAATAGGAATCAACTGTGCTCCACAGCGGCTTGTGGGCTGTGCTTTATCCATGCCCTGTGTATCCAGCCCTCAGTACAAGGGGAAATTGTTCTTTCCATTATGGCTTTATATTGCCAATCTGATACAATGTTTAAACAGATTATCTCAATGCTCTGTTTGTCCCAAACCAATTTTTGCTTTGGCCTATAAAGTGAATCTTCCTTTCAGCGGCTTCTGTGGTACAGGATGTAGTTACATGCATCAAGTAGTTCAAAAGACCCATATACAGCATGGATTTAAAGCTGAATAAACCCACAAAACCCTTAGCTAGGACTATAAATGTCACTGTATTTTTATATATGTCTGTATTTTTTTTTAAGAGAATAGGATTACTGCATGCAGCTATAACTGAAAGTCTTTTGATAATTCACTGGGTATTTTAAACCTAGCAATGATATACTTTCATAAAACCACACATCCCTGTTTTCTGAAGGATGCTAATAAGATGGTTGGCTTTGCTTTCATGCTTGATGTGTTTATGAGCGCTCTTGCCCATTTAGTTGCATCTCTGAATTTAATGCCCCACTCTGATTTCATAGTAATTGTCAGGAGTCTTTTTTTTTCATTTTGTATGCCCCCACTCACTGTCTGGAAAATGCAGTGTCCTCATTGCTGACCCCATCAGTCTGTCTCCTCATGGTGCTTGTAAAGAAAACCCTCTCCACCAAGGACAAAGATGTTTTTAAACAAGCTGATCTGATATAAAACATAGTTTGCTTAACCCAGAGGTGACCAAGAAGCAGTTGCTGGCTGGCCGTGCCCAGCCTTGAGTTGCTCTCTATGGCTGCCCTACTCAAAGGCTGCACGCTGCCACGCTGTGCTGCTCATTATCTGAACAGCATCTGCAGTTCCCTTCTCTCTTACAGATGCCGCAGTCCGCTTAGTTTTGTGCAAATGACACGCTGCCCTTACACTCCCGTATGTAGTCCCTGCAGCTCCTCAGCCAGCGAATGTTTCCACCGTCCTGCTTGAGACTTGTCCTGCACCTCACCCTGGACACCCCAGTGGGCAAGTGCTGCTGGCCTGGCTGCCAGGCAGGTGTCTTGGGTGTCCTCCCTCCTCACTGTGGGTTGAGTCTCAGCATCAAGACATTTGTTTGCTGCTCCACTTCAATGGCCTGCTCCTCTCCTGTTGCCTCTGAGCATCCTCTTGGTACCGAATTTTCCCGTTTCACGGCTTTCTACCTGACATCTCCTGTCAATAACAAGGGGTTGCTTTCTGACTCTGATCAGCCCAAGGTGTTTCAGCATTGTGTTTGCAAGCAGAGAGATGCTTGTCCATCAGCGTGTGTGCAGTAAGGGTTGCTTGTCCCACATAGCAGTGACATGCAGCAAGGAACTCGGCTGGGTTATTTTTTCCAGTCTACTAAGCTGTCAGGAAATGCTTTCTGTCTTCCTAGCCAGTGTGCTCGTAAGACCAGTTGAAAAAAATGAAAACGTTAGAAACCTATCTGTGGATAGCTCTTTTTAATCTTAAATCTTCAGTAACTAAATGGAGGATGCTGGGTGCAAGTTTTAAATAATATTCACAAAGTAGTAACAATCATAGTAGCCAATACTATTATTTGACTCTTAAGTTGTGTATACAGACCGTGTAACCTACGCCAGCAGCTACTGAAATAAAGTCCACTTTTCTGTGTTGGCTTGCTTGTCTTCCAGCCTTTTAAATCAGCTTACTTTATACCTTAGAGAATACTTTTATTTCTATATATATCCTCTCTTCTATTGGCTACCCCAGATAATCCTGTGATCAGCCATGCAGCAGTGTCACTTGAGTAGAATATGGAACGATGCTGATCGTTTTCTCGTAGGCTGTCATACTAGCCCAGAAATAGCATCTGTCTACAATGGGAGAAGCTCTATTAACATTTACAACTGTTCCTCATCCCGACCCTTGAGAATTGCTCCGTGATAGATAAGCAATACTTTGTAATACATTTCTTTGCGCTCAGTATTTTGGACTTGAATTCTGAAACATAAAGGCTCCTAATCCTGATCTGCTCTGGGATATGCTGCTCTGCTCTTAGCAAGTGGTGCTGTGAATAGGATTAGCATTTCAACAGCTTCTTTTTTTAACTGTGAGCAATAAACTAAAATAATAGGGCCTGATTCTGAGCTCTCTGAAGGCGGCAGTGGCACTTTGGCTGGTGTGTGTTGGCTTTGGGTCAGGCCCATAAGAATGGGAAATTCAGTGGTTTGTTGGAAAGGAGGGAAAATGTGTGAATTTTAGAGTTCCTTCCCCTGTGGGGTCTGTCCACACCAAGCTGAAATCCATAGATTTACAAGCCAACAAACACAACTGTAAATTTGACTGCAGGTGAAAAGAAAATGTGTGTTGCTAGTCATGTGGTTAAACTTGTGTTTTTTAATGAAGTCAAGGGCACTTAGGACATGCATGTAAACAAGTAAGCATTAGAGATAATTTTGTTGCTGTTCCTTTTCTCTCAGACGTGTGGAACTACACACCAGCATGGGGGCAGAACACGGGCTGGGCCCTGCACCCGGGGACATGAGCTGTTGGGTTGGGTGGGCTTGCAGTGACTGGCTGCACTGAGCACAGCCCTTCCCATTCATTAGCTACGGGCCCATGGGCAAGAGCCAGCTGTGAACATCTGCTCCCTCAGGGCTCAGCACGTGATGTTACAGGCCTGTACGCTTCAGCTAAAAGCAGTTTGGGGATTTACTGTGCCCGCACTCTGCAGGCACGGCACCCTCTGTCAAGCAGAGTCCACTCCTGATTAACAGATCTGTGAAGGAGCCCTAGATTCCCAGGTTTTTTTTACCAGCCTGTTTATGAAATAGGTGATACCCTGAGCCCGCTTAGTGGGCTGTAAGACTGCAGTTTTCCTGTTCCTTGTGCAAGCTCTGAATTTCTGAACCTCAGCTTTCCACAGTGCTTTTTAAAAGCACAACAGTGGCATCCTGCAACGTTCTACCAATATCCTTGAAACCCAGTTTTACTAAGTTCCTTCTTTTCTCCCTTTTCTTACACATTATGCATGTATTTTGAGCTGTGTCTGGTAATTAAATGGAAAACCGATAAATTACTTGCAAATCAAAAATGCTTAAAGAGGTGGATTGAATCTCACGTGCATTTGAATCTGTGTGTTTTTATCCTGCTCTATTGGAAGCTTTGGCATCGTGACCTGTAGCACTGCGTCCTTTCCAAAGCATTCCACATCTCAGAACGATATGACGAGCGACTGAAAGTGGTGATTTCCAAATGGCTGACTTGGGCTCCCCAGGAGTCGGCAGGGGGGCTCTGCTGCAGACGGGGGACACGTTGCAGTGGTGACAGTTGTACCATGTCCTGCAGCTCTTTGTCTTGAGGACAGGTTTCTGATTGCCCTGATCTGGAGGGAACCGGGAGCAACCTTCATGGCTCAAATAGTCCTTGGCTCCCAGCAGGAATATTTAGAGGGTGTAGTTCCTCATAGCAACAAAGCATTTCATGACATTTAACTGATTCAGCCTTGCAGGTCCACAAGAAGCATTGTCTCCATTTTGCAAATGGGAGAACAAAAAAGCTGGAGAGACAGGCCCCCGTAGGCCTGGGTTTGTGCTGATACTTGAACTTTGTTCCCGGCTCTGGATCTTAGTGGGCTGAAGAGAAACGCCTTTCCATTGCCCTTCAGGACATGGGAATTGTCTGGGAGAGACCGAGCAGGAGTCCTGAGGGCTCCAGAAAGGGCTGTAGGTGTATTCTTCCCTGGATTTGCTGAGGCAAATCAGTTGTAAGAGCATCTGTGTCCCCAGGCTGGGACTCAGTGTGGTTTGTGCTGCTCAGGCTCCAAGGAGCCATCCCTGCCAAGCAGCGGGGTGCAGAGCAGCATGGCAACGTGTCCAAGGACACCCAGGCAGCTGCTGTGCCCTTGGTTGCAACTGCCCCTGTCCTGTGGGGCTGGGCTGGGCAGCGAGGGGTAGGTGGCAGCGGGGTGATTTGCATCTCTTGGTTTCTTGCCAGGATCCAGAATATTTTTCCAGCCAGTCTAGAGAGATGTAGGTCTCTGAGTGGTGGCACTGGCAAAAGCTTGGGTGTGCTGCTGTAATGTGCACGGTTGTAAATGAGCTGACCTGCATATTCTGTTCCCTAATCCTGAGTGATACTGTCAGCTCAGAGAGATGAGCCTGGCTAATGACTGAAATCCACTGTGCTTTTCTTAGTGAGGATGTGTGGTGATCTGAGATAGTTAAGTGCTACATCCTGAGAATCAGAACGGCACGTGCCCCATGGGTCCGGCATGTTTTAGACAGATAAACGGGGTTTGAGATGATCAGGGAGTTACAATGAAAAGAACTTCTGTCAGGTACACAGTAACCTGCAGTTAACTAGGAGGGCGATTAAATTAATGGGGTTTTCCCTCTGATGAAGATAATGAAGAGCTCACAAGGACTTGGTTTGCAGGTCCTACACATGATATGTGTAGGCACTGTCTTCCTAGCGCAGGGAATGCCAAACAGCTGTGTGACAAGAGCCATGCAGCCACTGGTGCACCCCACCGAGCGACATTTGTGCAGTCTGAGACCTCGTCGATATTCTCTGAGATGAAGGAAAATTGGAGCAGGGGGGAGAAGAAGAAGACATGGGAATAGGGACTGCAGGAAGGGGTTCAGGGTGTCATGGGACCCACTGCCATACAGAACCCATTTCAAGGGAGGAGGGCATGGCATGGTGGGGGCAAACAGTAAGAGGGGGAAATAACAGCTACCATCTCTCTTGCGGATTTAGGGTTTACTGTCAATCTTGCGTAAATTGAAAAGCACCCCAGACCAGGAGGTAAGAATCCTCCTCTTGGGACTGGATAATGCAGGCAAGACCACACTCCTGAAACAGCTGGCATCTGAGGACATCAGCCACATCACGCCAACACAGGTGAGGAAGGCCTTTCCCTGCCCAAGGCAGTTCTTGTGGTCCCACTTGCCTTGTTATACAAAGCACTAGTGATTCAGCAGTGTATTTCAGTAAAAGGGGGACAAACTGGAGCCTGGCGCACCATTAAGTTTGTGTTTTATCTGCATAAGAGGAAGCTCCCTGAAGCAGCCAGAGTGCATCAGGCCAGGTCTGTCAGATAGTGCAAAAGTGGATGAGTGCCAAGGAGTTCTGCAGAAGGCTTTTAGGTCATGCTAGGGTTAGATGGATGAGACTTTGTTCCTGTTGTCTTCTCCAAACAGGGGCCATGTATAAGGGATGCTGCAGCATCGGGCAAGCCCCTGTCTCCTTGCATCTTTCACCCAGCCAGCTCCAAGGGTCCTGTGTATTCTATCACTCCCTCTGATGCCTCTGGTCCCATTCCTTTGAGCCTTGGGGTTGGGGCAAGCAATGTCTCCCATCAGACGCACCGCAGCATGTCCCCTGTGTTGACCAGAGGAGGTTGCTAGAGAGCTATGGGAGATGCTTCCCTCCACCCTGCAGCTGCCTCCCAAAGCTCACAGCCTAGACACCCCGATTCCAAGCGCCAGTCCCCTGGGTGGTGTGGCAGCATGTTGCCAGCCCACGCCACATCCTGTTTTTCTACTTGAATGCCCTTTCAATTGGTGCTCTAATTGATGAAATGGACCCTTCAGACATGCAGCTGTTGCTCTTTTAAGCCCAGCATTAGCTGTGTCATGTCGAATTGAGCTGAGACCTCTGGCTTCATGTTAGCTGGGACTGTCTTCTCAGCTTTCACAAGCTCAGTCCTGCTTCTCACAGTGCCCTTGTTTTCTCCTTATCTGCAGCTCTCCCACCTCTTCCTGCACCCACCCTGCTGATCCCTCGCAGGGCCCTAACTGCATCATATGTCTCTGTAGCCATGACAGCATCAACCCTTGACCCGAGAGCACTGGCAAAACTGATTGCTGTGTTCACTTTTGCCAGGGCCTCTCCCACAGCTGATCCATCTTTGTGGCTGCCTGGCCCATCTTGCAGGCATAGGATATATAATGTGTTGGTGTCTGCCCATGAACATGATCCAGCCATTCAGGTTTGTGCTCTATGTGGCTTTGTTTCTGCTCTTTCCAGGGCTTTAACATCAAAAGCGTACAGTCTCAAGGCTTCAAGCTGAACGTATGGGACATAGGCGGACAGAGGAAGATCAGGCCGTACTGGAGGAACTATTTTGAAAATACTGATATCCTTGTGAGTATTGGCTGCAGTTGAATGCTGTGTTCATGCAATGGCTTTCCAAGGTCTCAGCCAGAAATTCAGGAACAAGTAATGTAATGTCCCAGTCCTCAGCAACACCATTGCCATTGTAACAGGAGTTATTCGGAGTGGAATGGCAAGATTGGTTGGGCGCAGTAAGAAAAATACAGTGATATTTGGATAAATTATTCAGTTGCATGTTTTTTCTTTGACAGGATGGTGCTCGTTATAGCCAGTAGCATTCCTCTCATCTCAGTCTCCTTCAGATGAAAGAACACTAATAACTTGTAGTTTATCCATCTATGGCTCCTTTCACTGGAGACTCTGAAGGCCTGTCGTGGGCATTAGTGTATTAAGCCTCATGTAGATGTAGGTCAGTATGGTACCTTTGTTTTCTACTTGGAGAAACTGAGGCACAGCAGAATTACATGCTGTGTCTGGCATCAGATAGGAAAGCTTCTGGCAGAGGGACACAGAGAGATTCTTGTCTTTTGCTTTGGTCCTTTAATCATAAGACTGTCCTTTAGTGTTTTTGATATCTTAGCTGCAGTTACCTTACAATTAGCTACAGATGAGTACAATTATTTTACCTTTGTGTTTCCATACCAGAGCACATTACCCTGCGACCCTCCAAGTGGTGTCCTGACTAGTTTCACAGAGCACCTCTAACGTGCAGCCACATGTGCCAGGATGAAGGCAGGCTGGGGCCTCCAGGCCTCTCCCGACCCCAAGCAATGCTGCCTGTGGGAGCAGGGAAAAGGCTATTCTAAGCAAGGTCTACAGGACTCCTGTGGGAAAGTGGGAAGCTCTCTCAGAAAGACACCCTTCCTCCCTCCTGTCACACACATGTACTCACCAATGTGTTGGGAGCTTCAGTGCATTTCCACAGAAGGATCAGCGCGGCTAGGAATAGGACTCTGCTCCAAGGCTCATGTCGGGGTCCTGAAGTACTTGGCTGCACCTGCAGGTTTAGAAAGCATTGCTCAAGTGAAGCTGTTATTCAAATAGTGCTAATAACTCCCCAGGAATATGTTGTACAGATCCCCCTTTTTACAGCCTTAATTTGAAATCTGGTGTTTGAGGGCAGCCACCACAGCATAAACCCGGTTGATTGCTTTTGCAAAGAGTAGTGGTGAGATCTTCCAAGGGGAAAGATCTAGGTTTGAGAAACTAGCAGGACAAACTTCGTATGCTTCTCTGTGGCCACTGAGAAGGGGGACATGGCAAGGCTGTGAGGTGATTGCACCCATTGAGTGCAAGCTCTGCAGCTGTGTGTGGTGTGGAGGCAGTAGGTGAGCAGATCAGAGTCAACACTGCCAAGCAGCAGCTAGGGGATCTGTACCTGCTATGACAGCTGCTCAGGCTGCCAAGGCTGAGCAACCACAAAACAATATCTGGAGCTCTGCACGTAAAGGCAATGAGCTACACCAGCCTGTGAGCTTCTCCCCTTCCCAGTGTGTGCTGCATGGGAGGTGAGAAATAAAGGTGAATTTGAAGACTGGAGGAGATTAAAGCAGTTTTTTTCCTTGCCCTCCTCCCACCCCAGATAAAGCAATGTACAGAGAAAACTTTTTTTCTTACAAAATTGGTAGATAGAAGCAGAATCAGTTTAGGGAAGGTGATAGTGGGAATTCAGAAGGTGCACACATGGATCTGAGCTCCCTAGCCTGTACTCTGTGCTGACACCCAGTCCTAGACTGGGAGCTGTCAACATGTTAGTGCAGTTCTTTGCTATGTCCGTACACACCAAAACTGGGATCAGGTATATGCTGATGACACTCCTTCTGTCTCTTCTGTCAGTCTTCAGCCCCATTTTACCCAGTAATTTTACCCTCTGACAAACCTGGTACCGGTTGTGCCTCTGTAAATTGAGCCTAAGTATCCTTCATATTATATTTCTTAATCCAGTCCCACCACTTGCACTTTCTGCCCAGCCCACTTACTCCATGTTTTGTTTTGGCCTGTTTCTCAGGGGAGGCACCCAACTTTATGGGACTTTCTTTCTCGGGCTCCATTTCTCCAGCACAGTGTACTCAATGGCTGTTCAGACTGGCGAGCTGTGCTACTGAGCACCACAGCCAGAAACAGGCTCTTGTGTGGCCCTGGCCTGAGAAGGAAGGTGGAGATGAGATATGCTACAGTTCCCAGGACCCACTGCTTCTGTGTTTTCCTAAACTATGCTGCACAAAGCAGAAAGGACCCTCTAAAGGGTATTAAAAAGCAGGAAGTGATTGCAAATTCAAATCCATGCAGGTGCCTTTGAATGAGAGTTTGGTCTTGCATCACACACCTGTGATATTTGGAAGCTTAACCCAGGCAAATAAGGTGTGGATATCTGGCTGATTGCATATTCAGACAGGCACCTGCAGCTATTTGGCACAGTGCTTTCTGGTTTGGAAGTAGGCACTCTGCACATACTTTACCTTCGCTGTGCTGTGCTTTTGTGGCTTTTGCCCCGAGCACTGTTGTCTCCAATTCTCATCTTGCAAAATAGCTCCCTAGCACAGAATGGAGCTGTGCAGGAGAAAGCTTGGCTGGTTGGGACTCAGCTCTCTTCCTTGCCAGTTAGAGAAATGCCATAATATGGGAGGTGCCGCCGTTCAGTTGAGAAGTAGCGCTGAGCTATCGCGTTCATGTGTTGCTAAGCTTCCCCTGAGATATCTCAAAAGAGGACAGATGACAAGCCAGTTTCAGCCCAGAGCACAACTGCCAGCCCTGCAGCTTCTTCCTTTCTTTTGGTCTGTATTTACTATGCCAAATGGGGTGCATGGGGGTGGATGCTTGGCAGGGGCAGAGAGCACGGGCGTAGCTGATACAGTATTGGTGCACGTGCCTGGGATCACATCGTGGGGAGCGGCTGTGTGTCACGCCGTGCCCACGGGCCTTTCTCCGTCACGTGGCACCAAGTGCGTGCCCTGCTGACGCATCCCTGCGCAGCTGCGTCCTGCCCTGCTGCGTGTCCCCCAGCCGCTGTCAGTGTGCATCAGTGCGGCCCCGGGAGGACCAGAGACCCCAAGTGATCAGCAGAGAGGTCCGTGAGGCTGCTGGATTACCTCCTCAGGCCTGGCATGCAGATTCTCCTGCTGTGTGTTTGGTCCCATTTCAAACAACTCTAACACTGCTCATTAAGGGAGTGCCTACAGTTAGATATTGCTGCTAGAGATCTTCCCTCCCCCTACTATTTGATCGAAATTATCCTGGAAGCGTGGAGTCTGATGCTGAGGCTGCCTGCAAGGATGCTATTTATCTTGATGGTGGGGTGCTGTGCTCATCTATTCCCTGAAGACCAGACTGACACTTGCTCCCTGGAAGCCACCAAAGAACATGCAGATGACATGCTAGCAGCTTCAATCACTGCTGATTGGGGATGGCACGGACTGGAAGCAAAATGCTCAGTGTTTGTCACCAGTCCTGTCCCTGTCTCCTGTCCCAGTGCCCTTCTCCTTCAAAAACCTTTCCGTACCAAGCAACAAAAAAGGGATGCCAGGCTTCTCTTGCCTGACTGTTATACTGAGGTTCTCTGTTTCTTTAAATGTGGCTTGATACCTGTGCGCTCTGAACTGCAATAGCATTGCTGGGGGCAAGGAGAGTGGCTGGACTTACTAATTACATATTTAGGCAGGCCTTTGAGGAGTGTTTTAGCCTGAGCAGACCTAGAGCTGCCTTCACTGGGAAGGCTCGTTTGCACTTACAGATATCTGCACGTGCCATGCTGCTTGGAGAGGTAGAGACCCCCCTCCCTGGGTAGGGAGCTTGTGGGCTGGGGAATCCACCCTTCTCCATACCAGGGAACAGGTGTCTGGTTTGGACCTCCTCACGGACCATGAGATGTGGTGTCTGGCCCTGAAAGGGTGGCAGGACTCTGCTGCCAGTCTTTGTGAGCCAGCTGCTCCCTGTCTTCATCATCCTAGCGGACAAACTGGCGGCTGAAGATGGAGTCTCTTGCCCTCGTCACCAACCACCTGATGGAGAGGAACTCAATGTCCCCAATGTATTCACCTGTCCCCTGAGTACCATTGTGTACCTTGGTGGCTTATTGAGGAGGTGACGCATCCTGCTAGAGGGCAGCATGGCACAGTCACACCAGTGCAGTGCTCACACTGGTGGCTGGAGTGAAAGTTCGTGTCTGGTTCTCCAGGTTTTGCTCTCCTGTGCTCAGCTTTGGCTTGTAAGCTGGTCATGTGAAAAGATAGCAGGCAGTCTCCTGTTCCCTTCAGATAACAGATGCTGTGGAGATGGTAAGAACATCCCCGGTACTGCCCCCAGCTCCATTCTGATCCTACCCACGTGGCTGTTCAGCCCCCCAGCTTTAAAAGAGGTAGTTCCTCTCCTTTCCAAACGTCATGAAGTTTTGTCAACATTTGCTGTAAATAATACCAGGGATTTTTATGCCCAAAAGTGTTATTATTAGGCTCAGCTCCCTTAAGCATGTGATATTGCAGGAGAGTGTCTCCTGGGAATAGTAACTTTTCCTCTCATTTCTTTTTCAGATCTATGTCATTGACAGCGCAGATAGGAAGAGGTTTGAAGAAACAGGTCAGGTAAGTTACTTATGCCCAGCATCCTTTGAAGTAACTCAGTGCTTCTGAGTGCCCCTTGCTCACAAAAGTTAGGAAGATGATTTTGTTGTTTATGAGGGAAATTTGCATTTCAAGAGAGACTTGCCTTTCAACATCAATGCAGATTATTTTGGTAGATGTGAAACAAGGAAAATAGGTAGCCTAATTCCGTTTAAATAGAACGTTTTTCATTACAGTTATACAATAATAGCAAAAGGAGCCCAATACTGAAAGCAGAAACTTCCCTAAGTCCTTTAAACCTTGCCAAGCCAAGACCCTGAGGAATCCTGTTTTCTTATTTACGAAGTTGAAATGGAAATCATATTGACTTGATTGTCTTTTGGATGTAACTGAAAAAAAAAAAAAGCTAAGAACTTTGTAACTAGGACTGGCCAGAAAATAAGATTTCCATTTTGTAACATTTTATGTTCTATGGTGGAACAAAAATAGGACTTTTGAACTGTATTTTGTGAAATTCAGAAAGTGACAGTGTCCCAAAATAGCGAGCAGCAGACTTACCCCTCAGAAATAGGAGATTTAGTTGAAAGCCCTCTGTTCTTGCTTAATTTGAAGGAGGCACTTGATCTTTCACCTCTCACGTATCATGGGCACACCCTGACAGCAGAACTGTTGCTTGTTCTAGGGGTGGGGAGAATCTTCATCCTGCTTAAGCTATTTCATTTTATATCAGTAATGAAATATTCACGGGACAAAAGAGAGTGAGAAGAAGCAGAAGCTTAGAGTAATTGCCCGAGTCAGGTGCCATCAGCCTGGACCCCTCAGATTTCTGCAAACACTTCTGGTTTCAATAAATAAGCCGTGTCAGATGAAAGACCTATTTTGTTGAAAAAAATCTCAGCCAACTCTGTAACTCCATTCTCTCATCCTGGTTTCCAAACCAAACATTGCTTTTGGGGGGATGGAGTCAGATTTCTGCTGCAGTTTAGCATCTCCCCAAATGCACTCATTTAATCCACAAGTTTCTGGCCAGTGAATGAAAGTTGTTAGGACAGTATCTGAGAGCATGAGACCTTTCCAGCTGAATAAGGAGCCCACAAAAATCTCATGAACTCATCTATCTGCAATCCCAGCAGTCCCTACAGGTTCAAGTTCTGCTGGGTTTGTCATATGTTCACATAGGGAAGTGACTTAAGACTGTGTGCGTGTTTCGCATGAGGCCATTGCACAACACTAGACATGAAGTATTTCAGCCATCGCTGATCCACTGCAGACTCCAATTTGGGCTATTAAAAGAATCTCTTTGAGTCACCCAGTTTTGAATGAACAAACCCATTTCTCAAGATGCCACCCAATGTGTGCTGTGCATATGGAGCCAAAATCCAGCTAGTAAAGTTGATCTAGCTTGTCTTCAGCTAGGCAATGCCTTCAGAAGCATCAGCACTTTCTTGTGGGAAGAAGATTTCGATTTCTGGGCAGAAAAAAAAGTCCTCTCCAGCTCAAATTGGAGTGTATAAAACCTGGAACAAAACCCTGAAACTCATTATTAGCTAAGGTATTGGGGCTGGTGTCAGCAGCTGCTCAGGTACAAATGCCAGTCAGGCAGTAACTTAGGACAGATTCCTCATACTGCCAATTTACATGGTTTTTTGCTGTTTCATCAGTTTTGGTCTCCTGGGAGCAGGGACTGGTAAAACACAGAGTTGTAGCCTTTAAGGCAACTGCTAATTTCAGACCAAGATGAAGATTTTTGTAACCTGTAATTGGAAGAAATAGCTTTTGAACCTTGGGCAGGGATGATTGTATACATTTTTGCTCTCTTATAATAAGATCTAGGTTTCAATGGAACACACTCTTCCAGCATTTGCCCTAAATATATTTCTAATTAGAGACAACCGCTGGTGGTTGAAGGTTTTCTTCCCTTCCGTCTCTCCATCTTACTCTCCCCCAACTCCCTTGTAAATGATATAGGAGCTGGCTGAGCTTTTGGACGAAGAAAAGCTTAGTGGAGTCCCCGTGCTCATATTTGCTAACAAGCAGGATTTGCTGACGGCTGCCCCTGCTTCGGAGATTGCCGAGGGACTGAACCTACACACAATCCGGGACAGAGTCTGGCAGATCCAGTCTTGTTCGGCTCTCTCAGGAGAGGGAGTACAGGTGAGGCTCTGGAGAAGGCTTGCTGTGCCAGCAGGCCATCTGCGAGAGAGTGTTGTCTGTTCATCTGCAGGGTGGGGCTGGACCGGCTGCTTCACAAAGGAGGGTCAGCACGGCCAAACCCTTGCAGCACAGAACACAGGGGGCACGTGTCTCGTCACCTGCGCAAAGGGGAGGGGGAGCTGTGGGCCCTTGGGATTGCTCCATCCCCAGGAAAGGGGAGAGCGATCACCTCCCCATCCAGGACCCCCTGGCTGGGTCAAACGAAGATATTGATTTATTCTAAAGAGACTGCTGTCAAGTTAATCATTTTCACAAAACAAATCGTCTTTTACTATTAACCCCTTTGACTGTTGCAAGTATGCACTTTAGAAACCTGATTTACCTTCGCTACTAATGTCGTTTGACATTTTGCTCAATCCAGGTGACAGATAGAAACTGTTCGATTTTTCTGATCCAAGGAAACACTAGAGTTGCACGTGGGGCAAAGACTGCTCCTAATGGCAGCATGTGGGGCACCAAAAACCCACCGAGGGGGCTGAGCGGTGTTCCTGTGCTGAACTGTAAAAGCTATGTTTTGAGCTCCTGCACTGTAGCCAGTTCCTGCAGTACAGAAGCTCTTTGTGATGTAAATGGGACCTTGGCTTGTGTAGTTCACTCTTAGGCTTTCCTGAATGAATGAAATATTTGCAGTGCTCACAATCCGAGCAGTCGGGAGTACTCCCTTCACTGATATTTAAAGAAACAGAATGGTGAAGACATCTATCTTCATTGCAGATTCAGTAAAACCTTATTTGCAAATGCTACAGAGCTGTTCAGGACAGACAGATCTCAGGCTGAGTATGAAGAGTCGCAGAAGCAGCCCGCAACACTGAGTGGGCAGTAAAGTGGCAGATGAGATTCAGTGTTGACAAGTGCAAAATAATGCACATGAGGAACAACAACCCTAACTATACACACACAATGATGGAGTCGAAATTAGCTGCCATTGCTCAGAAGCAAATCGTTGGGAACAGCTTAGTGCTCAAAGACCAGAGAACGAAACCGAATGCTAGAGAATTATCAGAGAGCCAACATGAAACATCCCAGAAAACATTTCTTTTGTAGCAGGATAAAGACATGTTGGGTCCATACCTTGAACATGACATTAATTTCTGCCTTTGCCCCATCTAAAAAGGTTTTAGTAGTAGTAGAATCATAGATTCCAACAAAAAAATAAGGTTGAAGGGTCTTTAGAAGGTGTTTAGACCAACCTCATGTTTAAAGCAGGAATAACTGTGAGTCTGAAGGAGGTTGCTGAGGGCCTTGTCCAGTCAAGTTATAAATAGATCCAGGCATGGAGATTCCACAGCCTCTCTAGGTAACCTCTTCTAGCACTTAACTACCTTCATAAAAAAATATTGTCCACATATCTGCTCAGAATTAGGAGATATTTGAGAATCCTCTATTGAGAATGATTAGTAACACACAGTGGCATCTGTACACAGAGATAATAAACAGATTAGGACTTGCAGCTTGGAAGAGAGAGGACAGAGAGTAGGAAAATATTCAGGATTTATAAAATAAGGTATAAAAATGTCAGATAGATTATATATTATTTTTCACGTTGCTAGAGGAAGGGCATTCCTAATGCAATAGTCAGACAACAGCTTAAAAGAAATAAGCGCTTCATTGTGAGTTACATAATTAAATTGCAGATCTTATTGGCACAGGATGTGGAGACCAAAGGTATCAGTTGGTTCAGAAAAATACAAAGTGAATTTCTGAAGAGATCCACAGGCAATTAACCCGAGATCTGGAGGAAGCTCTTCCGAGAGGAACACCCTGGGCCATGGACAGGGAGGAAAGAACAGAGCAAGGGGGTCCCGTTCCTGCATGTTCCTTCCCTTGGTATCCAGAAAGGGGATGCTGGCTTGGATAGACCATTGGTCTGAGCCAGTGCAGCAATTCTTCTGATTTAAAATTCTTAACCTGATGTTTAGACCTAAACATAGTAGATTATGTCCTCCAAAGGGCCTTTATTTAGTTAGCTGAGATACAAATTCAACTATGTTGCAGCAGATCTTGTGAAAGGCTTCAACTCTAATCTTTAGTTTGAATCAGTGGTGGTAGAAGGAAATGCATTGCACAGTGTCAGGGTATATTCCAGTCTAAAGAAATATGATCAAGAAAGCAAGGCTGTAGTTCACAGGGTTGCTGGCAATCATAGGCCACCTTCTCCCCTCCTCCAGGCCCTTCTCTAGTTTGTGGAAGTCCAAATTAGCTCTCCAGCTGCGAAGGGACAGTAAAGTGACAGATGAAATTTGGGGACACGTGCTGCATGTGGAATAACTAAGTGATAGAAAGTGGCACTTTCTGTTCACGAGCTCTGACAAATGCCTTCTTCTTGCTCTGGTCTGTGGACTTGCTGGAGTGACCTGTGCACTTCTTCTGTGATAACTCCTCCTTACTGTGCCTTCTCCTTGAAGTATGGTGCATCCCCATACATTCAGTAGAGTAAAATAGCAGTCCGGTACTCTCTACAGGAGAAATTAAATCTGCTGCTGCATTCACTTTCAGAAGACAAGAGCTAAATAAAAGTATTTGCAGGCCTATATATTTTGTTCATCATCCTTATCTAGACAAATTAATTTAGATGTAGGCAAGATAACGTCCTGCTTTGTTGACTGCAGTCTCATTGCCCTAAATACTGCAGCTTATTCCATAAATGATTACTGCAGGAAGGTCAGGGAAGTCACAACAAACTCTGTACAACTTGTAGAAGAAGAGCCACTACGTTTCCCCTCTGTCATAACTCCAGCCCTGCCAAATCAGACAGCAAGAATGCCAAACTCTCCCTTGGAAACTCATTGAACAAAATGGTTTGGGAGATGGCTTTTAAAACAAAGGATTTTGGTTGCAGCTGGATCAGCCCAGGAAGAAACAGCCTATTCAGTCCTGACTCTAAAGAGAGGTCAACATGCTCAAAATTCTGGGGAATCAAAGAAGAACTTGTTTAAAGACTGATATTAAGAAAGGTAGTTTTGAGGATTATGGTACACAGTACCTCTACCAGTGGCTCAGAAAGGAAGCTCTCCATGTGCAGTTAAATCTCAGGTCACTGCTCTAAGGCCTTCTTTAAGAAATGACAATGAGTGACAGCAAAATAAATGAAGACATGGAAGCATCAGGTACTCAGAATGAAAGCCAAGAAGCAAGCATGCTAACCGTCACTGCTGAGGGAATGTATTAGCGAGAGTAAAACTGGAGGCATCACTGACAGAATTTGAAAGGAAGAGTGGTGGCGTATCTAGTACTGAGCATGTGCAGGAACAGAGTTCATAGGGGAAGATTTTTGTGACAGCTTGAAGGAAGAGCAATGAGCAGAGATAAATAATGCACATACATGAAGGACAAATAGTTTGAAGGTCACTTAATTAGTTTAGCTGCTAGCACCATGGTGTATAGAATTGGGTAGTTAAGACTGGGGATTTCAAGGTTAATGAGATTAGATTATGGTTAATAGAATGATATAAATTTAGAGAAGTTAACTATTATTTGAAATGGGTTATTTAATAAAACTGTTAATTAAGGAGGGATTCCATATCGTCATCTTCCCTTTTAAAATTAGCCATTGGAGACTCTGGAAAAGGGGCCCAGCCATGTCCTGGGCAGGCTCAGAAGAGGGGTGACTGGGTTAACTGGAAAGCCCATGCAGCGTTCTCTGGAAGGCAGCTGGTAGCCCCCATTATGCCAGCTGAAGACTTCATTACCTGCTGACTGTAACCATGGGCAGCACTCCTCCTGTTAATCAGACTTCATGGTGCCATTGGAGGAGGAGTGGCATCCCTCCCGCTTAAAGGCTTTTTTCAGGCAAAACGTCTGATGGATCTAGATTTTATCCTTCAGCCCTAGTTGGGAAAGCAGGAAAGTCTTTTCTCCATGCCACAGCCATCGGGGCTCTGCCTCTGGAGCAACGTCCTGCACCAGCGTACACCAAGACCGTTGCATGGGGACAGCAAGCGAGGGAGGTGATCACCAATGTCAACAGAGAAACATAAGGGAACTGTTGCCTCACAACATCTCTCTTGCAGTTGTGTTTTGTGACCAGATCTCCAAGTGTAGTCCTTGGCTTGTAAAGCTGTGTACATTCCACCTTGGCTGGCTGGGGTGAAAGCAGGCAGGACTCCTCTGCTGGAGGTGTTATTTAGGGGCAGGGTGCGAATGAAACATGACTTGAGGCTTTGGACCAGTCTGTGCTCTGCAGCTTGTTTTTTGTCTGAAGCAAGAGTCTCTGATGAAGGCAGCAGGAGCTCAGCCTGCCCTGAGGAATCATCTCCAGAATGATGCTGCAGCATATTGTGTCCAGAGTCTCCCAAGCATAATGGCCCCCTGGAGACCGTTAAAAGCCAGTGGAACTGAGAGTAGCCACTAAAGTTCTCTGATTTATGCCAGCGCTGGTCTGGCCCAAAGGACTGTGGGAGGGGCTGAGCCGCCTTCTCCTCCCTGGCTGTTTCAACCCAGTTGAGAATGAAGCCCAAGACCTCAGTTAATGCTGATGCTGCCAGTCAGCACTTTCATAGGGGCAAGGTTCACAACAGGACCCCCAGCAACGTTGTATCCTCAGAACTAAGTTTTGTCTTAACCAGGGCAGGCTAGATGGGGATCTTCCATATCTTAGCAAGGTTCTGGGGCTACTTGTAAATGTGATTTAAAACCTATTTTGATGACTGTAGCTCTCTCGGGGCAGGCAGAGCTGGTGCTGGTCAAGGAAAAATGACCGCATTTCAGATTATAGGGCAAAGTCTTGTGATTTTTAAGCAGGGTAAGGAGGGAGTCTACAGCACTGCATCAGGGATACAAGGTCTCAGAGGACAAAAGAAAAGCTCACATCTCTGTGAGAACCAATGGATGATGTACTTGGGGGAGCCTGTAAAAGCCAGCCTGTATGACTGGAGGTGCAAAGAAATGGCAGATAATGAAGGCACAGTCCTAGCTGTGCAGAGGGAGAAGAAAGTGACAGTTAAAATAATGCATACCAAAAATGCTAGAGATGGAGAATTTTGCACTTGCCTGACCCAATTTGTTATGGCAGACAGAGGATTACATGAAAGGATTAAGCTTTGCTGTCCTTAAGGTCACATTAGGGGTCACAAGTTTGTGGCCTTGCCTGATCCCTGGCTTGCAGGGGAGCAGAAATTGGGAGGCTTTTTATGGGGTGGAAAGGACTTGTTCGCTGTGTTTGAAGTCAGATTACTTCACTCCCGTAGCCGCAAAGCTGATAATGCAGAGAATAAGTGAGCAGTGGGCTAATCTCAAGCAGGACTTTTTCTTTCTCCTGGGGAAGGCTCTACCAGTCCTTTCCCAAAGGGCGCTGGAGAACAACCCCCTTGGCACAACGGCAGATGTGACTGCAGCAAGGCGGGGTTGTGCCAAGCAGCATTTCTCTGCAAGAAGCATTATCCTCTTCCCTGGAGTTCTCTCTCTTTTTGCTTTGGTAAAGTTTACTGGCTGCTTGTTAAGAAGCTAAGAGAAGCACAGCTAAAAGATCTGAAATCTTTTCCTGGCTAAGTTTTCCCAGGGTTGACTTGAGGCTGGAATACTAATATTGTATCCGTCTCCATCCTCAGAGTACCTGCCAATGCCTCTATGTCTCAACAAAGCAGCTCAAGGACATCTATCAAGATCTAAATGTTACTGTAGGGATTGTGCTTTCTGCACAGAACCATCTTTTAAACATGCAGATGTAGGGACAAAGCGTGTAGGGACAAAGGATGACAACAGTTGACTCCTTGTGGACCTGACTCTTTCAAGCACCTTCTCCTCCTTCTTGTGTGCCTTCCCCATAGCAGCTCTTTGTGTTTGTAGCAGCTTCCCTGGATTTCTGTATCATACCAACCCTCCATCCTGATTCAAACCTTAGGTAGAAAACCGGCAAACATACCTTTTAGTTTCTGTTGTTTTCCATTGTATTTGCTGTTCTCCAAAGCATCTGGGGACGCTGCAGAACACACACCCCCTGAGGAAGCTGCACCGGAAGCTCCAGATGTAGCAGCGGTGTGGCTGAAAATGAGGAAGGTGTCTTACACATACTCCATTGATACAACACACGTAGAGCTGAGCGTTTTCCCTTTATCCCTGTCAGGCAGAGAGATATTTACAATTAAATGTGATTTTTTTTTCTGTCAATTAACTTGTACCAGAAGAGAGATTTTAAAATCTATTCCTGCTTTAAAAGTTCAGTGACCTACTTACATATTTCAAGCCCACTTGGAGTTCACCTTTCCTCTTGCATTTTGCTATGTCATTCTTTTGCCCTCGTTATATGCTTGATGCAGCCAGGCTCCCAGCCGCGGTAAATCCCATCATAAACTCTGCTTTATGACCCTTGCTGCGCTGGCACTGAAACGGTCCGTCTTTCCCCTTCCCAGGCTCCCGAACAGCAGGCAGAGTTTTAATCACTGTGAATTCAGGTTGTGGTCAGATCAGGTAGAAGATAGGATGCGTGTTTGCTGTTTTGCAGTGATGTATTGTTTCTGGGATTACTCTGCTGAATAGCAGAGGGTGTCAGCTGATATTTATTACTTTAAGCTGTCTCAGCTGTTCTGGTTCAGCAAATAAACCTACATTCAAAATGAATGAGGAGCTCTGCTTGCCTTGTATGCCATGATGTGTGCAAATGTGATTATTGCTTCCGAGGCAGGGGAAGCTGAAATCAGTGTGGGAGCTTTTTGAGTTATTTATTTATTTTTACTCTTTGCAGGCAATCATGCAGATTTCTAAAGCACACAATCGAGCCAAAGGCTTGACACCTCTCCTCCTAGCCCCATTGTTAAGCCCTGGCATTCCTCATGCTGGGAATCGCTCGCTCCCTCTCTCTCTAAAGTGATAAGCTTTAAACCACGCTATTGATTGCTTAAGGCATTACATGTTTTACACCTAGGTTATCAGTGTTATTGAAAGGGGAAGACACAAAGCTATTGGGCCTTAAAATGAATCTACCTCTCGTCTTTTCCCATTTGCTCTTAGGATTTCAGACAATTTGTTTTACACTGATCTCTGCTGTGGAGATAAATAAATGAAACTGGAGACATCAACCCTCCCCAAGGTTAGAGTTAGAAGTGTTATTAGTGTAGGGCCTCATGTGCACCCCAGCACAAGCTGGGCTCACTTATTCTTTATTTAACGCAGCAACAAGGGCTGATCTCAGAAGTTGCTGTTCCCCTTCAGATAAGAAGTGTCACATAGCGCAGCTATCAAGGTGAATTGGTATTTTCAAGTGAGAACCTCTCTGCTTCTGATTAAGCCCTGAGGACTCCCTCTCTTCTCTCTTAACTCTTTAGCTCCCCTCCGACGCAGCCGCCACCTTCGTGCTGAGGGGCAACACGGAGGCACGGCGGTGGCTCTCAGCTCACCCCAAGGGCCTGCTGTGCTGTGCCTTTGGCCACCTGTCCTTGGGGCAGCTGGGGTCCTTGGCAGCCTTAGGGCAGTTTGGGGACAAGGGCATAGGAAGCCGGTGACACTGCTACCACAGGGCTAGCAGTGATGCTGGCCCAAAGGCTCTGGTCTTTTTTAGGGTCTCACTATTGTTTTAATGATCCAAAAATGACCATTGACCATAATACAGTGAAATCCCCCCTTCCAGAACTCCAAGGTGACATTTGCCCAATTTCTGAGCACAAAGATGTGTCATTGTCCTCTCATCCCAGAAACCCTACCAGCCTTCTTTCTGCCCTGAGCCGCCCTGTTGGCAGAGATACCTCGTAGACAGGGTAGAGGTATTAGATGCTATGGGACACAAATATGAAGAGATTGTGCATCTTATGCTCTGTTCTGCGCATCTCACAACAGATAAGTGACAGGAGCAGTTAAAATGTTGCTTTGCCCTTCAATAGCATATCCCATTCTGGGATCTCAGCAATAAACTTGTGACTCGGATATTCACAGCACAAGTGTTACCATCCTGCTGGTGGTGGTCCAGGATGCCGTGCACATATTTCTACAGAAATGCTCAGAAGAGTATATCCTCCTCTTAAAACATGGCCACATCTGTTCTCACTGAACTCCTGTGGGACCCCTCAGGAACCAGGAGCAGGGTCCAGATCCGGTTGTTGCAGTGGCTTTCATGGATCTGGATTTCAAGGCTTGCAGCTGAGTAGAGAATTAGAGCTGTATTCTTAAGAGGGAGCTCACTGTATAACAAACCGCCCCCTAAGATCCATGGTCTCAAAGACAAGTTGACTTGCCCGAGGTTACACAAATCATCTGTAGCTGCACCTGGAACTGAGCCTTCATCTGCTACTGACGTACCTCGACTGCAAAGTGATCCTTCCTCAGAGGACCTACACATAGCGACATGATGAGACGATGATACTTTTTATGGTCAGCTGAAAGATTTAATAACCTCTGTGTGACAACATCTACCAAGCAATGAAACGCTTGTTTTTTTACCCACGGCATTTTTGGGCACAAGAAGGCAGGAGGGGGCTAGATGAGGAGGCAGAGCACGGTGCTCACAGAAGGGTGGTTGGGTAGGATTGGGGGATTCCTTTTCCCTTCGCTTGACTAACATTACCTTTCTCTCTCTGAAGGACGGCATGAATTGGGTGTGCAAAAATGTCAGTGCTAAGAAGAAATAAAGCATTCTGAGCTGCATGGAAATGGAGGAGCGGTGGGAGCAGAATTCTAGCCTGAAAACACTAATTTGCTGCTTTCTGACCAAATGTTTTTCCATCTGTGCACAGCTACAGCTGTTAAAAGAAAAAAAAAAAAAGAAAGGAGAGAAAGAAAAGGGAACAACATCGGCTAAAACCCACTGCTGGATTTGGAACTCAACCTGCTCTTTAGTAGAATTTTTTTATCCCAATAAAGGAATGATATATTTCCTTCCTATGCATAAATAATATTAAATGTCTGATTAGCAAGCAAGTTTGTAAGCAGAAGCGAGACTGTGATTCAGTGTGGAGCAGAGGAAGTGGTGAGTTACTGTAGTTGCTTAGATGCATAGGACCTGCCCTATACGTGCAGGTTTGCAGTTGCTGAGGACACACTCAGGTGTCATTCACAGCTTCCCCTCAGTGACAGATAAAATGCGATTATGTTACCGATTGTGGGTAGTTTCTTAAAATAAAGCTGCTAAGAAGTCATTTGTGTAATGAGGGTAGAAGACTTCCACATATTCCTATAGCCATAAAAGAGGAGTTTGATCATAACGAGGCACTGTTGCATTGCGACACCGCCATAGAAGGGAGAAAAGGGTTATATGTGTATAATTGAAGCTCTTTACAGTTGGAATAATGCAGGATGAGCATGCCTAGGGCTTTTCTCGCAGCTGAAGGAGAATTCAGCCCAGCATTTCACCTTGAGCCAGCAAAAAACGTGGTTCCTACGTTCAGTAAATTCCGTATGTGAGATTAGTCTTGATGTTGAACAATCCCTGTTGATTTTCCCTTGATGTTAAGGCAACTCTGCTGCAAAATGCAATTAAGTCCATGATTACTTTCTAGAATGAGATACCAGGTCCCAGGTTTCCTTTTTGAAATATGTAAGATATATTCTACTACCCGCCGTTCCTCGGCAGGCCCTGCCTAGCCCGTGGGGGCCAGGGGGCTGCCCCTCAGCGAGCGGGCTGCCCGGGCCCCCCAGCCCGGGGCCGCTGCTGGTTGCCCTGTTGGAGGGTGAGGAGGCTGATGAACGGCAGATGGGAAGCACTCTGTAAAACGAGGATTCATTCTGCCCCAATCTGGCTTTCCTCTAAAAGGATGCAATCACTGAAATAGGAAAGAGAATGTGTTTTCCACCTCCTCGTCCCCAATTCAAATATAGCCCCAACTGACAGTGAGCAGGAGTCATTAGCACGCCAAAGCAGCCATGTCCTGCGTGAAGCGAGCTTGGTGACTCCTGGGCCAGCTTCTAATGCACAGATGGTAAAATAATCCCACTGCCCTGCTTGCCAGCTTTGTTTGCTGCCTGCCTGCGAAAGGCCAGAGAATAACTAGGGACTGCATTACCCCTTCCACCTCTTGGAGACGGACCGGCAGGCAGGACGGGGAAAGCTGCGTGTGCTGAAGCATGTGGCTTTACCACGCGTCAGCGAGTTGACTCATGGACCCGGGCAGACGGCTGACACCCCTGGAGCTCCCAGCTCTTCGCTCCTCCCTTCCCCGGACGTCTCCACCTCACAGCAGAAACATCTGCACTGTATGTGAAGCAGCCCCTGGCTGCCTACGTGTTACAGCTCTGACAGATTAAAATCATGTGGGGCTGATTCCGGGTCCCCCCGTACATCAAGATGTGCAGTAGCGGTTCAGGGGTTGTAGCTCAGCTGTCTCTGCTGTGGCTGGGGGCAGAGGGACAGCTGGGACAACAACAGCTACAGCAATCCAGCCTTAATCTGCCCGCGTCCGTGAGTCAGCACCCTCAGAGTGCATCTGTCTCTGGCACTGAGGCAGGACATGTGTGCCGGCGTAGCACAGCCTTGCTTTAAACACTGGACAACTGGGAGGGGGAAAAGAGCCGGCTCAAGCGAGCTGTTAAGCAGTCTCTAATGACAAAGTGACACAGCTCCATGGCTTGAGTAAGGAGTCATGAGATGAGATGTTCATTTAAACTTAGCTTGTTCAGTGACTCCTCAGCTGCACTGGCTTGTCAGGAACCCCGGGAATCTGACCAACACATGTTCCTGGGTCAGCCCAAGGAGGAGAAATGCATCCCAGCATCATCTTTTCCTTGCGATTAATGCATTTGCATGATGCAAGCGCTGTAAAGAGTTGCAGCCCTTTCTCGCAGGCGTGCTTCGTGCCGGCTGAGCGACCTGCCGTGTGGCAGGTACCCCTGAGCTCTGGAGCTGCCCGCGCTGCGTGCCGGGTGCGGGCTGCAGTGTTTGGGTACCCCTCCTCTGGTCCAGGCAGGACAGGGCAAGGTCCCCTTGGGGGCTCACGTGTTGATCCTTCTCACTTGTAAGGGAGCTGAGTTGGTGCTTCCCTTCTCCATACATTTTTTACTAGTGGCAAACTTACCTTGTGACACCTTACTTGTGCCACAGATAGCTTTCTGGATCAAAAAAAGCATCCAGGAGGGTAATTTGGTTTTTTTAGACCCACATTGGTTAAACTTGGAAATGTGTATAAAATAAATATATAGCAATTCTCCTATCACTTCAATTTGGAAGGAAGAATTGCCTTACTGAACTCAGGATCCAGAGGTGTTTGCTGGCTCATTCCTTATGTCTGCGTGTGGCTACACGTATTGGTTGCGTGCATGTGTACCAGCCAGAGCTTCACCCGTAATCCAGTAGATGAATTTGGTTTACCTGTGACAGGTAGTAAGAGAGGAAGACTGTGACAGAGCAAGCTGTCCTGGGAGGATGGAGGTGGAAGGTTAAAACGACCACGACTTAAGTAAAATATCCTGAAGTGAAGACTGTCAGTGTTCCTTGTGTTGTGAACATCTCTCTGTGCATCAACTTGGTGAAAATGTAAAAGAATTTGAGGTTCTGTTCACTTGCTGCTCCTTATCTGAATGTATTTACATCGGCTGTGCCCTCTGCACCTGGCTAAACACCACCTGTAAACCAGGCTGGGGCCAGCCGAAAACACCGTTCAGCAAAACCCCTACCCCTCTGCCAGCCCTTCCGCTCTCGTTCGGGTTATGGTAATTACACACGCAAGGCTTTGTCCTTCCGACGCTCTCTGCTTTGCCTTCCTTTAAATGAGATTCGGGGATGCAAACTGTCTCATTGCTATGGGTGGAGCTCTGCCACACGTCGCATCGATTCATAGATTTCTGAAGGCAGAAGGGACCATGATGTTCCTCTCTCCTGACTTCCCGCATAACACAGCCCATTAAAGGCCACCCCGCTGGCGCGGTGAGGTGTGGGTGAATTAAAACATCTCTGGCGGGAAGACACCCGGCCTTGAATTAAAGGTTCGGAGCGACAGATCCACCCCAGACCTCGAGAAGTTTATCGCAGGGGTTAATTCCCCTCCCGCGGGGAGTTTGCCTTGCTTCACTTTCACATGGTTAAATCTGGCTTTACCTTTGCAAGAGATGGAGGCCGCCTCTCCTGCCCCTTTGTGCTCTCTGGAGGGGAGACGTGATGGAGAAGTGAAATTCTCCAGGGGCACGTGAGGCAATGTGGGCGCCAGCCCCTGCTGCCACCTCGAGCGCTGGGCGAGGGCACTCGTGTCCTCTGGCTGCAGCTCTGCTGGCGAGTGTCTGTCCTTGCCCTGGGGGAGTGCTTGCCAAAGCCCCGGGCAGCCTTCTCCTGTTTGTCCCCCTGCCAATACTGCTCCTTGCACATAATGACTTTTTTCTCTGATGAAAATATAACTGATCACCAGACTTTTTTTATTATTGAGTGTACTGGGATGAGACCAGCCTACTTAAATTCCGCCCCCCCTACCCCACAGGGCTCGCTCTTCTGCAAATGTAAAAAGGTGGCGGCTGTTGCATTCCCTGGGCTGGCTGGGTCCACACAAGCTCTCTCTTTTATGTTCCCTTTTCAAATTTCACCAAAAAAGGGGTATTTGCAATATCTGGTCATGTTGTTACTCGGTACATAATTTAGATGTCTTTGTCAAAAAAAAAAGGAATTAAAATTTAGTAGAAAGACAACTCGTGTTTGGGAGTGATCCTTGTTTCTTCGACAGGCTCATGTTTCCAGCGGTCAGGCGAGGACTGTGCCTTCCCACGGAGCCGCCGGTCAGTCTGCGAGGCTGCTCCTCCACCGCTCCCCTCTCGTCCCCCATCGGAGACGGCCGCCAGCACTAGAAGTGGTTGAAACTGCTGGAAGAAGCCTTTTCCCTTTGGATTTTCGCTTGTCCAAACCCATCAGGAAAGCCAGCCAGTGAGAAAGGCAAACTTGGGGAGGATCTTCTTGGTTCAGAAATAGTTTCATAGGTTAGAGAAAAGCGTGTCATGAAACACGTTCCCACTGACCTGGCAGGAAAAGGGAAAAAGAAAAGCAGCGAACAATTTGGGTTTGGTTCCATGAAGTGGAGTTTGGAGTGGGTTTGGAGGGGGAAGCGAATTCTGGGGTTGCTTCTTTCCAACTAATTTGACTCATTACTGTTCCTGCAACACCAGGATGGGCCAAAAAACAAGAAGCTGTTAGAGCTCTTTAAAGCATCAGGTCCCTCCCTGCACAGCCAGGATGCCTGGAAGGCTGTCAGAGCCACTGGAAAATAACATTATAGATGGTCACACTTAATTTCTTTTCTCCTTTTTTTTTTTAGGCATGCTTTATACTGAATTCTGGTATTTTTTCAGCGAAGTAGGAAATACTTTTTCATCTTGTTTGCCTAATGGATTGGATGTGAAAAATATTTCTCTGGCAAGTGAACACCCTGAGAGTTGTTTGACTTGTCAGGCCGTTATGTATCGGCCCCTGCGGCCCCTGCCCCTGAAGCTGCTGCGCTTCCCCTCTCCTGTTGCTGTTTACGGTGGGACACACTGTAATTTATGGCGAGGCTGCGTGTGACCTTGCATGCGTCTGCGAGAGCGAACCACAGCTCCCTTCCCCGCACAAGCCCCGCTTTACATCCACATGATGAATTTAGTGCTCCTGAAAGGACAAGGAACCAAGTGGATTGGATGCGGGGAGGGGAAAAAAAGAAAATAATAATAATCCACAGCCTGAAGGAGAAATAAACACTGAGATTTTTGTTCCTCTTTGACCAGTGTTTCCTTCTTCTTTACAGCCTCGCAGCCCCTGGCCAACTGCCTTTATCAGAGCAGAGGAACCGTCGGGGGCTGCACAGCCCAAGATTTCAGCTGTCGCCTGTTGCACGGGCACCCCCAGCCCTGCTGGGACACGTGTGGGCGAGGGGCTGCGCCCCAGCCCCGCTGCCCACCCGGCCGGGCGCCCACCCAGCTGCTGCGCTGGAGCTTTTGTAATTTTCTTTTATTTTGTTTTGTTTAAGTGGAAACAAGCTCACACCGCAGCCTTGTGATTGGCTCCCGGCTAAATTGCAGCTTCGGGCTCAGTTGGCTGAATTTGGGCTTGTTGGATTTTTTTATTGCAATCTGTTCACTTATTTCCCTTCCCAGCACCGGCTGGAAGCAAAACTCCTGTACAACCGCAGTTGGGCTGCGCCTGCACTGGGGGAAGCCGTGAAAGGCTTACTGGGAACAGCACGGGCCGGGGTGCCCCCTCCACATCTCCTGTTTAGCCAGCTGACCAAGATGAGCATCTATATCCCTCTTAATGGGAAAAGAAAATTAAAAAATAAATAATATTCCATTCAGAAGAGCAAAGGTTGGAAGTAGCTCCTCTGCTTGCAACGTGCCGTGACCATGCGGCTCCGAGCCGCAGCGCTGTGGGCAGCACAGCTGGGCAGCCAAACGCAGCCCCAGATAAATAATCCTACGAGGAAGGGGAGCTGTCAGGTAGGTAAGGCCCCAAGCCTGAGCTGTGTTAGGAGCTGGCAGGAGCGCCCTGCAAATAAATCATCTGGATGAGAGGTATTTTTAAATAGACGTTGTCCTTGCTGCTTGGCTTCGCAACCTTTATTTTATGCTACTGATGGGAGCCGGATCCTGCGAGTTTCAATGTTTTTCTGGCTGGCAGGAAAGCTGTCAGGGCTGGGGGTGCTGAGGTGCACGCTGCCAGGGGGCGCGGGTCCCCCCACGCTGCCAGCATCACCCATGGGCCTGGGACACCGCGGTGCCTGCGACCAGGCAGAGCCCGGCGTCTTGGGGTGTCCGAGCAGCTGTCCTGCCCCGGCTCCATCACCCTCCCTGATGTCAGACAGGAGGATTTATATGTATTTTGAGTTCATTTTTATAGCCAGCACCTGTGAGGCCAGCACCAGGCAGGGATAACTGAGGGGGCCACACTGTGGGGGGCCAGGGAGGTGATGTGGTCATGGAGAGCTGGTCTGGGGGAATGGGGAAACTGAGGCACAGCATGCCCTGCGCACCTGGGGGCAGCCCCTGGGTCTGGGGCCGGGCAGGGTGCTGGGCTGAGGCTTGTGGGCGCTTTCAGAGCCAGGGCAGAAGCTGCAGCTCTTGCGGGCCCGGCGGGGCCACTGAATCGAGCACATTCAGCGCGGCACAGCTGGTGTGGGCTGCGGGGCAGGGGGGCCGCAGTTGCTTCTGACACTTTTGCTTCTGAATGTAATGATAAACTCCCTTTCCCGATTAGCGCTGATCCCTCTGCCTCCAAAACAGTTGGCCCTAATGAACATACGGCCCAACAGCTGTAAGCGGTTATACATATGCATAGATATATATATTTATCCCCCCCCGGCCCATCCATATATACTGGAGATCACAGCTGTTGCTATTCTTCCTTGCAATGCAGATCAGACACTCTCTCTCTTTTGAGTCTTACTTGACCTATTTTGCAGGCGCAAGATTTTTTGTGATGATGATTTCCCCAGTTGGTGCTTTTCATTCTGCCTGAAACATCTTGATTGAAGGCGAACAATGGCAGCTCCGGCAGCCGGCAGCGCCCCGCACCCACGCGCCACCCCGGCCCCGCCAGCCGCCACGCGCCGGGGCCGAGGACGGGGACGGCGGCGCTTCCCCGGGTGGCAGCGGCTGCGCCCACGGGACACGGCTCTGCCCCCTGGCCCTTCGGCTCAGCCCAGCCTGGACCTCGAGGCCTGTGCACCCCCAGCCACCTCCACCAGGGCTGTTCCTCACTCAACCTTGAGCCCCTTCCCAGCAGCTGGAAACTGCTCCGCTACCCCAAAACCTTGCAAACCAGGTGGTGAAGCCCCTTGGGGTCCCAGGGGTCCTTCAGCTTTAAGGCCAGGTGCAGAGATGGTTCCAGAGCTGGCAGGGATAGCAAAACCCCAGCGGTTGCTGCATCCGGCAGTGCAGCGGTGCTCTGGTCACCTGTGGGTGATGGAGACCCTCAAACCCCTTTTCCTGCGGAAGCCCAGCCTCCAGTCACAGCTCAGTGCAGGGTTTTGGGGCTGGCAGGGAGCCTCTGTTGTCCCCACAGCCCCGCAGCCACACGAGGTCCCCCGAAGAAGGGCCCGAAGTCACTGCATCTCAGCATGGCAAAGCATCCGTCTGGGTGCACACAAAGCCATTTCTTGTTTGGCGTTTTTCATTTGAACCATGTCCTTCATCTGGGTTTCTACAGCAACCGGGAAGTTCCCGTCCTGGCCCGGCTGGGGGGAGCAAAGCAGCCTGGGGAGCGGAGCAGGAGGGCCGGAGGGGAAGAAGCCAAAAATAAGGTTTGAAAGAGCCAAGGCTGCACTTTCCTCCTGCATCCTGGGCCTGGGGCTGCTGCGGCCAGGGCAGGGCTCCAACCCTGTCCCCGTTCCGCTGCCCCCAGAGGCACTGCAGCCAGCTGGGACCAAATCAGGGGGTGTAAACCACGGGCCACTGGGGCCCTGCCAGGTCAGGAGCACCATGAATGTCCCACCCTGCCCAGCAGCGGCACGGCCACATCCCTGAGCCTCTCCATGGGCCTTGCATTAAAAACAGTGAGTTACCTTAGAAACACACTTTTCTTACAAAACAAAACCGAAAACAAAACACAAAAAATCCCACAACAAAACAGAACAACAAACAAGCAAACCAAACCAAACCAAAAAACACAGAAAAAAACATAAGCTGCCAGGGATTCATCTTAGGCAGCGAGTCTCTTCATTTATTCATTACAAGATAATACCCAAATCTAGCTAATTAATATTCCTGCATATTTTCCAAGGGCTGATGAGGTATCTTAAACATCTCTCTGAGATGGGCTTTCATATTTATAAGGTTGATGTGTGAACTTAAATTGATGCCGCCTAAATATACCCCTCATGTTTAAGCACGGGGCTTCACTGCCGGGGCACAGGGGCTTTATCCCGGGTGCGCACGCCCAGCTCTAGCAGGACACGGGGGTTTGGTGGGTGGGACACAGCCACCAAAAAGGCTCCCGTGAGCTGGGCTGGGATGTCGTGTTGGCATTCTTTCCATGAAGACGTGAGATTTCTGTTTCCTTGGGTACTGGGAGCTGAGCACAGTAAGCGCTGACCCACTGGTGGCCGTGGGGTCAGCAGCACTTTGTGCGAGGGATGGGTGTGAGCGCCCATGCAGCTGGACGTGGCGACAGGTACTGGTGCCGGGCTTGTGGCTCCTGACGAAACCCTTTTCCAAGGTTAAAAATAGGACTTGGTTGCAAACTCAAAGCCTGGTTTGCATTTGCCCTCATTATGTTGATTGTTGATTTACATGTATGCAAATGGAGGAAGAGGCAGCGGCTCCTCCACCTGGGGACCCCTCGGCATGGTGGAGCACAAACCCCAACAAGTAAATCCCTTCTGAAGGACGGGGCCATGGCACTGCCACCCCTTCCCCAGAATCAACCTGGAAAAGAAGCATCAGCCCCTCTCCTGGCACCGATCTGGGGGTGCCCTGCAACCCAAGTGTGGTGGCCAGAGGCACAGCGGTTACCAGTGCCGCCACCTTTCCCCTCGCCCTGTTCCGCCAGATGTGCGTGCCCAGCTCCAGCTGTTCCCCATCAGCCTCCCCCGCGCAGCACCGCCAGCCCTGGGATCCTTTTTCCACCAGGCCCCACGTCCTTCATCAGGCACCAATTTGGTCTGGCCCAGCTGCTCATTTTTCTTTCCACCGTGTGACATGTTTTCACCCGGCTCCTAATCCGTCTCTCTCCATTCACAACTTGAGCTGTTTATGGATGTCTCTCTGCTCCCCCTGCTTTTAACCCCCCCTGGACAGAGCCATCCATCAACAAAACCCCCCTGAGCACCCGAGCATCGGTGCTTTCCCCCCAGCAGCTCGGGACACCATTAGCACAACCGGGCCAAGGGCGCACGTTCCTCCCACTGCTCAGGGGTGACCCTGGGGGGCCATCGCCTCCCTCCCTGCCACCGGCAATGCGTGGGGTGTGATGGTGCCATGCTGCAGGTAGCCGGGACACCAGGGTCCTCCTCCCAGCTAGTGGTGCCGGACTGACCACAGCACCAGGGTTCTGCAAGGGGCACCCCGTTTTTGGGCTCCTCCCTCAGGTGAAGGCGCAGGGTGAGGGTGATCTGTGGTGGGAACAGGTCCTGAGCCCCTGGGGTCACCCTGCAGGGTGGGAGCTGCGCTCGCATCCCCCCGTCTGTCGGTGACAGGTGCTCTAATGCCTGTGTGGGGCTGGCAGCTGCCTGCTCGCAGCGGGGGAGGCAGCTGTGCTGAGGAGGACGAAGATGATGATGATGGGGACAGCTGGGAGGGAAAACCTGAAAGCACCAAACATAAGGGCCATAGCTGGGGATCACCCTGGGGTGGGGGGTGGCCCTGACTGTGCATCAGGGACCCTCCTGGGCCCCCCTCCCTGGGGACAGACATAGCCCATCTCGCCTCTGCTTCAGTGTCTCCATCACCACGGGGGCTCTTCGCCCCTCGGCTCTGGCCATGCAGACATGGAGGAGGCAGTGCAGGGTCCCTGCGGAGGAAGCTGGGAGAATTCTGTTCCCTCCTGCTGCCCTGGGGTGCTTCACTGGTGCCCAAGAAGTAAACCCCCAAATACCCCAACGGTTTGGGTGTTTCCTGAAGCGTCTGAGCAGGACAGGGCTGGGAAAAGCCCTCCGCACCCTGTGCGCAGGGTGGCACGGAGCACAGAGGGTGCTGCCCCCCAGTGCAGCCTGGAAAGGGGCCCTGTTTGCAAGGGATTCACATCCACCTGCCTCAGGATGGAATGGGGGGAGCTGGGTGCGAGGGTCCCCCTCCCTCGGACCCGCTGCTCCCTGGGTTCCGCTCACTGAGACTCAATCCCCTTCCCGTTTCCCACCGAGGCAGCATGGGGGGAATCCAAAAAGGAACAAAACCAGGGACGTTTTGCAAACAGGAAAAAAATTAAAGCAGGCAAGCCTGAAGACAGCGACGGAAAAACCCTAACGGCTCTGAGACGCTGCTCTGCTGTGCGAAGCCGGCTGCGTTCTCCCCAGCTGAAGAGCTCGCCCTTGCACGACCATAGCCAGGACAGCCCACGCCTGCGCCACACGCGCCAGCCCAAGGTTTCCCCCTCGCCCTCCCAGCCTTGGCCGAGCATGGAGCCAGCCCAAGGTGCTGCCAGTGCCCACAGAGCCCCACGGGGCAGGGGCTGTGCAGGGGGGAAAAGCCTCAAGGGCTGGGTGCCGGCACGGCGGAGGCAGAAAAGCCGCCGTCCCCGTCACACGATGGGGACTGTTCCGGAGGCTGTGGGCAGGATACGACCCAGCAGCTCTGTCCCTGACTCACATCCTCACCCGCTGGGACAGAGACGGCACAGAGCCACGGCTCCAGCACCCCTCCCTGCGGCACCGGGACACGGGACGGGCACCGGTGGGGACCCCTCCCCAGCCGGGACCCTCTGTCACCCCGTCCCCGAGCTGCTCCCTCCCAAACAGCCCTGCAGAGAATCCCCCCAGGCGGGCACCCGCGGGGCGGGGAGCCAAAGCCGGTGGAGCCTCGCGCCGGAGCCGGCGCTCCCGGGGACGAGCTGCAGCAGAGCGAGGCGTTTGCACTAAGTGATCACATTTATTTGAATATTTTGTGTGTGTGTGTGTGTGTTCTAAAATCGGTTACAGAATAAATACCTGTGCCTTATAGCAGGAAGTCCACTTTTTTTTTTTATACAAAGTGCTTGTTACAGGAAGTTGCATCAGCGATACGCAGGAGGGGGGTGTATCTGGCCACGCTTCCCCTCCTGAAAACTAGAACAGATTTTTTTTTATTTATTCTTTTTTTTTCTTTTTTTAAAGTTTCTTTTCCCTTTTTGTTTGTGCATTAAATTTCCTGCCATTGTGTATTTACAAATCTCTGAAAGGAGGAAAAAAAAATGCCAATATGCATGAGAAGGGGCCTCATAACACAAAAAAAAAATGCCTTAAAAAAAAATAAAGGTAACAAACCCAAAATCTACAAGTATTGTTTCATATTGAATCAATGATAGATTTTTTTTCTTTTTTTTCTTCTTAAAAAGGGAAAGAGAGGGGTGGGGAAAGGGGAAAAATTGAACCAAACCAGAAAAGAAATGAACTCAGAGAAATGGGAAGAGAGAAGGTGCCATTGTCCCTTCTGAAGTTTCCCGAAGGCAGAGAGGGGTGAGGAAGAGTACGATGCACAGACCCAGACGCCCGACTGAAATCCCCATCAATTTCTTCTCAGTAATATCTCCCTCGTCTTTTCCCAGCGAGGGGCAGGAAGGACTTTGCAAAATTAAATTAAAAAAAGGAATTAAAAGGATTAAAAAAAAAGAAAAGAGAGAGAGATTAAAGAACAACCCTCCCCAAAATCCTGGAGGGGTGCGAGGTGGGAAAAAATTGGGTTTGATTTAAAAGGAAAGGAAAAAAAAAAGCCAACCCAACTCATACTTTTCTCTCCAAACACATCATGGAGCGGGACTCTCCGGAGAGTGACGGTTAACTGGTGACGTAGTGTTTCGCCGATGGCTGGCCGTAGACCCTATAGAAATCCTGCCGCCCGTGCTGCTGGGATGCATCAATCCATTCCCTCACGGCAAGTCCCGGGAGCGACTGGGGCACGGCAGGGGCGGGCGGCAGCGGGTGCGAGTACTCCTGCGAGGAGACCGTCCAGGGGAAGTGTCCCGACCGCGGGTAGGGCTGGTGCCCGCTGTGGTTGGAGACGGAGGAACAGTAACAGTTATCCACTGAGCAGACGAGGATTTTGCGCCCGCCGTACTGGGAGAGCACGGACTGCTGAGATGACGTGGTGTTGGGGTAGTGAGATGGGTTGAAGACGGAGCCCGAGTGCACCGGCTGCGGGCCGCTGGGAAGTCCAACTATGTGCTGCGTGGAGCTACAAGGCACCATGGCTTGTGCGGACTGCCCCTCGCCGGCCGAAGCGCCCTGGCTCATGTACTGGCTCGCCACAGTCCCGGACGATGGCTCGAGGAAGCTGCCCTCGGGGAAGGCGGTGGAGTGCTTGCGCTTCTCCGCGCCAGAGTTGCTGACGGTGCAGGGGTACATGGGGATGCTCTGCAGGAAGGGGACCGGGGTGCTCAGAGGACCTGCGGAGGGGAACAGAAGAGGGTTGCGTCAAGCACGGCACAGCACAGCACAGCTCCCCGGTGCTCTGGCTGCCGGTCTGAACTCACAGCGAAGCACCGAGACCCGCGGTCCAGCCCTGCATGAGCAGAGGGTCCCCCAGCCACCCCTCCAGCGGCAAACTGGGCACATGGCTGTACACAGGCGAATTTGCAGGTCCTGTTCTGGGACCTTGCCAGCAAGCTCAGAGCAGCACTTGGGGCTTTGAGCTCGTGACCATGGGATCTGTGACAGGATCCGAGAGGGACCGCCGGGGTGACAAATCCAAATCCCCAAGGAGAAGGACTGGGAAGCCCTTCCAGGACGTGGTCAGTTCCCAGGTGTGGGGTGGCAGCTCTGGGACCCACATCTTGCCACCGACTCTTCCTGCCGATGGCCGGCCTGTCCGCTGTGTCACCCCAAAACACAGCTGTTTCACAAGCCAAGGCAAATGTCCTAGGGACAGCCAGGAGCTGGCTTCATGGCATCTCCGTGTCCTGACCCCACTGACCACAGAGGGGTTCCCAGAGGGCCCTGCACCCCAACAACTCTCCCCATCCTCTTGTACTGGGATCCACAGGGCAGCCAGCCATGGATACAGGAGGCAGAGAGGTCCCATGCCCCCCACCCAGTACCCCTCAGGCTTCACCCACCTTCCAGCAACTTCCTGAGCTGCTTCTCCTTCTTGGCGATCTCATTCAGGAAGAGCTTGGAGTTGAGGTGGCCAATTTTGGGTGGGGGTAGGCTGCCACCTGTACAGTTCTGGGTCCTGATGGGGACCGTGCGCAGAGAGGAGAGGTGTGAGGGACAAAGCACACTCAGGAGAGGGTCAGGAAGCCCCCACACTCCTTTCCCAGCACTCTCCCAGGGCTGAACCCCTTCCCCAGGGGAGGCAGCACCAAGGGCAGTGGGGTCCCTTCCAACCCAGCCTTGCTGTGAACATCCTGTGCCATTGTGTACATCTCACAGCCCCTGTATCAGCACCCCAGCTCACCCCCACGCTGCTAGTGCTGGCTTTAACCCTGGGCCCTGGAGGGAAGAGGAGATAAGCAGAGCTGGACTGAGCCCTGCGCCCCAAACCAGCTGGTTCCATCCCGGCTGGGGTGCTGGGTCCCAGCTCTGCTCTTCCACAAACACACCACTACGTTTCCCCGGTCTAAGGTGAAGACTTGATTCAGTGCCCCAGGAGGGGATTTCTCATCCTCCCAGACACAGAGGGAAACTGAGGCACAGAACATGCCTCTCCCAGGCCCAGCAGCATCCCCAGTCCTGCTCCTCCCTTGGACATTGTACTGCTGCTGCCCCCACAACAGTCCCCTTTGCCCCCAAACGCACCTGCCCAGCCACACTTACCTGTCCATTAAGATTTTCACAGACTTGGTGTTCTAGGAGGGGAAGGAGAAGTCCTGGTCAGTAAGGACAGTCCCTGTCGCTGCAGCTCCTTCTTCCCCAGCACAGGCTGCCCCAGCCCCATCTCCAGCTGCAGCACCTCCTCATATAAGGCTGGTGCTGAGACTGCCCCACTGCTCCTCACCTTCCAGCAGTGAGACCGCTGAGCCCTCCAGAGGCATCAGTTAGTCCTGGTCACTGCCCCCCGCCGGCTCACCAACATGCCCCACACCTCCCCGGTTCTCCCCACACAGCCAGACCTCCCCCAGCCCCTTCTCACCCCCAGCACAAGCAGATCGTCTCACCTTCATGAAGTTGATGTCCTCAGTTTTGTCAAACATGACCTGGACTGAGCTGAGGAGCTTCTTGGCCTCCTGCATGCGCTCGTTGAGGTGGAGGACCTGGGCTGCGTTCTCATTGCAGAACTTGGCCTGGGCCTTGTCTAGGATCTCCATGGTCTTCCGCAAATCCTCATCCAAGATCTGGTGCATCTTCTCATACTGCAGGCGCACCTCGTCCTTCAGCTGGCTCACCTTCTCCTGAGGGAGAGGAGAAGGGTCAGGCCCCCTGCACCCTCCAACCTCTGCTGTGATGGCCCAGGACACCTGGGTCCTTTCCCCAGCAGAGGTGGGTACAAACTGAGAGCTGCACTACAACTCTGCTCTCCTCCAACAGCCACACAGACCAAACTCTGTGGTCAGCTGCTGTGTGGGACTCCTGTGTGCTAGAGACTGTGGAGCTTTGGCTAAACCAGCAGATCCCCTGGGCCTACCTCCTGGGGTGCAGGTGGGGATCACCTCTGAGAGGTAATGCCAAGCAACAACCTGCTGCACCGAGGCAGATGTGCTCCCTTGAGAAACACTGCCCAGCCCCATCCTCATCCTCACCCCTGTCTTCGTCCCCACCCCACGATAAGGTCATGCCACACACACTTCAGAGCCCTTCCCTCCACGGTCTGGGAGGCCAAGCGGCTTTAAGGACCATGAGCTAATCTTGTTTTACCTGTGTCCCAGCAAAACGCTTACATCTCTTCCACCTGCTGGATATTTCAGCAGTCTATTTGAGGTTCTCCTATCTCCAGACCCTCCCATTGCACTCCGGATGAAGAGGGTGGCCTGGGGAAGGCTGTGCTGGGCTGAGGTGGAGGGGCCACCTGATACTTAAGCACAGCCTCATTCCTTGCCTCCCAACTCAACTCCAGGACCCACAAGGCTGTAGGGCAGCCTCAGACACATTTAATCGCCCAAAAATACGACTGCCAGGACAGGAATGGAGACAGCAGGTCTGGCCAGCTGCTCTTCCCCTGCATGTCCTCCCTCCTCCCTGCCCCTGCATCCTGGGAACCTGTCCCCATCGCGCCATGGGGTGACAGTCCCCAGGGCTGGCCACAGCAGGGTGAAGCACCAGCTACCTCGACCAGCCGCTTGTCCGATTCCAGCTTGTAGAGTTGCTCTTCGATGTCTTGCTCCCGCTCCTCCAGGCGGTCCTGCTGCTTCATCAGCATCTTCTGCACAGACGGGAGAGAAAAGCAGCCGTCAGAGCCCGGCGGCCACACGTGCTGGGAAGCTTCGGTGCCACCCGCACCAGCTCTGCCCACACGGTTTGGAGAGGAGGGTGCTTTTTCCCAGCAGGATGCCATCACCAAGCTGAAAACCCCATGTGTCTGATGCAGGTGGAAACCTCACTGTTTCAATGGCCACGCAGAGGGGCCATGTGTGCTGGGGTTCTTTATCAGCTGGGGACCTTGATTTGGGTCCCCTGGATGGGGGCAGCCTCTTGCCACGCCCTGGGGAGTCAGGGACAGGCTCCTTTCCCACTCTGGCAGCGCTATTTGGAGGCACACCACCCACTGCCGGCAGGCTCCCGCGAGACATCGCCACCCCCTTTGTGCCCCCGTACACTACGCCAAATCCTTTCTCCCTTCCCTGCCACCATGACAAGCCCCAGAGCCAGCGTCAGTGTAATTGGGAGGGACAGAGAGAGGAGGAATGAGGTCTCCCCCAGCCACACTGCCAGCCCCGGCCCCCACTCCTCGGGGCTGGGCCGGGGCTATCAGCTGAATAACTGGGACAAAACCTTATCCCCAGCCATCGGTGCGAGCGCCTCGCTCTTGCATGCTTCCCCGGCCAGGGTGAAACCCATGACCCATGAGAGAATGGCTCTGTCCCTGTGAGCAGGGGCAGGGCTTCCCAAAACACCCCTCAAAATCAACTCCTATTATAGCTCTTCCCCCCCAGTGGTTATCCCGGGGGAAAGCCACCACACCGGGGGGTAAGAACAGCTTCGCCCCGCATAGGGATGCAGTGTTGGTGACTCTCAACAACGAGGGCGAGATGGGAAGAAAGCGGCAGTGAGGACGTATTTCGAGGGGATTATTGCTATTATAAACCGTCGCTCGGGGATTTATAATCAAGTAATTAATTCCTGGACGAGGCGGGAGGGGGAGGGTGGCAGAGGCGCTGCCGGGATTAATTGCATTGCAGGGAAAGGCTGTCACCTCCGACTCAATTCGGGAGCAGGAATGCGAAGCCTCCTCCCTCCTGTTGTTTTTCTTAAGGTCTCAGGCACCTCCAGCCTCACTGCTGCTGGGCTCCTACCACTAATAATAACGAGGAGCTAAAAAAAAATCTGGCTTCCCACTCACAGTCACACTCCACATATGTGCCCAGTGCCACACGCGTGCACCCACCCACGCACGTGCAGAGGGACACACAGACAGTACATCCACTGAAACAAGGCCCAAGGGGCAGCAACAGCAACGCAGACCCCCAGGCATGGGGGGACATTTGCTGGCGCGTGGGTACAGAAACACGGGGGCTTGCAAGCACCCAAAGGCATCGCTGCTGCTTTTTTTAAGACCAGCTGAATAGGTGGGAGCATCAACATGGAGAAAAATTTGATGCACATATTAAAAATCTCATTTTTTCATAGTAAAAGGCTTGTTATTTGAGCTGCTGCAGTGCTAAGAGGCTGCAAACTGCTGACGGGTTGCACACACTGGGAACTGAGCTCTGGAGAGTGGATGCAACCCCAATTGCTCAGAGAAAGCCAAGGGCGCAGGCAGGAACTGCGTCCCAGGTCCTGTGCCAGGACTGCTGGTGGCTTTTCTGGGGGCTCAGCCAGTGTTTTGGGTCCGGCTCCAGGCAGAGCCGTGGGGCAGACAGGCAGCAGCCCCGGGCAGAGAGGCGGCACGCAGCACCCTGCTCTGGCAGCAGTTCATGCAAGTGCACGACACAACCTGCTCCCAAGCACTGCTGGCTGAAAACACGGTTTGCAACATCCCCCTGCGCAGGTCTGGTGTGGAGCACAGTGCACTCAGCTCTGGGTCCTGCCCCAGCATCCACAGGCTGGAATCTCCCCACTGAAATCGCAGTCAACTGATAGAAAAAACACCTGTTCTGGGGAAGGAGATGCCTTCCCACATCCCTACTTGTGGGAGGTCAATCGAGGCAGCCCCTGCTCTTTCCCCCGATGCTACCAGGATGCTCTCACAGGGAAAAGCAGGGTTTCCCATCACTGCATGCACCACCCGGCCAGCCCCACCAGCATGAGGGACCCCTGAGGCCTGGACCGGACAGCCCCGGACACGCACGTACCATCGTCCCCTTCCCGCCGCCCCGCAGCTGCCGTGGCAGAGCTGCCAACCTCTGTGTTTTGTAACAAACCTCACAGTGCTTTGCTCCCGGAATCATACAATTATGCGAAACCACAAATATATACATAAAAATATATATATTAAAATAACTTCTATAAATGAAAGTTAATTTAATAGGCCCTCACAGCTGGAAAAGGTGACCAAAATCCAATCTACAGCCACAAAAATCAGAGAGAACAGAGGACATGCAGTGTTTTCTTTAAATCTCACATTTGAGCCACTCTCTTGATTTTAGGGCGATTTAAAAACCATACATGCCTGGGATTGCGGTGGGATGTGAGGGCTTTTCACCCATGGCAACTGAAACCTTAACAAGACACGTAGGTATGAACTACTCCTTCTGGCACCGAGGGGAGAAATCTCATTGTCTCCACAGCACGGGCTGAATTCCTTAGGTATTTTGAAAAGGAAAACATATCCCTTCTCCTTGCATCCCCTCCCAGATCCGGCATTTCTGAAGTCATGAACTCCTCCTCCTCCAGGACCAGAATTTCTCAGGGTAATTTCTCATATTTCATGCATGACCTTGCTGCTGGGAGAACCGCAGCTCCCTCCGTACAGTGCCCTTCCTGGGCTCCGAGCAACTCCATGATCCCAGTTTGTCTATTCCAAGACACGCTGCCAGTTTGCAAAACAGCCACTGAAAATGCTCTGTATTCCAACACCAGTTGAGAGTGAACCCATCTAATGAATTAATAAGTTAATCTGTGGCAGGGGTAAGTGGCTGGTCCACCCTGACCCCACAGGCCCCAGTGAGATGGGCATAGTCAACAGACACCAGTTTATTCTGCTGGAGTTGCAAGGAATCTCCCCCCTCCTCATGGGAAAAAAATAAAGGGGGAGACAGAAAAAAGGCTGAGCCCTAAGAGGAGGTTAGTGGGGCTCTCTGCAAACATGCCATGGGCATCAACCCCACACAAGAGAAAGATCACTGAAGGTGGAAGGAGAGACGAGCAGAATTATCTTTAGTGCACTGATCAGGAGTCCATGCAGAGCAGGAAGCACCCTGGGAGCAATCGTGGCAAGTTGGGTGGGTACTGAGGTCGTGCACTGGGACAGAAATGCTGCTTGGAGGGCTACCTCTGCAGGAAGGGAGACAAGTGCTGCAAGGTCTCATTGTGGGAAGGACATGCACAGCTGGTCCCCGTGGGATGGTGCTGGGGAAAGGCTCGCTGGCCGTTGCTATCTGCCCAGTGCTCCTGGGAGGACACCGCCGCCAGGGAAACTGCCCTCGCCCCCTGCACACCACACTGCACCGCCTGGTCTGGCCCCCCGAGCCTGGACACGGGCAGCTCTGCACTGGCAACAGCAGCCACTCCAGTGCAGGATACGTCCAGCTCCCCAGGCAGCGGACAGGGGGATGTCTGCCAGGGGACAGGGCTGCCCCAGCAGAGCAGAACTTCTGCAAGATTAAGTGTCTGCAGCCACAAGACAGAAAGATGGAAATAAAGAGTTTAACGAGGATAACGCAGGACACGTGGGGTCCTCATCCAAGAGTCATTAAATGGCTGCAGCATCACAAGCATCGGCTGTGTCACACACATGGGTCCAGCTCAGCTGGCCAAGCAACCCCCCACTGCAAAGAGGGGCACTGGGGTATGGGAAGGAGCTCACACTCGAGACCTCCCAGGCAGGGACAAACCTGTGGGTAAGATGTCTCCCTGGCTTGTCTCGGGCTGTTCTCACCACTGTCATCTCCCAAAGGACAGGGCTAAGTCTGCGGTTGCTGCTGAGCCCACGATAACAGTGGATTATGTCCCTGCCCTGCCAGGAGCCCAGTGCTCCCCTCATCCCTGCTTTGAAGCCCCCAGCAGCTCATGGCTCCAGGGCCAGCACCACTGCAGCAAAATCTCACGATGTGCCTCAAGGTGTCACCTGCTCCAAGGATGGCCAGGGTCCCTGCGTGCCTCCTGGGCAGAGCTGGCGGGGAGAGCCTGCAGCACCCCTTCCCCAGGGGTTCAAGCACTTGCCAGCCCCTGTCTGACGTCCAGTGGGATCAGGAAGGAGCCTGGCACCATCATCAAAGCCAAAAAGATGCCACACAACCCACCGAGCAGCTCTGGTTTTAAACGAGAGTGGCAGCAGTGAAAAGCTTTACCATGTTCATGGGTGAAGTGAGGCCCATGCAGCTTCTTTGATGTCTAATAAGGGTTGTGCATCCTTCAGGGCTGGTACCCTGGGAAAAGCAACCACGTCCATGCACACTGACCTGCAGGATGCTCGCAGGGTGCTAATTCCCAGCAAACTGGGCTGAAAACAGCTGCGGGTTCAGAAGGTAGTACAGGAGGGCAGGTGGACAAACCACAAGAGCACAGAGCTCTCGTTCCCATAGGAAAGCGGGGGGAGTGGGAAGCCAGCCTGCCCCACAGACAGCCTTTAACTGCAGCTGGACGGCTGGCCCAGGACCGGCACGCTTGCTCCTCTGCCTCCCTCCTTCCTCCTCCTCTACGCCCGGGCCTTCCCCTCGCCGCCAAATCCCAGCACCGAGTGAATAAGGACATTGTCTGCAACCACCGGAAAGCCAGAACTGAGGGAGCAGCTCAGAGCACGAGGGGGAGGAAGGGCGAGGAGGAGGAGGAAGGTGGAACCGGAGTGAGGAAGCTGTGAAGGGCAGATGCCTGTTGCGGGAATGGCTCCAGACACCTGCAGCTCAGCCCAAGGACCGGGATCAAGGGCCCCCATTGAGACCCACATCCTAGCATGTTGCTGGAGACGGGCCTGAAGTCACAGCGACTGAATTTTAATGCACCGAGAGCCCTGGACCGAGGAGGCGAGCGCAACCTTTCTCCTTGCAGCGCCTCCCACTCACAGGCTTCCTGCTCCCCAGCCCCACTCTGCTGTCAGCTGGCCAGTTTTCTGAGAAAAACCCACGCAATGAGCTATTCTCATCCCTCCTGAAAGCGTCCCCCCACCTGCCAACCTGCCAACACACCGGCACCATGCTGCTCTGGGCCACGGTACCCCAGTGCCACCAAAACCAGGATCTCAAACCATGAGATCCCACACCGCTGCAGCCCAAGGGGACCTGTCTCCACAGCCCAAACCCCCGACCATCCCTCCCATGGTCTCCTGCTGACCAGACCCAGGCAAAAGCAGCTCTGTCAAACTCCCCACACCCTCCGTGGCCCTTGCTGGAGGTTGATTCGCTTACAGGGACAGGAAGGAAATGTTTTCTGTTTGGAGTTTCATCTTGCACACATTTACAGTAAGCACCAGGCAGGAGGGGAGGTCTCGGGCCAGAGCAGGAGCTCCACCTCTCCCCAGCCAGCCCGGAGCACACGCACACTGCTCCAGGGCTTGGCTCTTCTCATGGTGCTCCCTGCACAGAGATCAGGCTGGTTTATCCCAGCTGGGGAAGGAAACGGGGGAAAGGAACAGCCTCTGGGATATTAATAGCTGCCATTGCTAGGAAAGGATGGGAGCAGCAGTCATGCAGGGCATGGGCATTAGAGGTCTCTTGCTAGCATCAAGGGACCCCCTCGGTCACCAAGAGAGTCGGCACTTTGTAGGAAAGGGCCGGAGGCGGAATATCCAGGGCCAAGCTAGGGGAACAGGATACAGGGTGCCTCTCACAAGAGCGGTTCTCCGCCCTGTTCTCACGCCAGGGTGGGTGGAGATGCTTGTCCCCATCTCCCTGTGAGACGCTGCCTGGTCTCCAAGCCTTCCCCAGCACGCCAGGGAGGAGAAACCATCAGGCTAAGCCCCACATTCCACCGCCATCAGCTACCCCAGACGCAAAGCCCCATGTCCCACCCCGGTACAGGGCATCCCTGCAGCGTGGCTGGCACACAGCAGCTGGACGTGCTGCCCAAGCCACGACTCACGGCTGCTCAGGTCGGCAGGATGGTGGGCACAACAGACCATGCTCCTCCACAGGCCTTGAGCCAGCAGACCCCAGAGCGCCAGGGGTCTGTGCCAGTGCCCACAGCCCAGGACAGCTCTTCCCCTTGTTTACACCCAGTAGAAAGGAAGAACTTGTTAGCAAGGGGAAAATACAAAGCCTTATGTCATGTGGGGCCAGCAGCAGGATTTCTGAAGGCCAGGAAACGGGGACCTATTCTCCATTGGAAAGTGACCTTCAGAAGGACCCTGAGGATGTTAATTTGCCTTGCCAGGCCTCTGTGTCCCCCCCTGCTCTCCACTGCCACAGAGGTTATTTGTGGCTGTGCCTCTCGTACAAATGGGAGAAGGATGCTGGGGCTCTACCTGCAGTTTTCAGACCAAAACTTCAAGCCATGGCCCGGTTGTCACTGCTGTCAGCATCCTCTGAGCAGGGACAAAGATCTGCTTTGAGGGGAAAAAGGAGGATAAAGGACATTAACAAGGAGGGAGACAAGGCCGGTAGCTGCAGAACCATCCCCTCTGTGCCAGAATCCCCACAAGTCCTGGAAGCAGGAGGGGGATATGGAATGCCCAGTATGGTTGATGTGCTTGCCAAAGCAAAGGAACCCCAAACACCAAAGCCACTTCTGCAGCATGTTGGAGGGTAGGAGCGAGGCTGTGGTGATCACGGACCAGCGCCAGATGAGCTGCCCCTGTGCAAAGCACAGTTAGAGGCAGTGAAAGCAGGGTGAACCAACTCTGCCAGACCTTAGGGTCAAGCCTTGCTCACAGCGTGGGGAGGTGAGGAAGAAAGGAGGTGAAACATGCCAGCAAGATGAATATGTGGAGGGAGGAGCTGGTTTGCAAGCCAAGCGTGCAGCCAGGTGAGTCCCAACTGATGCCGCCTGCTCCACAAGACAAAGATGAGCCTTGGTGATGCCCGTGACTTAGGCCAGCACAGCCACCCCCTGACCCAGATCTGCCAGAAGAGATGGAAAATGTACTCCCGCACTGTGTCCCAGCAGTGTGGGGACAGCAGATGCTTTTGGGTGGTGCAGGAGCAAGACAGAGAGACCAGCTCCGAGAGCTGCTGGGGCTGCAGCTGCAGGCGTGACCAGGCCCTCGGGGCAGCAAGGAGCTCAAGAAATCATTTTCACTGCTGAAAGGGAGGGAGAGGAGATCCCCACCCAGGCCTGGGTGCGGATGGAGGCCAGCAGCCCCTCGGCCAGCTTTCGGAAGGGAAGACAGTCCAGGCCTCCTTCGCCTGGGAGCAAGGAGAGCCAGGAGGAGTCACAGGGCTCAGCTCTGTGTTTAATAAGGACAAGGTTCACATCTTCACCACCACCAGGGATGTAAGGGAGAAGCACTTCCCCCCTCCCGACTTTTGGTTTTAGGGGGAAAATGTCCTGGTTTGGGGCTGCTTAAAATCAATGCCAAAATTCATGCTGCTGCCTCTCCAGCACAGGGCTCCAGCTGCAGATCCCAGCACAAGCTCACCCTGCCCAGCACAACCCAGCACCAAACGCCCTTTGAGTGACCGGTCCCACAGCAGTGGCAGTAACATCCCAAAAAGTTTCAGACCCAAGCACCCCGAGCAACCGTTTCCAGCCACTTGGGACTCCAGACTGACACCAACACCCAGAGTTGATCTGGCCCCTATGACCAACACTGCCTTCTGCTTCCTCCCCACCATGCCAAAAGATAAATTCAGCTGCACCGACTGGGATTTACCAGGTTTCAGAGTTTTTCAGAGCCTAAGAGGCTGTGTAAGAAGTCCTGCCCTTTCCGCCTTCAGCGCACTCTATGCTTGTGGTTTCTTGAACGTTTCCATCAATTTACATGTACGTTACGGGAGCTCAAACCTCCTTTTCTCCCTCTTCTGTCTCTGTTTTCATACATCTGTCCCTTGCTGACCACGGATCCAGCTGAAAAATTAAGCCAGTTAAAAAAAAAAAAAGCAGTCTCTTTTTTTTGCTGGCCCATGTTTCCAAAGTGGCTCTAACCAGCACTCTGCCAGCTCCAGTGATGGCAGTCTGGGCAGAAATGGGAGGTTGCTCAGCACTGAAACTCAGTCAAATCACAAAATCCTGCTCCTCACTCAAGCCCCGTTCCTCTGACATGTCATATGTGAGTCGTTCCTTCCATAACCACCACAAAAAGTAAACAGGCTCTGGCAACACCTCCAATCCTACCTCGATCTGCTGCTGTCCCAGCCTCCTCTAGCTTTGTTGAATCCCAAGATCTTCCCAACATGCTGCCTTTCCTTCAAAAGCAGCCATCCTGCAAAGACCCACTCCCATCGCTTGGCAGCAAACCTAGCCCCATCTGCAGCCCCTACAAAATTGAGAAACCCTCACTCCCTCTTCCAAATAAACATCTTGGATTCAAGATCCAGCTGGCCTGTGTGATCTCAGAGCTCCCTCCCTCAGGGGTGAACCACAGCCAGCCTCTTCCACCCTTCCTTCCATTGCAGGCTGAGGTGCCTCTTCCCTGTCCAAAGACCTCGTCTCTGCAGCCACCACGGGAAGACATGAGATCCGAACAACAGCCCCTTAGGGTTCCTACCTCCCAAACTGCTAATTTCTGCTCTGGAGAGAGCCTGGCCTGAGGATCTGGATGCACGAGCAGGGTTTTGGGAGAACCCAGCGGAGCAGCCATACCCACACACACCCACAGATCCCAGCCATGAGACCACCGATAAGTGTGCAAAGGTGACAATCTGTGTCTATGTTTTCCATCGGTGTCTTGCTTCGAGACCCAGAGATAAGCGGTAGGGCTGCACAGGTGGCACAAAGTCCCTCTCCATGCTCAGGCAGCACTAGAAAGAAAACCCTGCTTTGGTTTAAAGGCCATGATTTTACTTTTTTCCCTCCTAAATGATCTAGTTAAACTTCCAACTGCTCAAGGCTATTTTAATTTGTACTGGTAAGTTAAATCAACACAAACAAGGGCAGAACAGGTTTGTATGCACCTCTGTTACTGGCTTGCACCAACTAGAGCATAGCTAGATTTCTCCAGGCAGCGTGTTTTTTTTTTTCCTAATAAAGATAAGGGGGGATTTTTTTTTGTGCACCTCCGACTGACAAATGGAGCCTGAAAGCGAGCTGGGAGTCAAAGCCTTGCGGAAAGTCAAGGTGACTTATGCACCAATAGGCTGGATTCAAAGAGCTTTGCAAAAATGCAGATCAACTAACAAGATTTATAAAACCCGCTAGGGGCTTAGAGGCCGCTTAATTCTCAAAGGTGCCAGTGAAAGTGCTTGACTCACAGAAGGATGGATGTGGCTTAGAGAGGTGGCTATCTCAACTTTTTGGTTGCTTCAAGAAAAGGGGACTCAATTTCTCTTGGAAACGAGCTTTTGACATGCCGATATGTATACTGTGAGCCTTGGCTCCTCCATCACTTACTTTAAAGAAAAAGAAACCAAGTCCTGCTGCTGCAGACAACTGTTACAAACATCTACCGAAAGCCACAGCAGAATCTGCTGCTTCAGCTCGCCAGCGCCAGACAACACCCAGAGGAGTATGAGACTCAACCGGATTCGGCACACAAGCTGGAAAAAATAAAAAGGGGGGGGGAAGGAAAAAAAAAAGAAGAGGATTTTGCACTTCTACAGCTTCCCAACACTCAGCGTTTCGCAGGCTGGAATCAGCCCGTCAGCACCTGCGGCAGCCAAGGCGGCGTACAGTCAGCCCATCCGCTGCTCGGCATCCGAGAGGGGTCCGACCACGACCTGCTGAACGCCAAGGACCCCTCAGCTGCCTCCCTGCTGGGTTTTTTCTCTCCCCCTTTTTTTGTTGTGAGGCGGCTGTTGAGAATCTGAAAGCCCGGATTATAATCTTTATGAATCCCATAGTTAGATCACACTGAACAGCAGCCCAGCAATACCAGATGTTCAAACAAAGCTGCCAACCGACAGCTGTCTGCAGCTTGCAGCGTGTTTTTACTTTAAAATGCAAAATGATACCAATCTATATTAAAAAAGAGACGTTCGGAGCCTTGTGATAGCAGCTGAAGCCGTGGATATTACTCTTTCATGCAGGGTGTGGCGACAGAAGGAAATATCTCAGAAACTATGCTTAAGCCACCCTCCCGGCCCCCCCAAATCCTGGCCCCTTTCCTAATGGGAAAGAGACTCACGTTACTGCCTGAGTGCCGTGAATGTACCAGTGCGTGTCCAAACAAGCCAGTAAAAAGAAAAATGCAGCATGAACAAACACTGTATAACGAAGGATGCCAGAACAAATCTGGGCGCTGCACAGTCCGCACCTGGCTCAGTACTTCTGGCTTGCAGGAATCGCGCAAAGAGGGTTCTGACTTAGTCAAACGTGACATCCCAAATTCCCCACCAGCCGAGATCACAGGAAATCTTTGGGACCAGTCCCAAGGCTGCCTCATTGTGCTCTGAGCAGCAACAGCATGAATGAATCACACTCTCTTTAATGTGACACCCAGCTCCCAGCAACATACTCAAGACCAAAATATTTACGTTGCACACGAGTAAGAATAGGACCAGATCCCCTCCCCAGCCTGGTGACATAAAAAGGCCAACCCGGTCTTGAATCGAGCAAGTGGGTGGTGGCAGGATAAGAAAGCAGGATGCAGAGACCAGCCCCGTGTCTCACAGCCTGACTCTGCCCCGCAATGCTGAACAGGAGCCCTTTGCTGTGGCAGCAAAACCCCCTCAGCGGTGAGCACCAAGACTACAAGACCCGTGGTACCACGCTCCTGACGGAGCTCAGCAGCCAGGCGACATGCGATGGAGCATGCTGGAACCTGTAGTTTCCAGCCAGCCAGCTGCAAAACGCCATCCACCAGTAAACACGTCTCAAATTAAAGAGATGCGAGGCCCCCGAGCTCCTGGCAAGGCGCCAGCCATGGCTTTTTGTTGGCAGGCGCTTGGCCAATTCCCATGTGTTGCATTAGCTCCTTTCTGAGGAGTGGCCAAGAGGCTGCACCCCGTAAACCCCCCGGCAGCTGAGCTGTGCCCTGCCTGCACGGACAGCGAGGTGCTCCCTGAGCTCCGGTGCAGCCCTGGGCCCCAGGAGACATCAGCCTCGCTCCTGCCTTGCTGCGAGCTCCTCTACTTCTGCTCTATGGCACTGGACCACTGACACCAGAGCAAGATCCTACAGCCAACCCTGTCCAAGCTTCACCTACACAGAGCCCAACACTGCATCCCTGGAGGGGTCAAATAATGCTGCCACTGAAACAATCAGAGTCACAGGCAGCAAGAAGCAACGCACCAGCACGGTGCTTTCCAGAAGCGCAACACAGCAGGCAAAGCTTTGCTGAACACCCAGGTTGGCAGGGCTGGGGGCAACCACCACCACCCTGCAGCATTGCCGCCCAGGCACACAGCCTCCCCCAGCTCCAGAGAGGCTGGGACCGTATGTCAGCCCTTGGGGAGCGCAGCACCCTTCTCCTCGCCTGCTAGCCCTCCCCGCTGCGGAGGAAATCGCGGGGCCGGCTGATGTCAGGAGGCATCACTTCACACAAAGGCCAGGCTTCCTGGTGGGGAAGGGGTGGGGGAGCGGGGAGGAAGGGGAAGAGGAGCCTGGGGCAAAGGCAAGTGGCATCTCCAGCTCCAGGAGATGGCCCCTTCTCCTTTAATCACCCTTGCATGAAGGAAAGAGGCAAAAACCTACTTCCCAGCACCCTTCACAGGAGCCCCAGCATAGTTCTGCCCGCAGAGCTGAGATGGAGTGTTCACCCCTCTAAGGATGCACAGAAAAAAGGGACTGAATTTTATTTTAATTTGGTCCTGCAAATAAATTAACTCCACCTTCTCCGCTTTGGCCGGACTGTGGCTGCTGCCTACTGGGGGAAGCACACTCCAGCTGCACATGGGGGCAGAGCCCCCTGCCCAGTGCTCACCCAGGAGAAAAGCCACCTCTGTGACAAGCCTGAATTCCAGCACTCCCAAAATGGGCACAACCACACACCCCATCTGCCTCCTGCCCACATGTGGCTAAACGCTTACGGCACCCATTAATTGATAAGCACAGGTAAAACCAACATATTCAGGACAAAGTCAAGAGTGACCTGCAGCCAGGTTTCCCATTTCCTCTCTCTAGTGTGCTCCCCAAAGCCAAGCGTCTTTAAAACACGCAGCAAATCACGGTACCCACACCACTGACATGACCTCCTGCTTCAGCCTCTCCTCGCCTCCGCTGCCTCCCACAGCCCCAGCTCATCCCCCAGCAGTGAAGGCGGCTGGCGGCCAGCACCAGGCTGCACTGCTTTTGTCTTCACCTCAGCCGCCCTCCCAAGGGCAGGAATGCTCTGCACCAGCTGCACTGGGACTGGTGAAGAGGGGGTGGCCCTAGGGGACCTGCAGGATCTGGTTGATGTTGACTGAGGAAGGGAATCGCTGATGTTGCAGGGGGCAGCCTGGGAAGGTGGGTTTTGGACACAGGCACCGCCAGGGAATAACCACAAAGGAGCAAACCCTGCTCCTCTCCTTCAACGTGCTGACTTCTGCTCCTAGGAGGAGGCCCGTCATTGGTTTTTAATCTCGCCTGATTACAGGCCAGCCTTTGACATTATTGATCTCAGGCCCCTGAAGTATCATTTATCTTCCAGGTTTGACTCTGCAGTCAGAGCTTGACAGCTCAGACCCCAGTCAGCTCCATCCTCCTGGGGAGCCAGGGGAAATGCTCTGCTCCGCTCCCCATCCTGCTGATTCGTGCGAGCTGTATTTGTGGCTCAGTTTCCATCCACAACTGAGGTGGCTTTTACCAGATGCCCTCTCCCCACCTGGTGTTTCATCTCCTGACTCAAAAATCCAGGTTCTCAGGTCTCCAGCAGACCAGCAGTGCTGCAGCAAGCCCAGCAGTCCAAGGTGCCTCCAACACCCACTGCTTCCCCCTTTCAGTTTCATTATCCTCTTTTAAAGAGGATGCGGTGGAGGCACAAAGGTTACAGGATCTGCTGAGAGCCGCACAGGGATCAGGGGGCAGTGCCAGCATGAAGGGTACAACCAGAGAAGCCATTTCTAGCCATGACTGCACTGCCATTTTCTAGAGCAGGGAGAGAGACAACAACAGTAGCTCCTTGTCCCCTGGCAAGCTTGCACCCACAAAGAAACCCAGCACTTGTGGCTTCTCCTTACCTGCTGGCTAGCACAGCCATGCTGCAGGACTAGCTTGTGATTTCTGCTTGACCTTCAAAACGCTAATGCCTGCTCTCTCCGCAGGGCAGAACAACAGCCAGGCTCCACGGAGGCAAAGCAGCAGGCAAGGTTGGGATTCACGATGCCCTGTGGATGGGACACACCTGGGATTGCTGCCCCATGGGTTCCTGCTCCCCTGGGTTCCTCCATCTTCCGCCTTGGCTGACAGACTTTCCCAGCCTCCACCTTTTGAGAACCACAAGGTTTTCCTCAAACATCTGTGTCTATGATTACTGGGAGGCAGCATACGTGTGAAGGTTGTCTTCTCAGATGCCTCCTGTCTGTTCTGCAAAGCTAAGCCTTGCCTTTTAGGAGGAACGTTTCCCGAGGAAGACTCCAGTGGGCAGGTTTAACATGCAGAGGGAGGTTTAGCTTTTGCTTGTCGCCTTGGTATGGTTTATCAGATTGCTGCAAAAGCACTTTGATAAAAGGAGATTAGTACCATGTAAATTCATAGATGACAGTGGTAGCCAGCAGTCAACCTTGGGAAGGACCAAGGCAGAAAGCAACTGGGTGGGGACTGGTAGCAGGGCCCGTGTTGAGCAAGGAAAGCCTGAGTCTCCAGGATTACTTCCCCATGGTGCCATGGACATGGACATGGTGCTCCCCACCTCCACTTACTTCTACTTCAGGGTAACACCAACTCCCCTAAGCAGACTTCATGTTGATACTGACCATTAAACCAACCTTTTTCTCCCCTATTGTAAGTAAAATGCTACAGAATCCTTGGCTGGAGGACAGGCTGTGGTTTTACCTGCTGGGCTCTCACCCCTGGGAGCTGCGTTAAGTGAGGGGGGAAGTCTTTGCAGGACATGCTAAGTGTCATTTCCAGTTCCCTGTCTTGATGCAGGATGCCAGGAGATAGAGGCAGGAAAATAACCCACAAATGTGCTCCTGTTGCCTTGTGGGGGGCAGATCCTGTCCCTGTTCCCTACAACAAAGCATCTCTGACCCGAGTGCAGCTCGCCAGGCCTCGGACATCCAGCCACAACGGTGCAGTAATTCCCTCCCGAGCCTGGCCACCCCCATCACTAAGGGCCCAGCACAATTGCTCAGAGAAGGAGGACTGCAGACCCCCTCCATCCCCAAAGGGTCTCCGAGGGGGACAGAGACTTCACAGCGCATTTATTCCGCTCCATCCATTTGAGAGGCGCGCTTCAAGGGGCTTTTTGCTGTCGGAGGCGGGTGCACCAGGACAGGAGAACAAAGGGAGGAACTGGCACCCCCAGCCCTTTGTCTGAGCGCAGAGGAGTTCACCTGCAGGGAAAACCAGCTCCCACCGCAGAGCCGGCAGCTCCACACGGATTCAGATGGGGAGAGGGATGCAGCCCCCCCGCTAGCAAGAGGATAATGAGCAAAAGGACACAATCGCGTTACCCTCTCTCCCCTTGCCACATGCACAAGCCCGTCACAGCCCGCGCCAACCCCTCACTTTGAACAACAACCACATCAGCAATAAAAAACCATTGCCACAAAAATATCAACCCACCCCCCAGCATGATCGATCTGTGTCTGTGTGTGGCCGAGCACCAAATCCCGGAGCTCGGCTCCACTGACCAGGATCGACTGAGAGGAAAGGGGGTGGGTGACTAGTTTCCAGGGGATGGGGCTTTAAAGCCACACAATAACTGGCTCAAATGAGGGTTTGGATTAAGCTGTTTTACAGTGAGGGAAAATACTGCCTCCATTAGGATATCAGGTATTTTCCTTTCTCCAAAGCTCGAGCTCTAGGATGAAGCTTCCAGGTCACCCAGGCAGGGAGAGGAGAAGGGGGTGATGCTGAGCAAACAGGGGATTCCACAAAGGGAGAGGTAGGTGGAAGGAGGAAAGGGCAGATCAGCCCCCCCTAAGCCCCAGATCACACAGGCGGCTGGTCTGACAACGTTTACTCATATTTCAGAGAGACACAGCCATCCGGAACGTCACTCTCTGCCAACTGCCTCATCTGGAGCCATCCGCAGCTCGGCTCTTCCCAGCCCACTCTGGAGACAGCCCCCCTAGAGCATCCACACACCAGGGAACTGAGAAAGGACAGGTAGGCGGAAGAGAAGAAACAGAAAAGTTAAATTAATTCATGCCTTTTTTTTTTAAATTTTTTACAGTTCTGGTACATCGTCCCAGCGAGTGGGTGACTTCGAGTGCGTGTTATGTAGGCAGCACGGTGCAGAGCGGCAGAGAGCTGCCCTGAGCAAGGAACCTTGCTCACTTTACCATCACAAGCAAATGACAAGGCAGAAGAGGTACAACTGCAATCCCCTGACGAGAACAGGCCAAAGCTGTCCTTATCAGGGAGAATTTGGGACTAGGAACCTCTTCCCTGAGTTCATCTGGGGGACATATGTAAGAACTCTTGCGTGCATCCAGTCGCATCCCTTCAAATAACTATCCCTCCCTCTGTATTTGGGACCAGGCATCTCTTCCTCCCAAGTGCCTGCTGCAGCTCTCTTGGGTAAAGGAGGGCCCATGGAAGGAGAAGGGCAGGACATGCCTGGCCCCCCTGCTTTCCACAGTTCCCCACTGGTCCCCCTGCATCACCCCCATCTTATCTACCAGCAAACAGAGGTTCATGGCAGAAAACTGGCTACCACTACAAGCAAGCTCAGCAGCTCCAACTCCTCTGAGCCACCCCGCTTACTCCAACCAAATCAGCACCTCATGATCCTACAGGCTGCTGATAAATGTAGAAAGTCGACAAAGTCACCAGAACCTAGCCCAAATCCATTGCATTTTATATTTTAAAAGAAAAAAAAGCCAGGCCAGGCCAGATTCTGCCCCGGAGCCTGCGTGGCAAAGCAGAATCCGGCTCCAAGTGTTTATTTATAAATCCGTACATACACGTACATTTGAATTCTGACAGAATTAATTCTGGCATCCAGCTAATTCAAAGCATTCCTCCCCCATCACACTACTGTTGCAGGCCAGCCCAGCACAGAAGCTGATTATAAAATGCTGCACTAGCCAGGCATTTCTGCAAAGGCTTGTGCTATTGAGCATTCAGTCTTTCCTTGCTTGGCTATTTCATTGTTTCGGTGCCGATCCCTCCTCTCTTGCCCTGTGTTTCCTGGTTACTTTTGTCCCTGCTCTGGAAGCACTGCCGCTCTCAGCCCCATTTCAGTTAGATTAAAAAAAAAAAAGGCAAAAAAAACCCCAACAAAAAACCAAAAAACCAACACAAAACAATTACATGAAATTAAAGAGAAGAAGAAATCACCACCATGTACTAAGATTTCCAGTAAACAGATAGGTAAGAAGCAAAAAATAGGCCAATATGCTGCAAGGCAAGCTACAGACAGATCTGGGGACAGAAAACCCGCTGCCTCCCTCCGAAGCACAGCTAAGAAATCCCTGTGTGGTCACACGCTGTCCTCTGGAGCAGAGAGGAGAGAGGTCAGGGCAGCCAGCACTGTAAGAGCCTCTTTATTCTTGGGCAGTTGCACGAATCTGATCGCTTGTGCCCTTTGTGAGACATGGAAATCTGCCTTCTCCTCCCACCCCCTTCACCAGTCCCCCTCCTTCGGCTCCCTGCTCAGATGGGGACAGAGGCAACTCAGCTCCAGAGGCAAAGACCAGAGCAGCGGAGAGGCTGTGGACCCCGATCCAGCAGCACCAGGGTTGGCCGAGCATGTGGGACAGCTCGAGGATGGGGCTTTGCTGGATGATCCTGGGACTCACACATCCCTCAAAGCGCCCACCTGGGCTCCCACATGCAGGGCACGAGGTTGGGGGTGGAGGAAAGCCCAGGGTGTCACACCACAGCCCAGGTCTTTCCTACTTCTCCCTATCCGCCATGCTCGTGGGCTCAAGGAGAGCAGCATGCTGTGCACCTCCATGCCAGCATCCACAGGACACTTACGTAAACATCACAGGTTGGATTTAGACTAGACAAGGGTCTGGGCTAAGTTTATTATGCCCTCATCACCAGCCAAAACTTGGCTTGTACCTCCTGGCTCAGAGATCAGACCAGAACACGTCCATCTCAGGGGCTCATTCAAAGCCATCTCCAAGGGAGGGCTTCAAGGTGGAAAGCTCTCTGGACAGGGCTGGCTGGCAGGGGTGGGCAAGGCTGTGCCTAAGACATCGCCACCTGCGCAGTAGTCCTATACACCTCAGGGTAAGCCTGGGCTACAATATGTTGCTATTCCTCGCGAAGCAGCTCAAGGTCCTCAGATGAACCTCTCCTTCCCTCTCTTCCTCCCACCTCACTCTTCAGCAGCATCCATCCAAATCATCTTGTCCCCATGGGAAAAGAATGTTCTCCACTGCAGCCCCTGTCCTACTCCTTTACCAGAGCTGGCCCCTCAATGCAAGCCTCCTCACCCAAACCCACCAGGCTGCTCCCCTGCGTCCTCCATCTCTGCTCTCACTTCTCAGATTGGCTCTACACAGACATGCCAGACCAGCTGCAGACCTAGAGTAAGCAACCACTGGCAACCTGGTGGGCAAAGGGCAAGGAATATGCTCAAGCTTAGCAGGAAAGCAGCAGGTAAAAGCCCTTAATCCAAACCCTGGGGTGGCAGGAGACTGTCCCAGTTCAGCCAAAGATCTGAGACTGCCAAGATACCAGCTGCCACTGGGGCAGCAAACCCAGATGGGTTTACAGCAGGGTGGCTCAGACTGCTGAGACCTCTCTAGGGCAGTACAGACCACTTTCAGTTCAACTAAAATCCCCCACTGCCCCTAACAATGCAGCACAGCAAAGCCTGACAGATCGATGGTGGTGAACAGCACGGAGCTACAAAGCAGGGCAAGGTGGGTGCTGGGATCTCTGCAACTGCCCAAGGCCCTGTAAGTCATTACTCATCACAGCAGCTTGACCAACTGACAGCATCCCAGGGCACAATGATCAGTCACATTTAGGAGCCTGGCGCTGGACACCCCAGGCCCCTGGGCAGGAACCAGGGCATGGGCAAGACCTGAGGAGGGAGGGACCCAGGCTAGGCTGACCAGGGAGGGGGAAGGGGCTGGTGGTTCAACTCTGGGGTGCTGGTGGAGGCTGAGATGGAGGGTGCGGAGAGTGCGGGGAGAACCTGCACATCTCCAGCTTCATAGGACCCACTAACAAAGTTGTCTATGGACCAGGTATGTTCAAAGAGTGCTGCAGGGAATGCAGCCAGGCGCCACCCACACCATCTACAGTCATCAGAGCTAAATTAACACTCAAGCACTTGGGCACTTGCACTCACAATGCCTCCAGTGAGCTGCACGCTGCACTCCTCATAAACAAGTCATCTGGTAAATAAGTAAGCCTGTAAAGATACAGCCCATCACAAGTTACCAAACCTGTTTCAGAGTAAAACAACTCTTGTCAGGATCCTGGCAGCAGAGCCCACCCCAGTCTTCTCAGCACTGGGCTCCCCAGGTCCCAGAAACACCCCCCCAGCACGGATGGCAGCATGGAGATGTGACATGGGACTCATTTCAAACAGGAAGGTGCCTCTGGTGTCAGAGCCATCTATTGAAGAAAAGCTGGTGGCATTTTCCTTCTAGAGACCTAGAGCGTTCAAACCGCAGAAGCCATCAGTTGGGACAGGGAGGAAAAGCACACAGGCCACCTCTGCACTGGGGCTGGTGACCAATGCTGGCAAAGGGCCAGCATTCCAGGTACAGACCTGGGATTCACCTCTTGCTGTGCTCACTACCAAGGGCTCAACCTCTCGTCCCTCCAGCACTTTAGAAAGCACCTGAGCTGGCCTTATCTGAGGGGCTTCCAAGAAAGAAAGCCCAAAGCCACAGAGGAGCAGATGGACCCAGCAGCCCAGTCCCCATCCGTCCCCCTGGATTTGCAGAATGGGTGCTGCTCCGTGGCCAGTGCTGGGGGATGCTCCTACACACCTGCCGGCGGATCCCCAATGTCTTCCTGCAAGTCCCAGCACCATAATGTACTTCCTCCCTCATAGTGTTCAAAACCACCAGAGATCTTCAGAATGTGGAGGGATTTTCCTCCAGTTTCCCAAAAATGCACTGCAAGCTGGGTCAGAGGGAAATCTACCTCCACCCCCTGAAACCGAACAGAAGCAGGAGCAGAACCTTTGCCCAAGTCCTTCCCCACCAGCTGAGGACAGGCGGCTGGGACATCCCCAAGCAAGCTCAGCTGCACCCAGCCTCAACAAATTTTGTCCCACACAAAGACAGGGCAAACATGGTAATACCCCATAAATTAGTCCCTTTCTCTGGCTGCTGCCTTCAGACCTGTGCTCCAATCCCAGCAATGGATTTTTCCCCTTTTTTGGATTAAAAAAAAAAAAGGCAATGCATCAGCCTCACAGTGGAGAAACTTTCAGCCCTGGAAGTAGGTTCCCCCATGCCCAAGAGGCAGCAGGTTCCCCCAAGCAGGCAGGAGACACGTGGCTGGGGCAGCAAAGGCAAAGATGGAAGAAAAAATGTTTCGTTTTGAGACCTTGACACAAACAGAATGACAAGAAGCAAAAAAAAAGAGGGTGAGTTGTTGGCTTTTTTTTTTCCCCTCTCCTCTTTAAGCACTACAAAAACAGGAAACAAAGGAGAAAACATCTCACAGGGGGGAAGAGGAGGTAAGTGCTTTATACGCCCACAAAAGAAAGATTAACCACATATTTTATTTACTGTTTGTATTACGGTTGCACGGTGAAGTTCAACCAGTTCCTGGCCAGGGCTCTGCGGGTTTCTGCAGCACCTAACGCCGAGCGGCCCCCTTCACCCAAACCCATCAAGCATGCACCTCCACTTCAAGCCAGCCCTCCACAGACACCCACCTCCGACCCTTTTTGCCAGCACAAGGTCTCCTGCCCCAGCTGCCAGCTGAGAAAGCACCGGTGTTCTCCCCAAAGAGTTTTGAGCGCCTTTTCCCCTTCAAATTGGACTGTAACTGGGGTAAGATGCCCTTTGAGGTGGGTTGGCAGCTGAGCCAAAGCAACACATGTTAAAAAAAGGTGAGTTTATGGGGAGGATGTTAACAGGCTCCCATCCCTCTTCTGCCACACCGGGTCGGCATCACACCCCCCACACCAAGGACAGGGCTCTGAGCCTCCGAACTTTGACTCATTTCTCAATTAACGGCTTCCTGAACGCGAGCCACACATGGAACAAACCTCTCACGACGGGGCCTCCCAAGCCCGGTGTTACTCATCCCCAGTCCCAGCCCTCCTTCTCCAGGATGCTCCAGGAGCAGCTTCACCACTGCGGGGTGAGCAAGCAGCCAGGAATCCTGGGCCTGGCTCCCGCAGGCGGGAAGCCGTCACCGGCCGAGCACACGCACCCTAATTCGGGAGCCAACACGGCCACCTTCCTTGCCGGCTCGCAAGGGGCGGCTTTCAGCCAGAGAGACCTGCCCAAGGCCAGGCGGGGGGTGCCAGCAACCTGCAAGGTGTTTTTCCTTCCCTCCCACAGCCAGTTCACGGAAGAACTGCTCCAGCTGCAGGGGCGATCCTCGGGGCACGCCATCCCCCCGCTTCAGGCTGCCCTCCATTGCCCCAGCCTCCGAACGCCTAACCGAGCCACGCGCCCAGCGGGAAGAGACAAGCTTATCATCGCAGAGAAAGGAAATTAAGATAACACGGCGACAGAGGTACCGAGGGATTTTGGCCAAGGTCACAAATTAAGTCCGCGGCTCTACAATACAGCTGTCCAACGTATTCTGTGTCTGGCCACATATCCTAAAATTTCACACCAGGGCCAAAATTCAGCCTAGCCAGTGGCAGCTTTCTGCCAGGTCATTAGCAGCGTGCATCCGCAAAGAGCAGTGAACATCCAGCCATAACAACGGCAGCAACAACAAAAAAACCCCACGCAGCAAGAGCGGGAATAGATGAGATCAAAGTGTCCTGGAAAAGGACCTGGAAAAATAGTTTTGGTCCCTGGCTAAGACTCCCGGGAAATGCACAAGCGAGCCCCATCCCGGCCCTGCACAGCCTTCCCGGGGTGGCTCCCCATCCTGGCAGAGGGAGACCAAAATGACTCCCTATAAATAGAAGCAGAAAAACGCTTCTCCAAAAGCCTGGCTGGGTCTTTTCCCTTCCAGCGCGTGTGGCGGAGCTGCTGGCACCTCCGCGGAGGTCTCTGGTTTTCCCCCAAAAAACCTGGAGAGGAAAATAACCTTCCTGTGAGCTCAGGCTGACTCCTCTCTGCACAGAGCTGCCCCCCCTCCCAGGCCTGGCCATCCAATTGGAAAGTAATTATAGTGCAATTTTTATTTATGACTTTTTTTTTTTAATTGCTAAATGGTGACTCATTTTGGCAACATCAAAATACACAGGAAATCATCCCCATTTTACAGTAATCACCATTCAATTCATTGTTAAATATTTATTTGGCGGACAAGCGTCGGGCCTCTTTCAAAGGGTCGGAGGGGGAGCAGAGGGGCAGCCTCGGGAGAGGGGGAAGGTGGTGGTGGGGTCACAGCAGGGCTGCCTGCGGGGCTGTTAAATGCCTGCCACAAACTTCGGGGTGGGGAGCCAGGGGTGAAAGCTCCCGCCAGATGGTCTGGCCACGAGCAAAATACAGACTCGCTTTCCCTTGAATCCAGTGCTACGCCCCATGCTGCTTCAGGGAGAGGGGGCTGCCCTGTGTCCCCTAATAAAACCCCCATTATTTGGCAAAACCCCAAGCATGAATGCCCGCCAGCGAGGAGCCGTGGGTCTCTGACATGAAGCTCTCCCAGCGCAGGGGGGAAGGGGATGGCGGCCACCGGCCCCGGCGGGAGGGGGTGGGAAGAGCCAGCAGTTTGACATTCATAGGCCTTACAATGAACGGGGTCCACGTCTGCAGCTGCTTTGTCCCCCCAGCGAGCCCGATTTCGGGGCAACCCGACCTTGGACACAGGTGGCTGCCCTGCCTTCCCCAAACGGCTGCACATCCTAACAGGAACTGAGGAAACAGCCCCTCCAAACCCCCCCAGCCCAGGCCCTCCACCCTTCCCTGCACAGCCCAGGCCCAAGGGGCTGCCAGTTCCATGGCCAAACAGCTCCGAAGGACCCACAGCACAGAACGCCATCCCCAGGGAGCCCCCCAGCAACCACTGACTCCGTCACTGTTCGGCTGGAGCGGCCACCTAACATGTCTGCCACAGGGGGACCAGGTGGAGGAGGAGGAGCACCAGGGTGGATTTGTTTCAGCCCTACACAAACACAGGCCTTCGGGGAGCAAACAGGGCAGAGAAGAGGGCAGCCAGGAAGCCCGGCAGCCCAGCTGGGCCGGACAACCCCACGTCTCCAGGAAGGTCTGACTTACCCTGATCTCATTGCGGCGGATCTCCACATCGCAGACCGAGTGTCCCTGGTGGGCCCCGCTGTAGTAGCAGCAGAACTGGCAGACAGCCACCTGCTCGGCCTCGCAGTGGTACAGGCGGTAGGCGTTGTGCTGGGGGCAGCTCCAGGCCCGCACGTCGTCCGCCTCCACCAGGAGATGGCCCCTGGCCGTGGAGGGTTGCTGCAGGTGGGTCTGGACATGGGACTGGCAACACGGAGCCTCGCACCTCAAGCAGATCTTCTGTGCTGGCAGCGGCGGGCCCCGGCGGCAAAAGACGCAGTGCAAGACTGAGGGGGGCTTCTCCAGGTTGAGGGAGTTGAACTTCTCCACGATGTTGGTGAGCTTCAGGTTCTTCTCCAGGTTGGGCTTCTGGTTGTAGGCCTGGTTGCACTCTGGGCACCGCACCAAGCCCGACTCCTTGGCCCACGCCTCCCCGATGCAGCCCCGGCAGAAGTTGTGCTTGCAGGGCAGCTGGACGGGCTCCACGAAGACGTGCAGGCAAATGGGGCAGATGAGCTCCTCTTCGAAGCAGTTCTTCCAATTCTCGGCCATCTCTGCGGGCGGCCTCTGGCGACGTTTCCCACCACCCGCTTCAGTCGCTCAGTGCAGTCTAGGGGCGGACGCCGGGGTCTGTCCTTCCTGGAAGGGGAAGCCCGGGGGTGAACGGCTGCACTCCCCCCTCCCCGCAGCACGCGCGGTAAATAAAAAAACCGCACCAGATCTTAAAATCAAGGATATAATAAACCACAGAGCAGCACTCTAGGAACCTCCAGGGAGAAAACACGACATCCCCGCCACTTCGTTAGAAAAGCAACACAAACAGTTAAAAAAACCCCAACAGGGTATTGTAAGATTTACAGCCCAGAGTCTTAACCACCCCTAAAAGCCATTTGTTTCATTCTACCCCAGAAGGTGAATCAAAACTTACCAACGGTTGAAAAAAAATCCATACAAAAATCCAGCAGCAGAGTCCAAGTTCTGTATAAAGCTCCTAAATTTAGCGCTCCGGATCTGATTATTCTTTTCTTAGGTTTGCAACTGACATTCAATATTTTAAAGGGACTTTTGTCCCCCAGCAACCTGGCTAACAGCTGAGAGCACTGACTTGCTCGGTTTTGTTTTTTTTTCTCCCCTGTATTTCTCCTCCCTCTCCCCCTGATGGGAGTTGGGATTCAGAGTCTTTTAAAGGAAACAGATCAAAGGGTTAAGATCCAAAAGGGGAAAAGGACAGATTAAAAAATAATAATAATAGCGATGATGACGATGGCAGCAAAACGAATGCGCTCCGCGGCCCCCGAGATTTGCTTCTAACGCGGTGGAACAGCTGAGAAAAAAAAGGAAGAGAGGGGAAAAAAAAAAAAAAAAAAGACAAGACAGGGAAAAAAAAAAAAAAAAAGAGAAGGAAAAAAAAAAAAAACCTCTCGCCTGCTTCGAGGTTGCGAGGTCTTGAATGGGAGAGCTCGGTCATTCAGAGCAAACCCCAGCCCAGCGCAGCCCTCCCAGCCTCGTCCAGCGCTCCCAGAGAGGGAGGGACGATCGGCTTTGCCAAGGGGGGATCTAAACCCCGCGGGCCCCGAATGAACCTGCTCCGGCTTCCCACCGGGCCTGGGGGAAAAAAGGCGTCCGGGGGCTGGGGGGTGCCCGAGCTACCCCGGTCTCATGGCCGGCCGGGGGGACGCAGCCCCGACGGCAACAATGCGATGGAGCCGGGGGTCCCGCAGCGCGGGGCAGAGGGACGGGCGTCCGAGCCGCCCGCCGAGCGCCTGCCGCTCCCGGTGCCGCTTCCCCGGCCCGGCCCCGCCGGGAAGGGGCGAGGCGGCGGCGGGCAGCCGGGAGGAGCCGGCCGAGGCGTGCGGTTCCGGGAAAGCCGAGTCAGCTCTCAGCCATTTTGAGCTGCCCTACTGGAGAACGGAGATCGAAGGCGCATTAAAAATAAATGTTTTTTAAAAAAAAGGTATAAAAAAAAAATTAAAGTCACCGGAACAAAACCGCTCCCGCTCGCTCCCCCGCCCACGCGGCGGGGCTCTGCGGAGGGGCTGCGGCTGCGGGGCCAGCCGAGCCTGAGCCGAGCCGAGCCGTCCCGTCCCGGCGGGGCCGCTCAGCACAGCCCCCCGCGCCTGCCCCCGCCGCCGCCGCCTCCAGCCATCTTGGGCTCGCCCTGGGCGCCGCCCGCCCGCCGGAGCCCCACGCCCCGGCCTTCCTCCCACCGCCCCCGGGGAGGCGGCCGCGGCCCGGGGGGCGGACGAAGAGCGGGGGGGTCCCCGCAGCGGATCTCCTCGGGGAGGGGGGGAGGAGGGGGCGGCGCCTCAGAGGCGACCGGGCTCAGCCCCGGCGCGGGGGGCCGGGGCGGCGGCGGGGGGCGGGCGGGGTGGCCATGGGGGCGGCGGCCGCGGGGGATATATCGACCGGGAGGGGGGGAAGCGGGCGAGCCCCGCCCCGGCGCGCCGAGGGGCCGCCCCGCTCAGGAGCCGGTCCGGGTGGGTGGGGGAGCGGAACGGAGGCGCCGGAGCCCGCAGGTCCCGCCGGGCGCTGCCGCTGCCGCCTCGGAGCTGCGCGGTGCTGCGGCGCGACCGGCCCCGCCCCGCCCGCGGGCCCGCCCCCCGCGCGTCACGAGGACCGCCCCCCGCCCCGCCCCGCCCCGAGACGGCGCTGCCTTAAAGTGGACGCGGCGGGCGGTGGGGTCCGCTCGGCGCTCGGCCCTGCGCAGCCCTCGGGTGGTGACATGGCTGTCCGTGCTGCTGCAGCCGGCCTCCGCGGGGCCCGGGTTTGTCCCGGTCTGGGATGTCCCCGCTGGCCACTACGCCAGCGGCAGCGCCATCCTGCCTGGCCACCAGCATTCCTGCGTTGCCAGGAGCCAGGGTTGCTCAGGATGCTGGTCCATGAAAAGGGGCTGATTGTCCTGGAACCAGCTCACATCTGGGCCACAGCTGGCCCTAGATATCAGAAGAGCCCTCTGGAGCTTCCTACACCCTCTTGGCTCCTCCCTGGATGGGCTGTTAGTTTGCATGGGACCATTTCAGGTCTGCAGAGCAACAGCCATTTGTCCTTTGGGGTCTTTCCAAAACTGGCTGCCCAGCACCTCCTGCCACAGCCTGGGACACAGAGGTGTCTCTGTTAACAGCTCTCCCACCAAATGTTTCTGCAGCTGTTTGGTGGGATGCTGTATATCCAAGCCCTGCCAAATGTGCTGGGCCACCAGGAATAAAGCACATTGCTGGTGTAAATCCATTTCCAATTGGTGATGGGGGTCACAAATGTCTTCAAAATTAAGTATTTAGACCAAAAAAATGCTCAGGGTGCACAGTCAGGTTTTCAGTGGAGTGACAAAGGGGCAAAGGCTCAGACAGTGGCTTCAGGATATGACGCCAATCTTGCCCCTGGGTGATAACCCACTGATGGCAATTTGCCTCCAAGAGGGTTTTACCAGGAATTCCCTGACCACAGCCTCAAAGCTACGGACCAGACTGTCCAGAGACACCACCTAGGAGTGTCTACTATAGCACCCTATAGCCCCAGCGCAACAGGCCAGCTGGGGCAGCTGGCTGCCCGCTGGAGGGATGAGCCTCCTACAGCACACCCGAGGCAGGGTGATCAGGGTCTTTCCAAGCTTTCCTTTATGGGAACCCTCTGTGCACAGGCAGGTCCTGCTAAGAGACACCCCAATAAAGAGGTGGAGTGACGGCTACCACCCATCTTTGGGTTGGTTTTTGATTTGGGATCCCCCATCCTACTTCTCTGCCTCCACCTTTCTCCTCTCACTTTGTGCTTCGATGAGACATCATGGATCACACCTACCTGCTATCTGCATTATGCCGAAGTGCTGCCCCAGGGCAAATAATAACAAACAATAACAGCATCCGTACCCCAGCACATCCCGCAATGCTGGTGGGACAACAGCCAGTGTGCAGTGCCCAGGCTGGCTTGGGACACTTCACTTGCCTCTTGTTTCTGGGTGAGGTTCCCACAGCCTTTTGCCATGATAAAACCTATTTCTGGGCTCAGCTGTCCAGTTCCTGCCTGCACAGCAAACCCACAGCCAGGCCACCCCAGGACTGGGGCTCACCCTCTGTCACCCACCCCCCACCCTCCTCAATCCCTGCACACCCAGCCCTCAGCTCCTGGGGCTCGAGCACTGATTCCTGCAAAGGGAGCGGTTTGCCATGGAATTCCTCTGCCAGGCCTCAAAGCCTGTGGGCTGTACGTCTCCTCTGAGGTTTTACAAGCCATCCAGCAGCCAGGACCAGAGAGAGCTGTGCAGGGTTGCATGGGATGTGTCAGAGCCTCTGCCTGCACAGAGGCAAATCTCTCCTCGAAAAGTCAGTGCAAAACTATTTGTGACTCTCACTTCTTTATAAATGCAGGCAGCACTTGGTGGCAGCCACCGTCCCCACCCCAGACATGGCATGGCTTTCCTGCAGGGGCTGCTGCGGTCCCCCATGCCCTCCAGTGCAGGTGAGCTGGGGAAGCCAGCTGGCATCTCACACGATTTAATAAAGGAAGGTGGATGGGATGGGACTGACCCAAACTGAAAAATGCACCCTGCTCTCGATTGGGAATCCCACTGCCAAAGGAGCACTGCTGGCCTTGCTGCTGTCACACCCACATCTGGATGGTGCCATCTCCCTGCCCAGCCCGGAGTTTCCCCCTTGCCAGGGGAGCCCCAAAGACAGGCTGGGCATTGCAACCCTTCCACAGCCAGCAGGAGTTGCCTGGTGGGGGTTGTAGGCAGAGACCCCCCTGCCCACACAGCTTCCAAACACCCTCCTGCTAGTGCTGGGTGGCCGATGGACACCAGCAGGACAGAGCTGCGGAAAGCCTGCCCATCCTTTGAGCTCCCCTCCACCAGGATCCGGCCCTGTACGGGTGTCCCAGTCTGCGCCGTGGGGCCACAGAACTGGTTATCAGCTGAGTCCTGGTGTGCATCCCTCAATCTCTTCTAGCCTTGGTTTTCCCAGCTGCCGCCAGGCCATCGGTCCCCTTTGCTGGCAGTTTCACTTTGGCAGCCCTTAGCCCTGCCCTGGAGAGACCACCACCCCCCCAGCCCCTGGTAAAGTACCAGCATCTCTGCCAAGGGCCAGTTAGCACTAACTGGGCTGCGGGTACCCACCCTCGTAGAGCACTGCCCCATGCCCTACAGAGCCAGGACACTCAACAACTTGTCACTGGGGTGTGACATTGCCTGGCACAGAGCGACCTCGTCCCCATGGAGCAGGGATGTGTTGCCCGCTCTGCAGAGCCAAGGTGCCTTCATCACTGCGGCAGGGGATGAGCGGGGCTGTGCCTGGCAGCTGGCACCAGGGACCTGCCTCTGCTTTCCCAGACAGACTCCAGGGGTGTTGAACCAGCCAACAAACAGACACAAACTCTGTTTGCTATTTAGGGCCACGGATCCAACCGAGCTGACGAGACAAAGGGTGTTCACACAGATTTACTGAGCAGCTGGCTGTTAAAGTGACAGCTTCCTTGCCTGCCACCACCCTGTCCCTGGGATGTTCCCAAGGGGTCCAGCACCCAGCCTCACACCTTCCCCAGAAGCCTTGAGCCTTCCAAAAGTAATACAAAGTGATGTGCTTCTTGGATCACTTATAATTCAACCAGCCAGAGAGAAGCCATCACTGCCCTTCTGGTCCCCTTCCATGTAAGCCTGGCGAGGTGGCTTAGTTTGATGGAGAAAGCTCCCTCCACCCTGCTCCCTGTGATTAATGCATTAAGTGCTTTTGCTGAAGTCTTAAGACTGAGTTTGAGGAATTAAGGAACTTGCAGGGTGACAATAGCCCGGTTTGCAGCACTGAATCTGTCTGCTTGTATCTGTCCCCTGTTCCTGGCTGGGGCAGAGGAAGAGGGAAACACCCCCATGGAGGAAGCACGACACACAGGTCCCCACGGCCAGTCACCCCCTATCGCAGCCCAGAGCACAACACTGACAAGCACTGCTTGTGCCTGGCCATCCCATGTATGTCCCCACTGCAGCGTCACACTTGTCCCTCCCACTCTATCGCCTGCCTGCTCTGGCATACTCACAGCCCAGCACCTGCTGGGGAAAGATGTGGAGTGCCTGGTGCATCTGCAGGAGAAACCTCCTGCCCTCTACAATTAATAAAAAGTGACCAGGAGCTGGATGTGCCGCCTGGTCCCCACAGCATGCAAAGCACATTCCTTTGCCCAACGTCCAGGCGCTGGGATCCAGTGACATTCACATCTGGCCCTGGCAGCTGGGAACAGGGCTGGGACAGTGTGCTCGATGCAGGGGTGGTGATGCCCCTCTGGCCCCTTGGGAGAGCTTTGCCCTCATGCAATGGGTGTGCAACCAGGGCTCCTCTTGGAGCAAAAACGCTGGGCTTTCTCCCACCTGAAGCCTCAAGCATGGGGCAAAGAAGATATTGGGAGATGGCCAAGGGGCACTGCAACGGGGGTGGTGACGGAGGGGAGCTCCGCTTTGGCCCAGGGCAAATCCAGGGTGGGACAACCCAATCTGAGGCTGAACGACCAAACCCAGGGTTGCACAGCCAGCCCCGGCGCGGGGGCGGTGCTCTGGGGCTCACCACCCTGGCCAGCCTTGGCATGCCAGTGGGTGCTGGCGAGCGCAGCAGTGGGTCCGGCAGCTGCGGGGCTGGAGCGCAGGGAGCCGGGACCAGGGCCGGAGAAGTTCCCTGCCTGGTGGGGTTACTTTCTATGCAAATGCCTGGGAGCAGCTGCCCTGCCGGTGTGACTCATTTCCTGCTCTTGTGTCACATTCTGGTCAGGCCAGTTTGGCAAAGGCTTTCTTCTCTCCCTCCCCAGCCTCTCCTCATTCTCTCCCTCACTGCCGAGGGCTGGGAAGTGCATTCGCTCAGCCACTGGCAGGATGAGACAGGATTTTCAGGAAACTGCGTCAAAGCCACAAAACCTCCATATATATATATATATACACATATATATGTATAAAACCTCAACAAAACAAAAAAACTAGCACAATTTTATTTTATTTGAGCACAAGGGAGACGGGCAGCCAGACAGGCTCCTGTGCTCTTCCCCCACTGGGGCAGCTGCTTCCCCCAAGACAGGATGGGTCGCCGCAGAAGAACTGCAAAAGTTCGCTGGGTGGTTGAGAGGAAAAAAATGCAGCTCAGTCTAATTTTACCCTCTGCTTCCAGTCGGAGAGGTGTTGTCGGAGCCGGGCTGTCTTTCACAGAGGATGGACAGTGCGAGTATCCAAGGGATTTGCCAGCCCTGGGGTTTGCCTGGGATTTCTCACTCCTCGGCAGTGCTCCAGGGCAGCCTCACCACTGTGTCCTGAAAAACATACTGGCCGGGGTTAAAAGTAACTCATTCATCTTAATGGGACTGGGAAGTGATGCTAGCAAATGCTGGCAGACCCCAGTGCAGTGGGTCTCCCACCACAGGGCAGGGCAGGGGAAGGTGATGCCAGGAACAAATCCCTCTGGTTGCTCCCCCAGCCCTGTCCAGGCTGGCGCTGCCCTGAGCCCAGGCTGTGCTGCAGATACAAAAATCACTTTTTGAGGAATTTCCTGCGTGTGTTCTGTGTTGTAGCTGCGAGGGCAGGTTTTACAGCCCCGCAGGCAGCAGTGCAAGCCCTCCCGCACCATGGCTCTTGTTCCACTGTGCCTCTGTCCCCTGTGGGGTGTAGGGCCCCACACATGCACCCCTCACTGCCTGCAAGGCTGAGGTAGAAAGCAGCGAACCTTCTCCTCAAGTCTGTGGCTACCAGTAGCCCAGTTTCTCCTTCTGCATCAGCCCTTTCCCTGGTGCATCAAGCCCTGGTACAGCCTCCTGCACTGTAGCTGGGCACCTCACTGGGGGAAGGGCAGAGCTCATTGGTGCTGTCGGCCCAGACATGAACTTGGGGACACAAACCTGTGGCCCTGGACCCGCTGGTGGGACACTGCGGGTGGGAGCGGGGTACAATCCCACCACCAACCTGCGGCTGGGTTCAGCTGCCCTCCCATCAGAAGGCCCCCACAGTCCCAAGCCGGGCCGAGGTGTAACCTTTGCAGTCTTCACTCTGGAGCAATTTCTCAGCCTTACTATTCCTTTTCTTGCGTGATCCCTGCAATCAAAGCCGGCTGCAGCCAAATGACCCAGGGCCACATGCATGTTAAAAGCCTCCCCACCAGGCAGCTACTGAGTTTTCCTTTGAAGGGCAGAGCACTCGCAGCCACAGTGCCCCATGCCACCCCGAAACCCGCAACCCCCCCGAGTCCAGTGGCACCGCTGAGCCCTGGTTCGGAGCAGCCGGAGGAAACTGAGTCAGGGTGAGGGCAGGGGCTTGGCCCAGAGCTGCAGCCCATGCACCTCCCGCTGCTGGGGCTCTCCTTCCTCTGAAAGCTCAGAGATCTGTTTGCCCAGAGCAAAGGGAAGAGCATGAGGGTATTTGTGTAAATTAGGTCAGGAAGCATTGATAATAAACTGTCACTTCTGGTTGTGTAATGGGAGCAATTACGCGTTTAGGCCTTGTTAAGACATCGGCAAGGAAAACATGGTTTGTCTGGGATAGGAGGAGTGTGATGGCAAACAAAAAGGAGGGTCCTGTTGACACAAGGATGAAGCTGCCATTGCATTGGAGGCATTTCTGTTCCATCCTGGTGCACCAGCAGCCTGGGGCTTGGATTGACTCCCATACAGGGCGACGCAGGGGGATGCAGGACGCAGCAGAAGGCCGGGAACAGGCTCCGGGCTCTCCCTCGGCTCTGCTCCTTCCCCCAGGCACCCCACGGCTCCAGGAACTCAGGGTAGGTAGTTTTACCCCCTCTGAAATACCTGGTCTCTGATCCACCCCGCTCAGCTCTGCACTTGGTGCCTGCACAGCTGGTCCATGGGGCCTGATGGGGACCCATGGGCAGTGCAGCCGGTGCTGGGCTGTGCCAGGACAGCCTGGGAGAAGTGTCTGAGCTCCTCCTGCCTGCACAGCCACCGCCAGCCCTCCTCTCCCGGGGAGCTGCCAGGCTGCCCTCGCTGCCCACTGCACTGCCAGGCAGCAAACGTGCCCTGCCCGTCACTCCCGGCCACCGGGGCAGCCCCAAACCCATCGGGCGGGTCCCTGCCGGGGTCTCCGGAGGGCTGCTCAGGCACTGGCACAGCCCACACAGACCCTGTCCAAAATAAACTCAGGGCTCCCCACCAGCAAAACCCCGGGGGCATGGCCAAACCTGGGGTGGAGGCTCTTGTGCCCCCTCCATGGGTGGAGGGAGAGCAGGGCTCCCAATGTGAATTCATCCCAGGCACCCCACAAAGGAGGGGCTGGGGCACCCGTCGGCCAGGGTAAGCCTTTAACCACCCACAACACCGCACAGCAGGAGAAGAAATTCTCGAGGCATCTATTAACATAAAAAGAGTCATACTTTACATTTGGTCCTGCTTATGAAGGATTACTGCGCCTTTTAATAAATAGTTAATCAAGCGTTAGAGTCCAAGCAAGTTGATAGGTTGCTTATTACCACGGTTTATAACCTTTTATGAATGCTGTCTGTCGATGTAGTTATAAACATCCATACCACATACTTCTCGTGTCTTGACATGTTGGTCACATCTGTTCGAAGTTTATTAACTGTTGAGCTGCTTGCTAACGGCAGACTGGGAGGGATCCCGCTATTTATCTGTATTAATCTGTGTGGCTCAGAAAGCACACCTGCATGGGACGCCCGGGCCGAGGGGTGACGTGGGCATCCCCCTTTGTCCGAAGGAGGTTCAGAGCAAGCAGGATGCAGCCGCATCAGAAATAAGTTGGCAGCGGGGTGTTGCTCCTGCGGGTGCGTTGCTTTTCTTTGCCACCAGGACAAACAGCCAAAGGAAGTCAGTGGCAGATTCTTGCTCCATTGAAGTCATCGAGCTGAGACATGACATTGTCCTGGACCACCCGCTTGAATCAAAAACACAAGTTATTGGGCTCAACGTGAGAAGAATTGGGTGAAATTCTCTGGCCTGCGAACAAGGGAGGTCATACAGGAAGATTTAATGGGATCTTCTGGCCTGGAAATCCACAGAAGTATCCTTGGTTGTCGCTGTTCGTGCGCAGCTGAAGCCCCCCTCGCGTCATGTTGCAAATAATGAAATAAAACTCTCAATAAGCTGAATAATCAGAAAACAATTTTCCAATAAAAGCATCCCCCGAAATCTCCTTTTAAGGCAAGGACTGGGATTCCCACCGCCAAGCGTGTTCCTGACGCCTTGCGTTATTGTTCAGCTGCCTGTACCGGGGCCGGGCAGGCTGCCACGCCACCCCGCGCCCCTGGGGACGTCCCGCCAGCCCCCCCGCCCCTCAGCCCTTTTTGCCTTTATTTTTCCCCTTTGCCGGATGCTTCAGATAATTTTCCTGTTCAAGAAGCAAGCGGGGAGTACGAGGTGCCGTGGCCCTGTGCTCGCTCCAGCTTTTTTGACAGCCAGAGAAGGGACTTGTGCGTTAGGCAGGCAGGGATGATCCCAGCCTGGGCGGGAAGCTGCGTCTCCCTGGTCGCCTTGGCCTTGGACACTCTTGGAGATATTTTTTAAATATCTAACCATGCTATTCCCTTTGCTCCCTGCTCCTCAACGCTGCTGGAGGGGGTTCCTCATCTCCTGCAGCAAGAGCATCTCCATTGCGGGGCAGCCTTGCTCACTGTCCCCCAAGTCTGAGGAAATGTTAATGATGGGAAAGGGCATTAAAAATACTTGTCCCCTTGGTAGAACAAAATCAAACCTGAATTACGCTTTTTTGGAAAGCTGCAGCAGCAATGGCTGCTGCTTGAAAGGCACCGGCAGCCAGCACATCCCTGCCGTAGGTGAGCAGTGCGGGGACCAAAGGGACAGACCCCTTGTTGAGGGGCGTTCTGAGCCGGGCTGCCATGACCTGTGCAATGTCCTGCTCCAGTCAGCGTGTGCAATGAGGTGTTGGGGCAAGATGGGGCCATTATTTTCTCCAACGTGAACTCTGCCTCACAGTGGAAACAGTTGCTTCAAAAGCTTCTTGGAGAAGCCAGAGATTCTGGGCACGCTGTGGGCTCCCAGACAGGGAGCTGGGGCACACGGGGCTTCCCTGCAGTGCTGCTCCCAGCCCCGGCGGGTCCTGCTTTCCCACGCTGGGTGGCGAGGCTGTGGCTGGCAGTGGGGCGAGGATGCTTGCCGGCTCCCTGCCATCCCAAGACTCATCCGTGGGGCTGGGGGTGCTTGTCCCGTGTTGTGGGGGAGGCAGCAGGACCTGGCCCAGCCTTGCTGCTTCATCCCCTCTCCGGTTACAGCCTGGCCATGGGGCCCCCAGGAGCACGGGGTGTTAATGTGTCAGGTCCTGCTGGGAGCTTTTCTTCCACGCCAAGGTGCTACTGTGGCCAGCTGTGCCATGAACAGCGCTGGGCGATGCAGCGAGCAGGAGAGAAACCAGGTAAAAAGAGGGTAAAATAAAAATCCCAAGGGACTCGGTGTGCCGATTCCCTGCTAGCCCATGCTTCTGGGTGCTGCGTGACATATCCTTGCGGGCTAAAGCATGGAGAATCCCTCCCTCCGTGTCTGCACCATCCTGCTATGGGCTGAGGGATGTTCTGTGGAATGGAGGACATGCTGTGGGATTGGGGACATGACATGGGAAGGGACATGCTGTGGGGTGATGCTACGGGAGGGGGTTTGGGGTCAGGACCATCCCTGGGTGCCCAAGTCCAGCACAACCAGCGGCCAAACTGGCTCTGCCCTGGGTGGGCAGGGAGCACCATGGGACTGAGACACGCTGCTGTGGGGGCTGTTCCCTCTTCCCACCCATGGGGTCCCATCTCCCCATCCCTCTCCCACTCTACAGTGCACCCTCTTCCCCATCAAGGTTCCCAGGCACTGCTGTTCACTTTTCAGATGGGAAACAAGCTCCAGCCCTCCCTCTGCACCCAAAAAAAAAAAAAACAACCAAACCCCAAAAAACAGAGAGGAGATAAATAAACAAACAAATCCCTTCCCTCTCCTGGCTTGGCATCTGCTTGCAGCCCTTGCATTATTAATTAGAGAAGCTGCCGGCATTATTAGCAACAAACCGCTCCTAATGAAGTTCAGAGCCGCAGATCCAGGAGGGGCTCCCAGACACCGCTTTTCAGAAACCTTAATTAAATTCAGTGCCCGAAGGTGCATTTGGCTGGGGGAGGCAGCGGTGAGGCTGCCCAGGCCGGGCACAGCCGTGCCTGTGGTGGGGCCCGGGGTGACGGGTGCTGGAAGGAGAGGGGCGCCCTGCTGTGCCACAGCCCCAGGGACACCCAGTCACCTCGAATTTGGGGCCGAACGGAGAGATCGGCTGCAAAGGAGCTGCTGCCCAGCCACTGCAGGGATGGTGAAAATGCATCATTTAATTCATTCATTAATGGAGTTGCCAGCAGGGAGGGTTTCCCCCACTGCATGAGCAGCGGGGTCCCTGGCCAGTCCTGGTTCCACTGTTCTTGTTGGGATGTCCTAGCAGGGTGGCCCTATGCTTGCAAATGCTTTGAGGCCTGGGAAGGTGAGTGGCACAGGGGGTCTCGGGCCAGGGGACCAGCTGTGGGCAGCCTCTCACTCCCCAGGTCCCTGCCTGGGTAAATAACCTCGCCCAGCCGTCCAGCAAGGTTCCTCAAGTGACATGACAAAACCCAGCCAAGCTGTGGCCACGTTCCCTTCAGCACGGCCGGCAGCTGCGGGAGAGGCTCATCAGGAAAGGATGGTTCTCACCCCAAACTTCAAAAGAAAACAAATCCTCGGAGCAACGCTTTCCGCTGATTGCTCCCCTTCCCATGCAGGGAGTGCTGAGATAACACCCCTGAAGAGCAAGGGCAAAACCTGCCCAAAGCTGGATTTTGGCTCCCCTTGCATCCTTTCCCTTCCCTGCCACCCTTCCTCTACACACGGCAATCTCCCTTCCCCCTCGTGAGATATTCCACCCTTCCTGACCTTAAAGGAATTTATTACTGAGGAGTGTGAAAAGATTACTGCAAAATCGTTCTGCGTTACTGGGAAATCATTGCAACATTAGCTCAGTAATATTTTTTCATGTTTGCTGTGTCTCTGCTCTGACATATTCAGTCTCCACGCGCACATCCACACCCCCGCAAATCCCGCCGAAGCCAAGAGGCGCTTGGCGGAGGATGGGAGCGTGGACCTGACCCGGCACTCACCCCGGTCCCTCCTTCCCGCACCGGAGGATGAGGCTGCCATCCCTCAGCTGACCGGCCGTGTCTTCAGGCCCACGTGTGAGCATTCCCAGGCCTGGCAGGTCCAAACAGCGCAGAAAACCCCGGCTGTCAGGGAGCCGGGGCTGCCCTGGCTCAAGGGATTTTGCCAGTGGATGCTCAGGGAGGATCCTGCACCCAGTGGGGCCCTGGACTGGCTGTTTCGCTGAGGTTTTTTGGGAAAGGAAGATCCCTTTCTCTCCCATGCTTGCGCTTGGGAGGCCTGAGCGACAGACCCCGCTCCACTGGGGCCGGGGGAGAAGGTGGCGATGAGAAGAGGGGGCTGCGGAGGCGGGTGATCCCGCCAAGTCGCCCGAAGAGAAGGACACCAACAATTCTGCAAATACGTTTAATGCACTTTGAATACACGGGAGGAAAAAAAAACAAACAACAAAAACGCTGTGATTCACAAAAATATTACAAAAAGTCACGTGCAGGCGAAACACACCCAGCACTGCAATACCAATGTAAGAATTTACATTAGAAACTAATATAAAATATTTAAAAACCTCTGCTAGTTTAGCTTTCCATTTGTTTTTTTTGACTTTATTAAAAAAAAAGGAGGCGGGGAGGGGGAAGAAAGGCCATCTACAAGGTACTGATACACCGGCTGCAGAAACACGGGCTCCTTCCAGCCCCGTCGGTAGCGTGCTCAGGCTCCTCGCTCGACGTGACCCCGCACACAGGCCGCACACTCACACACGCCTCAACTACAGAACAGTTCACCCCCCGGCTGCGAGGGCAGCCCCAGCGGTCAGGGGTCGCTGTGGTCCTGGTCACCCCACGTACTCCCTGCCCTCAGAAGCTTGCCTTTGCTCTAGGTTTTGCAGCAACCGTCCAGCATACAAAACAAGCAGTATCCCTGGCCAGCGGCAAAAACTCCATCCCTTTAAAAAAAGGGAAAAGTGTGTCCAACCTGAGCTGGAGGAGAGAAGGGGTTTTGAACGACTACACTTGGGTTGAATGACCGTGGCCAAATGTGGAGCACCAGGACTCCTGGGCTGGATGGGTGCAAGCAGCATCCCATCGTGGGGGCCAGGGCATCAGTACAAGCCCCCAGCGGGATGTCATCTGCTTCCACGGGGCTGCAAACTGCCGCTTCAGGGAAAGCCAAAACCTGGGAACAAAAGGGCCCGGCGTCCCCCAGCCCACGATCAGTCACTGCCGGGACAACACGGCCACTCACACCCGCCTCCCCTTCCTCTGCCCGCCATGAGTCTCACAGCCTGTTTGCAGGAACAGCATTTGAGCTTCGCCGCCAGCACCACAAAGTCCTTGTGCACTTCTGCGCCCATCCTGCCTGCGGCATTGTCAACACACGCCGTGTTTATGTAGGACCTACCGCACACGGTGGCGACAGCTCGGTCCCTCCCACCCTCGTGCAGCGGAGGGTTTCCGGAGCCGCACTTTCGCTGCAGTTGGGCCCCAGGGAAAGGAACAAAGGAGCCATTTTCATCTCCAGCCTCGCCAGGAGCAGAGAGAGGGCGAGAGAACAGACCAGTGTTTGCAAAACACAACAATCGGCAGGAAATTTTCCTCCGGCTTTTTTTTTTTTACTCTCTTCCTCTTTTTAAAGAGGGGAGACATAGCATCAGGACAGTTTAAAGATAACCAAGCACTGGCCAGCCACGTCTGCCACACGCCATCCTTTCTGGACTCATGTTCCTCTCCCACTATCAGAGCCCTATGAGCCGAATGGCGAACGATGCCACGGCCTTTTGGCGAGGGAAATGGCAGGGGCTGCCTTCACGGCAGACTGGAAATGATGCTTCTGAACTGATGTGCCGCTTATGATGATTTTATGGTCTGTCAGTTGTTTTAGGGGAAACAGAATCACAGTAGAAATGGAAGAGGTGGTGAAGCACGATACACGACAGGTTCAGTGCCTGAGAGAGACAGGTCAATGCGGGGCTGGGTTTAAAGCACATTTGCAACCTCAGGCTTATTCTCCATTTGAAATTTTGGACTCATGTTGAACACAAGTTGTTTGTTTGTTTTAAATAAAACAAGCAGGCAATGCACAACAGAAAAAAAATGTTATAAAAATAGCAAGTTGCTACAGAGCTCATTGAAAGCTGCCACAGTCCCAGAGACCTAAATCCAGCTTTAAAACCTTGGGAGGTGAACCCCATCGGCAAAAGATTGTTTTGGATACAGTCTGGCTGCTGTGCAGGCTGGCATTCATCGATAGGGACAGATGCACAAAAAGGGATAACTGGTTGCTCGACAATCCATCTGCCCTCGCAGCTTCACTCACAGGGAGAATTAAGGCACAATATATAGTCTAAACAAAGGGCACTCACATTTAGGCTGGAGTCCCTGGGAGGTGGAAGGGTTCTCGTGGTGCCGGACCCCTCCTCACCTGGCCGCGATGGCAGGGGGGCTGGAGCCCAAGACTTGGTTCAGTGGAGCTGCAGGGTGCAAGTCTGTGCCCTGGGCTAGGGGAAAATCGGACACACAGGTCTAAGTGTTTCCTCTGGCCTGAAGATCTGCGATCTCTTTTCCCCACCCAACACGACGCTGCCTTGCCCTGGCCTAATACAAGCCGGCAAAGCGGGTCAGGGACTCCAGACGCCCATAGCGGCGGGGGGAACTGTCATCACGACAGAGAAACAGCCACGCAGCCACAATCCCACACCGATGTGCCGTCTGACCCGCGTCCTGCCAAGCACACAGGCAGCCACGCACTTTCCAGTAATGCATCTGAGAAAGGTTTTTGTGAGGAGCTGGGGAGACTTTTGATGAAGGGAATGGATGCCGGCTGAGCAATAAAGCTCACTCAGTGACCAGCCTGGAGGTTCTCCCGAGGGGCAGCGGAGCAGGAGCTCCACTCCCCACCCCACACTAATTAAAATAACAAATGAGACTGAAGCAGCCACATGGTGAGTCCCCATCTTTGACTCAACCTCGGCCGCAGCTATTGCAGCCATCTGCAGTCTCCAGCACCAGCGGCGGGTAGAGGCCAGGGCGGGAACGCGCAGTGGGACGTGCGTGCCCAGCTGCTTGTGCCTGTGCAGGACCTCAGTGGGTCCTGGCACGGAAATGAGGACCTGCCTGCGGGGACCCCACACTGTGCCCAGGCCCTGACAACTCTCACTTTGGTTTTTAGCTTCCCTGCACCCATGTTTGCTCCCCCTGCAGCACCTGGGGGCTGCGCTGCCTCAAGCACCCCGAGCTGCGGGTGCGGGAGGGCGGCTGTAACCCGCTCCCCCACCACAGCCTCTCCGCAGCGTCTGCCCCCTCCAAGCCAAGCATTGCCTTCAACTGTGATTTTTTTTTTTTAAAGCTACACCCTCTAAATATTTCACAACACAAACCCCACTTCTTCAAAGACCACTTGATGACCTGATGGTGTCATTTCAAAAGCCATCCAAGAGCAACTGAATATTTGAACTGAAGAGCTTCAGAATATCATTTCAAATCACGGTTGGCAAATCTATGCACAGTAAAACCAATATATCACCATCCTCAAAGACATTATGCACAGCAGGCAGCACCTATCTAAGCCACTGAAAATATCACTGTAGGTCACACCAGCTACAAGTCTGACTGCTCTGCTCAGATCGTATCCCACATACTTTAATATTGAAACCATACATTCTTTCTCCTGTTTTTAATCACGAGTTGGCTTTTGGGACTTCTCCTTTCAAAACTGCTGTCACATGTTGGATTTTCAAGGCATTGAGGGTCTGTCACAAGGTTCTTCATCTTTAGAAACATCCCCATCAACCTCCACTGCAAGATTTCTCCAGGAGGGAGAAAACCTACACTCGCTGCTTCTAAACTGCATTCATGTCCATTCAGATCATTCTCTAGCCAACAAAAGCCTCACAGGTTTTGGTTTCATACACTCCTGCTTCTGACCTTCCACACAATCTAGAAAACTTCAGCACCAGTGGACCTACCATCTCAGCATCTCTGGGCTAGAAAAATACCACAACATACAACAACACTGATGCATTTCTCTCTTGCAAACTGTTTGCTCACTAAAATACAAAGGTTTCTTTTCCATTCCTTTCACATGCAGGCACGTCCTTTTCCCCCAGATGAAAATATCCAAACTCGAGATCTCATTTACTTGCCAATGAGTAAGACTTTGGCCCAGTTGCAAGCTTGATGCGAATCGGGAGGGGACGTCCTGTGGGTGAACAGCTCTTCATGATACCGAGTAACGTGCAACTTTCTTATTCTTAGATAACTTCTGAGAGGCAGCGACACGACCTTGGAGCTTAAGGGCTGACTCTCACCAGTTTCTCTCTTGTAGTTGGTCTAACAATAAGACAGAGATTTCTATTTTGGCAGTTATTTGCCTAATATTTTTCTCCTTGACTAAATAGGAAGATTTCATTTCCTTCCCTTCAAACCTTCCCCTCAATTGTTATCTGGCTACCAGCAAAGATCTGTGAGAAAGTGTCTCAGAAATAGAGATTTCTGGCATGCCACCTGTTCATAACTCAAATACACAGAACTATATATAAATACATGACATGGAACAAAAATACACACACACAAGGATACTGGGTGGATTTTCAAATGCATTCAGCCTGCTCCCTCTGAAGTCAATGAAAACCCAACCCAGAGCGTCTGATGAGAGTAAATACGGTGAAGAAAACATACACACAGAAAGGCAGAACTGGAGCACAAGCCGGCTGGGAGGAGGTGCTTTCCCTGCGTGCAGGACCGCAGCCCCGCGGTGAAGGCTCTAGGAGTTCACAGGGCAGGAGGCCCCAAGCTTTCCAGATGTGTGTCTGAGCCCACAGAGGGTCTGACGAACTTTCTCTCTGCCCTGTGCTGATCTCTGCAGGAACAGCAACAATTGACCTTCCAAATGTCCCTTCTCCACTAAGATGTGGATTTTAAGCTCCTTTTAATGAGAGCTAGCATCTGGAAACCAGGAAGAGCAGCCAGCATCGTGGCAAGGGGCCAGCTCTGCTGCAGGCACCCCCAGCAAGCTCCTGCAAGAGCCCTCCATGGGCTACTGTTGGATGGCTTTGGGACAAAACTGTAGCTGCTGCCCTTGCCTTTTTCCCGACTGCCACAATCGTCTGTTTGTTCATTATCTTGGGGTGGGACACTTGGGCACGTCATTTTTGAAGCTGGACTGGTACATTTTCATGCCGCTTTCTCGCCCACGCTGTCCCCTGTATATACATCTCCAGTGCTGAAGGGATGCTTAGTGCTAACCAGGACAATGAAAACTGGCCAAAGATCCCACAGATGAATGCAGTCTGCCACAGCACAGAAATCACTCTGGCTGGCACAAGCAGATATCTGAAAGTTTGTTCTTTCACAGCAGGATTTTAAGATGATCCTCTGAGTTCAGACCAAATGACAAACTCATTTACATGTAAATTGCTTTCATAGCTTTGCAGAAAGGAAGGTTCTGCTGAGCAGTGTTGGACCCTGCATTTGGTCTGCCTTAAATTATAATATAACAACAATTATAATAATACAAATACTACTTAATACACAAAGCACGCCCTCCCCTGCAAACCCTGGCATGCTTCGGTAGGTCCTACAGCCCTCTAGTCAATAATCAGCCTCTGCACAGAGACACACTGAATGACTTGCCTGAGGCCACAGAGGAATTCTGTGGCAAGTCCAAGGAGAGCTTTGTGGCTTCTAGCTCTGCTTCTTGACCAACATTAACCAGCCTCAAATATATGCAAAAAACATCAAAGCTGACTTTGCCAGGAAGAAATTAAATCAGGAAACAGAGAACCAACTCTGGGGTACTGCAAGGCTTCCTGGACCTTGCTGTTTGATCAGGGGAGTCCAGTGTTAAAAGCTTTTGTTATACTTGTATTATGATCACACAGCAACTGTGCATAAATCACCAAGTTCGCTTGTAGGCAGAAAGGGGTGGAAGGAAAGCTGCACCTCCCCTGACAAGGAGTGAAGAGTTGTCATGAAAAAACAATGGGCAGAGGAAGGCTGGGGAATTCACATCAGAAACAACCTGCAACAGCAGCAGGGGGTAAAGCCTGCGGTGGTTTGCTGCAGCACATCCACAGGGGCCAGCATCTCAATGCAGACACACAACCTGAGCCTGCAGAGACCACCTCCTCTGCACACCACGTTTTGCTCCAAGGAGGAAGCCACGGGGATCTCAGACAGTGTCTTTTCAAACTGATTTGGATGCTTTACAGTTCAAATCTATCTGAAAGGAGGGACATCATCAACAAGAGCCACCACAGCGAGGCTAGAGGGGAAAACAGAGCTGCGCAAGGGCCCGTCTCTGCTGGAACAGGGAGAATAGTCAGCTGAACTGAGGCTGAGTCTCCTCTCTGCTGTGCCAGGGCAGTGGAGATCTCCATTTCACAAACTTTCAGGCAGCCCTGTGGATGCTGCAGAGCTGCTGAAGTTGTCCCTGTGAACAAATGGTCCTTTCTAGCTTCTTGAATTCTGTACAATAGCAAGGAAAAAATACTTGACAGTATCTCTTTAAAGATAAACACACTGTAAACAGGAGATCTCCCCCGCCCCGGTAGCTTTCTTCCTCCTGCTTGTGCAAAACCAGAGGTTGCGACCTTCCCTGGGGTTCAGGCACAAGGACAGGATGCATGAGAATAAAGTTGCCTCTGTTTGCAGTGATACCATAGCTAATAGCACCAAGACCAACACTTAAAACATGCCTAATTTGAGGGCAGGGAGGATCTGGGTTTGTTTTTCTTGACTGAACTAGAAAGTTCATCTTTAAATCTGTTCAGCTTCAAGCATGTGAGCTTTTGGCCTCCTTTAAACAGGGGAAATACCATTCTGTTTCTGAAAAGAAAAAAAAATAGCACATGGAAGAACAGTTCTGCAGTCAGTAAAAGTTTGGCTAACAAAAGGACTCCAGAGTCACGTAAAGAACATTTAATCCATGGATTATAGGCTCGCACCTGGCAGAAATGCATGTGTAAATACAGGCGTGCAGAGCATCTACACCCTGGGCTAAGGCAGAGGGGAGTTCTGTAGCTAGGAGAAAGAAAGGATTCTTACTACTTATCTTCATAGTTAAATATTTCTCATTCGCACTCACACATACGCAGGCTGTTCCCAGAGAGCTCAGCCTTGGGAAGGGTAAAGGAAAGGGCTCAGTTCGGTCTGGGCTGGTGCTGAGTAGCTTCTCTTCTGTTTGCAGTGGTTGTGCAGCAAACTCTTATTTGCAGGCAGAGTTTTTACTGCATTAATTATCCTGTGAGTCACTGGGCAGTGGACAGTAACTTGGCTCTCCCGGTTGTTAGAAGGGTGTAATTCAGCTCTAATGCAGCGGGTTGTCGAACACGGCATCTGGCAAGATGGAAACTTTCAGTTTCTTTTCAGGCCAGCTGTACTCCTTTGGAAGTTTAAACTGTAAGACAGTAAAGAGAACCAGTCAATGTATATCACTGCAACCTAACTCACAGAGAAAACAAAATCGTTACAAAGGCAGGCAGCCCCACGTTGTTATTATTTTTTCAAACAAGAGGCCACTAAGAAAACATTTCCCCATTAGTATGTTTTGGACAGCAGTGGACATTAGATAATGTGGCCTGTGCCTCAGCTGCCAAAGTAAAGTTCTGAGATTTCAGCCCAAGCGCTGTTTACTTCACCAGACGGATTCTGGAGCGTTTCTGCCCCCATCATCATTTCTCTTCCACAAGCTCTCTGAAAATTCACAGCACAAGTATCTCCGCTCCTACCTGATGATGTCCCTTTCCTTTTACCTACCCCAGCCCTCAGACCCGTCATTTGTTTAAAGAGAGACTTATGGCAGGCTTCAACCTCCTGCTCATACAGGGTGGGATATTTGTGACCTAGCACAGCTCTGCTGAGTGACAGGCTTGCAAATGGCCATCCCCTCCGGGGGTGCAAACTGTGCCACCCTGGCTGGGGAGAGCTGGTGTGCCCAAACAGCATTTCTGCTCCAGCCCTCCCCACCTCTGGTACAAAGGCTTTGCAGAGCACCCATACAACACCTCAAATTCACACAGGCACTTGGCTACTCAGGCTGTTTTGCAAACATTGATTGAAACACGGGGAACAGGGATTTTTTTTCCCAGTTTGGTTTACACAGCACTGTCACTGGCCAGTGTTTCCCAAACAAGGCAAGTGCACTGGTCCAATCCTGATGTTGCTCCAGGGCATCCCACTTTAGGCTGGGATGTCAACCCAACATCTCTGGTCCCAATCATGACTGTGTTGGGGCAGGCGTCCAAGGAACCTTACCACCAAGCCTTCTCACAATCACCTTTGACCACAGCCAGATGGCAACCAGTCTGGACAAGCATTTCAGGCAATCCCAATGCCCATACTGAGGGTACAAAAGCCATGGGGGACAGTTCTGAAAGCCCATTTGCAGGATGATTTTAAGACTCTGCTGCACCCATGATGTGGTACCATCTGACACCCCAATGGGAACCCCAGGGAGAAATCTCGCCAGGATCCCACACCACCAGGGACAATTCGGAACAGCTACAGCAGTCCTCCCCTAGGAGAGCCCTCAGACCAAGGCCAGCAGTGGGTAAGCTTCCCAGGGGCTACATGAATTAGAGAGCTGGTGCAAGGAGGCCTGTGAGACATCTATCTTTATTCAATTACTTGTCTTTCTTCCTGTAAGTGCCCCACTTCTGAAGGACATTAACACAAGCTGAGTGGTAGGTTCCTGCTAAAGGAGATCCCCTCCAGCTGCTTGCTCCACAGCAAGGGCGGCTCTAATGTGAATTTGCTCCTGACCTTGCTCCATTTGCAGCTGTGTATGAAGGTAACCTGTAGTTGAGACCCACTGACCTTAGTGTGCTGGGCTGGCAGCTTAGGGTCTGACCCATGATCCAGGGGCACAGTGGGAGAATTGTTCAGGATGGTGGCTACCATAAACTACCCCTATTTCTCCCCTAGGAAACATAAACAACCCAAGTCCCACTTACGTGTTTTGTTTTTAAAAAACCTCAAGCTCTGCTTGTATCTTGCACCACATAATCTAGTGGCCCTACACTGCCCTGAAGATTCCTCTGAGTTCAACGTCTAGGGTATGTGAAAATCATGCTAAAGATACTCAGATAATTTCACTTAATTTCACTTAACAGGAGTGGCTCTTCATGCAGCAAAGGACAGACTGTCCTTGCAGTGCTTCGTCCTACCACACGAATATCATCAGCAACAATCATGGCTGCTGAGGAACGCCTTGAGTTGGCCCAAACCGAGATCCTGCAAGCTACAAATCCTTAGAGGAATCTGGATGCTGAAAGATCACATTTCATCCCAAGTATTTTCTGTTTTATAAACAGGAGTGGTTCCAAAGCAATCCTCTTGGAGAAGTCATCTTTTGCATTTGTTTGTTTTCCACTTTTTAATTTAGCAGAGTCACAGTAACTCAGAACCGAGCGCCTGGTCGCTGTGCCAGGAGCTGCCATGCCCATTGCGCTGCCTCTCAGCGGACAGCGAAAGCACATGAGCCGTCCAAAGCCTTAACTAATAGGCCTTCAAACCAAAGCGCTCCTAGGCTTCCATGTCACTAGCAAAAATGAGCTTTGGATTAGGTTTAACTGGATAAAAGCTGGCCTGAAAGTCACTGCACAGCCAGCAGCATGCTCCCCTCACTCGCACAGTGAAGAACATCCTGGCATTGAATCAACCCTGGATTAAGCAATTAGAGCCCTGAGATTTTCCTGGGGGGAGGGAAGCAGGGCAAGGGATGGGAGGGCTGCTCTACAAGCCAAGGAAAGTTTCTTTAGAGTCTGCAGGGAGCTGTAAAAAATGGGATTAAAAATATTACATGTCATTTCTGCCACTACTCTTTGAAGTCAAGCAGAATATTTATATGGTATGCATGGGAGACAGGGTGTTAAATGTTCCCCAGGAAGAGATCACATGGCAGGGGGAAGTTTAGCACCACACAGCAAAGCTTTATAAAGCTCCCTTGGCTGCTGCTATAACACTTCCAGGCTGGTGATGGTCCTCTGCACACCGTGCAGGGGTAGCAGGTGAAGGCTGAGTAGCAGATGTGAAAAGCCCCCGTCTGCTCCCCAAGCCCAAAAAAGGAGGCCCCTATAACAGACTGCTCAGCAGTAAGCGTGCTGCCACTGCTTTCAGCCTTTCTGAAAGCAGGGAAGGTGATGTGCCTGGCGCTGCTGTCAAGGACACTGTGCATGACATGGAGGAAAACCTGGCCCAGGGGCTGCACCACTTTGATTTGAGGTGCTCAGATACCGTGTCGGGAAAGATGCTGGTAGAAAGGAAATGCAGAGTCTCCCTTAGTACCCACCCCTGCCCTGTATTTCTTGCAATCCCTTCTCTCAGTGTCTTAGTTCACAGCAGACATGAAGGTTTAGCAAGGCCTCACGTCTACAGGGCAGGGCTGCAGCCCATGAGCCAAGGGCAGGATCAAAGGCGAGCTGCAGGACGGGCTGAGCTCCCTGGGACAGTACATGGGATACATGGGAATGATGCAGCCTTACTTCCTCTGGAGAATTCAGATCTTCTAAATCTTCCAGCATTCTCTCTACAAACTCTTCAGTCAATAGGATCTGCAAAGGAAATACAGTAGTTTACTCATTTACACTCCTAGTTTTAGCTAATTGCCAAGAAACAGAACAACTTCTGCAGAGAGCGGACTGTACCAGCTCACTCCGTCCCTCATGTCCTTTCCTGCAATACAAAGGTTGGAGGGTAAGGAGCTCCTAACTTTGGCTCCCATCCTAACCACTGCAAAGAAACATTAAAATTATACAGCAATCTTTTTTTGACCCTCTATTATCTTCCTCAGGCTAAAATTAGAGGCTCGGCTTTACACAGACAGAGTGGGAAAGGAGGAAAAGGGGTCAAGATAACAACTGTTGGAGAGACAGTGGGAGACAGAGCTGCTTTCATCTGATCCATTGAAGGCAAACGCACAGTTTAATCAGGAAACGGCAGCGCAGGGAGAGCCTGAGACCCACACAAAGCCCATGCTCTGGGCACGGGGAGGGCGCTGACCCGAGCGCGGCACATCGCACACATCAACCAGATGCCGGGTACGGGAGGTACCAGTGCCAGGCACCTCTACGTTGTATCACACGTGCCCATCCCATGTACCCGTGCTGGGAAAGTTCTTGGCTCATCTCAAGGCCAGGCTGGCAAGCACAAAACTGCCCAGGAAAGTGGCTGCCGATGGGTCAAAATTACCAGCTGAAAGCCACAGCCCTGGGTGCATGGAGCCCCCAAGTCACACAAACCAGAGACAGTGGGGAAACCAGGGAATTCGAGGGGAGGAACTCCCACCCTCTTTAAAACAGCACGGGACAGCTAACAGCAAACACGTCCTGCCTCTCCTTACAACAGCCGTAAAGGCCAGAGCTCCAGGCAGGCCAGCTGGCTTGGCACAGGGGCAGAGATGGCAGCGTGGGACCAGGCAAACATCCCCGTGTGGTGAGGGGGTGTTGGAGCGGCATTCCTGGGAGTTGGGTTGCAGCAGCATCCAGCAGATTATTCCAATTTCGGCCTACAGGTTTGTTCTTTCCCCCTGTTCCTCCTTTCCTTCCTTTGCTGCATCCTTTCCTCTGTCTCTGGCATTGCTTTCCATCCTGAAGCAACGACCATCCCCAGGCCTCTTTTCTCACTCTTCTCCCCTTTTGCTGTTCCCCCCAGCCACGAGCTCCATGCCCTCCCAGAGACAGGACTGCTCCAGCTCCAAAGTGACAGAGCTAAGCGTCCAGCCTGCTGCTCCCCGCTGTCCCATCCAGGGCAGCCTGGCTGTCCCATCTCTGTGCAGAGAGCCACCTCTCACGCCCACCAGATCCTTGGTGTTAGTAACATCAGTGGAATGACCACCAGGATGCCAAGGGCTGTTTGGCAAGTCGAGACCTCTGGGCTTCATTTTGGTAACATATAAGCAGGGCTATTGGACAGAAAGAGATAGAGAAGACTCTGGTCTCTCTTTCTTCCTTTGGTAAGAGCAAAGATGCAAAAACAACAAAAAGAGATTGAAAAGCTACCAGGTGTCTGCCGTTCTCTCCACTTTAACCTGGATCATCCCTTGAGCCTGAAACCCCCCCCCAGGAGCTTGCTGCTTTGGACCGGACTCTGCAACCTGGCACCAATCCGCAGACTGGCAAGCTGGGAAACGTTGCACTGAAACACGCAGCACTACCGCAAACTACTGCAGTCTCCTTGCAGGAGCCTGTAACTGTTCTGCCTGTTGGACTGGAGACACTTGGCTGTTGGCTGCTCGCAGGAGGAAGCCGCTGTCTGTGTCGGAGGCAGAAGGGCAACCCGATCGCTCAGCTCTGAAGAAGAGCTGTGTGGGGAGCTGGGGCTCTGCACGGAGCAGGCAGATCTGTTTCTGCGGAGGTGCAGCCTGCAATGGGCTGAGGGAATGAAAACAATTTGGCAGACATCAAAATCTACAGAACAGCCGGAAAAAGGAGGAGGAATTGGTATTCACAGCAATCAGGCAAGGAAGAAATGAATATTCAGCCATCCATGGATGAGCAGAAATGCCAGAGGTTGGGATGGGTGAGAAAGCAGGAGAATGAGGAGCCACTGCTTTGACAGGGGGACTAGAAGACAAGTGCACCAGGAAGACTCCTGGGTGCTCACAAGGTGCCAGAGGCAGGAGGGAAATGGGAACCACGTGTGCGAGGCAGCCAGCTGCCCCGAGGTTGGAGGAAAACAAGACAGGGTAAACTGGGGTAAACAGCAAAGGGTGGAAAGACTGAAGGAGGAGACAGGTCAGGTCCCAGCTAAGCCACAGACTCCCAGAGTATGGACAAACCTACATGGAGGACTGACCTGGGGGTGCAACTCCCTGAGATGGCTGAGCCCATCTGCAGCTCGCTGCTCCCCCTCAGTGAATGTTGGTAATTTGGCTGAAAAAAAATCCCAAATTCCACTGATGTAGTGAGCTGAATTGGCTCCCTGAAGGGTCTGACAAGCGCAGTGGGACAGGTGCCCCACAGCTCAGCTGTCTCATGAACTGCGTTTGTGGGACTGAAGTGATGGCAGCCTGAGTACGGAGCGGGCTGAGAAAAGATCGCAGCACTGTTCTGCAAGCCCTGCACAGACAGTTAACTGTGCTGGATGGCAGGTGTCACAGGCTGCAATGACAAACTGCTGCAGTAACATTCACACAGTGTGTCACTCAGAGCTCATCCTCAACAGCTCAAGTCAGAAAAAAAACCACTCCAGACCTCACTATCACATGCTGCTGGGGAGATCTGCTCTTTTCGGAGAAGAAGGGAATCTCTGATGAACGGGCGTAACCAAACGCACAAGCAGCCCTGTCCCTCGCAGAGGAACTGGCACTCTCAAGGCCTCCTGGGCACGCGGGGGAATGCACGTGTCCGCAGCACACCAGCAGCTGAAGAGGGCTTGGAAGCTAGAGGTATTGTCATCTTGGATTCACGTCTAGATAAGATTTCTTCTCTTAGAAGTAGCCAAATCAAAATGGCCCAACAGCATGAAGGCCTGTGCATGTAGATCAGGCTGCCATCCCCACCTACAATCAGCAAAACCACCTTTGTGCTGGTGAGTCTTTGCTCCTGCAGAGAAGGATGAGAATAAATCCAATCCTATCTCAGTTTCCCTCAGTCACAATATTTCAGGTTTCCAGTTCTTGTAGCTTGCCTGCTCCTGCACAGTATGATACCCCATTACATTAACACACACACGTTATATGTGCATGATATTAAAGGTGACATTCCCAGCAAATAAACATGACAGACTGCCATTGCTCTAGGCACCTAATTTAATTTCCTCTGGGATTTAAACCTTAGAAGCTCAAATTAAACAAACAGGCCCCGTTCACTTTATATTTCAGACCTGAATCTAGAGTTTTCTTCTGACTGTTAACTGATCTTATCAACAGGACACTGCGCAGAGATCACAATGATGAAGCAGCTTATTCCCTCCCCAAAGAAAAACAGAGCCCTGCTGTTGTGCTGCAGCCATGGGAAAAGCCGTTGCAACCTGGAGGGCAAACGAAGCCGTCCCATGCGCACTGAGCACGTCTGTTCTCCCATGAAATCTCTTGGACGGTGCTGAGGAAGCAAAGGAGCTCCCCCGAGCAGCAGCGGGTGCCCCGGGTGCTTGCAGCGCTGTGTTTTCCCAGCTCTGTGCAAACACTCCCACCGCCCAGCCTGCCGAAGCTGGTTACGGGTGTAGCTCAGCCTTTGTCATGGCTGTTTGCAGTATGAACAGAGAACAGCCTTGCCAGCCAGCTGTGGGTATCTGAAACATCTCCTTCAGTGCTGCACAGTCCTGCTCGCGCCAGGATCTCCCCAACCTGACCCAGAGAGGCCCAGACACGTGCCACCCCATTGCCATCAGATCCAGACTCCATATTCTGTGTGCTTTGCAGCTCTGTAACTGTCAGTCACGCTGCAAATGCTTGGAAGACAATGAGCAGCCAAAAGATAAGTCCGGTGTTTTCTATCACAGGAAGCTATCGCACAACTGAGGTCCGAATTTTGGGTTCTCACTGCCTCACTAATAGCTGCTGTGTGTAGAGACACATTACAAAATACCAGGCTAGGCTGGTGGATGCACTCAGGGAAGACAAGGGCTGTGTGCATCATGCCTCCCTCTCATGGCAAGTCTCACCTGAGCTTGCTGAAACCTACTCCTGACCTACAGGGCTTACTCATGGGTCAACTGAAGGAGCTGGCATTGAAGCTTTCGGTGTCGAAGCTTTCATACCTGCACATAGTTGAGAAACCTGTATCGTGACTTGTTACAGGTACATGGCTGCGAGTGTATGAAAACAGGCAAGATCTAAAACGTACACAAGGTCATGGGGCTCTAGACTAGTTCGGCTGACTTTGAAAGCAACTGGTGCTTAGTAAAACATTAAAGACTTTATAGTCAGCTCATAGGTACCTCCCCAGAGTTAACACCCCATTTCTCACTATAGGGTTCAACTCTACCATGAGGGCTTGAAATTCTCAGCTCAGGAAAGGCTGGCTGGGGACAAAGGTCACACCAATGTTGAAAGCCTGGCACTGCTGGGAAGTCTTTGTTCAAAAGGAAGACCCTCAGAAGCTGAGCTTCTGGATCAAGCTACAGCTCCATCCATTTTCAGGAAACATGCTTTATCCAGGGCAAGACACAAGCGATTAGTCCGGGGACAATTAAGTAGGAGTGCTTTAACTGATAACACCCAATTTTCTTGCCTACCCAGAAACAAACCAATCCCACACTTTGCCCTAGTGCTTTGTTTGCATTAAACATTGCCACTTGCTTTTCTAGCAGGTTTGTCAAAGAAATGAAAGGTTTTATTAGTTCTGGACTTAGTACAGAGCTGGCTTGTAGGGCTCAGCCAGAGAAGGTGGGGATACATTGCAATAAACCCCTATGTAAACCACACCAACCCTCCTAAGAAACTGTTCATCTGTCCAGGTGTTGTGCCTGGAATGGGTGGAGCAGTTATACCCTAAGCCACATGTCATCTGTTCATCTGCAAATAAATATCCAGCAAATTTTAGGAGCCCTTTGCCCTAAAAATGTTTCAGCTTAATTACTGTCAACAGCACAGCAAAAAGTGAAGTTAAAGTACATCAGCATTTCCCACTGAAATGAAACATTACCAATAAAACCCCTGGATGAATCATGCTTTGTGCCACAAGCATCCCCCAGCCCATCTCTCTGCTCCCCCCTTGCCTTGGCCTTCTTTGCGCTGCTTTGCTTTGACGGCAAGTGGCTCCGGGCAGAGGCCTTGTCACTGCATCTTTCTACATCACACCCAGCCCCATCACCATCTGAAGAGGCCACCTTGCTGCCTGAATCCACCACAGCTCTCATTACAGCCTCAAAGGTATCAGTATTGCAACAAACACCTTTGACGGGAAATTCCACTGTTGCTCTTCCAAGAGATTCACAATCCTCTTTGTAAAGGAAAAACATCCACGCACAGGTGCCTCAGGGACCGTATTGCTTCACATCGCGATGTTACAATCCCAGAAGAGGAAGTATATGGTGATGCTGAAAGATTCTGACCTCTTGTGATCTCTCTGTGACATTCCCAATTACAAGGCTGATCCCAGGGACCAAAGCTGCTTTCAGTGAACATAAAGTTTGGCTCAGTTGAGCAGAGGGCTGACCAGGGAGCCAAGACAAGTGGCAATACCAATTCTTTCAGAATGAAAATGCAAAGGAAGAACAGGCATTTCAGGGAATGCTCCAAGTGGGTGGAAGAAAACCTACAAAAAGTAGCCAAAATGTTTGAGTTGCAAGGGAGGGGCACTAGGCGGCGGGATAGTCAGTTGGTTTAAGGATGGAAGAACTTGACTCACCCAAAACCAGCCTGGACAAAGTACCAGAGAACATGCTGCAGAAGAGCTGATATGAGGAGGATCGTGATGATCTAACGGGACGTGTTTTAACCCCAGTGTACATTTCCCCCAGCGTTTCATTCAGCAGTGAGACAGAATACCACAAAGGGATGATGTGGTGAGGTTTTGGGGAAGACAAACTTACTGGAAAGTGTTACTTAGATTGCCCTAGACTTGCTCAAGAATTTGAGGGAAGCCACCCAAAAGATTCTGAAAAAGTGTTTTTTTTAGAAAAGATACATAAAACTGCTTTGGGGAGGAGTGGTTTGTTCATGACTTAAACCCATGTGTGGGTCTTGTTCTTACGCTCACCATGCTAGGCACAACACACCTACTCAAGTTTGACGAGACCAAAAATCAACCTCTATCTCTTCAAGACAGGGCTTGACTCACAGCTGCCGCTTACAGGCGACCATCTCAAGCACCAGAGCAGCTCTTTCCAAACGCTGCCTTGAACCGCTGCTGCCGCCATTATGCCAATGAGCATAAATGATTTAACATGTGGAACAGCAGAGAGAAGAACCAGATGTGCTCATTTCCAGGGGAATGTCCTAACGCTACCGGAACAGAGTCATTCTCTTGTGCTCTCCGTCTCTGTGACTAATTCAGTGTTTTATATGATGTGGAACAACTCCAATTGGATGAGCTGAGGAAGAACCAAAATACCCTATAGCTGTGGTGCCCATAAAGCAAAGCAGCCGAAACAGGGGTCCAAATAAAAGGAAAGGGATAAAACATGAGTTTCTCATATCCTAGATGAGCATTTTATCCCTCAAATATTGATTAGAGAAAGCAAAACTTCTAACAACTCCAGCTCCATTCTGCAAAACTAGATAGTTTTTTTCTGTTTTTATTCAAGAAAACCTATTTCTGGTCTCATTCAACATAAAAGGATTTTTTTTCAGCTTCTGGTCTCTTTAAGGCTTTTGTTTCAGCAAGAAAAACTGAAAATATTTAAAGATTGGGCTCAGTCTGATCTTCTTTCCCAGATTTTTCCCTTAGGTTGCCAAACCAAAAGAATGGATCATCCCCCATGACCCTGCTCACAGTAATCCACCCCCCGCCCCGACTGCCAGCACAGATAGCGCATGTTGATAGCTCCTGAATGCTGGACGCTTCTCACAGCCTCCATGTACCTATCCTGCCTACAGGCACGTTTAACATTTTCTATGAGAAGTTTGACCTTGCTGTTCTAAGCCTCAACTTATTTTTCCATGCTGGATGCCTTGTTTTTGATTTTTTTTTTTTTTTAAGGTTTTTTAGGGGAAAAGGAATCAGGTTATCTCAGAGAGGTATTTTGGAAAAAGTACTTTTTGACAGTGCTAACAAAGGCGGATGATCATTTTCTTGCAAAGCACTAGAACTAACCCTTAGGAGGAGTGCAATGAAGATTAGCAAAAAATGCCCTGCAAATGAAGGGAAAGTCTTTCTCCCGATCACGCAAACGCTTTGCCAAGTCAGAAGCCTCTGAAACTAACTGTTTGCCCATAGCCTTTCAGAGAAGGGCAGAAAAATGTCCTGAAGAGCCCTCTTCAGCGAGCATGTCCCAGCCCCAGGTGGCTCTGCCCCAAACACAGGGCTAAGGATCAGTTTTCCCTCCGATCATTCCTCCGAGCAGTGAGGGATTGCTATGGCACCCAGCACATCGGGACGAAAGGCAGGGAAACTCTCCAGCACTCGCAGCGTTTCTGCTGGAAGTCAGGCTGTGTTGAGGGGGAAGAGAAGGAATTTGCCAACTTGAATGAAGGGGAGGAGAGGAAAGCAGAGACGGGCCAGGACAAGGGTAAGACAGAGACACAGAAAAACAGGATGGAGGGCAGATCAGAGGCCAAAGCTGGAGGTGACACAAAGGGCAGGGAGGCTGAAGGAGAATCCCATTTCCACAGCCCCAGCATCCACATGCTGTCTGCTGGATGTTGTAAACCCACTGGCATGGGAGGCGAGCAAAGAGCGTCCTCCAGCAGCGGCTGGGGCCAGGGTATAACACCCCACCGCCTCTGTGAGCTCCTCGGCTTACATGGAGCCATCAACCTTGTGCCGAGAATCAGGGGGTGCCAACTGCAAATGAACCATAGCCTCCATCTGCCTAACAGGATTTGTTCTGAAACCAAGTAAATTACCTGGAAAAAAAAATCCCTCCGCATTCAGAGACCAGCGACATTGGGCACACAAAACTTTGGAAATGGCTGCACAGGGATTGCCTGCGCCATGCTCATTTGGCCCCAGCGTGCGTCTGCCTCACAAAACAAATCTGTAATCACAGGATCGCCTGCTGTTTTTCTCCCACAAGACCTCTGCCCTGCTCAGTCCTCAGGATGGTTCTGCTCACTGAATGCAGCATTAGTCATCATTTCTTTTCATTATCATTCAAGTTGTTTCCCTGTCCCCTCCTACTCTCTTCCCCTTTATTTAGTACGCTCCAACCGACTACTGCCAGCATGGATTACACTGGAAGTACCTAATCTTACTGTCCTTACCACTCTCACAGCCTCTGACGTGCTCAGCCTCACATTTCTGCGAGGCAGGGAAGCGCTCTTCTCCATGCACCAGATGGGGGAGGGAGGGTAAAAGAAGCTAAGAGACCTAACGAAGTCAGAAGAAAATCTGCAAGAGTGGGGAGCTGAACATGGGACATAAGCTCCTAGGCTGACCCCTTACCCCAAAGAGACCCTTTCTCCCTCCTGACCTGCCAGAATGAATTTTAATCTCTTCCTAAAACTGTTTCTGGTGTTCATCTGTGAAGCTGGAATGCTTGGCAAGCATTGAATTAATCTTCCCAGGATGACTGGAAGGAGGTTTTCCTGAACAGACATGGGAAAATCAGCAAAGAGAAAACTGAGTCTGAATGTCCACTTTTTGCGGGTGACCATCTCGAGACTCGCAGGTCCTTGTTTCCCAGCCCACTCAGCACTGCAGGGCACAGGGGTATCAGCAGAGGAATTCCTCCCGGCCTCCCGGCCTCTGGGAACACAGATCAGACCTCAGGTCTCGAGTGACCCTTCAGAAAACAAGGAACACAAACTCAGTTGCCACCCAAAAACATTTCAGCTTAAGACTCTGGAACAGCATTGAGAAAGAACAGGGTAGCAGAGGCAGGAACACGATCCAGTTCTCCAGGGCAACATTTAACAGGCTTTGCCATGAGACTGTTGTGATTCTTCTGCAATTATCTGCCTCATTCACTATGCACCTTCTAATTTTGACAAACGAACAAAGTGGAAGTCCTATAAGCAAGAGTCTGCTTTATTCCACACTCCTGATTCATCCCCTAAACATGCTGCACCTTTGTGCACTGAATGAGGCAGGCATGCTTTGTAAAGAACACATATGATCCTTCAATTAGATATAGTACCAAAATACACATATGTAACAGAGGCAAGGCTAAAGTGCAAAGATATTTCTTAAATGCTGTGTGCTAGATTTTGCAGTTAACGAGGACTCTTTAACTACAGGTTTGTTTTTACTGCACTGTATTGGCTCGTACGTCAGAGTCTGCAGCAATATCTGATGCGTAACATGTATATTGCACATGATCAAAGACTTGAGTGTCATCTTCTTCCCCAGAACAATGACTGCCTAAAGCAGCAGGAGAAGAAATTATCTAAAGGTAGTGTTAAACAAACCTTCTTCTCCCCTCTGGGGAGAGTAAGCAGTCCAGGTGAGCAAGGTAGGAGGGGAGAACAGTCTGCTTTGTGCTAGACAGGCACAGAGCCCCACATAAAAGCAGAGGAGCTTTGCAGAAGCATGTCCTGACTCCCATCACTGGAGACTTAATGATGGTAATTCCTAAAGGATGATGCATGCTGACAGGCTTTGACACAAACTACCCCAGGATAATATTAATATGTATTAAAGGCTCAGGCAACTTTATTGGGACAGGCTTGATCAGTAACACATTTCAACAGAGCATCCCTATCATCTGCTGGAACATAAGTAAGCGAGGGAGGGAGAACACACGCACAACCTCACCTTGCTTTGGGTAGGCTCACAGACAAACAAGGTTGATTCGTGATGAATTGCACGCTTGGCATAGCTTAGATGTTGGACCAAGAACCTTGGACGCTCCACCACGAATACAAATGTCACTGTGGGGCAGTTAATGTCAGAGCCTGTTTGCATGATCAGCATCCTTAACGTGAGGCCAGACACCTCCTGCACAGCCTTTCTCTGTGCGTCCGGAACATCTACCCTTCGGAAAGGAGAGGTGCTGAGGAGGCAGCGTGGGGGCTCTGCTGTCACAGCTCTGGGGGAAGGGGGAGTGGAAGAAAGAACTGCAGAGCCTTTGATCATGTGTAATGTTAATGCAAGTGTTACACATCAGAGACTTTGCCACAGTAACTAGCACATAAACAGGAGTCTAGTGTTAACAAGGAGGACTTCTTGAATATGTTTGTACATTTCTGAGTCAAAGCAATTTCCCTATTCAACAATACATGACACCATGGAAGAAGTTCAGAAATAAACCAGCCTGACATGCTTAGACCTTTAATAGAATTTAGCTTCTTAGAACTAATTAAATGTTACCTAAATGAAAAAAAAAAAAAAAATCCAAGTACTTGGGAAAGGTGCCAATTTGACAGCTCTGGAGAATGAAATAATCTAATCATACCCAGTGCATGGGCAGCAGCAGGACAGGCTTCCCCTACTAACATGCCTCGAACGCGACCTGGAAAGCCTGCTGATAGAAATGGGGCGTACAATCTCCGTGCTCTGACGACTCCTTGCCTTTTCTGCTGAGACCACTAAAACGGCTCCCGCTGAGTACCAGCTGCGGTGGCGATATGGACACCTGTGTGGTAGGAAGGGCGCTGGGACGTGCCAAACTCCCGTCGTCTGCTAACCCTCCCCTGGAGCCCAGCGACTGGCAGCTCATTGCTCAGCCCGGGCAGCGGGGAATGATAAACTGTGCAACACCTCCAACCTGTCCCACCTTGGACGGGCTTCACTCCAGCCCACGAGATGTAAACAGGAGGCGCTGTGTTTAGTCTGCAGGTTTGGGCTTTCACTGCACCAAAGCTCAGGCTCAAGAGGAGTCAGTCTCTGGCTGCTGCAGAGTGGAGGCCAGGATTTTTCAGGCTCTTATTCCTCCCCTAAGACAGCAGAAAAAGTCCACAGGAGATGCCTGCCACCTCTCTTCCTCTCCACAGTCCCTCCATTTACTTGTCTCTGCAACAAGCCCCTGCATTGCAGTGATGTGCTGTCAACCACCAACTCTCCTTGGAGCTCGTCACTGTGCCTGGGGTCCCAAGCGAGGGAGGAAGAAAATCCTCTCTGGGCCTCGCTGTGAAAGCTTTGTGGGGCTTGCCAACTTGGCCAGCCCAGGCTGCAAGGGACTAAACCAAACACAGCTCGCCTCCTCGGAAATTTTATGCACCACAACTTCTTTTACTTCTGAAGTAAAGCCACATGAACCTCCCTCCTCCGCTCCCAAGACCACAAGGGACTGCTGAGCACAGATCAAGCCTCCCATTGCATATTCAGGCAAGAGCCTCCGACACTCCCACATGTATCTCACACAACCGGGTGCTCCTCCTCTTGTCCCAGGCTGCTTTTAGCCTCCCTTCCTCCCCCATCAGGTCTATCCTCCTTCATTCTTATCCCAGGACGGGGCAGGAGCCAGCAGCAGGGCCAGTCACATCAGAAGAGAAGATCCAATAAGTTGACCTTGTGCAGGAGACAAAAGAGGGAACTTGCTTCTCCTTACCCCTTGGAAGGCAGCAATTATCCATCTTTCCCTCCCAGCTACTCCAAAGATTTCCATAATTTTCAGCAGACATGGAAGCAAACACGTTGATAAGAGTTAATATCAGTTACGCGTCTGAATGGTGACCTAACTACTGCCATTCTTCACTGTTTAGAGGTTACCTGACTACTCTACACATCAATACATTTCAATATGTGATGTAAATGCAAACAAACACTCTTATGTTTGGAGTTAAAACAGTCACAAGATCCTGTGTATCGTGTGCTGGCAAGCACAGGAACCAACAGCAAATGACCCACCCTTAAACCTGACCGTTTGCTGTTAATCATTACCGGAGTGTTGCACTTTCCAGTCAGCACAATCAAAGCACGCAAGCTCTTTGAAAATCCCTACACACAAGACGATTCTAGCCAAGATCAGCTTCTTTACAAGTCATACAGATTTCAAGGTATGATGTCCTCCAGACGTATGAATACGGGCAGTTGAATGCCTTGAAAACAAGTCACTGGAAGGTTAACTGCAACACTGCAACGCTAAAACTAACCCTTGCCTTCAAAATAGCAGGGGAGGCAGGAATGCAGTGAAGGCAGAGACGTACTGCATGCATATAGTCCCTCAGAGATGAGCTTTTCTGCATAAACACATTCCTCAAAGCTTTTTTACTTTCACAATATGTTTATAACCATGAAGAAATTCAAGGTTAGAATAGTGCTACGCCATCATATCATTAGTGCATCAGTGCTCCGTAGGGCTGACCCTCAACACTGAGCAGATGGGGAGTTTCCGAGGAAAATCTGTGATACAGAAAAAATATGGGTGCAGAAAATGTGTGGGTGCTTCAAGCAACCACGAGCTTTTGTCAAAGAATCAACAGGAAAGAGCTAAAACTGAAAGAAGCAGTGCTCTCTGTGCTGCTCTCCTGCTAGGGGGTGATGTAAAGCTGAGATCTCGGCTCTGTAGGATCACAGCCCCACAGCTTTCTAGCTCTTCCAGCCTGGCTCCATTCTTGCTTAGGTCATTCCACTCTACCTCCCTAAATTCCTTTCTGGAAGAAATCAAGAGTAAATACAGCCTGTAAAGTGTTCACTGACTGCAGGAAACGGACACTACTGTATTCACAGATGATTTTTGAACTTTCCAGCCACTGCTTATCAATTTGAGTTCCATTAATATAAATAGTAACAGTTCACCATTACTTTTTGAGTTCATAGTCACTGGAAATATTATGCAAGAGCTATGGGAAATGTTGCAGCAGAAAATACAGATTTGTCACTCTTAAACCACACAAGACCTCAGCAGGATCATTTTTACAACACGGTAAAGGATGAAGGGGGAGAAAAAGGAAGGAGGCTCTCTCACTTGTAACCAGGGTCCGTGCGCTGCATAGGGGTGCTCTTCTGTAGCAAAGGCTCCTTCCACTCCTGTTGATACAAACGTGATGGCTGTATCTCCTGTAATACTTTTATATGTAAAGTGCCGTCCATGTAAGAGTCTTCCCCTGGGGAAAAGAAGATGTGTGTGTGAATTGAGAGGGTGTGAGCAGCATTCAACAGAATATAGCTTCTGCCATCAGCATGAGAAACCATTTTGAAGGCAGTAACCACTAATTTTTCAGGAATACATGAATGATTTGCTCCACAAAGCAGGCCACAAGCCTCCTTCTGAGGCACAGAGGTCCCCCCTTATCTCCCTCCTTAATCTCGGGGCCTTGTTTCAGAACTAGAATACATCTAAATCCCACTGGATGCCTATCCCCGTGATGACGCACTGATGTATGTGAAGGCAGGGGACTGGCAGTCTTTCAGTACGATGAAAACTGCAGGAGGGAATCCAGACTCCACATCACGTGGGAATATGAAGATGCATTTTCTAAGCAGGCTCATTGTGGGGCCCAAACTTACCAACTGCAGCAATACCTAGTAATCTCACTGCCCCAGCGCTTGACAAATGTAACCTCTTATTACTTAAGCATTTCAATAAAATGTCTAGAAAATATACACACATGACTACCTACACTTCTGTTTTTTTCATTCAATGCTTTCCATGGGGAAAATCATGGCTCTGGTGCTTAAGGCTCAAAGCCTGTGTGACACACATGAACAGCTTCCAACATGCAAGGGGGAAAAATTCAGGTATGATATATAGCGCCTATCAGAGTCACAGTTGCTTGATGAGTTACTGCTGGTCAGCTGAGCTGTGGTAACTGATCAGGAGAGACTGTTCACGCATTTGTGATGTAAAATAAATTATGTTCATGTTAACTATCCCATTGGTTTCTCAACAGGCACAGGCAAGTGTGCACCTGCTGCTGATAACTCTGATACGACAGATATGTAACTCATTATTCTAAAGTAACTCAGTCAACCTGCAATCATTTGTCTTTACCCCACAGCTCATCTTTATGTTAAGGACTACATTTGCCACAGGTATTAAAAATAGTGCTGACTTACATTGTGGAAACCTAGAAAAGTCTCTTACAGTGGTATGCACCATCTGATCCTTCAAAAGACAATATGTAGAATATGCATGCGATGTTTTGTTCCTTCAATCATGTAAGTGACATAATTTGTCTAAAAACACACTTAAAAGCATAAACTGACTGCAAACAGGCTTTGCACAACCACTTGTGTCTAAGTCCATAAGCCAGAGTTAACAATTTAAGAGACTTCTTTGACAGAATATAGTAAAACATCCCTTCTTTATCATAGAGTTGCCAGCATTAGACTAATAAAAAAATCCCTATACTAACCCCGTCCTATTTCAGCACTCAAAATACACTGGACGACATAAAAACAATGAGAAACAATCTTATCACGAGGAACATACATGCAAAGAATCATCTGTTTCTAATGTGTTTTGGCAAAATATCTCAGCTCTGGCCTTTAAAGACCCATTGCATGCATGTCTGTATGGTGAAACAAAGACACAAGGCAAAACCAGCATGTTAGCACATGCTGAGGAGGAGGAGGACGGCTTCACTCACCTTAGGCAGAGGGGAATGAGTGCTCCGGACTCCTGGTTAAATTTCAGGTGTACGCTCTCCAGCTGTCTTGTGCGGATTAGCTCGTGAGGAATGATAGCGGCTGAGCTCTCGCTTTCTAAACTGTCCTTACGGCTTCTAAATGCAAAGACAAAATGCACATATTTAGGATCCCAGTGCTGTGTGCTATTTCTGCTGCTTTTCAGGGTGATTGTGCAAATATTGAAGGACACAGGAGGAAACTGTTACCAAGACGCATCTGAGTTTTCATTGTCCCTACAGAGACATAGTTTCCCTCAGCCTACTAGTCCCAGCACGCAGCTCTTGACCTTGATTTAATGACACAGGATCTGAGTTGGTGCATGCACATGGTGCATCTCTTCCCAGCATACAAGAAATACAATTTCTGGGAAGAACTGGAGCAAAACTACACTCTCCAAAACCCTAAGCCCCTAGAAAATGGCTTGGAAGAATGAGCAGGCATGCCCTCCCTCCTGCTTTTCCTTTATCATCAGGATTTTTTGGCGGTACTCTTCAGGAAAGACTTGTCCAGTCCCTTGTACCCTTGCTGATCTTTGAGGTCTCAGGAATCCCTACAATTGTCTCCAAAGAAATTATTTGCACAGTTCAACGAAAAGGTTTTGAGAACCCTCTGCTTCCACCAGCATCAAGTGCAACAGTGAGAAGATGGACTCTACACGTGATGAGTAGGACATCCACAACTGATTTCCCTTGCAAGTGAGGCTGCTTTAAGACAATGCAGCTTTGCTTTCCTATTCATTTCTGCAAGACTCACATATTGTGAAGCTATAGCTAAAGGTTAGTTTGTTACATGATTATGAACTTTGTCAGATAGAATCCTCCAGATAATAAAACAGGTATATCTCAAAATACTTGACCATAAACACTTTATATGTTCAAAGAGCATCAGTGTGATCCTTTATTTGATAGTCCAGAGAAAAGAATGAAGGACAGGGGGTTTATGATTTCTGCGGATGACATGGACTGATGTGACATGTCTGATACATTATTCATATTTTGCCACCTGGTGTTCCATGTGACTTTAAGTAGACACTTTATTAAGATAGTTTCTATGGTACAGAATCACCAGAGGAGGGGACAGGGAAAGCAGGGGTGAACTGTGAGATACCACAGGGCAACGTGGTTCCATCATGCCAGACAGACCAAAAGTCTGTTTCGGAGCACTGTTCCTTCCTCCATCCAAGTGGAGCCACCTTTAACATACATCTGGAAATGATTGTAAAGAAACAGTTTGACCCTCATGAGCTGACTTAGATCACACATCTACTTGATTTTACGTTTGGGTGCTGTCCCAAAATTACTCCCATCTACCAAACACATAGTAACACAGTTCAGTGTGGCTTCCAAAGCAGATCAGCCTGTTGGCTCTGCCAGGTCACCTAGTCCCAGGTGAGCCTTCCCCCCAGGCTGCTGAGCTGCCTGCTCTGAACTGAGGATACAAGCTAAAACTGATACCTTGCAGCACCTTCCTGCAAATACTCTGCACGGCCGGATCCGAGACACGCAGGAAAAAGGAAATCAGAGCAGCTCAGCTTCCTACAAGATAAAAGCTGTAAAACGTGTCCCATGTTCTGTCTCGACACCACACAAAACCAACAATGGACCCAGCAAGGACACAGTAGGTCAGGAGAGAGCTTATGCATGGGGTGGGCTGATGGACTGACAGTTAGCAGAGTGTCAGTCTGGCGGGTTAACCCCGAAGCAAAGACACAACGTGCTTTGTAGTCTCTAGGTGGCACTTAAAGCTGTGTTTAATCTACTTCAGCAAACATTTTACAGCTCTTTGTAGGTGGGGTCTTCAAAGAGTGGAGTGGGCCAGCATTTTGCAGGCTGATTACCTGAAAGTGCAGTTACAGTTGATTAATGATCAGTTGACCTTAAGCTAAGCTTTACCTCAACTTCCTTATCAGATCTTATATACACAGTCAAATGTGGGAAAGTCAAGCCTGTGGTCTACCGCTTCCAATCATTCATTTATCAATCCCTACCAAAAGTGTCAGCCATTAGCAACGCATGATTTTCAAGCGGGCCATAAGCTTGGACTCATTAAATGCAGCTGCAGAGTTTACACACCCTGGAGCAGATCAGGAGTTTTACAGCAAATATTATTGCTACAGACAAGAGACTGTGCCCTTCTCACCTGGACTGCCTAAGGGCACTGGGCATGTCCCATAACACAGCCTCCCTCCCAGGCAACCGCTGCTGCGGGTTCATGCTTTGGAAGGACAGACAGCCCCAGGACTGATGCCCGTATCCCTGGGCTCCAAACCCCTTGAGCTGAGGTGGGTTTTTAGGTTTCCAGCATGCTAGCCAGTACAGCTACCAGCACAATGGGGCTGTGGTCCGGAGGGGAAACAGCCTCCGGTTGCTAATGCAATAACAGGAATGACGACAATATTCTGGAGAGAAGGGGCAAAGCTTTCTAAGTCTTATTAAAAACAGCGAATGCTGTTTGTCATTACAGGCTCAAGAGAAGATGTTGACTAATGTGTAACTATCAAACGGAACTGTCATGACTTTAAGGCTGTCAATAATTATGACTTCACATTAATAAGTAACCAGCCCTTCTGTCAAAAAGGTGGAGGAGTGAAGCAAAATGGTAGTTAATACTTTGAATGGTACAAAATTATTAATCCTTTCCACAGAACTTTTCCAAAATAGTCACGGTCTCTGTGTTTCTTGTTTCACTTTAGTAGACCTCACACAATTTCAGCTATTTAAAGTTAAGGCGAAACTCCAACAGCAGAAACCAAACAACCTTCTAAGGAAGCTGTACCTTTCTAAACCAGAGCACTTTTTGGGGGGCACTTCTGGACATGTTGTGGCATGCACATGACACAAGGCCAGAGTGTCATCACTTCCAGACTCTGGAACATGTCAAGACCCATTAAAATTCTCCCTTTGGGAATGGAAAATCCTTACGCTGACCCTTCCGAAGGGTGATGGCCCAGATGAAGGGTCAGCAGACTTCTAGGTTGTTATTAATAACAAGTTCCTGTTGTAACACATGCTGCCATCCACAGCTTGTAGTTTTCAGCCTCAGAAAAATGTAGAAAAAGTTTGCTTTCTAACACTAACATCCCTGGTTTTATGACTGTCAGTTACCCATAAGCCTTTGCTTTCTCTACCCCATCACCAAATAAATCAGCAGCAAAAGCCAGTGGAGTTTTATTTGTTATGACTAAGGCCTAGCTGCCTATCACGTAAAATGTTGCAAACTTTGTCTATTCCAGATTTAATACTTCATCCAACCCCCACAAAAAATATCACGTTTCTCAGTGTCCAGAAAAAACAAGTCTGCAAAAGCCAGGGCTGCTGCATTAGGAAAGGCAGTGGATTTAAATGGAAGCAGCGTGCCGGAAATGCCCCAGTTTAAGGACTGCACATCTCGTGTTTTGTGAAACTGGAGGGGAGCTGGAGGAGATTAAAGCGCATTTCCCTCTGATTGGGAGCTTGTGGGAGGTGTAAACGTGGGCAGTTGTCAGATTAATTCTTTAGATGATTACATTCTTTTTGTTTCTTTAAAGCTGTTTGTAGTTGGGTTTGATGTCTCCTGTTCTGGGCAAGTGTATTTCTGCAGTTACCAAGGTGACTTTATCTGACTTTCAACTATTTTTTCCAGCTTTGGTTTCTACCAGTAGTCTGCTTCTGGGTGGAAGAGAGAGGGAGGAAATGCTGTTTGTTGTTTTTTTGTATTTTTAAAACTTGTGAATGCTGATTAACAGTCCATGAACTGAACCAAAGCCACATTAAATTCTTTTTTTTTTGAGAGAGAAAGAGGGGTGGTCAAACCATTGCAAGGGGGTCCCATGTGGCCTGCAGCTTCCACAGAACCCTGTCAGCAGGAAGAAAGGGCCAGAGGAGACTACAGGTCCCAGTGTGCTGTGCTCCTCCTTGATGCCAGCGGCCACACGCTGGAACTTGTAGCCTCCCGGGGGCCCTCTCTTTGTATTCAAGAAGAGGGTGGCTGCAACCTGCCTAATTTTATGCCAATTAGCAGCAGCCCATGGGGATCCTGGAAAACTGCCAATGCAATCACTAGGTTGCACAAAGTTTGTGTGCCCCCTCCTTACAAGTCATGTTTATAGCAACCTCTTCTCAAGCAACCCCACTGGCACTTATTTTATTGGGTTCAAGAATAACCAGGTTGATTGGATTAAGAAAGGTTTGTTTATTCTTGCATTTGTGTTTCGCTTTATGATCAGAGCACTTGATCTCATGGATCTGTCACAGGAGGAGGCCTCTGTTCTCTTCCAAACTCTGTCACTGACATGGAAAATAATTTTTCTATGTTTCCAAGTTACTCAGGTACCGAAATCGCAAAGTACACAGCAGGGGCTCTCTATAGGAGTGAGTGCCCACTTCCTCACTGACCTGAGTTACAGTCACTGATTCTTGCTTCCTTGGTACAAATCCCAGCACTGAGTTAGTAAATGCAAACCATTAGCACAAGCTTACACAGCTTGGAAAGGAAGGCTGGACGGCTTTTTTTTCCTCCTTTCTTCCCTTCTCAACTGTTGCTGTTTCAGACCTCCTCACTCCCTAACGAAGATATGGTCAAAGATGGCTTAAGTGCCAGCAATCTTCCAGTGCCTTTCCCACAGTTTCCCCTGAAGGGCAAACCAGCAGTTGTGGGAAAGAGCCCTGAGCGTCTTGGCACACAGAGTCACGGGACACGTCACAGACGCACAGAGGCAAAGGCAGGAATGGGGAGGACACGGTTCCACAGCTCCTGCTGTGGCCACTCTGAGACAAGGCTAGCTTGAGTGCTCAGGCCTGGGTGCTCATCAGCCTGGTTAAACCAGACGGTGAAGATGTTCTGTGTGTGGTTCCTGGCACAGAAGACCTCCAAGGACAATGCCAGTTGCAACAATCCTCTTGCCACTCACATATCCCTTCGGAAAGCTGCATAATAACTACTCGCAGTGCTTGCAGGGGCCAGACTGTTCCAGACCTGCAGCTGAGCTGGGATTGAGAGATTCAGGCTGTGCCACTGGCACCCCGCAGACTCACGGGCAAAGTCAACTCTTTTTATGCTTCAGGTTCCCCGTCTGTAAAACTGAGACGTTTTTCCACATAGGGGTGTTGCAAGGATTAAGTCAATGTTTGCAAAGCACTTTTGGATTCTTAGATGGGGAAAGCTATGCAGAAGTGCAAGTTACTAGCACGGTGACCGCTCTGCACTTCTACTGACACTGGTTTTCCAGACATTTGCTTTCCTAGTTCGCAGGCTTGTCACCCAGCACTCAGCCTCATTCTTAGAGACACTCCCTAAAGTATATTGCCTCCCCCCATTCAGCATTCCTTACTCCAGCAAAACACCACTGAATGGTGTCTCGATGAGAGAGCATGCCTAAATAAGCAGGACTGGATTGGAAACTTACTGCTTAGTGGTTGCAGAATCAGAAAGTCTAGCCAGAACCAGGCAGTTTCGGAGAACGCTGAAATGCTCCCCTTATGTAAAAGTTTGCCTCCAAGAAGTGAAGACAGGAAACCAGCTACACAGACAAGAGCTCCCTCCGCCCAAGCAAAGCAGCAATCAAACCCCAGCGCAACTGGGAGAAGCAAAGTGCAGACTCGCCTCGAAGCAAATCCTACATCTTGACATTACTGCCAGAGCTTCCTCAGAAATGCTGCTCAGATGGAGCTTGTTAATGTCCATTAACGCAACTTCAGCGACTGAAAGATCAGCACGCCCTATTTACCGACTCAGAGGAACTACACGAGCAGTGGACTCCACTCCTGCAAGTGGTGTCACTGTTGCTCACATGTTCCAAAGCAGACACACGGTGTGACAGTCTGGAGTTATCCCAGGACTGCTGGAGTGACACAACTTCTCCCTCTTGCCACAAGGGAAGGGCAACAACCTGAGATGCTCAGGGTGCAGTGAACCAGAAGGTCACAGCCAGGACAGTCCTGCCAGCCCCACCTGCCGCAGGGTTGTTCCCTGCTCTGTTTGCCAGGAACCTGCCTTCATTTCCCTGCACAGCTGGGAACTGTTCAGGGCTGGATGGAATTAGCACATGGGCACAGAGTTACCATATGTTCAGGTTTCCCTAGACTCAACCTGTTCTTCTGCCCGGAAATTGAATGCAGATGGGATGTGAGGTCTCTGGGGCATCTGTTGTCTGTCACTGGACAAATGACCACTGTGCATGAGGAGACCAGCACATACAGAGTTATCTGGGAAAACATGGGAATCAGACAAGTTGAACCACATCGCTTTATCCTTCTTGAGAAAAGGGAAAGCAATAAACAGTGGAGAGGTGCTAGAAAAGCCTTGTCAAAGTAACAGCCTTGGGAGACCTTTTTCCACCACTCAAGCCTCACCCGCAGACACTCGGGATGCGCATGGACATCACTTGAATACTGGCACAACAAAACGTAGCAATTACTCATAATTTTAGCCTCAACATGAGCAGTAATGCAGTGTGCTAGCTCTAGGTTTCTACTCCATGCCTCAGCTCACAGGAGCAGAGAACGGTCTGAGTCAGCCAAGGGGCAGAAAAACATGACCTTCAGCAATGCTGTGTGATCAAGAGGACCCCTGAGGGGTGGAAAAGGTCAAAAATTCTCCTACCCCAACCATGCAACTGCAACTCACTGCAACTGTGGCAAATAACTCCTCTGTCCTCATCTGTAAAATGAAGATACTACCCTGGTACCTCACAGAAGAGCATAGCTAATTGCCAGGGACAATTAAAGACTCGGCCCCAGAACTTATTACATCAAGAAATTAAGTAGCGAATGAAGCAAAACTCCGTAAGTGTCACTGATCTTTGACATATGGAGCTTCCAGCCCACTGAGGTCTGAACAGCAGCAGTGTTTAGTCTGACATCTAAACGTTCCCTATGGGTAACAGCTCGTCGTATCCAACAAGACTGAATCTGCACGGTTCAGGAGACCAGGAGCCTTGTCATTCCGTCTGTCTGAGCAGCACCTACGAGCCTGATGGGTCCTAAGAAATAAATAATGCGCCACTGTAAAGTACACTCGTATTCATACACGCCTCATTTTTCCAAGCAGTAATCAAGAGTATTATGTTACCTATGGTCGAAATGATTAGTCATGTTTCCAAAGATTAATTTACATGTTCTTTTGTTTAATGCATACGAACTGATTTAATGGCTGCTTATGAACTGAGCTAATAGTCTTTTCGAGAAACAGATGTCCAATGCAGTTTCAAGCATTAAGAGTGCTTTTATTCATATCCTTAGGAGAAAAGGGCTACACAGTCTACAGTAATAACACTAATGAATCAAAGTACTACAGCTGCCCAACAGGGTTTGACAGAAAACAGCTTTTTCTCAAAGGAACTTTTTTTTTAGGACTCTGGGACAGTGAACAACTGGTAATATGCATGCTTAACATGTAAGCATGTTCTTTGCTGGAGCCAGAAAACTGAATCAAGGCCTATCTGCAACCAAACAATGTGAGGCTTTTGCATAAGCACGGAAAACTGAAACTACACAAAGACAGAGAAATCTGTATGGAACTTGAATCCTTCACACTTTATACAAATAAATATTCAAAAGTTTGAGTGTTTCTGATACTATTTTGTGACGCTGAATGCAGAACAGGTTGTCTGATTTAAACCCTGATAGATTATTGTGTGTGGGTGGTAAGGTTAGGATAAAAGGGAAGAAAGCTACTAGGAAAGCAGTTGGTGGCTGCAAATCTATGATAAATAAACAGCACATTCCTCTTCTGCACAAAGCCATTAGAGTCTGTGTCAGACTTCAACATCCTAATGTCAGCTGGGTGCAAATTTGACAGCCTGGGGTTCTGCAGTGCTTGCTATGGAAAGCAGCTTTGGAACAATTTGCCATGTCCCAACGGAGCATTTCTGTCAAGTTCCCAAGGAGCGTCTAATGCACCAGTTATCCACAGGACCCTTGCAGCGAACCACGAGTTTGATATTTTATGGTCTGGTGTGTACAGTGCAGGATATGATTACACACAAGCCTGCTTCCCATCAGCCAGCACCTCGTAATCGTTAACATATTTATCCTTGTGGTGCCTCAAAAAGATGACATTGTTATTGGTCCCATTTTATAGATTCAGAACTGAAGCTCAATAGCTAAAGGACTTGCCTTTAATTACACAAGATTTACAGTGAAGGACAGAACTGTGTTCCTGCCCTACAATGCCCAAGCAAGGATCACACCAGAAGGACTAGATCTATATGCAGAGTTGTCTTTCATCTCGGGTGCTTGTAAATCTTATGAAATGACTATATCTATACTGGGTTCTGTGCCTTTTGTGTCTCAGCCTTTGCCACTGCTACCTGCTACCTGTTCCTATAGCGAACATGGATGTAGATGTACTACTAACACACAAAAGCTGAACTCCTAAGTTACAGCCCTCTGCAGCAGCTGGAAATGAGAGTCTTCAGATCATACTCAGGTATTTAGCAGCACATTGAGCAACTTTGCTCAAACACATAAGACGTGTTGAGACAGTGTATTAAGAAAGGCTGAGACCTAATAAGATCTTCCTCTTCTGGTTCCTCTGTACCGCACTGTGCTGGAAAATACGTTGACTGGTAAGTTTTAGCCACAGTAAGGGTAATAATCAAGTCTGATTTAAGTACCAGTTAGTTAGAGGTTGTGAGTAAACACTGATTTCCAGAACAAACCACCCCTCTCAATACGGTCAATGCACTGAACAAGTCCCGTTGCATCTGCTACATGAACTGGAAAAAGAGAAGCCACCACTTGAGTAGAAAAATACCTTTTCCAAACTCCTCTCAAAGCCGTCAGTAACATAGAGGAAGGAAGTATTAGGACATACTGCTGTTTTAAGTTGAGGAGATCTCCTCTATCCCTCCGATACTAACTATCACCAGAGGAACCGCTGGCAAGACCCACAGCTGACAGCTCTCTTGCCTTAACCAAGTTGCTGTTATGGAGAAACAGGCTACCTATCAGTTTCCACAATGGTAACCATAGACCTCGGAGAAATGTATTGATCTTCCAGGAGGCAAACACCAGGGACCAGCCATTCCTGCAACTCAGGCTTCAGGTAGGGGGTTGTGCAGCTGCTGCAGATAAGAGAGATTGGCAACAAAGATCACTGTCAGGGATATGAGGCTCTGAATTTGACCTGCCTTCCTTTCTGTCTCAGAACAGTTAAAAACCCAGGTAAATATTTGTATGCTCCATCTTAGACGTCTGCTACTCTTTCACCACTCTGTCTTGAACATATCTCTGTTTATCTTACCCTGAATAACGTAAAGCTTTCCTTATCTAAGCAACAACAGCCTCCTAGCATTAAGGGTTACATCAGCTGCCTCCCTGACCTGATGTGCACCCCAAATGTTTCTGGTCATCCCCAACCACTGTGAACTCAGAGCTTTTACTGGGCATGCAGATTCATGCAGGAGCACAGAACCTGTGAGAAATCACGCTCAATACTTTCAAGACTCCCAAGGCTGGGTGTGATATGTGCAAATGCAATGGTATAATTTTATTTTTTCAGTGCAGCCAATGGACCACCTACCGGTCCAATGGGACTGACCTTCAGGTAGGGAAATACTACTCAAAATCTGAGCCAGGTCACAATCTGGCTCCATAGAACTATATAGCAAAAGTAAGATTATTCCTAAAGCAATAATAAATCCACTTGAGATTTTTTTTTTTTACATAAGCACCAATATCTCAAATTACTTATTAGTACACAACATCAGCAATTGACATAATACTTCCCCAAAGGACTGGGCAACTCAGAAACATTCATGTGTAAGGCAAATCAGAAGTCAAGCACAAAACGTAACAAAAAAGAACATCAGGGTCCTAACCAAGTATGAGGAATCTTTTTCTCATTAAATGCTTGAATTAAGAAAGAAACAGGAATTGAAACAGAGCAGGATGCTGTCCCTGCCTGGCACTACAGGAAAGAGATGATTTCATGATGATCTTTACTCCTGGAACAAGAAAGCATAAATGTTCATTGGAGACTAGGAAACCAAAGGAAATACCCAGATGAAAGAGCGCAGCAAAGATGTGTGCCTTTCTGTATCATTTAGATGAAAACATTAAAACTGATGGGCAGACATTTAACTAGCAACTGAAATGAGCTTAAGAGGAGAAGGGGAGAAACTCCAAAAGACAGAGGTGCAGATGCTGCAGATGGCTTGAAACTACAGGTAATTTCCTATAGATTCACTGAAGACAAAAATTACAAATGAGGAGAGATCTACAGGTCCATCTAGTCCCACTTAAATCACCCATTAGTCTGCAGACTATTACAGACCAGGGCGGTATTGGCACATAATTACTGCCAGTACCTGCCTGTTTAAAAGCAGGGCAAGATCAAAGTCACTTAAAAAAAAAAAAAAATCAACATTTTAACCAAAAGGTTCATAATTATGAACTTGAAAACAAAGTGCTCAGGTGACAATTATCAGCAAATGCTCATCTATACCACCTAGCTCTTTGGACACCATAGCACTGTTTGCCACAGTCTGATTTCAAACACTGCACACCCTGAGCAGCAGGTCCTCCTGAACACAGTCAGAGCCACTCTGCAGTAACAAGGGTTGCCTAAAATCCCTCTCAAAATCTGCCCTCCAGAGCACTAGCCCATTAACTCAACTTGAACAACTATTCTCCTTCTATCCCCTTGCTTTGCAAGTACTTGCTGCCAGCTCTCCACTCCCCTTGTCAAGGCTTTTCCCACCCAGCTTTAACTTTGTTTTCTAGGTTGAGCTCTTTAGGCTCCCTCCTCCCATCAGCTGAACGTGCCAGGTGATACTTACGGTGCTCGGTCGTGGTTCAACCCATTCTGTCTTTGTGCATTTATCGGAGGTAGAACAGGTTTACTGTTAATCTCAAGCCCTCTCCGCAAAGTCTCCCTGATTTGCTCCGTATCTGCAAAAATAATATTTTTAACATGATTTAGTGTCCCCAGAAACGTGACAGACACAAGATGTCAGCTTTTTTATTTTTTAAAGGCCTGTTTCTATGTTGTATTTCTTCTAAACTCTTCCTCTTCAGACAGAAATGAGGAGATGCTAAGGGTGCCACTCTTCCTGCACCTTAGGAGTTATTTCACATTATAAAGTCAGCTTGAATTCTCTCGGTTTGGACTGTGATGTCATGTCAGGCAAGGAGAGCTGGAACCTTTGGTACTAAGCCCTCCTGATGAGGAAATTCTGAGTAGTTTTGTATCCTTTCATAAATGAGATGTTTGCTAATTTCTGCAGCTCCCACAGAACCTCCCGATACATTTCTCACTAGACATAATAGTAATTTGTTCCTTTACCAAACAAGTTTAAGGAGGTTCCAGAATTTTTGCAATTGGCTCTGCAAATCTGTTGATTTATTTGCAACCAATACTCACAAAAGAATGGAATTTTATGCAGTGCAAACCTTAGCCTCAAGCTCACATTTGAAAATAAACTGCAAATTAGGCAGTTCAGACGCAGCCATTTTAATGTTTCATTTTCCTATAATGTCTAATGGCCAAATATTTTAATAGGATGCTTCCCCAACTTTCTCAGAGGTTTCCTCATCTTTTTTTTTTTTTTGAGAAATGTGGGAACTGGATAGAGAAAAAAAAATCCAAATTATTTCAAAATCTTTTGAAAGATATACAAATATCACCATACATATACCTGTCCCGGGCTTTTCATTTGCAGTGCTGAGGGAAAAGAGCCTTTTTAGATCCAGCGCAGTTTAAGGTATTTGTGCAGAAGCCAGAAGGAACCCTATATGCATTTAAATATTTTTTCTACCATGTACTTAAAAACAAGTAAGATTCCATTCCTGTGGAAACCATTGTTAATTCCAGGAAATCTCAAGCTCTCAAATTTTACATTGCTTCACCCATTTGAAAGGTAACATGCATAGTTTCAAGCATGTGTAATAGCTATGACATCTGCATGCTAAGATGGCATCTCACAAAGGGGAACTCCACGGTATTTTATTTCTCCTTTCCAGAGTTCCGTATTTGCAAGAATCACTTGAGTTCAGCTATAGCAACGTGCAGTGTCAGTCCAGCTTGCACCCCAGAGGTGACAATGGTAACACGGCAATGCAGCCCAAGAAAGCGCAGTTGCTTCACCTTGTGGGTGTTTACAGTCCTGGTTTCACCCAGTGCTCAGTTTAACTTTGCAAATTCAGGTTAGAAATAGCCTAAAAACTGAAAGAAACATTCAAACAAAACACACAAAGATCTCTTTTTCCTCTCTCCTACCTTTCTCAGAAAGGCCACACCAAAAATAATTTTGCTTCCTTGAGACATGCTGAGCCGTCCAGTAACTGCGATGTTTGTTATGAACCCCAAGATGCTGCATGACCCAGTCCACTGCCCAGACCCACCAGAATACAAGCCAAAAGGCCATGACAGCAACTCTGCCCAGGACCTCCTACCTTTCCCAGAGAGCCGCCGCGGCTGGGTCCCAATGCAAATGCTCCTGCTGTCTTCGTCATCCTCCGGCGGCCGGCTGAGGTCATCCCAGGCACATTTGGCACTCACTCCACTCAGGTTTGAGCCATCTGTCTCAATCCCTTTGTCCACTCTCTCCTGCTTGAAAAGATCCAAAACCCCAAGACCTTTTTGGATGTGGCTTGAACCTGAGCTGGACCCCACCCTGGCTCACCCCAGCCCTCAGCAGCTCCTGCACATCCCCCCTGTGCGCCCAGCGTCCACTCTCTGCTTTGATGTGTCAGCTAATGGTGACTGCACATTGAGCCACATCAGGGAGCCGGTCTGAACTGGAACAAACCTTTTCTGCAGCAGGTTGGTCTGAACTGCCCCTTCCCCACTGCTTCACTACGTGGCCCTGGCAGGCACAAAGCGGGGAAAGAGAGAGGTGGAAATCAACAGCCTGGGGTACACAGAGCTGCTCCTTTCAGTGTCAGCTCCCGTTTACACCAACTCAGAGTATTTATACACTCCGGTATGGAAAACAGCCTGACAGTCTACCTATCATACATCGGTGATAACAAACCCCTAAATAACTAAACTTAAGTTCTCTTTCCAAGCTTACCAAGAAGTCCCATGATCAAAACAGCTCACAGAGAGACTCATTGTTCACAAGAGCTTGTCATTTGCAAACTGCCCAGACAACCACAGCTTTTCAGTGTGCTAGGGTGTTCACAAAAGGACAAACGTGCAAGGAGACACAGGTCTGTTCACAACATCAAAGCTTTTGCAGAACATTTTGCAGAACATTGGCAAAATACACTCCCTCCGTTACGAGCTGGACTTTCCAAGCACTAACCACTGTTTGGGTCTCGGAAGGTGTTGCACACCAACAAGCAGCTGGATGCTCTCAGACACCGTGCATTTTCTCAAGGACATGTGCATCAGTTGCCAGCAAGACCATGCTAAGCTACAGCCAAAACTTCCACAGGACACCTGCCTGCCAGGGGAATGGGCATCAGTCTGAACTTCTACCTGTGTCCCACAAGGGGGTAATGTTGAGCTGAACAAACTCAGGGCTGAGCTACACCGAGGAAAGGCTGCTCTTATGGATGGCACCCAATCAACCCCGTCGGGTTTTCCCTTCTTCTGAACGGGTGTCAATTCTGGTACTGCTCAGTGGCATTAGCAAGGTCTCCATCTCACTGCTTACAGCTGGGCCACCTCAGAACTGGTGATAAGTCCCACCGCTTGCAGGACAGAAACACTGAAGATCTGAGGAAAGAGCAGAGCATCTCCCCGCTTGTTCTTACTACCCTCCAGTTTGACCTTGCCACTGGAGTCAGATCGTGGGAGCATCCAGCGCTTTACAAAATCTGTTCCCTAAGAAGCAGTTTTCAGACTAAAACCCACATACATTCCTCTCCCCTTGCCCAGCTGTGAACGCCGTGCCCTAGAAAGAGCATTGCCTGTTCTTGTGACCATTCAAGAGAAGATCTGAGCAGCTCAAAGATAAGCACAAGCACTTGGGGTGCGGTTGTGCAGCAGTTTTAGCTGATGTAATTTGCAGTGGCTGCAGTCCCACCCTCCTCCATGTGCTCCTGCCCCTTCGCTTGAGCCAACTCAAGGGAAGCTGGATCACCTGCCTAAACTGGCTCTTTGGCCAAGTGGAGGCCTGTGTCTGGGGGCAGTACCAGAGTGGTCCTGACTTAGGCATTAGGTCCTGATTTAAGCATTCAAGAGATTGCTTTCCTTCTGCCTCTCTCCCTGAAAAGCTGCTCCTTGTTGGGATTGTCCTTCGGCGTCAGGGGAAGCTGGCTTCTATGAAAACATAATGGAAACATCTGAGAAATAATAAATCTGCTGGGATTTTCTTTTGTTATATACTAAACATAAAATTAGTTGTTTTACCCAGAAATAGAAGTCATGGAAAAAGAAATAAAAATACATCCGATCCTACATATGCAAATGATGCTCTAAGTGAGATTTAGCACGTGGCTCCTTTGGGAGCCCTCCCTGGCGCTCTGTGTGGACCCAAATCAGCTTGCAGGGGGAGGTTTAACTTGTCAGCACAGTTATTTTTCATTCCAGTGACTGGTGAAGCATGGGAGGGCCACCAAACTTGCCCTTGAGCAGGGAGCAGAAGAGCCCAGAGGGCCCCAAGGACTCCATGGGGCAGAAGCTCTGGTGGGACGTGCTTCTCCATCCTTGCAGCCAGGGCCCCCTGCTCACAGACATGGTCAGGACCTCCGGACGGCGCACAGAGTCTTGGGGAGGGGGAAAGGGACTCATCATCTGCATCTCAGCTGGTTCGCAGAGCACTTCCTCAGGGGAAGAAGTGCTGCTCTGTTGGCATCCCTTGGAGATCAAGGGGGGCTGATGGAAATGAGCTGGCCTAAGGCAGACTAATTTGCATGCCTGTTTTATAACATTTGCAAGTATTGATGTTGAAGGGGAAAAAAAAAACCTAAACTAAATGAACCAACCAAACAACAAAAAGCAAAACCCCTAACCAGTGCAGACTCTCAGCTGGGGCAATGCACAGCTTTACCCCATCTTTAGCCAGCAAAGATGTGCCTGGGCTGAGGGGCTGTTCCTCCTTCCTTGAAAGGGCAGTCTGAGCAGGAGGCTGGAGGAGCCCAGGGCAAAGGAGGTTCAGCTTTTTCCTTCCTCAAAGAAAGGATGTTTCTGTCCCATTTCCCTCTCAGCATGTGGGAGGGATGGCTCTGAGGCTCTTATAAATCATTGATCCCTTTCTAAACAAGCCAGAGCACTGCAGTGTGACCCGCAGAGCAGCAACCACAACTCAGGAAATTCAAATCAGCTTTATTCTCTTCTGAGATATCTGCTAAAACAGAAGCAAAGCACTGAGAATCAGCGCAGAGCTGGGGACCGACAGGGATTGTTTGACAGTGCTGCCAGGGAAATCTGAATGGCCTACAGGGAAGCCTGGCTGTACAGAAAACAGCCAGCATTGCCACAGTGTTAATTGCCGACATCCTGGGATGACATCTTAGTTGGGATCCATTCTCAGAGACTCCGAACAGAAAGTACAGCTGCTGCTGCCAGGGTTGGGTTTAGGCCTCAACCAATTCCCACCAGAGACAATGAAGCCTCAAAACAAGCTCTGCCCGCTTCCCCGGCAGGCAGTGTGCTTGCCTGCTCCCAGAAAGTTGTCTGTTCTCTCTGCCTGCTCCCTCTCTCCCCTCGGCCTTTCTTCCACTGCTGCCTTTCAGCTCCCACCTACCCTCTACCACTACCAAGAAAATGCCAAGCGAACGACACTTTATCCTGTTGCCACTAATTAGAGCAGGAGGCAAACAACGTGGCTGCACCCAGCCCAGCTCCCCGCGCTTGGCAGAAGCTCTTTGTGGGACTCAGCCCTGCAGCAGCGGCAGGTTTTGCCCTGTGAATGCCCAGGGGCTGCGGCGGCGGGGCAGGATGGAGGTACAGACACAACTGCACATACGCACCACTGCAAGGGCAAGAGGGAACAGCAACAGGAATGTCTTCAACGTGAGGAAGTCCGGAAAGACCACAGACATAGCAACTTTCAGTGGCAGGACACACTGGTGAGGCAGACGTACTCTTTATTTGCCTTAACTTGCCTTGGCTGACTCAGATTCCAGTAAGCTGAGCTACTTTTCATTTACAGTAAATTGAAGAAAATCCTGTTATCATTAGGAATCACCAGTGTGCAGAGAACAAACACCCTCCAGGAGGAGAGAGCAGGCAAAAACATTAAGAACCTAAAAACTTCATAGGACTTGTAGTTGAATTAGCTCCCACTCTGGGACATTTGTGGAACATTTTTTTGTGTGCGTCTCTCAGACTGGGGTTATTTTAGATGAACAAATTCTTAAAAACAGTAAAAGTAGAATTTGGTTTTGTTCTGAGGCTTTCAAAATAAAAGATGCTGTGAGGCAACTGAGGCTAATCAGATGCAGACACACAGACCATAAGCAAACGCAATAGCTTGTATAAAACGTGCACACATGCACGTGCCCTACCAGGCTAGGCCATAAGTCCTCTGTTAAAGACAAATACTCAGTGATTCACTGAAAGAAGATCAGCACCACACTGCATTTGCCTGGGACCTACGTACTCCAGTACCATAACTCTGAAGGGAAGCAGAACTGTCTCCCAACCACATGAAGCAGCAGCAGTCCACGGGATGGTAACCCTTCCATAGAGGTCCTGTTCTGATCTTTAAGCTTCAGAAATTAACTTGAACGCTAAAGAAGAAGAAGGTTTAATATATATTCATCCATGATTATTAATAACTTTTGGCTTCCCATTATATTTCAGACCATACCAAGTACTTGGCCTCAAGTGACATTCTACAGGCATGAGCTACACTGTCACATTTGCTGTGAAAAAATACTACTCTGCTTTGAATTTTCTGCATGTTACATCACCTTATGCTTGCACATAAAAAAAAAAGAGGAACTTCTTGATCTATTATCTCTAAATTTTGTAATGTTCTATGTTTTTATCTTCTTTTATTTTCCTCCTTTCTAAAACACGCAGTCCAAATCTTAGCAATTTGTCTCATATATGAGATTCTGTTTTCCTGGTCACCCTTCTTTAAATTTCTTCCTAGAGCTGCCATCCACCTGAGGCTGAACATGTGCACTCTTAAACAACCCGAGAGGGCAAAGGGAGTCTGTAAGACTTTCTGACATTACCGCAAACATTGAGAAGATCACAGCACCTTTGCAGAAAATAACAGAACTGTTTTATACTACTAAATCAATTCTCCCTGGCTACTACAAAAGACATGACATTTTATAAACTAAAGACATACTTGCAGATGTGGGTCAATCTCAAATATTGTCTCTCCTCTTCGCATATCTGTTATCAGCCAGGGGCCTCCAGCTCTACAAAGAAAGAAAGGCAATGAACCAAACAAGGCCTAGAGGTAGCACTCCCCAGAGTCCTCCGAGTGGACCTCTGTAGGAAGGAAGCACAAGGCCAAGTGCAAAACAAGCCTAAAAGCCCCTCTGTGTTGTATACACATCCCAGAGCATGCACTTGTCCTTTATGTTTCCCATGTACATAATGAAAGCCCTCCATGGCCTCGCTGTCTGGCACCACCCAGTCAGGATTGACACAGGCTACCCCTGTGTGGACCCACTTACTCACCCAAGACTGAACAGGGTTTCCATCTTGCAGGTACCTGAACTGGGACTGAGAAGCCCAGTGTAGCCTAGGTCTAAGAGAGATGGGCAAGGTATGGGGTCAAGATTTAGATCTCTATTAAATATCTAAAGATGCAGCATGGACCCAATGGGACTGCTCTTTTTGCTGAGATCAGCAGTCATGTTTAGGATCATAAAAAGCTTATTGCTCTGATAAATATCCTCACAACAGATGTTTTGCCCAGTTGGTTGAGTACTCAGATGGTTCAGGGAAATCTTTGTTTTCATTAGCCATAAAAGTCTGAAGGATCAAGAAGTTTCTCAACAAAGGTGACAGAAAACAGATTACTGTGAAGATGAACTACTCAGAGACTGGACTTTGGGTCACAGTGCAGGCAGACTGCAGAAGTCAGCCTTAGATGGTGCTTTTCATTTGAAGTAAAAATGGAAGTCTTTTGGAATTGTCATAAACATTTTCATTTTTTTCATGAGATACTTTGTTACTGCAGTCAAAAAGCCCCCTCCTCTGGCCTTGTCTGTGTTACAGTCTCTTAAAGCACTTGAAGTGAGAGCAAGAGAAGTTAATATTTTATAGCTTTTCAGATGCGTTGATAGCCGCTCTTTTTTCACATAACTTTGGAAGCTGTTAATAATTAACTGCAGAGGTGCCACTTGCTTCAGTCCCTCGCTGGGATGCAAGAGACTTTTACCCTGACTCTGTATCAGCGGCTTAGTAGTTTGCAGCTTTTCCTTCAAATCATGCACATTTGGGTTTCATTTTATCCTTGGAAAGGTGTTTGTACCACAACACAAAACCCAAAAACCAACATGCGAACAGACTGAGGAGAGGGGTGCTCTATCTTTATTGACTTAGAGGAGCCAAGGGAGCTGCAGATAGTGTTTATTGTCTTGGGGACCCAGAAACAAAGCTTGCAGCTGGACAAATTCACTCTACTCTAGGGCATCTGCATGAATTATCTGCACTTGTGCCTAAAAGGGAAAAGTTCAAGTTTAAGAAGTCCAGCAGCAAAGGGTCTTTCAAACAATCAGTCAATCAAAGGCCAATGAGACACTAGAGACTGTACTACTGTGCCCAGGAACACATATTCAGAACCATTTTGTATATATAGATATCTAAAAAAAAAATCTTTTAAGCTACAATCACAGCAATAACTTTCACCAAATAGAAAAGTATTTTTAAAAAAACATGCAAGCCAAAAAGGTTTAGTTGCAACCTGGCAGCAAATAAAGCATCCACATATCATTTAACATTTAAACCCCATTTCCTCCTTTACCCATCTTTGTTATGCCATGAGAGAAATAACAATGAACTTCACTTGCATGAACACTCCTCCTGTTGCATATTGGCCCACCAAGAGTGCGATCAGCTTGAAAGTGACTTTCTGACTTTCAGACAGTACCCAAACTTCGCTAGGCGCTGTAAGTCTGACCCCCTCCCTCCTTCCTTTCTTTTGAACTACACAGAGAGGTCACCAGTCACAGTTATCCCAGCTCTCTCAGGAAGAACCAATGAGAAAATGCTGCAGGCACAAGAAGGAGGAAATTAAGCTTTCAAGACCTCATTCTGTTTCACCCTGAACATGTGGACTTCACATACATTAATCTGCCATCTAAGTGTCTGTGCGTGAGAACAGATTTGCAATGAATTCCCATCTCTTGCTACAGCACAGGATTAAATAAATTCCATCAACAAGCTAAAGATTGATAACAAAAATAAACAACCGCATTGTTCTCTGTGGGAATGCTCCCCTATAACGGCTATATGAGCACTTACACTGGGACCGTCCGAAGCAGTTCCAAGATCCCTTGCCCATTCCACTGCTGAGCCGCATGCAGTTCCTCAGTGCAAACCCCAACAATCTGGAATAAATGAAAAGAGAGATACTAAACTGGATGTGAACCGTGCAAGAACTGCAGAGAAAATGCACCACGTGGTGCTTGATCAAACAGTGCAGATACAGAGAAGCACCATTTCTTAAAATGAACTAGATGAGTAAGGACAAATGGAGCCTGAGGGATTCTTCAATCCCTTATGCCCTTGCTCTACACTTACCATGTGAAGTACCCTGGTCATGTAATATTTGATCTTGCATGGTGTGTCCAAACTTAACTATGAGGAGGGCCTGGCAACACATCAGGCTTTACCAAAGTTCTACTTCTTCTCCCCCAAGACAGGACAGGTCAGGTCAGGGTCTGAGCACATTCACGACATTGCACTGTCAGCCAGTTGCTGGGGGCAAATGTGATACTGCACCAGGATTCCAACAGGCAAGGGACCTGCTGCCACCAGGGAATGCTTCGGTGCTCATAAATCCTTGACCAACTCAGTTTGCTGACTGGTTACATATTGCGCGGCACTGTAAAGTAAAGCTGCTTACACATGGCATAATCCACTTGTCACTGCAGGCAACTGCAGACTTCTGCCTTCCTGTGTGAGGCAAGACGTCTTTGCTGCTCAGGACGGGAGCTGCCACACTGAGCAATACCAGATGTCCCTCTCCCAGCAGCTGAGATCAGCCACTTCAAACGATGGGGTGAAACACCCTTCAGCTGACAGAGGAAGGCAGTTTCTTCCTGATCCATCAAGCACTGCCGTGTGCCTTTGAACACAATGATTCACTCTTTGGGATTAAAAATTATTTTAGCCATGGCCTTCTGTTTTCTTTCTCAATACTCTAAACCTTTTCCAATGACACAGGACTTTTGGTCAAAAGCTGTTCAACTGCTGTTTTATCAGAAAAGAGGAAATCTGAAAACTAAGTTCTGAAGAGCACCAAGCAGAAGTACATTTTGCGCCTTTTCTGCAAGCATGCATCTGCACCTATAGAGAACTACGTGGAAAACCATTAACGTCAGCATGTACCCAGCGCGTCACACCTCACCCCCCTGCCCCTTGCAGAGCTCACTTTCTGAGGACCCAGTCCCTGGAGATGCGCTTCATGCCCACCCACCTCCCAGGCTTCCTCCATCAACAGCCTGGATCACCCTCGCTTCAGCACACCCCTCCCTGCGTCTTCATTCACTAATTACATACAAACAGCAAAACTCTGAACAGGAAATTATTTTAATTATTTTCTTTTTGAAACCATTTATCCTCATGGGTCAAAATAAATCCATAACAATGAGCACCAAACCAAGGGGAAAAACAAGTCAATCACATGTGTTGTGGAAGATCAGAGGCCCAGAGTCTCAGAATGCAACAAGTTGACTGTCCTTTCATCCAGGACAGCTGGGCACTGAAGAAGAGATGGGGACTAATGCAGCACTAACTGCAGAGTCATCCAGGAATTCCCCTGCTCAGCTTGTTTACCTCTGCTCCCAGGTCCCACAACTCACCTTTCACAGATCAATTCCATACCCATCTCCTTCTTGTTGGTAAGACAGAGATTTTGGGCACCTCAGAAAATTCAGGAAAGCCTTTGCCCTTGCACAGCAGTTGCCTTGTGCAGGTCTGTGGTAATGGAGCTTCCCTTTACATGTTGCAACTACAGCCAAGGACAAATGGAAGCAACCTGAAACCTAAATTGTACAATATAGACGCTTGCATTTTCCCCCAGGAGGGAAGGTTTTCCACAGAGCAGGGAGAAATCAGCTGGTATAAAGTATGCCAGCTCTTCCACTAAGGTTAATAACTCCATATAGAATTTTTAAATGTCCAAAGCAGCCCATATCTAAGAGACATCACTGAGAAGGACTTTGGGAAAGCAAGCCAACCTGTTTGGCCAAGGAAGCTCCTCTCACTGAATAGCAGGGTTGAGACACAAGGGATTTTTAAAATGTTTCTTTTGTAAAGCAAACCTGAACCTTTCTTAAACTGTAGGCCAATACGGGAAAACTCACTTAGTCTCTAAAGAATCTTTGTGTCAATGCTGAAAGCTACATTTCTACTCTAAAATAATGCTAAAGCAACCAAGTCCTTCTCCAAACACCTCTTTTCCGGAAACTCAAACCATCGGATCACTTACCAATAGTGCTATAGAATCAATTTGAATTTAGCTCTACATAATCTTTTAAAAGTGTTTCAGCTTTTTTCCTCATGTTCATGTTTGAAATTTCAGAGTAGTCATGTAATATTCAACTCCAGGTCTGTTTCACCACGTAAACCTTTCCCCATCAGATAGGGGTCTATCTTGAGAACCGAGTGTGCTCAATCCTGGTAAAATACTTCCTGAATGAATAACAACTCAAAGATGAGATCCACAGTAATAAACAAGGAAGAAAGGCGGAAGGCAGGATAATAAACATCTGACTTATCAAAGTTAAATGAAATGTAATGTGAGCTGCATTCCACTCTCAGGAGGCGACAGTCAGAGCCACCACTGCTGGGTCATACCTGTAGGAACGTAACAACCCCAAAAGGAGTCTGCACCGGCTGCATCTGAGGGTCTTCTGTCAGTAACATATGCTGGATTCTGGATTCACTGTTGTCCAAAGGGCTGTGCCACGACACATGGTCACCACTGCAGAAGGTGTTTTCTGTAAAGAAGAGAAATGAGAAATATATAGTCTGTAAAGTCAGCTAGAACATTCCTTCTGGTAGCACCTGCTCCTGACTGCTGCCAGGCAGGGACTCTGGCTTGGACCAGGATGGTCACTGGTGGTTCTTCACAGTGAGCAGCTCCAGCCACCTCTGTTGAGACTCCGAGTCACCTGAAGCAGGAAAGGCATCTCTCATTAAGTCATCTGAATTCAAGTACTGACTTTAAAATTGCCTTCTCTTGAGTCCTGTGGCAAAAAATGGTGTCCTGCTTTGTTATTAATACCAACACAGGATTACTAACAAATAAGCTTCTCTCTCATTTAGTATTAGTCTTGTTTTGCAAGGGGCTGCAGAGTCAGCAGGTCATACTGGATACCTATGGGATGGCAGTTCATACTTAATTTGCAGCACTGATGTGCCACAGAGAAAATATTATGAAATGTGAATTACACACAAATAATACTCTGCTATATCTAATAAAAATCTACAGTTTGCAGCCCAACTTGTGACGGTCTAAGTAATTTTCTCTCCTAATTATCTAGTGGCTCTGGTGCAGAATTATAATTAATAAGTTCCTTCTTTCCCAAACAATGATAAAACCAAGTAGGCTATAAATTTCACTCTACGTCAGAACAGCCATCAAAACAAAGAGTCAGAAATTATCTTTTCCTCTTCACGACTGTAAGCATTCTTTTCATTTCCTCCTCTTCTCGTTAGAAAGACAAAACCCTCAGATGTTCCACAGTTGGTGCACACCAGAAGGCACACCAGTACCCACCTTCACGTTTCTGTCCCATCACAGAAAAGGCTAACACTTGCTTTCTGAATGAGTTAAAAGTAAACCAAGCAACTAAAACCATTTTCACAGCAATTAAAGCATGCTCCATTTGCACACAGTTCCTAAGCACGTGTGCAATAATGCTGCCAAGCTGACCACCTGCCTCCTCCTTGGGTCTTGCGCTCGTCCTGCTGCAGGTCGAACTGTTATAGTGCATTCAAATAACCAGCCTGGAAGCCACGACCTGCCCCCAACACAGGCACAGCGCCCCAGGCATGAAGCGAGTACTGCCTGTGTGCTTCCAAAGCCGGGGCAAGCACGGTGCCTCTATCCCTGACCGAGCTCAGGGATGAAGCCAGTCTGGGCTGCTGTCCTCACCACGGTCCCTCACAAGGCAGCTCTTCCAGGAGAGTGTGAAGGGAGCCCTTGCCCACTGGAAGAGGACTAGGGTTCCACTACAGACTGGAAAATGGTGGTGGTTAATTGAGTTGCTGCCTGTTGAGACTGGAGCATCTCATACGATACGGAGCAGGGTCCAATTCAGATGGATGTTCTCCTTTGCTCTGCAGTTACGAGCAGGTGTGGTCCTGCATCTTCACCTCTTAACCCTCCCACACCACCTTCCAAATACATGTCAATAGGACATCTCTCAAATAAATATCTATAGGGCTTACAGGAGAATCCTTGAACACGGCAGCTTCTGCAGCTGCAAGAGAGAAGCAGCATTTGCCAGCAACGGCAGCTTTGTGCCTGGTCACATTAAAGAGCCGCTCGCACACCACTCACCGTGCAGCGGCCCCACCACACTGTGTGCGGGCAGGAGGCTTTCGGGGAGCCACCAGCAGCACTGGGGTGAAATAATGAGTTATCCTGCAGCCTCTGTGGTTAAAAACCCCCACAGCCATCCAGCAAACTGCACACCCGTTCGAGGGTTTAACAGGGGGCGCCCTGGGCAACTCAGAGTTTCCCCACCAGGTGTCCCCATTGGCGTGTATTTGAACATTTATTATGTATGTTTTTGCAGATGAATTTCTTGAACATGTCATTTGATTAAGAATTAAAATAAACTTGAAATACCATAAGGAACTTGGCATGAAAAACAAGGCATGTAACAGAAGTGTTGCGATAAGTAAAGGAATGTTTTCCTTAGTTAAAATTAGGACAGAAGGAAAACATAGCAAATGCATGCTGCTTGGAGAGTTTATCATTATGTACACTAAATTACACGCTTTCAGCTCTGTGACTGAAAGGAGTAGTTCAGATATTACTTTACTTTTAGAATTGGGGAAATAAAAGCAGACAGAAATGAAAAACGATTTTCTTTTAGTATCAAAATTGAATTAAAGAATAAGCACTGAGAATGTTGCAAAGGATCTGGCGATATTTTCCAGGTTAACCAAAACGCGGCTGATTAATTTTTTTTTTTTTTAAATGATAAAAGCCTCTCAGTCACAGTTTTCAGGAATGAAACAAAGCCACAAAGAGCTTATTCTTGGGCCCTGTCTTTATACCACAACATTTTGCCCATCAAATGCTCACACAATTCTATGCTGATCGATCCCTGCGTTTCACTGCTGGTGTTGCTTCTCCTGGGAAAGCCCAGCCCGTTTAGAGCAGGTTTTCAAATGCAAATGTCTCTGCTGGAAACCCACCTGTTTATGTCCATGTGAACACTGAACACTTTGAAAATCTCTCTCTCCCTTGCATGCACACAAACACCACAAAATTCACACTGACTACTCAATTAAATCACAGCAAAAAATTTCTGCAAATAATATGAAGCTGAATTAACATCTGTAAGAGTTCAAGAAATCCAGAATTAGAGGCTGAAACTCAGCTCTTTGCTTCCTGCATTGCAACCCCTATGGAATGTAACATCGGCTTTTGCAGAGACGATTGCAGCACGGAGAGCAGCTTGAATTGCAGGACTTGTAGTCTCAAAAGCTAAAATTGCAGGAAAACACCATTAGAGTAGCACAGTCAGTCTTCCAGGCAGGAGACCAGCACGGCTGCATAAGCCTGGTTCCCTGAGGTGAGCACAGCAAAACCAAGTCACCAGAAAAAGCTACCAGGATTTCACCAGGGAATTGTCAAATGCATAGGACAGATGGCAAAGCACAGAAACGATCTAGCTATCAACAGGAGGAATTAAATAGCAAAGGAACTCAAAGAAAATACATTAAAAAATTAAAACCAAATGATTTTAGTGTATGGCTAAATCAGAAAATCCTCAGGAGTAAACTAAGACTGATGTACAGCATGTGAGCTGATTCACAGGATCTGCTGCTGAGTACTTCTGCCTTACAGTAAACCTAAGGTGGTTACATGTCCTGCCGTGGAGGAAGGAGCTAAGCGACCTGACCTGCCCCAGGATAACCACACATCCTTCGGCAGTCACCATGGGCACGCTGGAAATGCTGTAAATACACAGGCTTGCTTACAGTAACCTCAGTGACACTCGCACCCCTCCTGCTTGGAAGGGGCACTAACCGGAGTTAAACCCAACGCAGCGAGGTGATCCATCCTCACAGACTTGAAACTGGCTCTTTTTCTGCAAGTTTGTTTTAACAAAAACTACTCTTTCTGTTAGGCAACCCTGATTCCATGGAATCAAACTTCTTCATAGGGAGATACTGATTTCAGAAGAACTCAAACAAGGAAATAACTAAAACGCTTCACTTCAGACTTAGTGTTTCATTTCATAATTTATAATAGCAAATCCGAAGCCTCTCTCCATTTCTATAGAAATGAGAAGTCTTTAAATTTCCCACAGACTAGCTCTTGTACCATTCTATTTTGCAAAAGCAGCACCTACAAGACAGTTATACCAGACCATTCTGTTAAGTTTCCCATATTTTGAAGTCTTTAAAATGTCATTATCCATTTTCTTTTACAGCCCACATAAAGCAGGTGAGCTTCCTTTGTGCAGCAATGGTCATAATTCAGCTGCGCAATCTCGCCTAACTTTACTATCCAACTGCTCGATAATGAGAACTGGGGAAATAACTCAGAGGTTTGCATACCACTGGGGACTAGTAAATTTTCTTTGTGTAACATTGTTCATGTATTTTCTTGGAGTGCATTCCCCCCACCTTTAATTTGACTAAATATAGCTGATGCCTAAAGAAATAAAACCGAATCATATTCTTGGCCTCAAGATGTATAAAACAGTGTAATGCATGCAGTCTACGCTCAAGAGGTGTTAGCCAGCTCCAGACAGAAAAACACTGTTTACTTCCCACTGTATTTTCAATTTCTTTTTTAAATCTGCCAGTGTTGCTTTTTATGGGATCCTGCTAGAAACCCTTACTCCTTTATATAGCCACAGGGAGCAAGTTGAAAAGGACAGCAAACCAGGCAAGTACCTGACCTAAGAGAGCTCCACCCAAAGGGTGGCCCCAGGCTCAACCTGGGTCAGGGAACATCTCCGGTGAGTTTGCTGCCCTGCACCCGGAGCAGAGGGGAAACAGCTGTTTGGACATCTGGGACTCAAAGGGGACTGTATGGGGGAAAACAAGGAGCTGATGCTGTTCTACCAGCAAGCAGACAGCCAGGGAACTTGAAGCCTATCTCCTGACCATACGTGGCCTGGCATACAGTCCCCAGACTGGGTCTGGCTCCAGGGCAGTTCAGATGGCAGCACCCTCGTTCATTCAAAGAGCAGAAACTTCTCCCTTCTGATGTGGTCACATCATGCAGTTCTTTAGATAGATTTTCAGTTTAGAGGAATAGATTCGTAGCCTGACTATCACTCTGGATCTCTTCTAAGACATGTCCTCCTTTGAAATGCAGCTAAAATCTGCAACAGCTGGGTTAAACTGTTCTAACTAATCAGTCAGATAAATCCATCTGGACAGTGATGCGGAGCTGATACTGTGCAGAGTAGGAGAAGCCCTAAGTACATTAACTACTAAGTGTGCCTGGTTTTAGGAAAACAGCTGCTCTACTGCACTCATCTCCTTCAACAGCGAGTTTCTGTGGAAAGTCAGGCTACCATCACACAGTCACTTTATTCTGGGATATGTGTGAGACGATGTTGAAAGAAACGATCTTGCTTGTCCCAGAGAAAGCAGCAGCTACCTGGATCACACCTGAGGCAGCGATGTTGCTGAGCTGTGCGAGCACAACGCCTGGCACTTCTCTGCTAGCTTGGTCTAAAAAAATATACCCAATAAGATGGCAACAGCATGTACCATTGGGGACGTTGGCACGCAAACAAGATGACCACGTTGCTCACACAAGCCAGACCTACGTTACCTGCATCACTGACCAGCCTGAAAACTCGCTGCTCCAAGAGGTACAAACCTGCATTTTAGATCCGACTGTGAGATCTCGGCTAAACCGCGGGCAGCGAGTCACACACGACAGAGGAATTCTGCATTTGAGGGCAAAGCAAAGGAGGATCTGGACTCCATGACTTATGGGTGCAGGAATGTTAAAAAGGCCCCAGTGAGTTCCTGACCAGCATGACAGTGATGCAGCCAGACATTTAAATTGAACACAGCTTATCCAATATTACAGAAACAACGTAATTTATTGCATTGCTATTACCCCATGCACAGTCTGTATAATTTATTACATAAATGTATTTTCTCCAACACATTTATAATATTCAGTCTGGCTTTGTTAAAAAAAAAAAAGAGTAATCTGGCAATCTATCACAAATAAGATTTGATGCTGTTTTTCAGTACCATTTTGCAGACTGAACAGCCAGGATTGAGAGAAACTAAGTGTAGACACGAAGTTCAATGCTGAACTGTATTAGCTATATTTTTCTCTGGTGCTACTTAATATATTTCTTACTAGCTCAAGAATGGATATAAGCATGTATGCAAAGACATACGTATAATAAACAGATACAAAAATTAAAGATGAAAATAATGTCTAAAAATCTCAAAGTAATTCTGTTATTGCAACTTACTATATAGATGTAAATTTAAGAAGAGTATAAAGAGAAAGACTTCTTTCAAATTCATTTGCCAGCCACATTAAATTAAAATAATCTAGGGATAATCAAATGAAATTAAACACAGTCTGTCTGCTTGGTTTCCTAGCCTACAAAGGACTGTACACATCGACTGGTAAAAGCAAAAAACGATGGTGATATAATCTGTGGGGCCCACTGGCAGTTAGTTTGTAATTTCATTTTCAACTCAAGCTGAACGTGTTTTAAGAACATACAAGGAATTAGTAGAATACAAGCTATGATGTTTCCTAGCATGACATTAATAAAAAAAACTCTTCCTCCATGTTTTTCTTTTTCAGTTCAGTTTTGCTGCTCCTCATCCCCTGTCTGGGAAACAGGAACAGCCGCAGCCCCGGCGCTCCAAAGAGCTGCAACTTCACAGGGTGCTGCTGCCCGCGCAGACACGCAGCACAGACAAGATGCCTTCGGAAGAGTTAAATCCCTGGAGCACAATTAAACAATAGCTCCACTACAGGGATTCAAGATGAGCTTTTAGAAACAAGGAGCCTAGGCCAAAAGTTCTTTGAAAAAATAAAACAGCGTGGAAAAAAACAGATTATCAGGACTGCAAAGAGTGCTCAGCCTCGGAAATTTGAAGACAGTTTCAGAAGACAGAATTCAGAAGACAGAAAAATGATATTTTTTTTTTTTTTTACATTGATCAGCAGGTTTAAAACACAAAGTTGATTATTGCATAGCTCCAGGTTGTTAAGTCTCAAAAATCACCCCCTCAAAAGAGCTCCATCAATTTATGCAAGCATATATAAGCTTATTTGACTGTTTAAGTCTCCTGGACTGAAAGCCCGATGAAGGGGCCAGAATCGGGCCCTCGCACGGGTACATCACCAGCAGGACAACCCCTGGCTCTTCCATGCCCTGCTCAGAGCCTGCCCTCACCCCTACTGACAGTGGAGAACATGTCTTGCTGTACTGCAGCTCCTGCTTATGGAGCTACAAACGCTGCTTTTCATATCACAAATTAGATCCCAGACACCCAGATGCCTTATGTGACACTGGAGAGTGTAATATTTTAGCCAAAAAACAAATGCTAAAATGCTATAATGCAATAACCAATTTGACTCTGGGCCTCCTCTACCTCTTCTGCTTTACAGGACATGTTTTTCCATCCTCACACATCCACGTCTCTGTCTTGCTCCTTCTCCCTGCCCATCGCTACCCGCGGGTACAATTTCCATGACTGCAGCCTCTGAGAATTTCTCACGCAGGCTCCCAGCGAGTGACTCCGGTGCCCAGGACGCGCTCCCGCCCTCCGCGAGCGCTGGGCCCCCTGTCCTCTCCCTGACTCCTGCAGCCTGCCCCGCCAGCCACCTCCTCCCACGCTGCCTCTCCTCCCTGCAGCTCCCTTCAGCTCCTCCGTGCCCGCTCCTCGCAGAGCAGAGGCAGGAGCGGGCACACCTAGCGCTTGGCATCCCCCAGGTGTAAGCATGGCTGGGTGCAGGATGCATCTCCTGCCCTGCTTTTGCAACACCACAGTTCTCACCTATCTCCAGATTTATCTGCGTGGCTCCCTTTCACAAGGAGGGAAGGCTGGAGGATGGCACGGCAGCATGAAAGGGCTTACCTGGTATTGCTGAATATGGCAGAACAAGAAAATGAATGCAGATGCGAGTTGATCATTCACAGCCACACAAAACTCTCTTGCTCCAGGTTCTTGGTCCTCTACACCCCACCATTCAGACCCACCACCCTCGAGTGCTGCAGAGGTGGCCTTTCACCTCTTCCAACAGACAAGTGGGACAACCTCTATCTTACCTGCTCCATCCGCAGCCAAGTATCTGCAAGGGAATGATCCATGTGCCAAATCCTGAGCTCCAGACTAGGCGAGACCCTTCCCACCTCTGTCCAGCTGCGCTGCCACCAGCTTTCTCCACTCTTCACCTGAACAACACACATTTTACAGCTCCCCTTCAAAGGATCATACTTACGTCTCCAACAGCTTCAGCAACCGAATAGCCTCAGGATGGGGTGGAGGCCCAGAAGTGAGAAAGGATGTTATAGAGCAGGATCTCCTGTCAGATAAGGGCTCCGCTCAAAACACATATTTAATGACAGGTTATTCACTGATTATGTGGTCCCACACAGCAAACTTGAAGAGATACTTGCCTTTCATTTAAAAACCCTATACTGTGTTCTGACATGTGAAAGCCAGAATGTTTTACGGTTACTCGAATGTTTCCCAGCCAGGTGCAACTAAAACAAAGACTTGTATTCGCAGTATTTAACAACCTTTAGGTGTCCTCAGTGAGGGAGAACTGCAGCAAGACAGAAAACTTTTCTTGTTTTTGAGCTTCCTACATATTTGCACATGTACAAGCCACTGAGAAGGGTGGATGCTTAGATGGACACAGCAGCCCCATGAGACAGTACGGTCACTTGTGATCTTCCCCCAGACATCAATGAGATGTTTCTGTTGAAGAGCTTTCAAGGACTTTGAAAGGGAAACGACGGCACTCTCCTCCTCTGAAGGACACAAATAAGACGCAAGCAGCTTCTTTTAATAGCCTTCACAGCACCAACGCCTGACTTTCAGAAAGAATGAAAGGCTGCACTAGGGTATCCCTTTTGGAAAAAAATACTCAAGAAAGGGTAAGAAAGGGAACATGGTCTGTGAGAAAACATCTATGGAGTTATCACTTCAGAAAAGTTATTTAGTTACCCAGGCATTAGTTCTGGAGCTTATAACAAACAGGAAGGGCAAGGGTCTTTGAGAGAGCACTGCAGCATTTTTCTCAGTGGTTGATTATTTTTTATTAAATTTTCAGGAATTTAAAGCTTGCACAGGCCAAAATTTTGTTTTACTTTGGCAAAGCAGGAGGCCAAAGGGCAGGAAACAGGGGAACTTTGTATTCACACATATTTGTGTAAAATATTAGTTGCACATTGAGCTCTACCAATCCATTACAGTAGTTCAAGAGAAACACACAAACTTAGTGCAAAAGCTATATTTATGGTTCAAATCTAAACTGACCAGCCTGGTTATGAAACACCTTTCAAAATGCCATCCCAAGCATTAAGAGGTGATTCCTTTAAGGCTCTGATTTTAAACCAAAAAGCAGGAGAATCCACTTTTCACAGGCTCTGGGGCTGCCTGCAGCTTCTGAATATACTCTCCCAATTTATCTTCCCCACCAAGAACAAAACGCATCCCCCACTGTGCCCATTTGCTGCCTCCTGGCTGAGCAGGCTGCTGCAAAGGCTCTTTGCATGGGAGTCCGTCAGAAGCTGGTCTGTAATGAGCTCTGCGTACTGCTGCTCACAGCACAGTGCAGAGCGGGTTAGTCAGAAAGCACAGTTTGAGCACCACTTGCAGCACAGATCTTCAATAGAAAGTGTAAGAAGGTGGATATGTAACAGTGAAGCCAACTTCCAACTCAGTCAGCTCTTCTCTGCCATTTCATCTAACGTGGGCTCGGCAGCTGCCAAGGGAAAAACCAGTGCTTTTCACAAGGTTACTCAGTATGTGTAACCTTCAAACTCTCCTCTGTGCATCCCAAACAATTGCACACAGGCAGTGAGAGAGGATGCTCCTGTGACCGCAGAACAATCCCTCTGTTGTGGCTTTCAGCTTCTCGATAGGAGGAGGCAACACTATTCTGAGCAGAAGCCTTTAACTGTTAGAGCAGCTGCTTCCGTTTCCCAGAAAAGGCCGGGTGGGACAAAAACCTCATATATAAGATGCCAAAGGACCTCACACCAGCAGGAGGGGGAGTTTTCTGCCTTCCTCGGGCTGTTTCCTTTGTTTTGCATTCCCCCTTCAGAGCAGGGGACAGAGCCTTTGTCCAAGGCTGGGCTGACCACGTGCAGCTTCTCCCCCACATCCTCACCCCAGGAGTCAGAGATGCTCTTCTTAACAGGGACCGCTGGTCCCTGGCACGGGGGCTCCTGCTCACCCTCCTGCAGCAGGGAGGCTCCAGGTAGGATGGAGAAAAGGCTTCCTGCGGAGAGCTCGGCTCCCCTCTGCTGAAAATGTTAGTGAGATGAGTTCTGATCCTAAATTGTGGCACAGCATCCCAGGGCACAGGGCCGGCAGTTGTCCTGCGGCTGCTCCGGCTGCTGCAGCAGCCTTGCATGGACATGTGCCACACAGCTTTCTCTGGGTCTCCATGCCCATTTCTTTCCTCCCTCTCCCACTGGCAGCCCACATGGAGTATGAAGGCTAAAACAACTTGTGCGTTTATAAATGCAACATGCACATCAGACTTAGAAGCACCAACGCTTTGTCCATCCCTGACATTTGGGAGCAGCCTCGGGGCACACTGACTGAGGCAAAGCACAGAGAGAAGACAGGTCCTCCTTTTATTTTTTTTTAGTAAACCAAGTGAATGAACTGTATTGAACAGCTGAAAAACAATGAGCCAAGTTCAGTTCTCAGTCAGGAACAGGACAGGAGCTGACAGAATTAAAAGGGACAGGATCATCTGAAATCTAGCCAGCTCAAACTGGGCCTAAACCTGCTTTATCTAAATTGCAGTAGCAGCTAAAAACAAGCCTCCTCTTTCAGGCAGTGCTGAGGTCTCTCGCTTACTGACTAGAAATGCTATGCAATCAGTAAAGCAGTCCAGGGAAGACAGCTTTCTTTCTATTTCAACAAAGTCTTTTTTAAGGAACAAAGACTTTCTGTGCCTCTGCTCCTGGTACAAAGTCTCTCCGTGCTTTAGTGTCAACCTACCCTTTGGGGCTGGAAAAGGTCAGAGACCTGTTCTCAGCCAAGAGCTGGAAGCTGGAGAGACAATAGTGGCTTCCACAACAAGGCACAGAAGTACCAAGTGTGACTGATGAGTCCAGACAAACTGCAGGAGAGAAATAAGCACAAAATCCATGAGGTTAGGGAGGTAGAGGAGAAAAGGCTTTACTTCATATTAACATAGCTAGCTCACTGACAACATAGCCATAGACTTTTCCTCCACCAAGTCAAATAGGAGTACAGGTACCCTTGGAAACTCCTGGGTTCCCAGTCATGTTTTCCTACTGCTGAACTGCAGACTGGGAGGCAGCGTGGAGAAGCCTCATGCACGGTCCAGGTTCACACCACCCAAAAGGCAATGTCACAGAGCAGTGGTGCTGCTCCCCTCTTCCCAAGTTCCTGAGAAAGTGTTCTGTGCTTTTTAAACCTGGCTACAGGGTCAAAAAGGCTTTTCTATCACCACAGCAAAAGGAATTTCATGGAGAAGAGATTCTATGGTGTGGCACAATGTCCTACCAAGTCCCAAGCATAGGCCAGGAAGATGTTACCTACCAAAACCAGCAAGAGCTGAACTACTGCCAGCTTGTCACATCAGTGGTTGAAGGAGTGACAGTGCTCCAAGGCAAAGGGCAGGACTCAGCCTGGAGCTGGGGTGCTTCCAGTATTGCAAAGGGGCAGCACTCTGCCTATTTGGAACAGACAGAGAAGTGAATTTAGCCAGAATGTAAGGTCATGCAACTCCATTTATACTGCCAGGAGGAAAGAGAATACGTACCACCTGTACAATGGCATAACAGCACTCAGCAGCATTCACAACCGTATTTCTGCTCTATGCCCTCAGCTATTTTATCACCTGAAACCCCTCTGACTGAGACAGGACACACACAGAGGAAGCACAGGCCACCAGGTGTGTGCTGCTTCACAGCCTGGGAAGCCTCAGTAACAGCTGGCGCCACCATGAAGCTCTTCTCCAGCAACTGGCAAGCCTCTTACCTCTCTCTGTGCCTTCGCACCCAGCAACAAAATGGACTTGAGTGTTTCTCTGCCTCTCACAAGTGAGGATAAAAACATTGGACTCTGAAGATCCCCAAAATTATGGTCATACAAACAGACAAATAACACTAAGCTTTGCAAGCATGCAGAGAGAAAGCTGCATTAATTTCACCTGGGGAACCCTAAAGCACCTCTGTATGCTGACATGTGCCATTCTCACTGTCACCAGTGCCAAGACCTGTCCTCTCCCTCCTTTCCAAGTGAAAGGCTCCCTCCACCAAAGAGCACGGATGTTGTAGATAGTGAATATTGGATTGCTTATTCCCTACAGATCCCTGCTAGGGTTTGGCAAGACCATCTTAACATTAAAAGGAAGCGCTGGAAGTTTACAGTTTGAGAGGAAGAAAAGAAGAGCTGTAATAATGCCTGTCAATGAGCTCTGCTGGACCAAAGCCAGAATGGTCACAGAAAAAAACCCAACAAACAATTAGAGAAGAAAGCTTGATGCCGAGGACGAAACAGTGACAGGGCTTCTTGATAAGTGTCTGAGAGCTGCTTTGTCAGGAAAGCAGATAGGTGTCTACCTGCCTCATTGTTCAAGAGCATGCAAAGAAAAAACACAAAGCCACACTGCAATACTGACGTCTCTCTGAGAGCTCATATACACAATCAAGCTATAAATGCACGCACAGGCTGAGGCTGGCACAAGGTTAGCTGCCATCTCTTGTGCTGCAAGGAAGGATTTCTGCCACTGGCACTACCCTGTGTGCCAGCTCACGGGTGTGCACACACAGCGGGCGCAGAGTTGCTATAGCAGGGTAAGTCTCATCTGGCAGGACATGCAACAGGTATGGGGCATCCAGCTTCGGGCAGGGTGATCAGACAGTGCCAGCAGGTGAGTTCCAACCCTTGAGCATCCCGAGCAGTAACAGCAACAAGATGGTAAGAGTAAACCTGCTCCCAGCTTCAGTGTTCTCTCTGTGCAACCCTGGGACAGTATTTCAAGAGAAGATGCACTTATGTGCCTGCAAAATGCCTCCTCTTAGAGTCATCTCCTCTGAAGAAAAAAACATTTCCCATGAGGTCTCTTTGGTGTTGTCTGTCTGATTTGCAGACAGATGCTTCTCCCTGGATTATCAGCAATGCTGCATTAGCTTTATTTGTGATCTACAGGGGGAAGTAAAAAGGTCTGGGTCCATCTGCAACCAGCACTTCACTGCAGTGTCTATCAGGACAACTTACAAGAGTTGCATTTGGCAATTCCCTCCCTAACAACTTCAGAGCCTCCAAGCCAGCTTTGGGGGGTGCCAGGGACAGGTTGGAGACTGAAGCATGAGCTCTACAGCTGCCTGTCCTGCCTGGCACGTCAGCCAACCGCTCTGCACACAAGCAACTGGTTTGTTTTATCAGCCAGCACGTTGTCTGGTACCAGCCCCAGCACGTATGTCTCAGCTGGAAGCTCGGGGTTGTGACAAGACTGGCTTACGAGATGGGGAGAGGGATGAGACATACTGGGGAGGTGAGCTCACAGGCAGCACTATGGGGAGAAGTGGATTTATTGTGGCAGTGTGGGACGTAGAGGGGCTGGTGCACAGAGACGTAAAATACCAACGTAAAAATCTGTGCTGCTGCTCACAGAACAGCTTGTTTTATGGGAAACGTCTAAGAGGAATTAGGCTAAAACCCAAGCAATTTCTCATGGACCACTGAATAACTATCAGATGATGAGAGCTTTGGCCATGACAAACTTGGGTTAAATTGGAACCAGTGACTTAATGTTTCCATACCCCTTTGCAGAATAAAGGCATGTAGCCTGCACGCTTTGTTGGGTCCTGTTCACCTACGGCAAATGACAGGCCAGGAGGCTGTTTTATAAACTTTACTGCCCTACAGTTTCAGTGTTTGCACAGCAGGGTTCACTACATAACAGGTTCTGTTGAAATGAAATTGATGTTGATTTGTACTTCTTTGCTGAGCTAAAAACCACAGTTAATCCCCTCATTTTTAATCTGAAATCCTGAAATGCTACAGAGGAGCCAGGGCCAGCTCCACACTGGAAACTGGTCAATATTACAAACAGATGATAGAAAAAAATATATATATTTTACAGAGCCATAGCAACCAGAAGAGAACAATAAATCAGCCTGGGGATGAAAAAAAAAATAAAGGCACAGTCAAGGAAAAATATATATGAGTTACTGAGAGATTGTATTTGGCTTTACTCATCCTACTGAGAAGAAATAAATGCTGTTTTACAAACAAGCTAGACAAGATTCACTTGTATTCAAGGAAGCAACAAGTTTGGTTTGGGTTTTGGTTTTTTCCCCCGTTTACACACGGAAATTGGCCACTGTCAAGAATGTTTGTGAACATGTTGGCAAGGAAAGAGTCACTGAGGCTACCACACAGAAGCTTTCTGGACTCCAGAAGATCTGAAGATGAGGTCTAGTGGTTACGCCAGGGCAGCAGGTGTCAAGGTATCTGCTGGCTTAATGGCTGCAGGTTTGTGACCCCAGACAAATCACTTAATCCCACTGAGTCCCATTTTCAGTGTAAAAGTTATACCTCCTGTCAAATGCAAAGTGCCTCCATGTCTTAGATTAACTTGAATCAGATTAAAATTGCTAAGTAAGAAGAGTGCAGCTATACCTGCAGTCCTTACAACCCCTATAGTCACCCTTGTTTACTGAAGGGGAAACTGAGGCACGCAGAGCTGGCATAATACCCTCAAACCGATGTGCTTAGCCAATGACATGGGCAGGAAGAGTGTACGAGCTTCCTCAAACTACAGACAAGACATCAGACAACAACTCCTACCTGAACAGTATGACGTCAAAAATAACGAAGGAAGGCCAGACATACCTCACTTTGGGCTGGCTTTTCAGCCGGGCTGCTGAAGGCTTGCGTGGCCGTCCTGCCTCAGGCACTCACACGCATCAGTTAGAACCGTCCTCCCTTCCAGTAACTTTTGGAAATTGGCCTATGGACTTGAATCGTGATAGAAGACAGAAGCTCATAGATAGTAAGTTCCTGCAGGTTTCACAGAAGTAACTACAGGACAAGAGAAGCAATTCATACCTTATCCTCTGAAATGGGAATCTCTCACCATAACGGTGCAGAGGGGGCAGAGATGCCAAGAGAGGTGTTCGTAGGGAAAAATCCCAACCTAATACATCAGCTATAGTTAATCTGGTCATTGTTGTTATCAACACATATAACTTGTTCTGTACCTGCTGGAATTAGTTCTGTCCAATACACTTTTCAAAAGTGTAGTAAGTTTTCTAAGGAATAATTTGTGTAAGCAAGTTTCTCCTGAGGTAATCAGCCGAAATCTGCCTTAAATCACTACCCACAAATTGCATCTTGCAGGCTTACTTCCTTTGCTCATAGATTTTGTTACTACTGTTTTGCAGTCCCCAAGACACAAACAGCTTCCTACTACTGATTAGTCAAAAGTTAAATATTAAAATTTAACTGTTAAATTAGCTGAGACTTCAAAATTCATATTTAAATATATTTAGTGCACTGAGGCTCCTCCTCCACCCTCACCTAAAGGAAGGATCAACTCTTCCTGAAAAATATACATGAAAAATAGTTTCACTTGTTCTCAAAGATATGCAGCAATGAGGAACCTGCTACTATTCTAGTGCTTCGCCGTTTCTCCTAATAACAAACCCTAACCCCGAATTACAGAAATTCAGTAGTGATTGGTCTCTCATATCCCTATTAGGCACACAGAAAAAAATATTACTTTATTCCCTACAGCAACCTTTTGCATATTTGAAGGCTGTTCTCACACCTTCCTTCCATCTTCTCTTCCCTGCACTAAACCAACACAACTCTTCTGATCATTCCTCCACAGGTCATATTTTCTGGACCTCTGGGTCATTCTTATTGCTGTCCTCCAGTCTCCAACTGGGATATATGTCCCTTGAAGTCTTTTGTCTGAAACAAGAAACAGTGCTCTCCCTTTCCCTTCAAGGTGTTGCCAGCAGCATAGAACCCTGTCACATCAAATACACAGAACACTTCTACTTATACGTCAGGATAATTTAGCTTCTTATCTCTCAGAATGAAGAGAGTGCTGGTCCAGGTATACCCCATTTGTGATCTTAACTCTGAATAATTTTCTTCTCCAGCTAGTCATTGTGCACTGGTTTATTCCCATGCAAGCACAGGACCTTGCACTTGTTGTACCTTCCTGACCCTACTGCACACAGGTACCTCAGACCATTTCTGTAATTTGCAAAGGCAACTGAAGTCCAGCCCTCTGCACCATTATGTTTTGCCGTGTCTGCAGATTTCATCAGGACACTCCGCATTTCATCATCCTGGTCAATACCAAGGACAGATTTTGGATACATCCAGCCACAAAAGATGTGTAGAGTTTGATGACAACACATGGACAATTACTCAGAGTCTAAATATCCAGCCAGTATTGCCATCTTTTACCAAGATTGGGCAAACTCAAGCGGAAGAGGAGAGTTTACAGATCATGGAAGGAGGGGCTGGCCACTTGGAAAGGATATAAGGCTGTTGTCAGAGGATGTAGGGAGGCAACTACGAAAGCTAAGGCCTCCTCCCCCTTGCAAGAGGGGTCAAGGACAACAGAAAGGGCTTCTTCAAATACATGGCAGATAAAACTAACACTAGAGGCAACGTAGGCCCACTGATGAATGAGGTGGGTGCTCTGGTGGCAGAAGATACAGAGAAGGCAGAGTTATTGAACGCCGTCTTTGTCAACACATACCTGTCAAAAATCTCACCAGTATCAAGGTAACCAACATTCCCTGTTCCACATGGTGCCTGTTACTTGTCACAATTAGTTTGTTCCATATGTTCTTGATCAATCCATGCTGAGACATCCATTATTCCCTGAATGCCTTCTAGATGCCTTCTAGTTTTTCCTAGCAGTTTCTTAAGACCTGAAGCCTGTTGTCTTTTTTTGGGGCGATGGGAGTGAAGAACAGCACTTGCCATTTCAAGCCTCGCTTCATGCTACCTGTCCCCCCTGCAGCAGCGGGGACTCTGACTGCTCAGCCAACCTGCAAACCTCTGACTAATTCATGGACATCGTCTCAACACTTCTGAGGCTCGTTTCATGAGCTAGTTCCCTACTACAGTATATGCATTGCAGAGAATACAACTACAACATATGCCATACCATGACTTTTAGGCTCTATCCATGATGAGTTTTTCCTGGCAATTTCTCCAAATTTGTACTTTACAGCTATTCTCTTTCAGGCCAAGAAACATGGAAGAACCAAGAACTCAAACAACACATTTGTTTAAAATATATTGTCCTCATGATGTATATCAGGCAGGCCCTTGAAAACAACCTAAATTTACCTTAGAGAGAAACAAACCGCAGATTTTAATTTGATGAAAGCATAAACCATAGTCTCTCTATACCGATCAAGCATCATAATACTGCAGCACCTAAAGAGTTAACCATTGTGACAAGCCCTGGATAAGCTTTCTGCAGGAATAGTGTTTCTTCTTTGTTTGAAGTATAAGTTTGTTCTACTATGAGATATTCCCAGTATACCCACGAACCATGACAAGCTAAGGTCACTGAATTGTGCGGTTTCATTTTCAAGGTTTGCAGGTTTCGGTTTTTGTAAAACTAAAAATAACAGAGCTGGAATTTATGGTCATGGTCAAACAGTGATAAAATGAAGAACAGATAAAGCCACAAATAATTTTTTTTGAGACTTGCAAGCTTGGTTTTGTTGAAGGAGGGGAAATAGTGCCATTTAATCAAAAGCACAAAGCATCAAGTGTTCGTTACAGTGAACAGGGAAGCCAAGGCTCAAAGAGGTCTCAAATTCAATGCAGAAGACTGCTTTTCTAAAGCGTAACCAGTGCAGGAGAGATGGAAACAAAGGAACACAACATTAATTTGCCTAGAAGTGTCTGTTATGAAAATACACCACCTGCAATGAGACATGCTTTGTAAGTGCAATACACAGTAAGAGTACTTAGGACAGCAGTAGCTGCTAGGTGAGCTTTCAGCGCAGTCATCACCATCGGAAAATGCTCAGGCTCGGCAGGAAAGTAACGACACCTTCCTCTCCCACAACTTCAACCAGGCCCAGCAAAGCACATCTGTGATAAGCAAAAAGTTGCCTTGGTATTCAAGAGGTAAGAATTTAGCCCTTAGCACAGCTTTCAAAGTAAACAATCCTTTGACATGCCAAAGTGCCTGGAGCCTATCCAAAAAGTTCCTGCCAGTTTTAATTCCTTTTCTTGCTCCTCATTCAGAGCGGATTCATAAGCATTACTCAAGTTGTTTCAGTTCATCAAATGTTTTCAAGACTGTTTTGGAGTATTAAAGAGACTCCACAGATCTTTAAACAACTGAAGAGGACAACATTAAGGTACATACACCAGAGTCAAACAACACTCATCATTGTTGCATTTGACAAACGTTCCAAGTGGCACAGCCAGAAAGAATGTGAACAAAAAGAAACCTTTCATCATGTAAAACGATGCTGTCATGCCACAGCCTGCCCAATGCCCAGCAGGTTCCTCTTCAAATACTTGACAGTTTTAAAGTTTTAACGTCTGACCAGAGAAGTCCTGTAGAAGATCAAGTAAAAAAAAAAAATACCAACCAAGAGCAGAAGCTCAGTTGGCTTTGCAGAACAGCCAAGTTGAACTGGGGGAAATCCCATGAGGCAGAAAAAAAAAAATAAATAACACTGCCTTGGCCCTGGGTACCCGATCACCCAGAGGTGACACAAGGGAGAACTCGGGATTGCTCTGGAGACTGCCGGGCTGAGAAGCACAGCTCCAGGGAACGAGCAAGGCAAAGCGGGACACGTCAGGTGCAGGAGGAGGACTGGGGACTCAGCAGAGGAACGGAGTGAGCGAGCTTACACTAAACCAGAAAATGACTGCACCTAGTCAACTGGTATTTCCCTGAGAGATCAAGAAGAAACATGATAGTCTGCCCCATTACAACTTTTACTTTTAAACGCATCATCTCGTCAGGATTAACCTGACATCTATGATTAAGCAGCAGATTTTAGCCTGAGAAAGCTCTTATTCAAAAGAGACAAGTGATAAGTTTGTACAAAAATAAAGCTAGAGCCTGATCACTTGCTGCAACAAGACCCAGTTTCCTTTTATACAGGGCAAGGAATGGTTGGTAACACCCAGGGACAGCACACAGCCGCTTGCTGAAGGGCACAAAGCTGTATGAAAAAATAAAATCCAACTCTGATATTTTAAGGGGCCTCTGGAGGTGTCTTCTCCAGCTCCCTATTTGAACTTGAGCCATCACCAATGCTAGATCAGGGTCAGTGTAGCTTCACTGAGTCCTGAACCCTGCCAGTAAAGGAGATCCACCAGCTCCCTGATAAACTGTTCCCTGTGCTTTGCCACCCTCCTTATGAGCAAGTTTTCCTTAAAGCCCTTCTAGAACCTCTGATACTACAATTCAGAGCTGTAGCCCCTATGTGTATTATCTAAGGCTTGACTGCACAATCTTATAACTACCCTCCCAACAACTGTAGGCTCCCTCCAGATCACCCTGCACCTTCTCTTCACGAGCCAACCCGGCCCTGCCGCCTCCAGATCTCCTCAGAGCTCATGTCCTCCAGGATCCCCACCACTGTGGACTCTCTTTTCTCAGCATCTCTTAAACCCCAAACAGGACACAGTATTTTAAGTGAGGCCTCCCCAGTGTCATGCAGAAGAACGACCAACTTCCCTCCATCTGCTGCTCATGTTCTTCCTAAGGTAACCCGGCACACGGTTTGCTTGTTGCATGGTAAGTGTGGTGTTGGCTCATACTCAATTGTACATTCAAATAAGTCAATTTATGATTCATATACAGGGCTTTTTAATAATATAAATCGAGAGCTAAACACCCAGAGGCTAGAATCCATTAACGTATGTTTGAGCAGCACCTTTAAAGAGTCAGGGTGGGTAGAAAGTCAAACCCAGACAGATAAACAGAGGATAATACAGGAGGCCCTTAGAAGCGCACATCAGACTGATATGCATGGGCATAACCGCTCTTTCCAGTTTAAAAACAATTCATTGCCTTTGAGGTCAGAAGGGTGAGACTGCAGCAGTGCAGGAAACCAAGCAAGGGAAGTCTCTGCCCGGAGTGCCAGCTTCGACGCCAAGAAGCTTGTCCTGAAGTACCCTACCAAATCCCAAGTCGCTCTGCAAACCTCCTCCCACCCACGGAAAGGGTGACACAAACAAGCAACTGCTACAGGAAGGCTGCTTAATGTGCAAATAAAAGGCACTGAAACTACTTTATTAAAGAGACTGTTACGAAAACCTACACTGGACTAGAAAATTTAAAAGGCTCCAAAAGGGGTCTAATATGATAAGATAATAAGTTGACATATACCATGTTGTATGTTATTTTATATTAAGATGGAGACATAAGACTCGGGTGTTTCCTTCAGACCCTGTAGTCAATACACAGAAAATGTGAGTATAAATTCATCACTGCATGGTCAGTATCAAAAGGCTACTGTAAAATACAATTTAGACAGGAACATCAAACAGTGGCAAAAATTATGACCAGTCACATGGATTTAGATGCTTAAGAGAAGCAAAAATCAAGATCGGGGGGTAAACCCAGATTTGAATGGCCATGAGGGAAGACACAGCAAAGGTCACAAAAAAAAAAGGCAGCTTGTCATTTTAAACTGTAACAAGAGACTCTCCCAGCATGAAGACAAGCAATAACCTGTGCTGGCACCGGTCTCTGGCAGTTAATATTTAGAAAAAACACCCCACAAGAGTTACCAGTGCCTCAGAGCTTTGTCACAGAGGTTAGCAGAGCAATCCTGTTTTCATCCAGACCTTTCCCCTTTGGGAGTCAGCCAGCTGACTGAACACCAGCAACAGAATCAGAACTTACTTAGCAATTTATTAACTAGTAGAGCAAGCACCAAATGTTACAAATTCAATAATAATTGATTTAGAAGGTACTTTACCTGCAGAAGACCTCAAACTATGTTAAAAAAAGTTCTTCAAATATTTTCATTCAGATCTTGTGACGCGAGAGAGCGCCTTTCTAGTATGCTACGCACTCAGCCGTTCCCAGGGTCTTCACATGATCACACTACAAACTAATATTCAACCTACTGGTATAAATGAAACCCAGAAAGAGTAGTGCAAGAGGATGTTTTGTAGGCACCCTGGTCTGCAGTTTTCTGGCAAGTCTCCATCTGCATTAATGATTCCCAATTGTTAATTCCTTAGCCCTCCCAGCCTTGACATCTCTTACAACTTTGACATTTTCTCATCTCAGCAGCTCCTTGTTCACATGCATTGCTGCTGCCCAGGTGCACAGACCATGGGAAAAGACTTGCTTGTGAAGGAACTGCAACAGTTTTGGAAGTTACAGCCCTTCTGCTGGGAAGGGAGACCTTACCAGCTGGGTGCTCCTCGGCCATTTCATGATAAGCAAATGAGGTTTTCTTACCAAGAGAAGGTGAAACCAACAACGCAGGAAAACAAAGAACCACTGGGCCAAATTCCTATGTTTAATAACTGTTCTGTATCTTCAGCTTTTCAATACTAAGGATTTGGAGTTACCTGAAGAGCAGCTGGGTTTTGTCCCCAGCAAGCTGGGCTGACAGAGGGAACACACTCTTTTGGGTTCTCACACAAAGATAATTCCCAAGATTTGATTGAGTGTTGATAAGACAAGTGTTGCATTGTGAAACAGATGTGGTCCTTCAGAATGAAAGCAGGAAAAAGCATATTTAACCCTGCAGTACCTGACTGGAAGACGTATCTGGCTAAGCCTTGCATTAGTTCTGCTGGCCAGGTAGGTGGTGCCGACTCCCCGGTTTCTCTCTTTAGTCGAAACGTCAACTCAAATCCAAAACCACTTGGTCCATCTGTTCCTGTAAACCTGGAGAGAATGAAAAATAAAAAGTCACAACATACTTCTTGTAAGGAGAGCAGGCTTCAAGATTAGGATCACGGGAAAAGAAGAGTGTTTTCCTCATAGAAAAAGAGGAGTTTAGAAGTTCTCTTATTTCAGTCTACTGTTTGAGTTCAAAGGGCATAACATTGTTAGGTCAGCTGATGTAATACAATTTTGAAGGTAACTATCACAGCAGCGTTCCCAATTAGAATAATGCAGTCTTGAAACCGTAACTTCTTTCCTGGGACTGGTGGGATTTTCAGCAACCTGAATTTATTCTTAAAAATCATTGTAAGGTTTGCACTGATAGCTAAATGGGAACACCAAAGAAAGTGCATAACAGAAAACAACATTGTTTCACCCGTGTGAATTCAAATTTCTATACATTGAGAAGTGGGATGAAACTAAAGTACTGTCTAGTAGGTTTCTGGATTGAAACAGCTGAATATTTTTATGTACAGCATACAATTTCTGTGTTGCAAGGGAGATGGAAACAAGAAGATGCAGGCAGAAAGTTAATAACCTCTCAAACAATGTACTAATTGTCATTCTGCTCCAATATATGCCCGCACAAATTCTCCTTATATATCTAGGAAGACAAGAGTGGACAAGCTTTGAATTTGACAAGTACTGTTCAAGAAGCAGTAGTCTGCCCGTTTCCCCATTTGACAGAGATAGGTATCAATTTATTTGGTTTGGTCAGGTAGGGTCACAGACAGGAGAATAAAGTCACAATTGAAGTATGAAGGCTCTAACAAAAAGGAGTAAATAAAGGATACTCCATAGTACTTTCTGCTTCAACAAAACCAGTCCTTAAGAACACTTTTAAAAATACTTATACATAAGGGAAAGTTCCTGTTCCAAGTCCCCAACAGCCAAAAATGTCACATTTGCCTGTGGAAAATGCAACACTCCAAGGACAAATACATATGCTTGCAAACTTGAAAGCAAGTTGGGAACATCTGTGCCCTTTTTACCACTGTCACTGCATCTCTCACTCTTGCTGGGGCTGTTCCACAAAGGCAGAGAAAGAAAAAAGGATTTACACTGAGCATAAAGACACCTCACAGAAGCTTTCACAAACCAGTATCATTCTGCATATTCACCTCCAAGACCTGCAGCCACTGGCAAATCTTCTGGAGAAACTTTGCAAATGCCTTGGATGCTGGTACCTTGCTGGCACATATGAAAGGTACAGCGCTCAAAGCGTTAACATCGCACTTCTGCTAAAAACAGCCAGAGCCGCCAGGAAAGTGATAAGAGCACTTTCCACTTGAAAAACACAGCTCACCAGCAGCAGTGGTGACCAGCTCCAAGTGTTGGGTGGATTGTTCCCACACTAAGAAGTTGGGTTTGAAACAGAAACACTTTATTTCAACCCTGGCTAATGACAAGTGTTAAAACTGATTAAATGTAAGCATGGATGTAACTCCTTCATCAGGCAATGGAACTTCATTTGAGGATCCATCAAGGAAAGCTTGACTGTGGTAGAATTTGAAATGATGTAACTAAAGTAGTTAAGAAATGTACCCAAGTACAGAACTAAGGTATGGGACAGCCCAAAGAGATAACAGCTGTGACTGAAACCAAGAGACCAGGCACTGAAAGTCAGTCAGACATGTACAATGGCACTAAGTGCCATGTCCAATCTCAGTTTAAAAACCTCCAGGGACGGCGAGTCCACCACCGCCCTGGGCAGCCATTCCAATGCCTGACCACTCTCTCTGGAAAGAATTCCTTTCTAATATCCAGCCTAAATTGCCCCTGGCAGAGTTTAAGCCCATGCCCCCTTGTCCTATTGCTGACTGCCTGGGAGAAGAGACCAATCCCCACCTGGCTAGAACTGCCCTTCAGGTAGTTATAGAGAGTGATGAGCTCACCTCTAAGCCTCCTCTTCTCCAGACTAAACAACCCCAGCTCCCCATCCCTCTCCCCATCGCTCTTGTGTTCAAGTCCCTTCACCACTCTTGTTGCTCTTCTCTGGACCCGCTCCAGCACTTCAATCTCTTTCCTGAACTGAGGGGCCCAGAACTGAACACAATACTCCAGTGTGGCCTCACCAATGCAGAGTACAGGGGAAGGATCACTTCCCTTGTCCTGCTGACCACGCTATTTTTGATACAGGACAGGATACCGTTGGCCTTCTTGGCCACCTGGGCACACTGTTGGCTCATGATGAGCTTCCCGTCAATTAGCACCCCCAGGTCCCTTTCTGTCTGACTGCTCTCCAGCCACTCTGTGCCCAGCCTGGAGCGCTGCAGGGGGTTGTTGTGGCCAAAGTGCAGCACCCAGCACTTGGCCTTGTTGAACTTCATCCCATTGTACTTCATCCCTTTCTACATTCAGCAGGCCTGTAGGGTTTTATTAGTTTCACATATCAGATAGCAAAGGAAAACCAGAAATATTTCTTAAAGGGAGAAACAAAAACACTTCAAAGTTGGTAGTTTTCAAGGATTTATACCAGGAAAAAGCATACACCAGAAAGTGAAACACATCATGAATGGGTCGATTTTAAGAAGGATCAAAGTTAATGAAAAGCTTTCAAGCTGATCTTTCACAGTTAAAATTTTTGGAAAGTTAAGATGGCTCTCTATTGAATTTCCTCCTTTCAAGACATGTTCTGAAACCACAGCTTTACTTCTAATATGCATCAAGCTAGAGGTTAGTGAGGTTTTCTTTTTTAACTCCACAGATCTCTCTGTTCCCCAGAAATAACTGTTGAGGAGAAGGCCACACATGCTTCATATTGATCCTTGCGCAAGTTACTGAGTAACAGAAGCGTTCAGGTGAACATCCATCACATTGAAAGCAAGAGGAGCATTTAGGAGAACATCGCTGGTCACTCCACAGTAGCTGCGAAGCAATAAAACTGACAGGCAATGTTACTTACGTGATTTTTTTGTACAGTAATGAAAGAGACTCTAAAGCAGAGAAGAACTACTTGAAAATAAATAGAACAAAAGCTAAGGAAATGAGCGGTAAGTTCCTTCCCTTCTAAGATTTCAGAAAATCCCGGAAGAAACAAAAGATATTTCTTCTAAAAAACACTCAAGAAGTGCAGCAGCATACAATGCTTGCAGTTCTCAAATTCTTAAATTAACAATCAAATATGAGAAAAAAATCCTATTTGCATGTAAGAGATCTACACTTAGTGACTAGATTAAAAATATTTTTGAGTAGTTAATGGTCACAGGTTGCTGAAAATACACTGCTTTGCTACAGCAAGAATTTAAATACACGCGGTTCACCGGTATTGTGCAGCTGTTGTGAGGTAACAGTCCATAAAGTAAAAGACTTTGATCTGTTTAATTTTAGCTTGCTAATTTGTTTTTGAAGAAATTATGACACATGTGGCTTTAAAAGCTTGCAATTACTTTAGAAACTCTTTATGTTTATTTCTGACAAGTCTTTCGTAGGAAGAAATATTAATATTCAGAATGCAATTAGTATAGTCATTTTCAGCTAGCATTTTTGCCAAAGCTTTTGATTTATTCTTCAGAAAAAGTCTTGTATTTGAAAGTAAGTTGAACGGAGTTTCAACAGCTGCCGTAAAATTTCTCTCAATGAAAAATGGACCATAACCCAGGACCAGAGCTCCCAGCCAAGGTTCAGAGGAAGCACATGAGAATGGAGGCACATGTGAGCTTCAGGAACTAAATAAACCTATAACCCTGCCACATGTCTCTGACCCTGAGTCTAATGAAAATTACAGAGAAGAAATCAGTAATTGACTTATGCAGCTTGGCTTCTCTTATGGAAGGTCCTTTTCACCAGGGAATGAGCACTTTGACTGTTCTTCACTCCAAAATTTGTGAGGATAAGGATGCCCCAGTCCACTGGCAGGGAGGGAAGCAGCAGCCACAGCCAGCACATGCACGGGAAACTAATCTGCCCACTAAGAAGACCAAGACCTCCAGATACATATATCATATGAATGGAAGACCAAGCAAAGGGATTTTTGTCCTCCACAAGGATAGACACTCCTCCCTCATATCTGGGCTGTATGCAGCTGCTCATACCCTCAAATCACCTGTGTCCATTTTTGCTCACGGCCTTATCCAGAGGATAAAAGATGCAGCTATTGTAAAAAAGAAATCCATCCGTGGTGGGGGAGCTAATAAGGTGAGATTCCCTATAAACAAGTTAATTTATACTACGATGTTCCATTATTTCTGTGTGGAAACAGTGAATTCCTGCAGCAGCCTCCTCCTTGTAGGGTACATCCCCACTGCTTGGGGGTTATCTTGGGAGGCTGCCGAGGAACTGGACAAAAAGGATCATACCCTGCAGTCTTGTAGATGTCAAACTCATGCTCCTTCCCACAAGTTCCCAATTTTCACTGAACTTCCAGAAAAGTCAACCACCTTCGGCCAGCCACAGTCAATGAACAAGCTAAAAAACCCCATATAGTTAAAGAGAAAGACTGGTATGTCTCATTTCCACATAAAACTGGATGGAGGGGTGAGGTTAACCCACAGATGGAAGAAGTCCTGCTAAAGCACACAGAAGCCAGGTTTGCTCGTGATCTCTTCCATCGGCCCCCAAGTTCAGTGCTACCTGTCCTACCTTGTTCCCTTCCAAGCCGCAGCAAAGCGTCCGCAGCAGCTCAGCCTGACCCCCATCCCCGTGTCAGCCCCCAAAGGAAAACGTCCTTATTACACACTTTTTGTTGTACAGAAACAAGATCCTGGCACTATTCAGGGTTGGCTTCTTGTGAAGAAGGGAGGTGGGGACTGGGGCTATGCTTCTGGGGTGGGGTTTTTTGGTTGTGGTTTGGCTGATTGTGGTTTTGTTTGTTTTGTGTGGGTTTTTTGGTTTGTTTTGGGCTTTGTTGTTGGTTTTGGTTTTGTTTTAGTTTGGGGTTTTTTAAAACATTTTTTTTTAAATCTGAAGGTGACTAATTCAAACCACAGCCAGTTTAGAACAAAGGCTTTGGAGCTCAGTTCAGCATCTCAACACTGAAGTGCTTTGCAGGTCGTTTCTTCACCAAAACGGTTACAATGCAGCGGACCAAAGGCACCTCAGCTTTGTGGTAAAACCATGACCTGAGATGGAGCATGTGCAGGAAGGACACTTCAAAATTAGTATTTTGTATCTGTGTGTGGCCCCAGGTACATAAACTGAAAGCTGCAACACAGCATTAAGTTTCTGTGCTAACAGATCTGAATATTTCACATAGTTTGGTTTATGCCTTCATTCTGCTGAACCCTGCAGTTTTGAGTGAAAGTTTCTTTTAAACATCCCTGAAATGCTAAGAAGGGGAAAAATATATGAAATCAATATTTTGCCCCAAAACTAAAGATACTAACCATGAAGAGACAGCATGGATCATACTGTGCCTTTGCCCCGTCCAACACAGGCAAACATCATCATTAGAGCCAACCCAATTGTGAAGCAGCCGCCCAAATTTTCACAAAAACAAACATCGATGGAGAAATTCCTGGCCTGCTGCATGCCCACTGGCACACATCACATAGTTTTATATTATGACTTCAGCAGTAATGGAAGGCTCTGGTATCTGCCAAGTCAAATCCAACCCTATATTTAATATTAAAACCTTATTCTCTCGCATGAATAAAAATAAACTGTTTGAAAGCCAAGGTCATATATTACATACCATTCTTTGGGTTAAAACTCCCTTTATCTGTTCAGCAAATCAGCTCAGCAGAACAGACTACACTGCAGCACTGCACATATGCTGAAGGAGCCTGGCTTGTTCCTTTAATGAGGTAAGAGTTTCACTGATCACGATATTTAGTTCCAGCAAAAGAATCCAAAGAAATAGAGGCCCCTTTATTTACAGAGCCGTGCGGCCGGCCCCCCCAGCCCCTCTCCTGAAGCCACACACAGAGAACTGAGAAGCTGCTCCCCCCTGCAGCAGAGCACCCAGCGCGTTTTTCACATCAAATAGCCCAGCTTAAGAGGATCAAAAGCCAAACTAGCCCTTTGCTTTACAAGCAGCTCTGAAAACCCAAGGCTTTTCAGTTTAAATCAAAGCAATTTGCCAACGAATTTTCATTCTCACTTTTGCAAGGAAGGGGACAAAGTTTGCTTCTGCAGCGCAGTGCAAAATGGCTGTATTTCTGAAATTCTGCTTTTGAAAGCTACACAGCTCTAGACAAGGAGCGAAGTGTACTAGGTGTTTATTTTTTGAGAGTTTAAGAGTTTGTGTATAGAAATATATTAAGTGAACCAATCCCTGAAAATGGGAGTTTACATATGTTATGATTTTTTCAGCCAGTGAAGAAGAAAGCGCTTTCAGGGTATTTACAGAATCAACTGGGTTGCAAAAGACCTCAGAGATCATCAAGTCTAACCCTTAATCCAACTCCAGTCCGTTTACTAGATCATGGCACTAAGTGCCATGTTCAATCTCAGTTTAAAAACCTCCAGGGACGGCGAGTCCACCACCTCCCTGGGCAGCCATTCCAATGCCTGACCACTCTCTCTGGAAAGAATTCCTTTCTAAAATCCAGCCTAAATTGCCCCTGGCAGAGTTTAAGCCCATGCCCCCTTGTCCTATTGCTGACTGCCTGGGAGAAGAGACCAATCCCCACCTGGCTAGAACTGCCCTTCAGGTAGTTATAGAGAGTGCTGAGCTCACCTCCAAGCCTCCTCTTCTCCAGACTAAACAACCCCAGCTCCCTCAGCCTCTCCCCATCGCTCTTGTGTTCAAGTCCCTTCACCAGTCGTGTTGCTCTTCTCTGGACCCGCTCCAGCACTTCAATGTCTTTCCTGAACTGAGGGACCCAGAACTGAACACAATACTCCAGTGTGGCCTCACCAATGCAGAGTACAGGGGAAGGATCACTGTCCTTGTCCTGCTGACCACGCTGTTTTTGATACAGGACAGGATACCGTTGGCCTTCTTGGCCAGCTGGGCACACTGTTGGCTCATGTTGAGCTTCCCGTCAATTAGCACCCCCAGGTCCCCTTCTGTCTGACTGCTCTCCAGCCACTCTGTGCCCAGCCTGTAGCGCTGCAGGGGGTTGTTGTGACCAAAGTGCGGGATCCGACACTTGGCCTTGTTGAACTTCACCCCATTGGAATCAGCCCATTTTTCCAGCCTATCCAGATCCCTCTGCAGAGCCCTCCTGCCTTCCAGCAGGTCGACACTCCCTCCCAGCTCGGTGTCATCAGCAAATTTGCTGATGATGGTCTCAATCCCCTCATCTAAATCATCAATGAAGATGTTAAACAGGATAGTTTAGGGGTAGTCAGGACTGCACTTTCAGAAGTCACAGCTCCAGTCCCAGCACCTCCAGGGAGACAAACCAGGTCTCTCCTGGGCAGCGAGCGCAGGCTCTTGCACTCTGGACTGACTTGTCCCAGCTGCAGTTTTCAGCTCCATCACCACTACTTCTGTTAAACAGTAGCTTCATGCTGCTGCCTCACAGATGCCTTTTTCTTCCACTCCTGAATTGCATTTCCCCTCATCTTCTACAAAGACAAAGCTTCCTGCTCTGCTGGTGAGCCACTCTGATACCATTTTGAAGGCTGCAGAAATACGGTATCACTACACTTGTAAGCCTGGCATCTGGAAGAGCTGCTGTTATTTCCATCAGAAAACAGTTTTAATTCTACCATCATCTTCACCCCCCCAACCCTTCAATAAAAAGCCACAGTAATTGCCAATCCACTGCTTTCAGTACTCCAGGTCAACCTACCAGGATGTTTGAGAAGTTTGAGAAGGTGGTTATACCAAGCTGATGGGCAGTGTCCAACACTCTGCTTGACGAGACCAAAGTACTTCAAGGTCCAGCTCTCATTAGTGTTTTAATACTGCAGAGCTAGTAACCATCCTGGAAGATTTTTCTATTAGCTAGCAAAGATATTAGTATTAGCAACACAGAAGACTGGTGTAACAAAAAGACTGAGGGTACTCAATGACTTCACAGGTCCTCCCTGAGAAAAATCAAGATGCATACAATTTCCCTTTCACTGCCCACATGTGCTTACAAACAAGCAACACAAAGGGTGGTCTCCTGTCTAAAACCCAAGGAGAAGCCTTCAGTGGGTTATTATTGAGTCAAACACCTCATTGTCTCCGTCTCCCAGGAAGTATGTCAGGCAGGAGCTGATGTGTCCCAAACAAGATGATGCAGAGAGTCAGCCTTCTGACTTCAAGCTCCATATGTGTTACACAATGTCTTCCCACTATAAGCAAATGACACTCAAGATTCCAGAACTTCAAGGAAGGGAAAAAAAAGAAGAAAAAGAAACAAAGAAGTGACCCCACCTAGTGCTTACAGCATCTTGCTCAATGGGAAATGGCTGGTTTTAGTGCAGCTGTCAAATACTCTTAAGTCTCATCCAAGCCCTCGATGGCATGCTGGGATGCTCCTGTGAAGCAACTTCATAAGACAATAGGCAGAGCGACCCCCATACATAAAAGGCTTGAAAAGTATCCAGAAAAGTTATTTTGGCCAAAACCCACCTGCTTATATACATATTCTCTCAGATTATCTCCTGGCATTTAAAAAAGCATCATTTTTAAAGAAAAGCACATAAAAACATCTGAGAGAAGCAGGGGGCAGTTATCTCTTCAGAGCACTCAACAGGAAATTCCATGAGCTCTTGCCACCCCAAACCTGTGCGCAGGGTCTTACTGGACTCCTTTCTAGCTTAAGAAAAAGCTTCATGCATAAGCAGGGCAAACACAAATGCTAAAAGAATACACGCTCAAAAACTTCTGTCCATGTAAAATCAGGGTCAGAAAGCCAATGACACATGGTGCTTGAGACAGTTTATGGCTTTGCCCAAAGCTGTTGCTTAGAGCCTGGTCTTGCAGTACATCATAGCCAACTTGTAAGCCATCAACCAGATGCAAAACCTTCCTAGAAACAACAACTTAAATTGTTTTTAGAGAATTATTACAACATCTAAATCCAAACAGATGCAGAGGCACTTGCTCTGTAGTTATTTGTAGTTTTCTCAGTTTTCCAAAACACTCATGTAGTATCCACTTAGAAAGCTTACATTGAGATAGATCTGAGTAATATTTGTGAATCAATTTGTCCTGGCCAGTACGCAAACAGAACTGTGCTTCACTGAGCTGCCATTCAGTGCATGACGTACTGCTACAGGAGGAAGAGGAAACTTCAGTTTAAGTTTCAATCACTTTTTACTATTTTTACTATTCAGCTTCTTCAAAACTCAGCTGGTGACAATCTTGTCCCTGAAGCCTGGAGATTGAGAGTTTAGGTTTTGTTCTTAAATTGTTTGTGTAAATACTGAATGTTTATACAGCAGATCAATTGACTGTTTCCTCTAAACCTTCAGATTACAGACTCAAATCAATTTTACTCCTAACTCTGCAGACACAACTATCTTATGAGACAGTGTCACTCAAAGTCCATGATAATATCACGAGGGCTTCCAGCGGCTTTAGACACAAACAGCACGGGAACTGTTGTGTGCATTTTGTGGACCTGACAGATTGGCCACTTTTTAGACACCCAAATCAGTCAGGCACCTGAGAAGCACTCAGCACACAACCGTTATTAAAAGGTGTCCATAACACAGCCAACTACATCACATGAGGAAAGGTGCTGGGTCTGCTCAGCTCTAATAAAATAAGCCTAAAAGGAGAGGGGGATGTTATCACTCAACTACCTATTGGGAGGGTGAAGGGAAGACAGAGCCAGACCTTCCTCAGAGATGCACAGGAAAATGGCAAAGGCCAATTCCAGTTACATAGATCTGGGAATCACAGAATCACAGAATCGACTGGGTTGGAAAAGACCTCAGAGATCATCGAGTCCAACCCTTGGTCCAACTCTAGTCCGTTTACTAGATCATGGCACTAAGTGCCATGTTCAATCTCAGTTTAAAAACCTCCAGGGACGGCGAGTCCACTACCTCCCTGGGCAGGCCATTCCAATGCCTGACCACTCTCTCTGTAAAGAATTTCTTTCTAATATCCAGCCTAAATTTCCCCTGGTAGAGTTTAAGCCCATGTCCCCTTGTCTTATTGCTAACTGCCTGGGAGAAGAGACCAATCCCCACCTGGCTATAACTTCCCTTCAGGTAGTTATAGAGAGTGCTGAGCTCACCTCCAAGCCTCCTCTTCTCCAGACTAAACAACCCCAGCTCCCTCAGCCTCTCCTCATAGGTCTTATGTTCAAGTCCCTTCACCAGTCGTGTTGCTCTTCTCTGGACCCGCTTCAGCGCTTCAATCTCTTTCCTGAACTGAGGGGCCCAGAACCGAACACAATACTCCAGTGTGGCCTCACCAATGCAGAGCACAGGGGAAGGATCACTTCCCTTGTCCTGCTGACCACGCTATTTTTGATACAGGACAGGATACCGTTGGCCTTCTTGGCCAGCTGGGCACACTGTTGGCTCATGTTGAGCTTCCTGTCAATTAGCACCCCCAGGTCCCTTTCTGTCTGACTGCTCTCCAGCCACTCTGCGCCCAGCCTGGAGCGCTGCAGGGGGTTGTTGTGGCCAAAGTGCAGCACCCGGCATTTGGCCTTGTTGAACTTCATCCCATTGGAATCAGCCCATTTTTCCAGTCTATCCAGATCCCTCTGCAGAGCCCTCCTGCCTTCCAGCAGGTCGACACTCCCTCCCAGCTTGGTGTCATCAGCAAATTTGCTGATGATGGTCTCAATCCCCTCATCTAAATCATCAATAAAGATGTTAAACAGGACTGGACCCAACACTGACCCCTGGGGAACACCACTAGTGAATCTCTCTCACAGGAGTGAGCTAACCCTGGAACAGGATCCAGGGAGGCTGGGGAAGCTGCCCCTCTGAGCAGGCATCAACTGGAAACTTTTAGAGGTCCTTTCCAACCTGTGATCCTATGAAGGAACACAGCCAAGAGCACAGGTATGAACTTCTACTACTGGTACCCTGTATCCAAAACTGAGCTGGCAGGGCCTGCAGCTGATAACACATGAGCACGAGGTAAGCTTCTTTTGACAGAAGTGGTTTCTATACTCAGCTCCTGAGCTACGCTCTCCAGTCTATCACGTTAAAGTAAACCACCGTCAGTTTTCAGGTCACTTCAATGTGCTGGGCTGCAGGTTAAGGCAATTTAGGGGTTGCTTCTTTGAGGTTACGCTGTCAATGCCATGAAAGTAGTAGCATCTGGAAGAAGCATAGCATCCCTCTTAGCTGCTGAAGGTTAATCCCTTTGAGCTCTAGAGGCTTGGAAGCATCATCGTCTCATTCTGGAGGGTGTCAACATACAGTCATACATGTAAGGATAGTGCACGTAGATTAAGGGGAAAAGGCTGCCAAAGGGATTTATCTGCTTCATTATTAAGTCAAGAAACTTTAGAGTACTCTTAAAATGGCATCCAGGTGACCTGAGTTTGAATCCCTCTGTCTTCCCATCCTCCTCAACAAATTACTTACGAATTTGACTCTCAGAGGTAAAATAATGATATTTCCCTGCTTCAAACGGAAATATGACACACTCATCATATAGGAAGTGCTTATATACTCCATCTATCAAGGTCACAAAAGCTGGGAAATTAACTCCACATTCTGCACAGCATGGACAAATACTGAACATAGGAAATGACTAAAACAACAAAATACGAAACAGGAGGTTGCACGGGACATGTCACTCTCTACCCCAGCAGAAGGTGCCCACATACAGACAGTTTACTTTTTATTTTTGCTGTTTTACGGTCCATGGACCTAGCTTTACCAGTAGGTGATAGTCTGATCTCCCATTACAGTCATAACTAAACTGACAAGACCAAGCCACTTCATCTTCACAATTTCCAAAACAGGTAATAAAAAATAAATCATGTGAAATCAAGTGACTAGAGGACTGGCTGTACTTTTCAGCTTGAGGGCTCACACATTTATCTACAGAGCCATCCAGGCGTCCCACCTCACAGCCAGCAGAACCCGCTCCAGCCCAGCTGAGGTGTCCCCAGAGCGGGTTCTGGGCAGCACACTGCAGGCACAGGTAGCACAGCAGCTCCGGAAAACACGAACAGCCTCGCTGCAATGGCCCGGGGAAGGGGCTGCAGAGTTGCATCATCTTAATGCCCACTGAAAGGCTCTGGAAAGAATAGCTGAGAGCACAATAAGGATTTTCTGTGGCGCTTACAGAACAAGGGGCAGGGAACTAGTGAAAAAGAAAACAACTCACCGAGATCTGTACTCCAACATTTTATTTAAGCTATTTGTGCTGCACTTCAGAGCTACTTGTCCTTCATTTCTACAAGGTCCAGCAGAACATTGCTCTCGCTTGGCCTGAGTTGGAGGTGATTCTGCAAACACAGCACGCGGTCACCGTGCTGCACAGCACACCAGGGAAGACAACCTTCCATCTGCGCACAGATCTCATTTCGTACAGGGACTGACTGACCCCTTAGCTCTGACACACTGGTCTTTGCACAGCCTGCGGGGAATGGTAATGTTACACATCTCCAAAACTCCACCTAAAGGCTCAGCTGCAACCTCACCAGGCGAAAGAACAGAAGTGAAGGGGTAGTTCAAGCCAGCATGGCGGGGAAGGCGGTATTGCTGTGCTTGAGGAGCAGCTGGGAAAGGGCACCAATTCTCCTTGCAGTGGCTGCTGCCTCCTTCCCAGCCTCTACTGCCGAGAAAGTTCTGCAGCTGCTGAGAGGAACCCATTGGCATAACAAAAGCGGCTTTCAGAAGCAGTATGGGAGGCTGGAAAGAATAAGAGAAAAAAAAACCCAAAGCCAGAAGCTACACTAACAACTATGGTTAGTTTTTTTCAGTACTGCCTAAAGTCTCAGGATCTGGGCTCCAACATGTTACATAGATTATAAACACTGCTGTCTCCCATTTCTTTCCTGCTGACTAAAGAACACAGGTTAAAAGAAACAACTTCAGCACACCCACAAGCACATTTTTAGGACTCTCATGTAATTAAGATCTCAGCTGTGCAATAAATGAGCCTGGGGCATAAAAGATATTTAGGAGCTTTTAGGAGCCTGAACTCCAGCTTTCAAGCAGGACTTCGGTACCCGAGTATCCTGCTGGATATAGGATTCAATCTCCCATCTTCCACTTCATCAGCTGTTGAAATCAAGGCAATACCTCCTTACTTGCTGAGGTGTTACACAGTCTCATCTCACTGTAAATGCTACTCTCAAAAACATATCGATGAGCATAATAAGAAACCTTAACCAATTAAACAGGCAGGAGAAGGCCCTTGGAGCCCCACCTACAATTCCAGGGAAAAGAAAGCACCAGGCTGCTGGTGAAAGACTCTCGAAAGGGAAACAAATGATAGCTGCAATTAAAAGTCTACTCTCTCTCTCTCTCTATATATATATATTTTATTTTTTTTTTAATCTGCCTTCAAGCATTAAGCTTCTTCTCCATGACTAGTGTTCCTTTGAAGTGTTGAAAACTTTCAGAAATAGGAATCATAGGCTGATATTTTTGACCTATAGAAATAAACACCTGGCTTATGAATGTTACATGGACTCCATCCATTGCAGGGCAAAATCCAAAAGGACAAAATAAATCTTGGTCTCTTTAAATCAAAGGAGGGAAGAAAGCATCATTCTCCCCCTTCCTTTCAGAGGGTTCAGGCTTACCCCTAAAAAATTTAATAGCAGCAAAATAGTATTGCCTTTCAGACAAACCACTTCAGTTATGGAAACAGCAAAATGGCTCAGCCTCTCTTACGAACAGGAGTAAAGTGGGAAGGGAGACATCAACTTACAGCGTATTTCGGTACCACTTACTTTTTAGTGCAGGAAGCACAAACGCGCTCTTCACGTCGCTAATCACTTTGGGAGGAATAACCAGTGCAATAGAGTTCAGCGTACACTCATCACAGCCGCTCTGCTACAGAAAATCCCCCATCCATCTCTGAACACTAAATTCTTTGCTTTTCTGCTTAACGTTACTCTTCTGGGTAAAAAAGAATTCAAGGCCCAGAGACATATTATTTTTGCATAATAGAGTTATACATATGGATTCAACTTAGCTAGGAAATGTCAACTTAAGGCTTGTCTTCATGAGGAAATTTACTGTAACTAGTCTACCAGTATAATTATATTGCTGTAGTTCTACTGGTAAAATTCCCCTGTTGAGCCTTATTCTTTACAACAGCCGCCTTTATGGTTTATTTTTGTCAACTATGCCAAAAAAGGCCCCTGCTCCAGAAAGATCACAACAATTCACAGGGGAGGAGGGGAAGGAGCTACACCAGTGCAACTGGAGCGGTAGAAAGAATAACAGTATAGAAATGGCAGTATTTCTCTACACTAACAAATTATTTGCTACAAAAAATAATGCTGTAAGAAAACTATACTGTAGATCAGATATGACTGCATCCCCATCCCTTTTAGGAGAGATGCCTCAGTCCTTCCCCACATCCCTTGCGGGAATGATGCCCCCTGGGACAGAGCACTGACCCTCCAAAACAAGAGGTGCTGGTGTTAAAGGCCAACCCCTCTGGTTTACAGTTTGCATTTTCAGGGAGGGATAGCTGAAAAGCAAACAGCACTCTTTGCAAAAGGGATTTTAAAACAATTGCCCTTCACTTCAGCAGCCCAAGAATGAGGCGCTGGAAAAAACAATGAGCCATCTGTGCGCTCTTCCCTCCTTCCCTTGTCTCTGTCCTCTGGGCTTAAATTGGAGCTCCCCAAGAATGGCCGGGTCCCCCTCCACCTCCGCCCACCCTGTTTACAATCTGCAAAAAACAGTTTTCTGGCCTTTTTTTTTTTTTTTTCCTTTTTGTTCTTAAGACCCATTGCAAAAATCTTCCTTTAAACCTCAGCCCTTTGTCAGGTGGTATCCCATCTACCCAGCTTTGTCAGCTGATCAAAAAATGCCTCCCACCAGATGATCCGTTCCTTGTTTGCCATCCCTGGAGGCAGAGTGGCACTCAGGAGCCCCAGCCACCCCTTTGTCCCAGGAAGGGAATACCATCTGAATGGGAGACCACCAAAGATTTGCAGCTCTCTTTTGTTATCCTGGTGTCAGGGCCTACTGGGCCTCGATTCAAAATTGAGATGACAGTAGAGAGGCAGCCAAGTTTGGTAACCACTGTGGAGTTTCCAGCTTAGGAGAGAGAGATACCAATAGCTCAAATTTTCAAATAAAATTGGTCATTTTATTACCGATGGTAATTTGTGGTTACGAATTGTAACCACTGTTCCATCAAGAAAAAGACGACTATTCTAGCACTAGTCAGGAAGGTATGTTCCCAATGCTAAATCTGCGTTGAGGGAAAAAAAGGGGATTAGGTCTGAATAACAGCATTCAGATGCATCTCTTCAAACATCCATTTTGTTAGTATCATTATTCCAGCAAGCAAAGGGATAAAAAAGTCAACTCTCCTTTGATCTCGCAGCCAGAATGGCCACACAGCTCAAAAAATGCTTTTACCTTCATGTCCCACTGAAAAAAAAAGAACAACCACAACAAAACCCCCCAAAAAACAACACATACCACAATACTATTTTAATTCTTGCTTTTTAGAGCATCCTAAACAGATCTTTATCAAATAAAACACTTTTTCACAAGAAGACCCAACTTTGATCCCCTGTTGCTCCTCTTCCCACGCAGCACGCACCCATCTGGGAGATCAGAGTGAGGAAGCCTGGTCCCGGGCCAACCCTTCTCCCATATGCCAAGATCATAAATGTCAAAGTTCTGCTGACAAAAAGAAATCATCCAGTTTGAACACCATGCCTCTTCCCCTGCATGGCAGCAAGAGGCTCATCTTACCAGGATGCATGTGCAGATGCGCTACTGAAGGGGAAGCAGGGCTGCCATCAGCAACCTTCAGCTATAAACCTACTTCCAAACTTTTTCCTTTCTTTTTATTGAAAACAGTCCTTCTTGTAAATTGAACTACTGTGCTGTAAATGTTAAATGGTTTTCCTTCAATGCTTCAACAAAAAAAAATCCATATCTAGTGCAGTTCAAACATGTTTTCATCCCTTGACCTCCGCACACAAGCACGGAGAGCTTGCAGCACAAAGTGGACTTCTCTCTGTAGGTGGGCTACATCTTTCACGTTATTAGCGGTGCTAACTGCCTCTGACAAATGACATTTGAAGCCAAGTGCATTCCGCCTTGGAGGAGGGAAAATAAGATTTCCCTGTGGTGACCATGGCTTCAAGGGAGGTCTGCCTCCAGCAGAGAAACACAAGTCTTAGACAGTCCTGGTGCTTTGACTCACTCATCGGAAGAACACTGTCAACGGGGCACGGAAATAAGCATGACTCTTGATCTAACTGGTTTTTTGCCTGGGAAATAGGGAATTGAACTTTACATGATCACACTTATACATGTGCTTCTTTAAAATCTCCCCAACATTTTTTAACTCATTGGTCAGATTCAATCAAGTCCTTCAAAGGAAGAGTTGTCCCCAAAATACTACATTTCTACAAAGCAGGCAAAAACAAACAGCCAGACAGAAGAGAAGGATCTACAGGCACTCCCACTAAGCAAGTTTCAGTGGAAGCACAACTGTATTTCTAGACACCAAAGAATCCACACAGCTGACACCTGTTAAAAGCACCCTCATTTTAGGAAAAGCTCAGTGTAACTCATATCTTTATAGATGTGAAAAAAAAATACAACCACAAGACAAATCCACTAAAGAACAGATCTTATTGCCATCTCTGCAGCTAAACTACTCATCTCAACTTTGATGGTTTCTCAAATGAGCTATTGTTAGGAGGAAATACTTTTTTTGACACAGAACTCCCTGATTCTGCAGTTTCTCTCTCCACTCTGCCATCAACCTTCCAACTAGAAAAATAAGCATCACATCTGGGTTAATCTCTGATAGACAAATGAGACCTAGGAAGGCAAAGGGATATAAGACTTCAGTGCACATCTTGGGCTCTCCAAGTCTTATCTCTTTTACCTCCTTCCTAAACCAAAGCTTGCCAGTGTCCTCTTGCACGTCATTCCCTCTAGGCTGGGGCAGATACTCCACCTCCAGCAACAATACCCAGAAGAAACATTTCTTCAGTGCACTGGCTAAAGTCCAATTCCCACAGACGAAGCTATGGCAACATGAAGTAGGAAGCTACAGAGACCTGGAAGAAGCTCCTCAGAGTGACATTAAATCCCCATAACTTCACTGCTGTCCTGGCTGTTCCCCACAACCAACCTATCACAGTCATACCTCACAAAAGCCTGATCCAGGAGCAGAACTGCTATTTCCTGATCCTCAAGGATATGTCCCCAAAACTCAGCCTCACTTCCCTGTTCATGTGCCAAATTAGCTACTAAGCAGCCAGCCCTGACACAGGAGGTGTCCTTTGACTTCAGAGGTAATAGCCTGGTAAAACAAAACCAGGACAACCAAGTGAGCACTATGCTATTATTTAAGAAAGTCCTTAAGTTCCTCTATGTGAAGTATGCTTCAATATCACACTCTACAGAAACTAGACACCATGAGAGATGGAAGAAAAGCTTGGGTTTTAAGTAACTTTCTTTGAATTCCAGGCTCAACTCCCAAACTAAAGTGATTTGATTTTTCATCTCTCCAAGGCTGACATGCTGAACTCTGCAAAACTGTTTCAAAATCTTCTGTGAAATATGGATCCGCAACAAGCACCACTCCTCTCTAATTTACTGTCTTCCCAAAGGCCCTTTATTGCATTTTCATGAAAACAAAGAGGGGCAGAATCAGTCTCCACCATTTTAAAAGTGTTCACTGTCACCTTGGAGTTTGGTGTAATATTTCAGCGGTGCTTTAGGCATGTGGTTTATAAAGCACAGAGGGACCCATTAAATACCAAAATTTAAGGCTAAAGGCTAGCAAGCTGAGGGCAGTGAGCTTTTAAATTTATGAAAGGCTACAGAACTAAGAGGCCACTAAAGTGACAGCTGTCATCACCACTCCATCCTACATTCATGCAGGCTCAAAGGAAAAGCCAGCACGCACTTAAAAGAAAGAGAGCACTCGTTCCAACTTTCAGGCTATTTTCTAAATACTCTTTTGAAACTCCTTTCATGCTCGGAAAAAGCCTTCCAGAAAACATCCACCCCTCTGCAAGCCTTGCATTTGTTACCTGATCCAGTTTTGCGCTCCTTTTTCTTCCTCCCAGCTCTAACAAGCATCCTTGCCCTTTTACAAGTTAAGGTCATTCAGAGCATCTATACAAGCAAGCAGAACACAAGCTGGACTGGAGATCTTTAAAGGCTCATGCTTACCCTCACCTTTAATAGGGAGGCACCACCCACAGAGCAGCACGTTATCCGGGTTATCCCGGCATGCACCGCTCCCTCCCGATCCAAATGGTAAGTAGCGCAAATCAAAAGGACCACGGCAAGTTGGAACCTGTTGTCTCTGCGGGTGGTGCCCTGCATCTGTATGAGAGATGAAGGCAGCTGTAATCTCTTTGGTTTTATGCAAATGGGATGCTGCACTTGGGCTCCTGGCTAGCTGCCAGGAAAAAAACAAACCAACCAACCAACCACAAAACAAACCAAAAACCACCACCCTTGTCAATATGAAGTTTGTGTGGATCAGGAAACCCAATTATTGAAATCTGCATAAAAAGCTAAACATCAAAACATAGTTGGCATGTTTCTTCTCAGGATGTGGGAAAGCCACAAGTACAAATCTTATCTCTTAACCTAGCCACAATTTAAGCTTTGCTTTCTATTGTGGTTCTGAGTTACAACCTTGCAATTTTAATACAAATAAGACTACTCAAGGTTTTTAGGAATTCTATTGCATCATGGTTCTCATTCTCCATGCACTTATTGAACTGTTAATAAAAAGAGGGAGCACTTGAACTGCAGTAACAGTTAACTGGAGGTTCAGCCTTAGCCTTACAGCGAACTGGAGATAGAAGTTGGTCTAGTGAAAAAGCACGTCGCTCCCTGGACAGCAGAATCCAGGGCTGGAGTTGGCGTTGCCACTGATGGAGACCAAGCCCGGCTGTGCTTGCTGACGCTGCCGTCCTCAGGCACCTGTTTTCCACATCAGCAGAAGTCACCATCATACCTGGAAGCTGCAAGAAGGCTCAGGTGCCTGTGCCATGGTGCTGCTGCCAGCCTGGCATCGCAGCACAGATCTGCAACTGCCCGCAGCGGCACTGCGCTTCGTGCAGACGCACAGGGGCACGTTCCTGGATGCTGACATTGCCGTGGGCAGCAGCTGCCAGCAAGAGGTGGAGGAGGGCGCAGGACCTCCCCCCCTCCCACAGCCACACGGGCCAGACAGGCCCGGCCAGTGCGTGCTCACACACTACACACACACTCGTCATTGCAGGCTCTACTCTAACCCTGCTGAATAGATTCAAGAAGTTGCACATTGGTTTTGATTTTAAAGTAGATAGAAAAAGTTAAAAATGGAGCATAACTTGCAAAAACGTCCCGGAAGGATTTCTGCTGCCACTCAAGTTGTGCAACATGCTCGACTGGAGAGACTTATTTCCACTTATTTCCACGCAAGCGGCTTGGCATGAAATCCCACTGAAAGGTCTGCGGTTCCCTAGCGCTGTCATGACGTCATGATTTAGGATTTTTAGAGCGATCAGCCCAGCACAGCTGGTGTCATGGTTGCCATTATACCATGAAACACTGAGCGATTTTAAATGAAAAAGGTCTCCCCATTTGAAATTCTTAGATTTCTTCCATCTTATTCTGTGGCCTCTTAAAACCAGACCAGGTCTGTAAGCAGAGTAGAGCTGATATTTAAGCAGAGCAGGAAATAGTGCTGCTTTAACTGAAAATAAATCTGTCAACAATGAGGCACAGGGAGAGCTCCACTTCAGACTTTTCAGGTTCTTATTAAAAAATATAAATTAAAGTCAACATTTTCACATTACTTGCTACATCTGTTTGCTATTCCATTATAAATAAAAATACAGGGGCCTCCAATTCAGCATCACTTCACTCAAAAGTCAGAAAGTCCTTTTTATTTAATACTGCATTATAATTGGTCTAGATTGTACTGTAATACCAAAATAGGTCTAGAAGAAATAAGCTATACGTTGTCCGAAGTCAAGCTAGGAGATTCAAGAGACCTCTGGCAGCATACTGTTCTTCCCTTTCTAAAGGACAAAGGACAGCAAGGTTATAGAAGCACATCCCTCCCTGCACTCTTTGCAGAGAGGGCTAGGAAACCAAAACACCCCACAAACTAACTCGTCTCCAGAGGCCAGGGCAGCTGAGCAGAGTTCAGTGCCACACCAGCTTTAAAGGAAATCTTCCAAAGATTTAAACAACACCCCTGTCACCCCACACGCCTGCCATCCATCCCACAGCACGCTTTACCTGGGACAGCAGAATCCCAAAGTCCTTCAAGCAACGAACTGATTCCCATTTTCTTAAACAAAGGCTTTATTAAGTTCCCTGTCGGATAAAAAGAACTTCCCAAGAACATAGGAAAACCACTACATTCCTGCAGTGTGCACCCAGCGCTGGTCTGGCGACGTGCCGTTCGCATGGCAACCGCATTTCCAGAGCAGTTAGCAAATAGGCAGTTAGCAAACAGGTAGCCTACCAGGTGGCAACTTCAGGTTCAGTGTTCAAGAGATGTGCAGGTTTTGACAGCTTTACCACATGCATAATTGTATATTAAGGCTTTTTGCTGCAAAGGCAGAGCCAGCCTTCGCAACAGCACATGGAGTATTAAGTTTTGTAGCTCCAAGAATTAGGCCAAAATACAGGTGACAGTCTGCAGACAGCTGAACATCTCCGGCGAGTGACATGGTATGTCCGGGAGCACTGTTCAGCCAGAGAGAGAGACAGGAAACACATGCACGTACTCAGGGCATGGAGATCACTTTGATGGATCTGAACAAGCCTCTGCTGAAGAGGTGTCAGCCAACACCCCAATGCAGGGCAGCAGCCAGGGCCCCTGTGTGTCCACAGCGCCCAGGAAGCACAGTGCCAGGGCACATCAGCTCCCCAAACCTCCTCCCAGGCTCATGTACACCTGGGGCATTCAGGGACTTCACGTCTCTCAGACTTTGCTTCTGCTTCACCCAGTAGGCTTTGGAAATCACCTGCAGCCTGCGTCTAGAGATGAGGGTTTAATTCCTATGCCCTGCAACCAGCAAAAGGCATATTCCACTTCTTCAGTCCAAATTTCCTGACCAAACCATACAACAGTATAAAGAGTTAGGAGGTCTCATGCCAGGAAGTTATTTAAAGTTGTGACATTCCACCTGCGGGACACTTTCACTCCTCCACCCCCAAGCTTTCCACTACAGAAGAACAGCAGGTTTGGGTCTAGCAGACAGGTTTTGGGAGTGGGAAGCCAGAGCATGTGCCAGGGCCAGGTAGGCTGTGTCCTTACGTAATTTGCTTCTTCATAAAAACACATTACCCTTCACGTCTTCAGTTGAGATCCTTAAATCCACTCCCTGTTCTCACCCAAAGCCATCAGGAAAGAGTGTGAGCAAAGAGAATTAGTCTCACAATGGGAAAATATCAGGCTGACAAGTCGGCAAAGAGAGGAAGGCAGCACAGCACTTACTACCTCCAAAATTAGTCCCATCAAAACAAAGTGGGCAAACATGCTATCTAATCTTGGCAACCTCAGATTTTCAGTGGCAAAGGCGAAATACCAGGACCTGAGAACAAAGGCACCATGTGAAGGCCTGCATGACCATGGTAAGGTCTTATTGTGGAAGCAAGGAAAGGAAGTTTTTAACTTCACTTCTTTCTTTCACTTGCCCTACCTTTCCTCTGCCCCAGCAACTCATGACTGGGTTTGTTGTTAGATGTGTTGGTTAAATGTCCCGGGCGGATCTCTGTGACACTAGGGTCTTACAGAAACTTAAAAAGACTTGTCTTCTGAAAAACAGTTGTGTAATCATGAAGATGAGAGGAAAACAATACAGAGAAACTGCCTTGTAGATGTGGGTAAGGTTAAAGAAACTGCCTGACTGCTGCTGTTGCGAGAGAAGCAGCTGAGTGAAAAAACCTGGTAGCTGAATCTAAACCAAGACAAATGAAAGAAGAAAAGCCTGGGTGAACAAACTGAGGCCTTTGCTGCACCATTCATCAAGGACGTTTACCCTGCAGCTATGAACGAGCGCAAAGAGACAGCAACAGCAGAAACCTCCTGCCACTTCTGCCCGGTCCACACTCCCGCCACATCCACAGCCCCAAGATCATGACAGCTTGATTACTGCTACTCACTTTAACTGGAGTTAAGGAGCAAGGTCAGTAAGAGAAAGATAAGGATAAGGTTAGATCATGATGCTTGCCTGATCTAATACAAAATGCCTGCTAAAGACCATCCATACAAACAAGCTAGGATAATAATTTAATTACTGGAGAAAAAAAAACAGTAAAACAATTAGAATTTTATGCCTCTGTTACACACATTGGCACTTCATACAGCAGCCACTGGGGTGGCAGTCCATCGACAGTAACACTGCTGTGCCAGCAACAGGAAAAATGCCCTTACAGCATTTTTCCAGAGGAAGGCATTTAACATGCACAGGGAGGGGTCAGGATTTAAGCAAATGACCATAACAGACTACCAGGAGTGAAAAACACAAGACATTCAGTTAAAAAAAAAATCCTAACCAGTTAAAAGAAAAATAAAAAATAAAAGCAGTCAACACTGACAAAGAAATATATAGCATTCAAAGCCTGCAATGGGGCACATAGTAATTCTTCTATATCCAAGTACAGGCATACGTCACTCCTTGTGAGACCAGGGCTAGGGTATTCTCAGCAGAAAAACAGCTGTTCAAATAATAACATCAGGACAAGGTTTTACTTACACTCCCCCTCCCCCAAAATGCGACACAAAACACAACACGCAGCAACAGAACGTAAATGACACTTACTCATGTACTCTGTTGTCTCCATACAAGTCACTTAACCCAAAGCTGATGTAATGCCAGTGCTCAGGAACATTCAGCGCTGGGTTTCCCAGGTTTCTGTACATGCTAACATAGTCCAGGGGATCAGGTCCTCCCAACCTGCATTCAAAACAGAAAGATTCTTAGGTAAGTTAGTTTATTCAAGACAAATGGGAAGTCTCCACAGGTGCTACGAGGGGCTGTACAAAGACCTGTTTAAAACATACCCAGTGACAAAAATTAAATTAGCATGTCCAAGTTTCCTCTAAAAAAACAATTAATGAGAAAGGCCGTGTTAAGTCCAGAAAGGTTCTCAAGCACAGGAAGACAAAATGCATGTGTGCAACACGCTACAATGTTTTTGATATTAAAGCATAAAAACTTCTGGAAAATCATATTAAAGCTTCAACAAAACACAAAATTGGAAGACTGTAGTAGTAGAAGAGCAATAGCTGTATCTGCACTGTAAACTCTTAATTCAGTCCAGGGGTATATACCTCAATTAAAAAAAAAAAAAACAACAACTAAAACACTGATGCTATTCCTCAAAGCAGAATTTGAAATGGCTCAGTTTTGAGGAGAACAATCCCTACTTCTGAACATAGGCATGACAGTTATTACAGTCGAGGAGAAAAATGTTGATTCAGAAAAATTAGTACCAGAACTTGTAAAATACACTAGCTGTATTAACCAAGAATAAGTAAAAAGCATCAGTGCAACCTCTGCTTCCACCTTAGAATGAGTTCCTTAAAAGAAAATCGCTTAAAAGCCAATGAAGCAGAGCCAGACCACATTAAGCAGCCATGACCAAAGCCTGGAAGGGCAGAAGGAAGCTGGGCTGGTGGGACAGCAGAGCACAGCACGCTCCTCCTGCACTCGCCTCGCTTCTGCCCACGCAGAGACAGGTCAGCTCCCCGTCAAAAGAAGGAACGTGTTAGGCTGTTTTGCTCAGTTTGCCCTGTCAATCACAAAACACACAGGTAGAAGCAAGCAAGAAGAGACAAGACAAACCACCTACCACAAGCATTTACAGAATAGCATGAGCAGCTGTTTAACTCTTTCCTGCCTCTGATTTGCTTCTTCTTCAGGTAAAATATTCTCAGCTGCTCCAAACAAGAAAATCCAGGCTAAGGTGATGTCCTCCGTTCAAACCACTTACTACACACCAAATCCCCTCGTCTGCATTGTCTGCTCAGATCCTGACTCTCATCTGCAGGGTGGCTGCAGGGCATGCCCGTGTCTCCCTTGCTAGTCCCGGGGGTTTGCGTATCATCATTACACAGGCCACAACCGCAGCACAAAAAGTGTTTGAACACCTTAGATTTGTTCCCTGATTAAAGTACCACTGCCTTATATCAAACAATGGCAGGCTGGACAATAAATACTTTCTCAGCACCTAGCCTGCTCCTCAGCCTTCGGTAGCACCCTCCAGCCCCGCTGCTCCATGCCTCCTGGAAGTGTTTGTGCTCCGCAGGTGGAGATCCATATCTTGCCTTACCAAAGAGGCCCTGGGGTGATCAAAAAGCAAGGCTTAATTGCAGTTATCCCACCTAATGCCAGTACCCTCTTAAAAGTCCCATCTAGCAGAACAGAGGAAACACTGACAAGCATTTCAGTTCTTAGGCATGAGTGAGGTGGTTCACTGGTGGCTCATGGGTCTGGCAAGAGGCCAGCACCCAGCTGAGCTGACTTTCAAGGCACCTGTAAGAAGATGCTTTCCAAGATGAGCACTGAGGAGAGTTAATGCACATGGGGACTACCCAGGGTTTTCACCCGCAGGAAAGGTGGTGTCAGAAAGGGCCACAAGAGCAAGTTTCCTCTTTTTTTCCAGAAGGCACCTACACACTCTACACAGATTTCTAGTGATAGTGATAAACTATTTGAAATCTTCTGCCCAACCTTATCAAATCTGTACAAAGCAGTATGTCACCTTGTATTAAAGGCCTGTGGGCTGTCTCCACAAGTGCACTGTGCTGCCCTCTCTCCTACTGCTGCAGGAAAAAAAGAGAAAGCAGAGCAGGGTTATCTAAAATGAGTGACTTTCCCTAGGACAGCTTCCCTCCTCTTAAGTCACATAAGGCCACCAGAGTGGCTCCAGGCCAGCTCCAGCTTCCCAGAGGGTCAGTCAAGGATGCAGTCCCAGGACATCAGGACAGGACAGAGGGGTGAGCAGCCCAAGGGCCAAGTCCGAATTACACAACCTTCTCATATGAGAGGCGTCATCTTTACGGAGTAAAAAGTAAACTGGTGAGCAAGCATCGTGAATGCATGTTAGAACCAGGGATGAATCAGAGTTTGATCCCCAGTGGGGTGGCCTGAGAAAACCCATTCTTCAAGTCTGGCAACAGACTGAAACACTCAGAAGACACAAGTCTCCCTGATGCACCACATTTCCACCTGCCTTTCCACTCCCCCTCACCAGCACCAGGTCGTGCTGGCAGCAGTCTGAGATCTTTGCTGTAGTTACCCATTCCGGTGGCCACATCCAGAGTGTGGCAGTGACACCCCAGCCAGCACTCAGGGTCCCCTCAGCAGTACCTCCCAGATCCATGACAGAAGATCTGGTGGAAGCAATTCCAGCCAGGACAGTCACTCACCCCCAGGAGCCGCAGTGAACAGCAACAGCCACACACAATTACCACCTGACCAGGAAGACTCCAGATCTGGGGAAGTCAATACACCGACCAGCAAACCAGAGTGAGAGATTAGCAAGTGGTCAGAGCAGGTGTGTAGGATTTGCAATGCAGGCAAAATGCCTTCATCTGCTAAGCAACAAGCATCTCCTCCCCACACACAAAACCTGCTTCCAAACTGGGTTTAATAGCACCTTGGATGTCAAATGATTTGCACTGGAACACTGCTGGCACAGGCACTTTGACACTGACGACACACAAGACAAACCCTTACGCTGCCCTTTTTCAGGGCAGGGACTGCTCCACGAGTTCGCTCTTCCCCAGGGCTACTCAAGCACATTTATCAGGTCTGATGCAGACAGAGAGCAAGTCCCACACCAGGTGAGCCAGACACCTCTCCCTCACTCCTGCCACAATCCCACGCTTCTCTCCAAAGGCCAAGCCTCCCCGAGGACGCAAGGAGCAGCTGAGGGATGCGGCACCAGCCAGCTCGGGGAGCTGAGCTCAGTCTTGCCCAGAGTCAGCTACCCACTGCTTTACACACTGCACAATAACCCAGATTGTCTTTACTCCCTGAGAAATTTGGTAGGCTTGGAAGCGATTCAGACAAAAAGCCTGCAGCAGTGACTAACTACATTTTAAAAAAAAAAAAAATCCAAGCCATATACCTATCCTAAAACTGCTGCAACTGCAGGAATAGCCAGCACTAGCTTTAAACCAGCTACCTGGAGCACAGCTAGTAACGTACCCATGGCAATAACGCTCGGCAAAGGCTCGTCAGCACAGATGTTTATCCAGTTTCGGTGGCAGGTTTCGCTGCCACGCTGACTAGCTGAGGCTGCTGATGCCTGCTGCGGTACATGCTGCCGCCCACAGCCGCTGTTGCAGGGTTCGACCTTGTATCACAATCTACATATCAGTACACACGTTCACACAAAGAGCTGGAAGCGTTGGAGGATTTTATTAGGAAAGCCCAACTTCAAAGCTAGAAGTACAGTACAAATTTGTTACATTCTCTATTCATGAAGCTCATTCAGGAGCAAGAAGGGCAGCCTCAGGGGAAACCCAGGATTTGCATCTTCACCAAGAGCCTTTCTTTGACTGACATTAAGAGTGCTCTGAAGTTTGTGTAGAAGAAACCCAAAGTGGGCACAGAGGAAACAGCTCCCCAGTGAGAAAAAAAAAATGTAAAATTCTCAATCCACTCATCCTGAGAAGTCCTTAGTGGACTGTTCATAGCTGACAACAGGACTGCTTTTCACAGCTACCTTCTGACGTCCCCCCGAGAAATGGTCCGTGAGCCCCAAACAGCTACAGGCCACCGACCAGCACACTGGTTTTCAAGTATGTGGCCCAAGTTCAAGACAGTTGAGGAAAAAACAACAGTCCAGTCCAAATTCTGCCTATCTCAAAACCTATCACAAAGCAAGGAAAATACAAATTTGGTTTTTCACCAGCAATTTTATGTATGAAGATATTTCGATGAGAGATATTGAATCACATTTTAAAAATAAAAGCGGATACAGATAGAAACTCCTTTCTCAGCACGTGACCTTCATAAATACAGCCAGGAACTTTTCCAAGAAGTTTCAACTGCAATCACAAACTCTTTCCCAAGATATGCAAATAGAGTGTAAAAAAAAGACCAGTTCCATGAATCAATCCTTACAGCTAAACCCCTGCATTTAATAGGTAGACAGTTCTGCAGATTCACCAATATTACAAAGTAAGGATCTCCTCTGCCACGCAAGCCGTAGAATACAACCTCAGCTCCCTGAACAAAGAAAAATTGCTGTTAACCATAGAGAAACTGATATGTATAATTAAAAGCTGATTAACGTTACAATATTTCTCCTAAGGCAGGGAACTTTGTTCAGCAATTTCCTCTTCTAATCTAAACCAAGCAATCGCTGGCAGCCTAGGCAAAGGAGGACAGACTAACAGAAAGCGAGCAGAGGCAGGAGTCATTCTACCAGCCTTCAACAAAACCAACCTCCAAATTTAGCCAACTTAGTTATCAAAGGGAGAGTAGGTACCTGTAGCTCAACCTCGCACAAGAATTTCCTGCACAGGACAGCAGGAAAAAGCTCACTTCTGATTTCTACAGGCAAAACTCTCAACTCTTGCTGCCAGACAGAAGAACTGCTAAGTGGAAAATGCCGGGATAAACAGGGCGTCACATTACTACTTGCATGCAACTGGCCATCACTGTCAATAGCAGTTTTTCTAGTATTTGAGTTCCAATCACAGTGAAGCCATATTCAAACGATTAAGCAAACAAGCAGGCAGGTTTCTTTCCAAACAAGGGTCTCTGTCATTCTTCATTATAGACCCTCCACCCCACACACATTTTGGGTCACTCTAGTCAGGATTGGTTTAAGCTGCTGATGGAAAAGAAGTGCTGACTCCAAATCAAGGTGACTGGAAACTCATCAAGCTTGAATACATAAGATTAGAAATAGATGTAGGAACAGACCAATCAGACCACCAAAGTACCACAGTACTAACCCACGCAGATGATTAAGAAATTGTTTGTATTTTGAGGTCTCAGATTCTTATCTCGGCCCACTGTATCAGTTTAAGTACGAAAAACACTAAGCAATAAGGGCTGACAGACATAATTCTTGCTAGAACCGCATGAAAAACGCCACTTCTTTGGAAGACAACAGCAACAGCTTGGCTGTCAGAGCAGAACACAGGGAGGATGTTATTCTGCTGTTGCTCAGGACTCAATCAGTAGAGACATCCTGGTTAAAATGAAGTGTAAATACAGAAATTAAGTGTTTACCAAACTTTTCCCAAGTGCTGGAGCAGGGACTGGTCAATGTCAGGTCCAGCAAACACTTGGGGGTTACCTGATAGTGTTCTGTAGGCCCAGATGAGGGGGTTGAGCAGCAAAGAAACAGTAAAAAGCAAAAGGAAGCCTCTTTGCACCGGGATAGACACTAAACACTTATCTCCACAGCTAAACAGCCAAGTACTTCCTTCATGCTACTCTCCCACACAAACAACTGCTGTTACTGGTGTCAGACACTGTGTCAGCAGAGACAGCAGCGGCAGATTTGCAGTCTGTGATAACACACGGCTACGCGAGGGCAAGGGGAGCTGGCTCTGCCTCGCGGGTTTTACGGGTGGGTACACGCACAGCACGCGTCCGCTGGGAGCCCGGAGCGCAGGGTCGCTCCGGCCAGCGCTGGCCAAGCCTGCACCCTCAGCTCCAGAGCTCCTGCTTCCCGTCCCGGGTCCAGGAGGGGAAACCCCAGCCCCACACGCTCCGTGGGAGCCCTTTGCCGGGTGGCACACATTCCCTTGTCCTATGACCTACCCCAGCCAAGGCCCCCACCAGCTACCCCTTGCTCAGGGGAGCTCCAAACCACCCCAGAAACGCAGATACATCCTCCTGCCTCAATGTACCCCTTCCCAGACCCTTCCTCCTGCTCCCAGTGCATCCTTCCCAAGAAACCTCCCCAAAACACACCCCTCAGGCACACAATTGCACCCCAGCGCCTCCTTCCCTAAGCTCACTGCACACCCCCAAACTCCTGCATCTCACCCCAAACTCCGCACATAAACCCCAGTCCCTCTCTCCTTGCTGCAACCTCCCCTGCCCCACTGCCCACCCCTTTACCCCGTGCGGCATCCCCAGCCCCCCGACTGCCCCCAGCCCCCTCCAGGCCGCAGCCCCGGCCGCCTCACCAGTACTTGAGGATGGCTGTGACCTGCAGCGGGTTGGGCTGGTCGGGGTAGAGGCGGCGGCACTCGCCGTAGATCCCGTGCAGCCCCGGCGGGAAGAGCGACGGGAAGGACCCGGACCCGGAGCCGGACCCCGACCCCGAGCCTGACCCCGGTCCGCCGGCGGGAGGACCCCCGCCAGGCCGCACGCCTTCCATGTCCCGGCGGCAGGGACGGCGCGGCGGAGGCAGCTGGTCCCGGCGCGGTGCGGCCCGCTCGGCTCGGCCCCACTCCCGGCCCGGCCCGGCCCGGCCCAAGCGGCACTGCGCGCGGCGCTGCGGGAGGAGGGGGCGGGCCCCGCTGCCTGGGCGATGGTGAGTGACACGGCGGCTCCGCCAATGGTGACGCGCGGCGCGGAGGACGGCCCCACCTCTTCCCCCCGCCCCACGGCACGCCGCCAGCGCGCCCTCTAGCGGCGACAGCCGGGCACGGCGTGGAGCGGGCCTGTGAGGCGCGGGAGGCCCGGGAACCGGGGGCCGTGGGCATGAGGGAGAGCCCAGGAGGGAACAGGAGGTTGCCGGCGCCTGGGTGGGCCCGAGGGAAGAGAAGAGGTGGCCGTGGGGCAGCCTCAGGGGGAGCCCCGCAGCAAGGAGCGGGGAGAAGCCTGTGCAGCGCCGGCCCGGCTGGCGGGGGTTCTGGGGCAGAGGCCTGGGGGGACCTTACCCGGCCCTGGCTCACCCAGGGGGCTACAGCGGGGAAGGGCCCTCCTGCGGCAGCTCCCGCCCGCAGCCATCTCCAGCCTGTGTTAATCTCATTTGAAGAAGCGCGTCTGTAAATCACAGCGGTTCAGGAGCTGGTTCTCTTGGGCTTGTTCTGTCCGTGCAGCAGGGTCTGGTGTGGGACTCACCCCACACTCACCCCGTGCCGTTCATAACCCTGTGGTTCTGTGGGACCACGGCTATGCTCCAAGACTTGGTCAGCTAACAGCTGTATTTATTTTACTATTGCTCTTACAGCTTCTGTTGCTGCTGTCTCAGTATCTTTTACGGTCCTCACAGTGCCTCTGTTCTGCCCACCCCCCCTTCTGTGTCTGTAGGTACCCCGGTGGCAGCTGTGAAGCAATGCAAAGCAACACATTGAAGATCTGGCTCATACCTGAGTTGCAACTACACCTGTGCCCTGCAAAGCCTGGTACATATGTGTGAGCTGGCGCAGGTTGCATAGCCCTATATACCCTTGCTAGAGCAGTGGCCTGCTTTTTAATCAGCATAGAGAAAAAATGAGCTGTAAGAGTGCGGAGAGGATAGGATGAGTGCTCCCGATTGTTGCATTTCTGATTAATGTGGCTGAGAGTTTATTCTAAACTCAACATTCACAAGATACCTTTTAGGAGATCCCATACACTCAAGAAGCTGTCAAGCAGACAAATGACTACCCACTGGGAAAGGAGGTGAGCGTAACGTTTCACTTGTCCCTGTGACACTACTTTTTGTGACATCCACCCAATAAGTCAATTACGGTCAACTAAGAAGGTAAATTTAACAGACTCATGTATAGAATGCTATGTTGGCTTAAAACACACATAATGTGTGTCTCCTGGCGTTTACTGAGGTGATACAATACTGGTATTGAAATCATTCCAACCCCTCCACCCTGTCATACAAAAAACCCTCCTTTACGCTAGGTGAATGATGAAAATCACTGAAGATAAATATCTGAGATGAGAGTATCTGCTTGGACTAAAGGCAGAAACTTACAGAAGAAGAGTCTCAGTGTCCACATGAAAGATGCAGGGCAAGGCAAGCGGGTTGTCAATCAGCATTTGTGTGCACTCACTGGCTGTGAAGTTCGTTTTAACTCATCTGGCGATCCACTCTTGCTCCAAGTTTGAAGTAAACATATCATTTTAGTATTGTTGTCAGATATCAGTTATTCACAGTGCTTTTAGTACAAACCGTAAATAAGAGGCAACATGATTTAATACTTAGAATGCCCATTATGTGCGTGCTTTGTACCGATGCTACTTTTCTGGTTGCTGCACCTCAAAAAATGCAGAGAAACCAGGTAATACTCAGAACAGACACGTTATGACCGGTTCACAGAGATGACTCCATGAAATGACGGGGTGGTAAAACACTTTAATTAGTGATGGATTCCTTCTACAGAAGGTGATGTGATTATTTTTTTCTCTTCCTTTGAGAAAAATTAGGAGGGAAAAAAAGTATTAAACCAGAAATCAGGCAGTTGAAATCCAGTGCATTTTAGTGAAAGGGCACAGTCAGCGCCGGAACGCGGCACCCGCCGCCCCACTCGGGTTTCTCGCCGAAAAGGCACTTTCACCTTAAGGGTTAATTTTGCCATCCGCACTACATCTCCCAGCATGCCCCGCTTCCGGCGCGCCTTCACGCTGGTGCCGCGCGGGGCGCAGACTACGCTTCCCAGCAGGCACCTCGGCCGGAGGAATACAGCACCCAGCCGGCTCCGCGCCGCTGCTCCGCGCATGCGCCGCAGAGGCTGGGCTGTTGCTCCCTGACGGGTGGCTGCGGCGGGTCCTCGCCATGGAGTCCTACGACGTGATAGCGAACCAGCCCGTCGTGATAGACAACGTGAGTGCGGGCGGCCGCGCGTCCTGGGAGCCGGGAGGGCGGGAAGGGCCGGCGGGCCGCAATCCCTTTGTCATCGGGGACGGCCGCGCCCTGCCCGCCGCCGCGCCCCCCCTCCCCCGCCGGCCCGGCCGCCGCCTCGGGCCCTCGTACAGCGCCGTACGCTGCATCCTCGCAGGCCGCCGCTGGGGCGGGGCCGCCGCGGTTCGGCGCACCGCGATTGGCTGCGGCGCTTGCTTCTCACCCGCTGGAGGGCCGCAGCCCCTCGCTGGTGGGGAGCAGCCCCCGGCGCCGCCGAGGTGCCAGCTGGCTGGGAGGGGCGGGGCGTCCCCATTGGTTGGGGCGGCTGTCAATCAGTGGGGGCTGCTCGCCGTTACCTGGCGAAGCCGTGCTCCTCCCGCCACGCCCTTGCGGGGAGCAGCTGTGCTCATTGGCAGCTAGAGCTGTCCGTCAGGCGGGGCTGCACCCCGGTTCTGCGGCCCCGCCTTGTCCCTCTTTGTGCCTGGGGGACAATGGGGGCTGGTGGGCCCGGCCTTGGCCAGGCTCCCGGCATGCTCTGGGGGCAGTCCTTGGCTGGACTCCCGGCATGCCCTGGGGTGCCCGCTCTTCCCTGTCAGGTGATGGTGGAGCTGGGGGCCTGCAGCCGCTCCTGCAGCACAGCCCCAGCGCCTCCAGCCTGGCAGTCGCAGCAAGTGGGAGCTGGCACTCAGGACTCGCATTCCCGTGCTGAAGCCCACGGGAAGCAGAGCTCCTGGAGGAACTGCTCAACAGGGGTTGCATCAGATTTAATTTGACAGTGGGGTGTGGTGTCACAGATGGTGGCTCCTGGCTGATAATGCTTCTTGTTAGTTCAAAGCAGCCCTTCAACCTGTGTGGGTAATAGCTGAGTTGGAGATCAATGGGAGTGATTGTGTGCCTTGGTGAGATACTTCTGGGTCCAGTTCTGAGTAGCCCCATCCATGTTGGCCTCCCAAGAGAAAGGTCTATTTGGGAAGCAGTGGGAGGGCATATCTTGGAGGGAGCCTCCTTTAGTGTTGTGAGTCACAAATTCGTGCTCCTCCCTTCTGACCTCTATTGCCAGTGATTCAGATTTTGTTGTTTCAGAGGGTCAGTGCTGTACTCCTTTCTCCATAATCTTAATTTCTGCTGAATCTGTTTGCTGTATGACATGTGAGCTTGCTAGCCTAGTACTTCTCAACCTATTGCTTTTTTTCCTATAAGCTGAGTGATGTAGGTCTCCTCAGATCAAGCCAGCTATTCTTCTGACCCCTTCTTTGTTATTGATTCCAATTTCCTCTCTACAACTTGAGCTCTCTGATACGGTTTTGGTTTTGTTTCCTCCTCTGGTATCACAGCAGAGACATGTAGGTTAGATAATGAAGGGAAATACCTTATGGAAAAGGAGATTTAGCAGTAGAATTGACTACATGGAGAAAAACATGTTATCGTCATTATTAGAAACATTACAGAATAAGTCAGGTTGATTGTTCTTAGAAAAGACTGGGATTGCACTGACTCTGCTGTGGTATTGGGTGATTACCTAACCATTAAAGTTATTTCCAGGCACTCTGATACTGTGAGGATGAGTTTGTTGTGCTGTAGTCATGTAATTGCAGCCTATATCTAATTTCAGCCTGTCCTTTTGTTATTTGACGTAATGATTGCTGCCTCTGCTTCAGACCTGAAGAAGGGCTCATATGGCAGCAAGTGAATCTGTTTCCCTTCTCATTTTATCAGCTGGTCTTATAAAAGCTAATTCTTCTCCTTCCCCCTCTGATAAATGAGTTCCCATCCCTGTACAAGAAGTAGAATGAAGCAGTTGTGACATCTGTCTTCAGCGCTGCCAGCCGAGGAGCCTTGTGGTGACGCTGCATTTTTGGTGCTGCTCTGAGTTCAGGCAGGATGGGAAGTGGAGCTGCATGGAGTAGGTGCTGCCGTTCCTGCTGCCTCATCGCTGCTGCTCCTTCAAGAGCCGCAAGCAGCTTTTCAAGCCTGAATGTTACCCTGTCTCGTGTGTGTGTGTATGGGAGGGGGAAACGAGATACTGAGCTGGCGATCAAGCCAGACTCTCCCAGTCCCAGCCTTGCTCTAGTATCTCCGTGTGTTCCAAAAGGGCATTAAGGTATGTAGCTAAAAACTCAACAAGGTTTTTTTCTCTTACCAAACAGTACCCTCAGCTTTGTGTTTTCAGCAGGGATAGCTTTGTAATATGCAGTGAGGGCTGGAGCTGTGCCTCAGCACAGCCTTAGTACTCCTCATTGTCCAATAAGTAATTTTTAAAAGAATTGTGTTCCCGTCTTGCACTCCAGCAAGTTTTCTCTGAAATAGATGGTCTGGGAGCTCTGATGATGCAACACACATGTAAACAGACAGCATGGTTCAGCCATGGCCTAAGCAAGTGCAATTTGCTTGACCTCCGTGGAATTGTCTGTGTTTATGTAAAAGAGGATAAGTGGTGGCGTTTTAAACAGCTAAGCTGCCAGTAACAGCCGTTGTGTCTTTGGTTTGCTCCTGGTCTTATAAAATGTGTATCTAATAAAATAGTTTTACAACATGAAATGTGTACTCTTTATAGAAAGTGCTGCATGGCAGATTGGCTCTCTTTGTGATTTTCATTTAAATTTGAGTCCTAAATGCATCAAGATGAATTAATCAATAGCTGACTAGCCACAGAGATAGTGGAAATGGCATGTTCAGTTACTTCAAGATACGAGAATTTTCCATGAGATTATCTTCCTTACTTCTACATTTGACATGTCTTTTTTTATTCTTCTTCTGTTCTTTTGCTCATATAAAAAACCAAACCAAAACAAAACAAAAATGAAAGCCCAGCCAGGATAGTTACAAGTGAAAGTATGTTAATTTTGACATTCTTTTTAAGTTTTAACAAATCAGAGCTTGTAGCAGAAGGGAGGATGCATGGGTTTTTTGTTTATTTGAAACAAAGATTAAAAACCAGGTTTTTAAACCTTCTGAATTAGTCAGGGTTATTTCAAAATTTAAACCTTTTCCTCTCATTGTATAGGAATCTCAAACTGATCTATAGGATATAGATTTACCTGGTGCACATATATCTTCAAAGAAGTAAAGTGTTTTAAAGAAAAACTGAATAGATCAGAAAGTGCTGTTGGGTGTTTGTAGTGTGGAGATGGCGAACAGTTGCGCTCTGTTCATCCCCAGGCGCCTGGAAGCACAACTGTGCTGAAGTCCCATCCTACCAGCATATCTAAACCAGCCATTTGCCTTTGGCTCCAGCCAGGAGTTCAGAACCACCGACACATTCGGTTAACTTTGAACTTCAGTATGTATATATTAAAATGCATAACTTGCTGGGAATCTCACCAGGACATGCTGGGTAATTTTGGACCCAGCATAAGGAAGTTTTGGTCTCTGTGTTAAAATAGGAGCATCATTGTTCTCCTGAAACCACTTCCAGCAGCAGACCATGCTGGCAACAAGATCAGTCACTATCTTGAATACAGTGTTCAATAAGCACAATATTCTTATGTGGTCACGTTACCATGTTTGATTTAACTTGTTTGCTATGGGGCTTTACAAAGGATGGTATTCTTTCCCAGGTATAGAGTTGTTTATAAGCTAGGATAAAGAAAAACAAAATAGTGGGTTTGTTTTATTCCTCGTTTTGCTTTGAAGTGAATAGCCATAAGAGAGTCAGTCTAAAGGAAAAGCTTTTTTAGGCTTCAGAGGCCACATTGTCCCATGGGTACCTGGCAGTGCAGACCCTGGGAGTCCCTCGTGCCCAGAGGCAGAAGTCCTGCCTGGGCGCCAGCTTGTCTCTGCTCTGTGAGCCAGCCTGCCTGCTGCTGTTTGTCAGGACAGGAGGATTCAAGGGATCTGTCTTATAACTAGCTCAGTCTGGTTTGCAGAGTGTTCCTGACAATCATCTCTTCTGGTTGCATCCCGGCAGCTCCAACTCTGGCAGGTTTAAGGCAGCCTTGATGGCAGGGCGCTCATGCTCTGTGCAGAGCCTGGCACCTCGGCTGGCACTGCTGATGGAAATAGATTGGGAATAAGGCGCTAGATTGTGAACTGGAGTGTCCGGAGCCGCCCCACATGCCTTTCTGCTGAGCCTGCTCTGGCTGTTGACCTCTGGCACTGGAACAGTGCCGGCGGCTGGGATGTCAGCATCGGAAGCCGCTGCAGCCAGAGCTCCTCTGGCAAAGCCCTGAGCAACTCATTGGGCCTCAGCCTCCAGGTGAAAGCAGCGATGCTGACTTGTGCATAGGTGGTGCAAAGGGAAAAGCAGTGGAGGAGCTGTCTCATGACTCATTTGAAAATGCTCTGGAGCAGCTAAAACGTCTTTTTGGCCTCAAAAAAGAGGAGTCTTGCTGCAGAGCCTTTGAGAGTGATCAGGAACTTGACAGGTTTCAGCGCAAACTCACGTGCTTTGCTCTAAGTACAGGATAAAGTAGAATTGCTCCTCTTTCTGCAGAAGTATTTACTCCAATGGTAGTGTAGCATTATCACTGAAACGGCTTATCCAAGGCGATCCTATGAAAATCCACTCCTTAGCAAAACTTGGGTGCTCCTGCAAGCCACGCGTTGTTTCAAGGAGCCATTCCCTTGCATGGGAAGAGGAAACGGAGGAAGGGAAGGAGTCAGCACAGATCCAAGTCGATGATGGGGTTCCCAGGATGCCTCCAGATGATACCAGCGGGGATGGGAGCTGTGCCCTGCACTGACTCCCTGCCAGGGCCTCCCTGGAGCTGCTTTCACCCGCTCTGGGTTTGCTGCTTGTGCTGCTTTGAATGTCACAGGAGGCTTTTTGGACTTGAGCCTTTCTGACTGCCATACCTAATCTCTTCTTCATTGTCCCTTTTAAACAAGCCCCATCCTGTCAGCTGCTCTTCCTGCTGCCAGCCCTTGCCCTGTAGTCTGACTGGCACCTTTGTTCTTTACAGGCCCCAGTCTGGTTTATTTTCCAGTGTTTTTTCTGACCACATTTCTGTGACCTGTCTCCGTAGTATTAGATAGTTTATCCACCACCTGATCTTCTTTCCCTTAGTCTCCACTCCAGCCTGTTTCACACAGTCCTTTCCTACTTCTTTCTCTGATTTTTATCCACACCCCCTTTCTATCCTTTCCAGATCTGTAGCCTTCATCTTCCCCCTTTAGCACTGGCTCCTTATGCTGGCAGGGTTTGATTGCTCTTGCTCAGCTTTCTGCAGTGCTCTCCTCTACCCAGAGAGTATTTAAGATCGACAGAAAACTGCAGAGCTGGGATTTAGCCTCCTGCACCCCTAGCAATAGCATTGTGTGGAAAACTACTTGCCTGTACAGAGCAGCATTTGTGTGTGTATGGAGCAGTACCAGGACACTCGAGGGTGTTTGTGCCATGTGTGATGTTGGTGCCAGGGAAGGTGCTAGTTACTCCCCTTCAGTGGCCAAGCTGGCCTGCTGGCACCTTCCCATCCCCAGCTCTGCCTGGAGAATGTATCCCTGGGGAGCTTTATTCTAGTATTATAAAAAGGAGAGGATCTGGCAGTGCTGATGTACTTGGCTGCTCCATTAAGACTTGTGAAGATGGCCAAATGAATGATAAGCTCACGTATTTATCTGTTGTTCCTACAGGGCTCGGGTGTGATAAAAGCAGGCTTTGCAGGTGATCAAATACCAAAATACTGCTTTCCAAACTAGTAAGTATTCTGCTGGTCTTGGTAAGTTCTTAGTACTGTGTACCAATTCTTTGGCTCATAGAGGGGAACAATGGTCCAGTTTTGCAACTGTATAAATAAGCTGTTCTTCTGCCTGCTTCACAGAAGCATCAGGGAGGGGAGGTCTCTGCTATTAAATACTTTGAGATTTTCTGGGGGGACACACACCATAAAAATGACTTGTCATTTTGTCAGGCTCAACACCCAGCCAAAGATGTAGGATCCTTTACTCTTGAGACACGAGGAAAAGGACCGAGAAAAAGACAAAGTTGGGACGAGAGGTGTGAAGTCCTCTATATTTCTTTGGTGTGTGGTCTGATGTCTCGATTCCTGCCAAACTTCCTTGGAAGTTTTCTGAGAGTTTTGCTGGAAGAAGGACTACTAGATCATGAACTCTGAATAGTGAATGTCTTCTATTTTCAATGCGGTGGATTTTTAATGAGTATATTTGTGTTCTGAGCAATGTGTTCTGTATGGTGAGGTGGGGTGTGGGACTATAAATGTCTAATCTGAGAAGGCTACCTGAGGTCAGGCAACACCACGTGGATGTATCACCTCAGACCATTGCTCACTCTGGCTGTGTTCCCCCCAGGCACTGTTGGAACAAATAAGTCCTGAATCACCAGGGAAAGTGTGGCCAGACTCAACTGGCTTATGTCCTGCCAGGTCAGAACTGTCTACAGTCTGTTCCCTTCATCTCTGATTTTGAGATTAGCTGAGAGCAAACCTGGGTCTGTTTGCACCTGCTAGCGCCCCCATACTTGCCCAGCACTTTGAAAGCACTGGTTAGGACAGAGAGTAACACAAAGTAGTTAATCTTTGGGTGTATCTGAGCTCTCAGCATTTATACTCTTGCCTCTGTTCTAGTGTGGGCAGACCGAAGCACATTCGTGTTATGGCTGGTGCTTTAGAAGGGGACATTTTCATTGGTCCAAAGGCAGAGGTAAGAAAACCTCTATGCTGCACGTCTCCATATATCTCTGTATGCTGCTGTGAGGAGGGGCTGTAGCAGTTGTGTTTAAAAGGGCTGTGGTTCATTTGTACCAGTGTATAGATCTGAAGAGCAGAAAAGGTTTGTGTGGTTACATTCCCATCTTATTGACTGGGAACTTTAGAAATGGGCTCTACTTTGGTTGCCTTCTATCTCCCTGGTGTGAACAGGAATCTTGCTTTCCACGGTCCTGCTTTTGTCAGCATGGAGTCTTGGGGCCTCACATTTCTTGTGAGCCCTCCAAACAACATTCCCCAATACCAGCCTGTTATGTTTTGTATCATGACTGAGCTGGAAGAACAAAAGTACCATTTGATAGGTGTCTGTATGTTGGCTTGAAAACTGTTGGGATAGAATGTGCTCTGCAAACACAGTATAAAAAGACCTTGTTTAATCTCATTAATACTTCTCTAGGAGAGATGTTTGTGATAAATGTTCAGTTTTTGCCCTATATGCTAGAGATAAATTGTCTTTTAGTGAATCAAAAATGAGTCTGCCAGATGAAATCATAGTCATAGTGCTTAGAAATGTGGTTTTGAGTCTCTGGCAGGTATGCTCTATTGTCCTTTCTGTTTGCTCAGGAGCACAGAGGTCTCCTCTCAATCCGATACCCGATGGAGCACGGCATAGTGAAGGACTGGAACGACATGGAGCGCATTTGGCAGTATGTGTATTCAAAAGACCAGCTTCAGACGTTCTCAGAGGAGGTGAGATACCTCATTACAGAATGGCACAGGTGACATTCAGTGTGTGTGGTACAACAGGAGCCTTGGAAGTCCAGGAAAGATTTGGGACTTTTCCTTTGCTCTTCTTTCTAAATGTGTCTGCTGTTAAATTGGGCTCTTTCACCTCTCAGGAAATACTGCACAAAAGTGTCCAGGCAGAGTTCCTCTCTAGTTCTGGCCTGACTGAAAATCTGACTTTCAACATTTGTTATTCACACTCTCTCTAGCAATTCTGCTCTAGGCCAAGTGCTTCTAACTTTTCCTGTTTGGCCTGCGCATCAGGCACATCCACCTGGCAGTGACATACTTTGAACAGAGGAAGGAGAAAACCACAATCCTTCGGTCTGGAAGGAGCTGACCAAGAAGTTATTAAATGACTGAGAGCAGTAGGTTGTATAAGTGGAGTAGGAATATTTCTGCCGGCTTGTGCTAAGACCGTATGCCTTTACCCTTTCCTAGTGTCTGTATTTCGGTTAATCTGGCTGACTTTTGGTGCTGAAAGTCATCTTGTTCATCCTTCACAGGACAGGAACAGTCACAGAGCAGATTTCCTAACACTTCTTCATAACTAGGCCAGGAGGACCTGCTTGTCCTCCGATTTGATAGAGGTTATTCACAGTTAAGCACACCTCAGTACCTGTCCTCTTGCACTAGTGGTACCTAAAGTGAATAAATACACAGAGCAGAAATTTTCAGGAACACACATCTAGCTGCCTCCTGGTTACTGCAGCACGGCTCCTTCTTTTCTTTACCAGCATCCTGTGCTGCTGACGGAAGCACCTCTAAACCCACGCAAGAACAGAGAGCGTGCTGCTGAGGTGTTTTTTGAGACCTTCAATGTGCCAGCACTATTCATCTCCATGCAAGCTGTGCTTAGCCTGTAAGTGTGTTTTGTCTTTGATTTGTGTTTGTGAAATGTTGCTGGGAAATGCGTTTGTTTTACAAACAACAACAACAAAACCCAAAACAAAACAGAAGACTGTACTGATGTCTGACTTATCCCCTTTTCAAACAAGAAATGAAATTCAATTTTAATTTCTGTAATATGGAGTTTACAGGAATTTGCTGGACTATGAGGAGAATTAGGTTGTTGGTTTTTTCTCACCCCTCTTCCTGTGAAATCTCTGCTCCCTGAGCTGAGCTTGGCTGTGCTGGATACTTGCTGTCACTTGGGACTGCTTGCTCTGACATGTTTGTTTGCCCCTTTGCTAGCTACGCTACTGGGAGGACCACAGGAGTGGTGCTAGACTCCGGGGATGGCGTCACCCACGCGGTTCCCATCTATGAAGGCTTTGCCATGCCTCACTCCATCATGCGGATCGACATTGCCGGCCGGGATGTCTCACGCTTCCTGCGCCTCTATCTCCGGAAGGAAGGCTATGACTTCCACACCACCTCTGAGTTTGAGATTGTCAAGACCATCAAGGAGGTGATGTACTGTCTTTTTCTGTGTTTATCCAAGAAGGGATTTCTGCCCAAGGGAGGTTGTGACTTGTGAAGTCTAATGGGAATTGCCAGCCTACCCATTACTAATAATAGTTCCACGCCTCATTCCTTTGCCTGAGGGCCACCAAGGTGGTTAAAGGACTGGAGCATCTCTCATAGGAGAAAAAGCTGAGAGAGCTGGGACTGTTGAGCTGCAAGCAGAGAAGGTTGGGGAGCATCTTACCAATGTATTAATATATAAATACCTGAAGGGAGAGTGCAAGGAAAACAGAGCCAGGCTCATTTCAGTGATGTCCAGTGAGAGGACAAGAGGCACAAAATGAAGCACAGGAGGGTCTGTCTGAACATAAACTTTTTTACTGTGAGGGTGACCAAGCACTGGCACTAGTTGTCCAGAGAGCTGTGGAGCCTCCATCCTTAGTGATACTCAAAAGCCACCTGGACATGGTCCTGGGCAACATGCTCTAGGTGGCCATGCTTTAACAAGGCAGGTAGAGAAGATGACCTCCAGAGGTCCCTGGCAACCTCAACCGTCTCATTTTCTGGGAGACTTATAGTCCAGGTCACATCTAATCCCTGTTGAGGGGCTGTTAAGATGGAGGTGAAGACAGGCTGGTGGTTCGGAGTTTGTTTTGCCTTTATCTGTGCTGCAGTTTCTCAGAGTCTGATGATATCTCTCACTAGTGCTGGACTTCAGGGCAAGGCTCTAAAATCCAGGGCAGGCAGGGATCACAAGCAGGAGGAAACAACTTGATGTTCATTCTCTTGTCTATACACTTCGCTTTAAGATTAATTTTAGCTGTGGAAGGTGTTGCAGATTTCTAGGATATATGGGCCTGGAACTTGCAGTGAGATTTCTCTTGATGCTGGTGCCATTTGTGACTTGCTTTGCAAATCTGAGGGGTTGAGAGCAGCTTCTTGTGTTTGCAGCTTTCTTGCCTTGGGAGAAGTTTGGATATGCTGCCTGAATGCACCATGGCAAGCACAAAGCTGAGATCCTGGAGTTTGTCAGTCCCAAAAGCTGCCTGTGGTCTGTTGGAGTCTGTCGGACTCAAGATGTTTTGGTGTTTTTTTTTTGTTTGCTTGTTTTTTTGTTTTAAAGGAGGAAAATGTTAGGAAAGAAATTTGGAGATGTTGAGAAGACTAGAGGAGAAATTACCTTAAAAGGGGAACTCTTAATACCTGCTTCAGTGCAAACGTTGTTCTCTGTTTCTTGGTTTACTGTGAGAGTGGTCAAACACTGGAACAGGTTGCCCAAAGAGGTTTGTAGATTCTCCACCTGTGGAGGTGCTCCAGACATGGCTGGACATGGTTTTGGGCAGCCTGCTCTAACTGACCTTGCCTGAGCAAGGCTGTTGGACTAAGTGATCTAAAGAGGCCTCTTCCAGCCCACGTTTCACATGTTTCAGTGAGTCTGTTTAGATTTTATTTTTTTTTAATACCCAAATGATTACATTTGGAATAGCGAAGCTTATTGTGGAATAGAAAATACAGGGTGCTGCAGCAGTTTGAAAAGTCACAGTATTTTGTTTCCTGTGTAGTTTAAAATAGGAAGTGAGCGTCTTAGATCACATTAAGAATTTTTTGCTGTTAGCTTTTAGTTATCCTTTACCCTGTTGAAATGCAATAATGCACTTTGTTCATGCTCCTAATCTGTTGTGAAGTTACCTGAGCCTACCTTTATACAAGGTTAATGTCACTAAAGGTGATCTAGGTGTGTGTTTTACTTTGCCCTGCAATAGGCTGGAAGCGCTCACAGGTTATTTACACCATCTGCACTAGAGGGAGGTAAATTCTAAGCAGTAAGAGAGCTGGAAGCAAGAGGTGAGCAGCAGCTAGAGGGGGTGTGAGCATCCTCAATGGAGCTGTAGCATGAACAGGTATTTTACTTAATGTGAACCTAAAAGCTCTTTACCCCAGCACAAAATATTGTTGAAATTGGTTTCCCCAAAGAGATACATAGATTTTGATTATTAGTGAGAAAAGTATTTTCTCAGAGGCATTTGGGTTTGCCTTTCTCATCTCCCTCTCCCTGACTCTGTTTCCTCTCCAGCGTGCCTGCTACCTGTCAATAAACCCCCAGAAGGATGACACTCTGGAAACTGAGAAGGCTCAGTACTACCTGCCAGATGGAAGCACTATTGAGGTTTGTAGGGACCACTCAGAGGATTCCTCATGTGAAGCACAGGGTTTCCAGAGTAGCCTTCTGCCCAGTGGTGGGAAATTTAATGCACTGTTAAGTGGGAGGGGATAATTTTAAAAGACCAGAACTGATTCCAGACTTTTGACTGGGAACTAGAATTTTTAGGGAAAGAGAGTGTTATTAGAAACCTCCCAACTTCTACTGGAAGTCCTGGTTAAGAATGTAGTTTGACAATGGGCACTCTGAGCTGTTTGAGTGCAGGCACTGGTCTAGCAGATATTTATGCAGATCAGGTGTGGAGTGTGAGTTGTAATCCGTTCACTGTAAATTCAGCAGTGCTTTTGCATGTGGCTTTTGACCTGCCTAGAGGTGCAGAAACAATTGCTTTGAAGAGTGAGTTAGGAAGACTCCTGAAAAGACAGCCCTCTACAAAATGGTTGAAGGAGGGGAAATACAGGTCTTACCTCCAGCACCCAGAGGTGGACCTGCTCCCTTTTCTGCCAGTGACCTGCTCTATGGGGCTGAGCAAGTTTCTTCATCGCCTTCACCTACAAAATGGAAATAGTACCTTTTCTAGGAGCAGTAGACTGAACTGGTGTACACTTGGGAGCTAGCAGTGCAGCATGAATGTCAAGGAAACTGTTACTCTGAAGTTTCACCTAAGACAAGTCCAAACTGTAGAGAGTGAAAAGAGCCACAATGCACTCTTTTCCCCTCTGTGCTAACTTCTCCCTTGCAGATCGGCCCTGCCCGTTTTCGGGCCCCAGAGCTCCTGTTCCGGCCGGACCTGATAGGGGAGGAATGTGAAGGACTCCACGAAGTGCTCGTTTTTGCCATTCAAAAATCAGACATGGACCTGAGGCGAACGCTGTTCTCCAACATCGTGCTGTCTGGCGGCTCCACGCTTTTCAAAGGTTCCTGCCTCTCCTCTTTCAGGGGGCTGTGACACACCTGAGCTCTTGCTTCCTTCTCATATGAAACTGGGCACCCAGCTTGTCCTGTGGGATGAGGGCTGCGGGAACGCTGCTCTCTCGGGTTATTTAATTTTCTGAGTCCTGGTCATACCCTTCTGGGCATGCAAGACACCTCTGCCCTGCATGTCACTTCCTGGGCTCAAAGGGCTTTTTCTTCCTATCACTCTGCCTGTGTGACTCATTTCTGCTGCTCTACTTCAGGATAGTTGAGACCAGGCATGTGAAAGGCTCTTGCACCTGCTAAAATTCCTTTAGGTCTTTGGTGTGTGGGAGAGTCCAATGGTCCCAGTACTGCATGAAGTGTCAGCTGCACATGTGCAGAAAGCTTTCTCCCCATCAGCTTCAATATACCCTCTGCCAGAACCCGTTAGCTTGTTATCCACAGGTGGACATCTCCAGATAGGTCCTAGTCTTCCTGTTCAGACCCTGCTCCCCAGTGCAAATGAGCTGGACACAGGAGGAATGCTCAGGGAAAGATGAGAGAACTGGCCCACCTGTGTTCCTAGCTAAAAATCTTGTGTGCTGGTCTCAAGTTGCTGCCGAGGCATGGAGCCTGTTGAGCCAGTGTTTGAGGTCTGCCTGAGGGAGAGAGAATCCCGTTATCCCACTGGCTGTGTTCTGCGCCTCTCCAAACTGGTCTCACTCTGATATCTGCAGTGGGATATTTGAGTAGGGCTGCACAAGGCATGTCCGCATTGTTAGTAGATGGAATCTGGGAGTTTGCTGAGAGGCTCAGACTACATATTTTGTGTTTTGTGTAGGTTTTGGAGACAGACTGTTGAGCGAAGTGAAGAAACTAGCTCCGAAGGACGTCAAAATAAGGGTAGGGTCTTTTGTGTTTATATCACTCCCTATGTGTGGTGTTCTGTGGCCTTTAAAGAACCCCACGCTGAGAGTGCAGCTGCCATTTGCTTCAAACCAGAAATGGCTTTTGTGAGACAGCCCAACAGCCTTTCCTGTTGTGATGAAAACCTGTTTGTTTTCATCACTAAGAATGTGTCTCCTCTGACATGATCCAGGATCCTGGACTGCAGTGGCTGTTTCGAGGGGAAGCTGCTGGGTGTCTTTCTGGTGGGAGGGACCATACCTGTGTTTGTGCACTGTCAGCTGTAGTGACATGAGGGCAACGTGCCAGGAGGAGCAGACTGGAGCTTGGGAAGGTACTGACCAATCCTCTCTTTTTCTCCCAGATATCAGCTCCTCAGGAGAGATTGTATTCCACGTGGATTGGGTACGTACTGCAGTGACACGTCTTGCTGTGGGGTGTGTGCTGGGGAGGTGCAGCCTGTCGGCACTTGCACTCTTGTCCCTCCTGGTGCTGCGTGTCGGGAGGGTTTCATCTCTCAGCTGCGCAGTGCTCAGCACAGTTACTGAGCCTGACTCCCTCCACACTGCCAGCCCCCGTACCTTTTCTTTCCTTCAGGCTCCTGCAGGACCTGTTAATTTTCCTCATTTTACCAGTCTTAACATACAGTCTAAGGTAGAACAAGCTCATAGGTAGTACATTCCTTAGGGCAGAGGCTGTAGGTACGTTCTCCCTCTTGTGTACATTTTTGCTGCAGATTGGGAGAACTACACTCTGCTCTGTAATCCTAGAAAGTGAGAGCAGTTCCCTAGTGAAGAGCACTGGTGTTGGGAGGAGCAGTCGCAGGTCATTTGGGAGGGGTGGCTGGTGCCAGGCTGCGCGTGGTTGAGGCCAACAGGAGGGGAAGCGACTGTCCAGAGCATGTTTCTGTTGCAGGTAACTGGGAGCCTCAGGACCTTTCTGACATGGGGAAGTGTCACACAATAGAAACAGCTCATCTCTGCAGAGCTATGAGTGCTCCCAACACTAACCTGTAACATCTCTGTCTCTCCCCAGTGGTTCTATCCTGGCTTCACTGGACACCTTTAAGAAAATGTGGGTTTCGAAAAAGGAATATGAAGAAGATGGAGCTCGTGCCATCCAGCGACAAGCCTTCTAGCCCTGGGACCTGTCCTCAGTCTCCTCCGAAGACTCACTTCAGTTCTAAACTCGCTTTTCTGAGTCCGAGTGTCTGAGAGCTGCCTGTGTGTGTGTGTGTGCCAGCATGCCCCGATGTCACTGAGCAGACGACAGCAGCAGGAGGGTTGTATTAGTACTACTAACTACTTATTTTCTTATTTTATTTTTGTTTTATTTTTGGTTTTGTTTTTTAAATGGAAAGGGGAAAATACCAATCTGAATTTCTCCTGAACAGCCCATTCCTTTTTCATTTCAGTCTCTTAATTTCTGTATCGCAATCACATTTGTCACTTTAAAACAAAAAAAAAGCAAGCAAAAACAAAGGGAACAGCTTATAGGAACTGCCTAGCAAGCCTGAAGGGAGCCAACCACTGCAGACTGCTCACATGGGCTTTAGTCAGCCGACTGCAATGCCTGGATTGTCTGGAAACATGTAGCTGAAGCCCCATCGCTACTTTTTTCTTCAGCAGTGTCTTCACCATCAGTAGGTTTTTTGAAGTTGTTTTTAATATAATTTTTTATTAAGAGAAAGCACATTCTCAACAGCTAAGCCCATTTGCCCCCACTGTTTTTGGTGCGTGAGTGTGTGTACGCATGTGTAACTTCTTAGCCTGATGTGCGGGTCTGCACCGCAGCTGGAGAAGTTGGTGATAGGACTTAGTTTGTATTGCATGGAGTAGAACAAAGCAAATCTTATCAGCTGTCATTGTACTAGACGGTTATTCTCTTGTACCTTTTTTTAAATACTTTTTCTCCTCTGGAAGCAAGTGCCCCAGAGTGGGGGTGAAGGCACTTGTGTGTTCCCCCTCAACCTGCCAGCATATACAGTGCTGAGTTCTCATGTTTGTTCTCTGTAAGAGTCAAGGCTGTTTCCCTCCTTCCTGCAGTGTCAGGCCAAAGGGAGCATGTATCTGCAGCCAGGCATAACTCTTGTGTACTTTATCCATTCTGGGGCAAAATAATAATCGGAAAGGTGCATTGTAATGTAAGAATTGTTTCAGTTATTGCAATGTCTGAGGATATCTCAAATACTGACCACAGCACCTGGGAATTACTCTTTGGGTCTTCTTTGATCACCTGCTACCCTGCTGTCCGTTGTTGATGTTAACACTGTTTACAGCACACATGCGTAGTGGAATTGCCAGCCCTGCGACAACGCGCAGCAGCTGCTCTTTAGGGCGTCTCCTTGTTCTCTGTGAATACACTAAATGAGAGGACAATAAACTGTACGAGGACATTGGTGGGAGCAGCAGCTTTGTTAGCAGGAGGCTGTGGCGATGGCTGCGTTCTGCTGTACTGCTGATGCCTTTCTGCTCACCTGGTGGCTGCTTCACTTCTGTTTTCACAGCCATGGGCAGCCCTACAGCCCCGCTTGCGTTGGCATGTGTCACTCTTCCTTCCTTATGCATTATTTGGTGCTTTTCTTTTTTCTTTCATCCTGTTAATTTTCTGCAGGACCTCGCAGTAGCAGTGGAGCTGGAGTTTCTCTGTGGCAGTTCATCCCTGTTCCCTCCTTTCTGTTTGTTGCCGTGCATCACCTCGGGGTCCCCCTCAAGCGCAGAGATGGGGTGAGAGCTGGGGGGCTGCAGAGGCCTGGCAAAGCTGGGGCACGGGCCCAGCTGAGAGGATGTCAGCAGCAGTGTGCAGGGTGCTGCTCCAGGGGGAACTGCTGTGCTCGCAGAGGCTGTAGCCAGGCAGGTGGGGTGGTCTCTTCCCAGCTGAGGCCAGGTTGCTTGTTCACCTACCCCCATCAGAGCAGAGTGTGTATTTTTAAGCAAGAACCTGTCAGAGAAGAGCAGGCAGTGCTCAGCCTTATTCTGCTGTAAAATCAGTTGCGTTCTTGCGGGTTTGTTGCAGCGTACAGACGGGAAGCAAATCCTTCTTGGTGCAGTTTGCACACGCCCCAGGCAGTGCCAGTGATCTTCCCCCCGCCCCTCTGCTGGCCTGGCAGAAGCAGCAGTGCTCCATTTTGTAACCTGCAGTGACTGCACTGAAAGGTGCCGCCTCCAATCTAGCATTCATTTGATCTGCCTGACTGTTCCCTCGCACACTGTCCAAACCATGTTGCCTGGTGGTGCCCAGCATATTTAAATAAAGTCATTCATATACAACTCTCAAGCCTCCTGGCCTCATCTGCCCACATTTGCAATTTTCAGGAGGTAACCTGCGTTCTTCTCTTGCCTGTGCAGAACTGTTGCTGGCCAATCTCTGCGAGGAGGCACCATTTCTGGTCCAGGATTACCTTCCTGATCTGGCTGTTGAGCTGAGGGAGGAGAGGCCTGGGCTGCAGCCCTGGGCTGCACTGACGGCCTCCCCAAAACGGCCAAGCCCCAGCACCGTTTTGCTGTTTTTCTCCTATACAACCACAGCACAACATAAACCCAGCCAGGTGTGACCCACCTGTTAAAAAAGAATCACCAAACATTACAGAAAAGATCATCTTTAATTTATGAAATGAATCATTCTCAAACTTGATTAGAAGTTGCACAAATAACTTGCAATTGAACCATCAAGAGCTACAGAAGCCTCATGGCAGGAACACCTTGGTCCAAGGCAGAAGGCAGCCACGTCCTGAGGCGAGATGGCAGGTTTGCAGGCTGAGACCGCAGAGGGAACCTGGCACTAAACACAAACAGCCTGTCCCTCAGCACAACAGCTTTCGAATGCTGCCTGCACCCCCTTTCTGCAGGCAGCACGGGGCAGAGCTCTGCTTTGGCACATCTCCACCTGCCCCCAAACACGCTGCAGGGACTGAGACCCTTCAGTGACAACCTGCCCCAAATACTCCCACCCAGAATCAAAGACTAAACCCCCTGCTCTCCTCCTTGGGTCCATGGCTCAGCAGCCAGGTGAGATGGTCAAACTCTGGGCCACCATTTCAAGTGGAGAGGAGCTGAGGTGTCTGTCTCTGCAGAGAGGTAAAATCTCGACCCTGTGACTGCCCAGCATTATGTCAAACAGGCTCTTAAGAGGAATTGAAGGCACAAAAGCAAGACCTGGTGTCTCCTCCAGGCTGTGCTCTCCCCCTGTGGGAGGGAAAATAACCAGGCTGCACCACTGGGTCTCCTCTGCCGGCCTGAGCAGGGAGGGCTTCGGCTCCATCAGGGGGTGGTTCCCTGACCTCGGGGGCAGGGGAGGGGAGAGGAGGGATAAACACAGGCAACATGATGAGATGTTCCAGCTCAGTGCTCTGAGCCCAGCTCAAGCCCTGTGCCTTTCCCAGCCCACCAACAACTCTCCCTGCAAAGCCACAGAGGAAGCCTCAGCATAAAATAAGCACAGCCAGCAGACCCTGGCTGCGCGGGATATTGTCCTGGAAACAAGAAACACATAAGAACTGATTTGGTCCAAGAACTGCAAAACTATGTGGGAGAGGTTGAGGCCTTCAGGGTCCTCTTGACCCTGCTCTTCCCCTGGGTCACTTGGTCCCCCTCAGGTGCCTCCCACTCCACTCCCCAAAGCTGCAGGGCTCTGGCAAGGTCTTGTAAAGCAGCCTCTTCTGTGCTCCCTGTGCAGCCTCCTGCTCAGCTGGAGAGGCTGCGGCTCCCCAGGGCCATGCCCAGGGCAGAGGACTGCACCACGGATGCGTCTGTCTCTAGCCCACACTGCAACCCAGCACCTCCCTGCTGGGATGAGCAGCCCTCTGCTCCCCAGGCCAGCCTGGGATAAAATCATCTTGCTCCTGCGGCCAAGCGATCTATCCCAGGCCCGTGCCACTGAACAACTCTGCCTTCCTTGATGACCACCTCCCGGAATGAGTAAACATTGTCATGACAGCATTTCACAGTTGAACCCTAAACCTCAGGGTTTCTCAGCCCGCAATCCCTGCGCTTAGCCTGCAGTCCTGCACCAGCCTGGAACCAGCAGCGCCCCAGGGACTCAGACACCCCTAGATCGTTTTGACCTCTGGTGCTCGGCCTTCCGTCAGGCTTTGGCGCTGGGCCTTCACCATCTGCAGACGCTTCCCATGCAAGCTGAACTGGGACCAGCTGAGGAGCTGCAGCAGTGCACATGCGATGGGCACGAAGACAAGGAGGTAAAAGCAACCCTGGCGAAGAGTTGGCTCCAAGGCTGCGGCAGACTCCAGCTTCGGCTGGGCACTCACCACGTTGCTCAAGGGGTTGCGCTGGAAGATGTCGTAGCCTGATGGCAGAGAAGAGTTTGTGAGGCTGGGGACAGTGGAGATGGACCCTTATCCATTCTCTCTGAGCGACTGGCCTTGGAGATGCAGAGACCAGGCACAGCTTAGCAAAAAGGAAGAGCCCTCCACGCCCACCCAGGTGCAGGACATAGTGGAGAGCACACTGAAGTCACAGGTCCACCCTCTCCTGCCCTGCTGCTGTCCCCAGGAGCAGCCTTACCTGTGTATGCACAGAGCAGCCAGGTGCCGATCAGAGGGGCGAAGGTCTGGCCTGGCTTGGTGACCAAAGCCACCATCCCAAAGAGCAGTGCGGAGGCTGCCTGCTTCCTACGGTTCAGGACTAGATCCTCATCCACCAAATCAGTCACCACCAGGTTGAGCAACTTACAGGTCCCTTCTGTGAACACCCGGTTGCTGCAGAACAACAGGCAAAGAACTGAATAGGGGCATCAAGAAACAATGGGAGGAGGTAAGAGATCAGAGAAAAATGGAAAGAGGGTGAGAAAGGTTCCCCCACACTTAAAGAATTTCAGAAGCCCTGGTTAGAGGGAAGGAGTGCTGCTAGCAATAAGCCTTGTGTACCTTGCAGCGATGCCTTGGATCAGTTCTGAGCAGCCACACAGTCCTGGGGACAGGACACACTGGGCCAGAGGCTCACAGGCAGCCGTGGCACCTACTGAGGGCTGTGGCCCCAGGCAAGCTGCAGAGCTGGGAGAGGATGCTGCAGGCTGCCAACAGCCCTTCCAAGTCTCTTTCCTGAACATTGCTCCCTCACTCGCTCTGCTGCAGGCACAGCCAGTGGGTTCTGCAGTGATCCATCCCACAGTCGGGTGCTGTCAGAGCTGGAAGCCACATGGCTTTTGTGTGACTCTGACTACTGTACACTGCGCCTCCCACTCCTCTCCATACAACAGAGATGAGACATTTCCCTTCCCTGACAGCAGAGGGTAGGAAAAGTGAGCGCTGCCTGCCTACCTGGCAATGAAGATGCAGAGCAGATACACCTGGTCAGGTCCTGCCAGAAGCATGACAACGCTGAGAGTCAGCTTCAGGAAGAAGAGTCCTCGAACCACAGCATAAACCCCACAGCGGCGGCAGAGGGACAGGAAGTAGAGGTTGTTGAGATGGGGGGCAATGTAGGAAACACCTGAAGAGAGACAAAGGCTCAAATAGCCTGAGGGAGTTTCAGTATTCCCCAGGAATGCTACCAAGAGAGAAGAGGCTGGCTATCACCAGCAGGGCTGTAGGACAGAGGAGACAGAAGAGCACCCACGCACATACAAAATGCTGCAGAAGGTTTACTCAGTGGCTTTGTGGCACAGCACACACTCTTCCTGCCGAGGGAGGCCACCTTCCATCAACCTCATGGGCAGGAAGGAAGAAACAACTTCCCCAGTGTCATGCAGGGGCTGAGGCTCAGCCTTGGAGCAGAAATGAGGGACAGGACAGGGTGACCAGACCTGGACCACACAGAACCCTCCCAGGGTAACTCCAGGACATATCTCCAGCAGCCTGTAAATGGTCCATGTGCAGCACAGAGAAAGGGATTAAATTCAGGGCTGTTCCCTGCTGCATGCTGGGGACACTATCTGCACCCACTAACGCTCAGAGCAACGCCTCTGTGAAGTCTAGGCCAGAGTCCAGCACACCAGGCTCATCATCATTAGAAAATGCTCCCAATTACTTCTGTGCTCAGGAAGGACAACTCAGAAGTCCTGGGGAACCATGTGGGGTGCGCACATGTGTGAATCTGACATCCCAGAGACCTGCACGTGAGCACACCTCTCCCCAGACAGAGTTTGGGAAGAGCGAACCCAGACTCAGGCCAGGTCCTAACCCAGCTGCTCCCTCCAGTCCTACCCAAGACTCACCAAGCAGGAAAGATCCAGTAGAGACAGAGATCTGGTCTGACAGCAGGTGCTCCAGGAACAGAGGGAAGAAGTTGCTGTTAAAGTGGCAGTGAAAAACCTGTGAAGGCAGCATGCAGATGAGCTGGTCAGCTGGAACAGCAGTAAGAGAGGACAGAACAAGCTAACAGCCCTCTGGGCTCTGTTATCCTAGGAGCCCTGTGCCAAGGGACCACGCAGGATGGGCCTTGGAGTACTTCAGCAAAGCAAGAGCTTGGCTGTGGAGTTTATGACTGCGTAGGCTTTGAGATTGCAAAGCTGCAATGCCACCAACCATGCCCACCACCTGCCAGGGGTCAGCCCCACTTCCCAGCTGCCGAGGCATTGCTCGCAGGGCTCCTGCTCAGCACGCAGCGCTGCTGGGGCAGGCAGGGCAAGGAGGTGACAGCAGTGACCACAAGTGTTTCAGGGGGACAGTGGCATGGCAGGAGGGAGGAAGCAGCTGTCAGGAGGACAAGGATAAGCCAGCAGCGAGGCTTGAACACAAAGATGCAGACCAGCATCAAGAGCCTGCCTGAGGAGAATTGAGGGATACGCAGGAAGATGGGAGCTGTACCTGCAGCACACAAAGCTGGGCAGGCTGCCAGCATTTGGTGGCAATCACTGAGGAGGATGAAGAACAGAAATGGCAAAAGCCAGCTGGGAGGTGGATCCAGGTGGACAGTGAGAACAGTGATGTGAGCCTCAGGAAAGCAGAAGGGAGGACGACACTGTGCTTATAGTCAACACCAGCAAACTGCACTCCTGAACTCATCCCTTCCATGAGCCCAGCCTTGTGCTTCTATACCCCAGATGGGCTGCACAAAACTCAACCAGCCCCTGTAATCCAGCCTGCACTGTGGAGATAGGAAAGGAGCACCCCACAGCTTGCCAAGGAAGCATCCTCAGGTCACAGGCGGGGAGAGTGGCTACCAGATGCTGAACCAGGGAGCATATGCAGGAAGCTCCAAGAGCAAGTGGGTGCTGGAAATATCTTTGCCCTCCCTGGGGCATTCCCATACTGCTGTATCACCTCCTCAAAAAGCCAGAGCCAGCACTCATCCTCTGAATCACAAACATGTCGCCGCTGTGCCTACCTGGACGAGGTTCATGCAGACAAACCAGAGGAAGTTGTGATGCCGGGAGAGCTGCTGGAGATACTCTGCCAGGGTGATCCTCTTCTCCTGGGGGACAGAATGTTTCTCAATGTACAGCCTGAAGAGAGAGGAGGAAAAAAAAGCAATTGTAAATGCCTCACACCAAGCAGGGGAGCACACCCAGCTCTCCTCATGTAGATGCAGCGGTCTCTCCTCAGCTCCTATCCCAACCTTCCCTCTCCCTGGACAAAATGCAACCAGTAGAATCTACAACAACGTTTGCTTATTGCTAGCAAGAACCACAGGCAACAGGTCTCCCAAAGAACATCTGTCTTCTGAACCCAAAATTCAGATTTCTGTCCATAGAAGCAATCTCCTCTTATTAGCCATTCCACTACACATATGCTTCTCTTCCAGACCCCTGCAGTTAGCTCACGTGGCAGATCACATCAGGGTGTGCTGTGTTACTACAGCAAAATGCTGGCAGCTCATAACCAAGTAAGGCAGCCCAAGGAAAAGCAAGGGAGCTGAATGCGGAAAACCAGCTGCATTGTGGCCAACCAGCAGCCCAGCTGCTATAAGGAAGCTAAAGCGAGCAAAAGGGTAAGAGACATTCGCTTGTCCAACTCCACAGGACATGGGCAGCGAGGTGGTCTCATGCAGGAATGCCTTCATGATAAGCTGCTTCTGACATTTTGCCACTCACAGGCCTCACTGGGTGCTCTAGATATTAACTCATTTCATATTCCAAACACTCATACAGCAGGTCAGGGCTCTGCCTCCAGTTTGGGCCAGGGATGTCACGAGACAGTTTTGTCGTATTTTCAGAGGGCCTTAGAAGCCAGTGTGACAGAGGCGATTCCGAAAACTGTATCAACAGACAAGAACCACAGACGATTAACAAAAGTCTGCCTTGTCCTGGATCTTACCACAGATTTTATTTGCTGCAGCGCATAACAGAACTCTGCAGATCTATGCCAGGCCTTTCTCCCTGCTGCAGAACTGGTGACACTTACTCTTTTAGGGTTGATTCCTGGTCCCATTTTGCTTTCCCATCAGCCTCAAACCGCTGACGAAGCAGCTGTGTGGACAGGGTAAAACCAATGATGGAGCAGAGGGCCAGCACCACGCAAAATATGCGAAAGGAAAAGAAGTCCTCTTTGTTCCACACTGCGTAGGACATGAAGACAGAGAGGGAGCCTATGGCACTGAAGAGGGAGCAGTAGAAGTTGAGGCTAGTCCTGTCTTTTGCTGAAACAGCCAGGTCTGCGAGCAAGGCGTTGTGATGGAGGTCAACCATGGTGAGAAAGCTGTCGTACATGCAAAGGCAAAGAAGGAACTGCAAACCAGGATGAGCCCAGGCAACCCAGAAAGCCAGGAAGGAGATGGCAAAGAGGGGGCCATTGTGACTTAGTGCTCTGAGCCTCTTCAGAACTACTTCTGGGGAGGAAATCTCTGCTCCTGGCCTGCAACAGAAGAAAAATACTTTAGACATCTGGACAAAATTCCACATGACCACATATTCTCCCTCTCCAAAGAGGTCAAGTAAGTGGCATAGACACAAATACAGCTTTTGCTTAGGTAATGAGCACCCACAACAGACACTCTCTCAGCTAATATCTGAATGCACTGAAAATTTGGGTTTGAGAAGGCCAAAAAGCATGAAGGAAAGGGTTGTTTGTTTTGGTTTTTTCTCCAGAGCAAGCCTCTCCCTAATAGCACTGCACTGTCCGCACCTTGTACAATGAAAATTATTTCAACGAGCACTTGTAATTTTTACTAGTTGCAGGAAGCCACACCATGATTTGCATTACAAGCTTGACGTAAATACATGAGAAATGCTAAAGACCAACAGTGATCCACTGGTCTGAGGCATTCCAGGTGGAAATAACTGTCCTTTCCCCCCTTGTGCCTCCCAAAAAACATACAGACACTCTCCAGCACCCCTCTAAGAGACCTGGCCATACAGCAGGGGCTTGAGATTTAAAATGACATATTTTAGGTTCTGTATAAGTCAGGTGATTGTTAAGGGTTAGGGTCACATCTACGCGACACATGTGTGACTTCCTCTATACAGCCGGGTACTAAAATAACTCACAAAGAGCACTATAAACTTCAAAGATGCCAGGAGAAGGAGGTATATAAGAGTTTCACACCCCAGAAACCATTCCCACACTGTCATTTTAACACTGCCAATTTTGCATCATCTCCCCCAGAGACTAAGCAACTTCCCAGCCTCTGCTGGAAGTGGAACTTAACTTACTGCTGCGTGCTAAGGAACACTCGGTCGCTCAGCCAGCCAAACAGAGGATCATTGAGGCTGTTCCAGATCAGAAACACTGTCTAGGAAAGAAAACAGGACAGTGAAACAAACCACAGGACAGCTCACTCAAAGCCTCTGTTCTGTTAGCAAAGCAAGCAGGGCTGAGCTGGCACAGTGAACGAGCAGCAGGAACCACCCCAGAGCACCTTCCCTGCCCCATCACTGCTGTTCGATCCCCCTGTCTGGGGCAGCTGCCAGGTCAACACAGCAAGGCCAGTGGTTTTTCCTGCTTGTGAAACACCTCAGCATCCCCAGAGGAAAGGCAGTCTTAAGAACAAAGTCTGTGTTTTCTATCACAGCTTGTTCTACCTTTATGTAAGTGAGACAAACTGGAAAGCCCAGCTCAGCACTTGGAAGGGTCCCTTGCTCCCTTCTCCAAAGGGTAACACTGCTCTTGCAACTAACACTCTTCACACCTCTCACAAGGAGTGGTCTCGGTTTCAGAATTTCTTACTTAAGAGGGCAGAAGCCTACGGAAAAGACTCACCTCTCCTATCCAAAAGGACAGTTTATCAATCTTGTAAACAGAGACAAAGGTGTCCACGTAGTACAGGAGGAATACGTTGTGCAAAATGGAAACAAAGAGCGACAGAGACCCGTAGATCACTGCAGTGGGCAAATGAAAAAGCCAAGCCAACAGTCGCAACCCCATGTTGGTGCAGTTGACGTTCAGCTCCCTTGATCACCTCCATTTCAGATGGGATGTCTCATCCCAACACCTGCTACACCTTTGTTGGGGCCAATCCATTGTTGCTCCTGCAAGAGAGAAAACAAACAAACCAACCAACCAACCCACGCCAATGAAACCAGGTTCAATTTCTTAATTAAAAGTTGAATCAAATTAATTGATAAATCTTTGCCTGCAGAGATCAGAATTCGTATTGCTTTGAGGAGCTGTTCAAAAGTGGATTGGAGGGGATTTAAGAGGCTAGAAGCTGTCTGCTGCACTAAAGCTGTTTCACTAAGCTGAGGCCAGGCTGCGGTCTCCCGAAGGTACAACTGTCTCCTCGTGAGGAGGCTGCCCCGTCCTTTACCCTGTCATGTTCTTTGTTATCCAGCAAGTAGCCGATTAGCTCTTCCCAGCTCTTAAAAGGCAAAGTCAGAGGAGGAATTAAGTTATACAGCTGAAAAGAAAACAAAGCAGCCTTCAAAAAAATACACGTAGTCACTGACGTTTTTAGATACCAGTGTAAATTTTAGCCAAATAAAACACAGCAGCTGTGAGGTAATGCCACACGTGCGCACTGCTTCCCCCCGCAGTCACAGCTGACTGCACCTGGGCTGGCTCAGACGGCAGTTATTTATGGCAAGCAGCGTTGCTGCTTTGTGGCATGACAAGACACAACTAGAACATGACAGCACGCAGTGGACACACTCCTGTCATGCAATAAAGGCAATCAAAAGTCACTTAGCAGCTGTCCAGCTTGTCTTGGGGTGGCCTGAATTTTAGGATCAGTGTTTGAGACAAAGATGCTTTGGCTGGACAGCAACATATAAGGAAATAAATGGAAACAGCAGGTTTATACCAGAACAAGTCACTGTACATTCACAAGGGGCTGAGGTGTGAGGGGAGGACTCCCCACACCAGCATGGACCAGATGTGGGAACACGGTCCTCCCTCAATATACTCGTGTGCTTTTTAGACCGAGTTCCCTCTCACTCTGAAGTCACTACAGATCAAAGACAAAACACAAGGCACCTCTTCAGAGGCACTTGTGTGTCTGGTAAGATGTTAAGGGTCCTTACATCAGTGCATGCCAGCTTCTCCAGCCCGTGCCATCCTAAGAAGCCCTGTTCAGAGCATATGCATGATGGGTGACAACAGGGTCTTAATGCTGTCACAACCAAGAGAAAGGGCTGAAATCACTCCTGTTTCAGCCCCCCAGGGTCTGCACTCACTCAGCTCGGACATGTCACGGGGACAACTTCACAACGTAGGATAAGAATAAGCACGTCAGAAATGGGAAACTACGCACCACGCTAGCCTTCTTGGGCTTGCGACATCAGCGGCAGCAAGTCCAAACGGAAGCTCAACGGGAAGAATAAATCGCTAGGTATGAAAACCAATGAAACTCTAGTCCCATTCAGCATTTCCCAAAAGCCACGAGTCTGACCACTTCTAGGCAAGACTAGAAAAGCAAAAATAACCATCCACTCTGCCTATCCCAAGGAATTCCTCATAACTAGTTCAGAAGAAGCAGGAACAGCATTTGTTCCAGTCAATTACATCACTAGATTGAAACCGCACAGCAGCTCCACTCCCGGCCAAAGCGCTAGACCTCAACTGGATCCAACTGCAGAGCCCTCGTGGAGCTGAGCCACCGTCCTGCGTCCCCGCCACGCCAAAACCCACCGCCAGACACAGCTAAGACACTGCTTGGAGGGGATCTCAGCCAGACAGTGAACTTTTATGGGTGTAATTAAAGACAGATGAGCAGCCTCAAGGGGAAATTGCGTTTTGCGCGGTCATTAATTGAAAAGAAATCAAGAATTTGTGATGTGTAAAAAGAAAGGTTAAGAAGGGAGAGCTCAGCCAACTGACCCACTGATGAGCGCTCTCTCTCCCCAAGAGCCTTCTGGCTCAGGGAACTGGCTCACGGGCAGATGAAGCCACCAGAGAGCTGGGTGCCCTCTTGAATGGGATGGAGCACACATGGACAGTATCATTTTACACCACATGAAACCTCTGCATATCCAAACCTTGACAACTGTGTGCACATCTAACCTTACAACAAACTTCCTGAGGCACAGAGATGAGGGAGATCAAAGAAGGTCAACTCAAGCGATGCAGGGACTGAGGGAGCTGAGGAGAGACTGAACAGCTGGGACTCCAGGCAGAGAGGAAAGGCTGAAGGGGTACACGACCGAGGTTTACGGTGGATAAGGTGAAGGTGGAACTATTGTGTGACAGGACACAAGAGCTGGGAGCATCCACTGTAACTAGCAGGATATCAATTTAAAGCACACAAAAATACTTCTTTACCTGTCAGGTAGCAAACACCTGACTTCTGCTGCCAAAGAAGGTTGCAGAGGTGCTATTCCCTCTAGCATCCCTAATCTGAGGAATTCGCGTGCTGGGCATGGACGAGCAGAAAGGCCCCCAGCCAGCAGCCCGGCTCTCGTGCTCTCCCCCTAAATAGCATCTCCTGCTGCTGCCATGGGGCAGAACATGGGGTCTGACCCCCCAGGGCAGTGCTAAACCTAAACCTGGACTTGGCTTTGCTACCCAATGCCTGCTTGAAAGCAAAGCCTGCGCTAGGCTTGGTCCTTAGTGCTGCACTTTACACGTGTACCCATCCAAATGGTGCTTCACTAAGCACATGATGCACAAGCCACAGCTGCTGAAGTTTCCAGAGACACCACATTTTGTCGTTTATATGCTACGGCGCTGTTTAAATAAGGCAAAATTCCACTTCTCGCCTTCTTCTCTCTCGTCACTCCCTGACAGATGTGCAACTCCTCCAGCCAGCTGACATTTGTAAGTGATTTCACTTTGCTGGGATAGTTGTTAGGTAATTTTTTAGTTTTTTATTTTCCCTCCCCATCTTCAAACGTGCAGATGAAAAGTAACAAATCATAGCTGTCCGTAAAAAGTCAATTTTGCTTCTACATCCAAAGCATTGCACTATTTAAGCCTGCCACACTGGTATTTTCATAACCTTTTCCTTGGGATGGAAATTACTCATGGAGTATGTCAGAACTTTTCAACATTAGGCTTTAAGTAGTGATGGGAAGAGGAGCTGCAGGAGGGAATAGCTATCATTCATTCCTGCTGAACTTCTAACGCACACTCATAAAGCAACAAGCTCGTAAATTAGAAAGTAACAAGGCTTTATTTCAGAAACTCCCACCTCCGCATCTGACATCTGGCGTTGCTCCTGCCAGTGACGTTTGCAGATCTTATCTCCTTGAGAAGGATGTTTGAATACCGGCTACCAGGAAAGCGTTGCTTTTGTTTGAGAGCGCTGGCGTACGGTGGCTGGAAACACACCACAGCTTGGGGCTCGCACATCTGCTCCAACCTCCCAGCCAGCTCACAGCTGGATTCACAAGTCATCGTGTCCCACAGCAACTCAGCAACTCTTTGGCCTTACAACAAAGCTGAGCTCCAGCCTTCCACAGCGGAAGCTGGTTGTACCAAGTTGGCAGCAGAGACGCATACGTGAATCTTGGCCTAACCCAGTCTTTTAAGCGGGGCCAGACAATTCCTATATGCTGCAGTTGCCACTCAGGAACCTGAAATAGTCATCTGCAGACCTGACCGCAGTAGCAGGATGAGTCTCTCACTCATTCTCCACTATATGGGTAATGCAGGCTGGAATATTCCAAATACTACTTTAGGATACATCTGTGCTTGCTCCAGCTGCCACTATGCTACCTCTGCTGCATAGTCTGGATTTTGTGTAGCTGACTAGAAAAATACAACAGCTCTGTGCCCTTGCATCCACTAGACAATAAATCCATCAGCTAGATAAGCCACCCAAAAGGGCACCCAATTTCCAGACATTCCTCATGGCCAGATAGGACTGAGTGGCTGGTGGTCCAGCCCCAGGGAAGCCAGGCTGGAGCTGTGCCCACGACAAACCTGCTGCCCTGTGACCTGTCCCAGCACAGCGTCTGGTGCTGGGTACATTGATTCCTGACAGGTCCCATAAGCGACATTCTCAGGCAGAGGACACAGATGTGGATGTTTTCCTCTGGTTGGCCTAATCCACCAGTGACAAGTCTGTTTTGTAAGCACAGACCAGGTTCTGCACGCTCCTTCCTACCCAGCGCGTGGTACCCCAGGAGGCCCCTGAAGCACAGACACACCCGTGGGTCTGCACACCATGGAGCTACTTAGACTCTGGCAGGACTCTGTTCAGTAGAGAGAAATCCATCCACAGAACTATTTCATTGACTGAAACTGAAAGAGACTCCACTTAAACCAAAAAAAGTCTCAAAATCCTATCCCAGGAAAGCTCCTATCTAGACATACTGCACAAAATTAGGCTACTCTGACCAGATTTGATTCCATACGCCCTCTTCTCCAAGACTCTCAGTTTCTCCATGTTCTGAAATCCTAACTCCACATTTCCTCATATAACCCACATGCTGACAGAGTGAAACGAACTCCCCAGACCCCCAGCAGCCCAGTATCTGAATTGTAAAGCAATAAAGCCCTTGAAAACCTGACGCCACCTGGATCACGCAAGGAAACGTGTCACTGCAAAGGGACTCTGAGGGCACCTCCCAGCACTGTTTACTAATTCAACAATCACAGATGGCTCTGTATCATGAGAGATTTGGTAATACCCTTCTTACAACAAGCAATCACGTGCTTCCAGCACTCCTGCAGAGTCCATACACGTCAACAGAACTGCCACACAGACAACAATTAACACCTTGAACCAGCTGGTAGTTTCTATGGAACTGTGTTCCCGCAGAGCAATCTCATTAAATCAGATCTCATTCTGTAATGAGATTACAAGGTTGGTTAATAGAGGTAACCGGGTAGATCTCATAGTCTTGGAATCTGGTAAGGCATTTAACTTAACAGCAAGCTGCATCCCTTTTCTTAGCATTTCATTGTTTTACAGTATAAGAAGAACATATTAGATAAAGAACTGTTTTCCCGCGATGTTACCATTCGCATAAGTGCTAATCCTATAGCAGACTTCCACACCACTGCTACGGGAGCCATTGCCAGGTAACCGTGGCCTAAATTACAGATTTGGAAGTAAATGTGAAACCCTTACAGAAAACTCCCAAGAATGGAATCACAGAAGGCAGAGGATGAGATTACTGCACATGTTGAGCCTGTTCTTGTTAAGACATAACAGGAAGCACAGGCGAGAGGTCTGGTTTACTGCTTTGCCCATGTAACCTGGGAGCTCCTGCTACAGTATCTCCATCTTCTCTCACCAGGGAGACTTTTCACCAACACAAACTGTTCAAAGAAGCTGCCACCTCCCTTCTACTCCCTGGCTTCGGCCACCAGCCTCATGCTGCTAACTAAAGGGCCAAAGGAAGTCCAGCTGCCAAGGCCACCAGAGATCTCTGTGACTTCTGGGCCTGATAAACACAGACACAGGTCACAAACCAAAGCAGCCAACGTCACCCATGGTGGGGAGGAATGCAGGGAGCAAGTGGTGCCTGCAGGGCAAGGCCGCAGATGGGGACGCCATTTCTTTGGCTACCAAGAGGACAAGCCCAAGCAGCTGTGCCACCCACAGCAGCCCACCCGCAGGTCCCGCCACGCTGAGGGGACGCCTGGCAGCTCCAGCAGAGGATGCAGTGGCTGGGCAGGGCACAGCCAGCATTTCCCACTGGGCTCAGGCTCCATGGCAGCCAAAGGCCCGTCTGGGGTTGTGCTGCCATGCGAGGGGAAGATGTGACAGTGACATGGCAGCCAAATCCCGCTCCACACCTCCAGGTTGGGTGGGGTGATGCCAGGGCCATCTCTCCTTGCCGAGACTCTGCGAGGATGTGAGAGCCAGACCTCGACCAGCTCCAGAGCAGGGACAGACAGACTAAGGCCCCTGCCCACGAGCACTGACAGCAGAGAGGGACGGCACCCCCTAGGCCCACATGAGCTCGTCCACTGTAACACAGGGAGGGCCACAGCGGGGCTCTACCACTGCAGAGAGGGGGGGAACCTCTCACCGCACGGGCGGCGCCACTGGGGGGAATCCCCACCCGGACGGCCCCACTGCATTGAGGAGAGGAGGGTATCCCCCACCCCGCTCAGACGGCCCCACTGCAAGCGGGGGAACAAACCCAGGCCGGCATCGGGGTGGAGGACGCAAGGCACCGCATCCCTCCCCGCAGCCATCCCCTCAGCGCCTCCTACCTGCCTCCGTTACCGGCGCTGCCCCCGCCGTCCCGCCGCCGAACGGCACATCCGCGCATGCGCGCCCAGCCACCTCCTGAGGCCATCTTGTGTCCTGGCAAGTGAAGCCACCCCCTCTCGGCCGCCATCTCGTGTGAGGTCACCTCGCCGGGAAGCAGCTGAAAACCGCGCCGGCCGCCTCGGCCGCCTCATTTGTATTAGCCCCGCCCCTCAGCGAACACGAGTCGCAGTCGGGAAGGGCTCCCCGGGGCCTTTCTAGGCAGAGCGGGCCAGCTCCTCTATGGTCCATCTGGCTCGCGCGGCGCCTGTCGCCATGGAAACGCTGCTGGGCCGGGGGCACCCGGCGGCGCGAAGGCTGCGGGCTGGGTCCCGCCACCCAGGGCTCGTCCCCCGGGGTGTGCTCCACTGGGCAGGCTGCCCCGCAGCCTTCCACTCCTCTCTCTGGCATTGTAGGGCTGGAGAAGGAACGGGCCGGGAAACACAGGATGCTTCTTGGTGATAGCAGCTGGACTCTTGGTGCATTTTTACCTTAAACACCTTGAACTGCTCCAAGGGAGCCTCAAAAGAGCACTGTGCCAAGCTGCAAAGTGACAAAGTGTAAACAAAGCAATGCACACTGCTGCCCGGGGGGCAGGTAGCCCTCCTGTAATCCATCACATACACTGCCTGTCTCTGGCCTTAGTTATCAGCTACTTATCACAGAATAGTTCAGGTTGGAAGGGACCTTCAAAGCTCACCCAGCCCCCTCTGCCACGATCAGGGACATCTTCACCGGGATCCGGTTGCTCAGAGCCCCGTCCAGCCTGGGCTGGGATGTCACCAGGGATGGGACATGCACCACCTCTCTGGGCAACCTGGGACAGTGTTTCACCACTCTCAATGTAAATGTACTTAAATGTGCTTACTTATCTCCCAATGTTTATTTACATTACATTCCATATATTTCACAAAATAGAGACAGTTAATTGCCCTTTATTATTTAAGTTCTCTCTTTGGGGCCTTCTCTCAAAGAAGCAACTCCTGTTTCTCATGTATACATCCTCTTCCACCTCGTACCACAACAGTTGCTCCCACCCAACTATTCACAGATTTTACCAGGGAAATCTGAGGTAAAAGCCTAATTGAAAAGTAGCATCGCATCCTATTACTTACCAACATTTTTGTGTATTAGACTTACTAGTGAAATAAATAAATAACTTACTCTTTTTCTATGGATAAACAACATTTAATCCAATTCCTTGTATTCCTTAAACACGTGTTCATTAGAGCATAAGCAAAACAGCGCTGGGTGCGCGGGGGATTCACTCCACCCAACACACACACTTTTAACAATAAGAAGTGTGCTTAAATACAGTATGGTATTACATATTCATAATGACCCCAGAAACACCTATACATATTCATGACCTTTCCCGCTTTTTATTAAAATGAGTCTCAGATAACCATTTACATATTCCCCTCCTTGACCCTCCCCTGTTGCGCCTGCACAATGTCACTTGGTGAATTTGAGGAAGGGTCTTTAGGTGTCTTTGGATGAAGGCTCCTTCAGCTTCGTCACAGTGAGCTTTTTCCCTTTGGCTTATTAGGAGGAACTGGCTGGAACCCAAGCTACCAAACCGACTGAAACCAGACTGGCGCCCCCTTTTTGCTGTAAATCTTGGCTATCTTGTCTCCTCAAGGTTGCAGCTGGTGCTGCAAAACTTCTAATCTCGGCATTTAATGAAGTCCTGCTTTTTTTAGCACAATTAGTTACATACAGCTCTAAACTAGATATTAATAATGTGGTTTAAAATGTTAGCTTGTTAGTAGGCCCTTATTATATAGTTGCTTAACCCTTAAAATGTTAGTTCCCAATATCAATATAACTTCCTAAACAAGTTTCATAACTTTTTACATAGAACTTAACCACTTTTCCCTTTCCCAAGTTCAGAGTCCATGCCTCATTTGGTTATACCTCTAAACATTAAACATCTTAGCACAAACCACAACTGCATTTTTCACACTAGCATCTTCCCAAACAGGTAATTTTTAATGAATTCATAGAAGCAAGGCAATTAATCAGCCAACAGGTTTTGTAATTAAAGAGTGATTGGTAGGTAATTAGCTTTGGCTATTGAGACCACCTGCAGCAGGGTGAGGCATTCAGCGTCCCTGAGGAGTGTGCTCCACTGCAGCAGTGGCGCTGAACAGTGATGAGCTGACCTTGCAGACCCAGTCACCCTTTTTAAACCTGTGTGGGGAATTGCATCTGTAAAAGCCTATGACAGTGCAGGTGTTGACAACAAGGTAGTGCTGATGGGAGTCATTTGTATGGCCTCTTACTTATTTACAACCTACTGAATGAGCAGTGAGTACAAATACTGGCTTAGCTGCCTGTTGCTGAGTATAAGCAAAAAAAACCACCTTGGGGGGGGACAAAAGAGAGAAAAGGTAGGGTCTATTTTGGAAGTATCTGGTGACAGGCTCTTTTCAATGCTATTCAGTCTGTTACTTTAAAATTAATGTTTTTTCTTTGAGTATTGCTAATAGTGTTTTGCTGCTTTGAGGAAGACCATGCAGTTTGGTGAGTGCTTTTCATGTTTTTCTTCTGTTGGCTTCACGTGCTGGCTTTAGCTGTTCCTTTACTTGTGTCTTCTATTCTTGCTATAACTAACTTTTTAGGTTCAAGTTCTATTTGTTTGCAAGGCATCCACTAGCTTAGACATGTACCTTGCCCTGGCTTTAGAAGTCTTGTCTACAGGCAGCTAGGCTTAAGGCTCCCTGTCTGAGCATGTAATGTAATTACTGAAGGAATGAGCTTCCTGTTGCTTCCGTTAGCTACAAGGGCATGTTCAGACAGGTATTGCAGCCCTGGTTACTGTGAGAAAGCTTCTGTGAGGTGTGATGTGGTATCTTAGTGTATCTCCTAGCTCTGAATGTGTTATTAAGGTGCATCAGTGAAAAGAGACTATAGAAGGCAAACTGCCTTAAGATCAGGTTGTGTACCCTACTGCTTCTTGCTTCTCAATTAAGTGAGGGTATCATCTTGGCTGTTTTTTCTCAGGATGTGAGTACCTGCACACCAAACAAATGTCTATCTCTGTTTTTTGCACTTATGATGAAAGACTAGCTTATGTTGTAACGTTTTACCAGTTGTGATAGCAAAACAGTACTAGTACTACCTTAAATATTTGTAGTAGTAGCATACAAGTGAGGTGTTCTGCGCTTTGCTTGGCTTTTTGAAAGCACAAATGCTAAAATCCCTCTGGAGGTTATGCCTCTTTCACCCCAGCACATCTGCTGTCTCATCTAGTAGATGCAAGTCCACATAGAGTAGCATAACTCAGTTGGGGCATTGATTCATTCCAGTGCTCTAGTCTGTAACTTTCCTAGCATCTCCTGCTTGTGAAAGGTACTAACGTAAATTGTTATTGTTGTGTGATGATAGGCTTTAAGCACTTTAGTTTGGAGAGAATGACACATAAGGGCTTTTCTGAGTGATTGTGTTCTTGGAAACAGAAGATTGCCTTTTGATTCCCATTAAAAAATCAATAATGCTACTTGTGAGCTATGTGCTGTATTGTCTAAAGACTGTAACAGAAGGTAGTTGGAATTTTTTAATGTATTACGGAGTTGTCGATCAGCAGATGAGGCAGCTGTTTGCCTTGGGGGCTGCAATAAGAGCAGTATTCCCATGGGTAATTCTAGCTCAGATGTTTGAACTTAAGCTAGAAATACAGTGTGTGTTGCTGTTGTAACAGAAGGCATTTTTATACACTAAAGAGATGATACATAATACAAGCCCAAAGTCTGGATAATCTGTTTCCTGCCCTCTCCCGCTTTTTGGGGTATTGATCCTATGGGAAGAACTAGTACAAGTGCGTAAGTTATGCCTTCCTCACTTCTAAACACACATCCTCAATGCAGGATGCACTGGAATGGGATCCAAGTGTCGTTAAAAAGCAAATGGTTTGCTGTGACATGGGACTCTAATGGAAGAAACCCGCTGTGAGCACGAAGCCTCTCTGGGGAACCAGGCTGTGTAACCAGCTGAGGCCTTTGCAGGGCAACAGGAGACTCTCCCAAAAACATTTCAAGGGCAAAGACTTGTAATCAGGCAGCTGAGAGAGCGGGATGCTGTGAAAGCACGAAAACAGTGTGCAAAACATCTTGTGCTGCTATGCAAACTGTCTGTGTGCGAGATAAGAAAGTGCCTGCGGGTAACTGGAGCTGGGCAGAGGAATTGAGGCTGAAGTAGAATGATTTGTCTTGCAGTGTGTAAAGTAAACAATATATAACCAGGAGGAACCAGATAATTGTAGGTGTGTCTGAAGCAACTCCTGTAGGTTAGAACCTTGCAAGGCCACCATCCAGTATCAGTAGTTCCATGTAAGGCTGAGATCGCCAAGGTAATGATATCGGAAATGCCAGACTTGATTAAGAATGTAGCAAAACAGAGACCAATGGGGAAGAAGTAACTAGGGGTGGATTGTCTGTTCAGGAGGAGACTGGCTGGAGGAAGAGGCATGATCATGGAAAAAAAAGTGGATCCTGAAATGATAGAAACAGGGGGTAAGGTATAAAATTATATGAAGGAAGGATCGGCTGACTGCAGGAGACATCTGCAGATGATAGTGAAGCCTGAGGGCCCAAACACACTGGGATGCTGCAGTGATGCTCCTTGGACAACTTGCTGGACTCTTCATCAGGTCTATATTGGGAAGATTTTGTGTGGGAGGGCAGAGCAAAGGGGGGTGGCTAGGCTTGTACCCCAGTGCTAACTGGTGTGGGACAGAAGGGTAACTTGTAACTCAATACCAACCATTTGTGGTTCATAAGACTTGATTAGTAGCTTCATGGTTGTGTGCAAAATTATATAAATAACCACAAGATATTAGTGGTGTGTTAATGAGGTTATTGATCATTCAGTTGAATTATTGGTGTGATTGATTAATAAAAGTTAATCTCCAGAGTTGGTTGTCTCAAGACTGCAATCTGAAGGGGGACAGCTGGGCAGAAGTGATAGCTGGGGGCCTGTCTAGGATCTCCCACTTTGGAAGCTTGAGCTAACTGATATTGAGATTTTTCTCTTTGAGGGTGTGTGGATTAAGATGATGGATATTGGACGAACTTGAGTGAAAGGAGGAGCTGGGTCTGTCTGTGCAGGCTGTGATTGAACATGGCAAGGATCATTTTGGCTGTTAATCCTTTGAAGTGCAGATTAAAACATGCTCAGTTAAAGCAAAAGTAGTATGTAGAGACAGAGCTGTGTCTGGAAGAGGGTTTAGGCAAGAAAAAGGTGGTGGCTTTTGGAAGGGTGACTGAGGTCCTGAGATGTGAGGCACAGAGATTTGAATCTTAGGTGAGGAAGACCTCTGCAGCAAAGGGTGCCCACAGTGGTTACTAGGAAGATGAGACTCATGGTGGGAGATCTAATAACATGGATGTTAGGCTGTACCAAAAGGAGGATATGTCAAGAAAGGAGAAAGCTTGGAATGTGTCCAAAATCTAGACCTTGGTGCAGCAGACATCTCTACGCAGGGAGGCGCTGAGGGGGTGATGGTGTCAGGATGGCACCGGCAGCAGGCAGGGCTGCTTTCCAGAGCCTTGCTTGCTGATGCAGTGACCCCGTTTTAACACTTGCCGTGTTTTATTCTCGGCAGTGCAGCTGTTCCAGACCTGCTATGTTATCCAGCAGCTGCAGTGAGGGCTGGAGGAGTGGTAGGTCCAAACTTATCTGTCAGCAGTGAGTTGCATTTTGACCACTATTTGAGCAGAGTTATGCAAGGGGGTGGCTTTTGTATCATTGGAGTCAAGTAAAGGCTTGCTCTGCGATGACTAGGGTTTTTCCTGGTATTTTGACCTCATGCAGAGTCTGGGCTTTGCACAGACCTCAGAAATAAATGCCAGATCCATACTAGACTTCAGTGCTTTCTGGGAATGCTGCTTTGAATAGCTGAAACGGATCTGCTTGCTCTTCAAAAGGCCTATATACAGGGATGACTGACTGTAATACATATATTAACTGCTATTTCCACAATTACCAGTACCAGTTGGGGCTCTTCTTCCTGGTGCATTAGTAACAGCAGGGTGAGGACTGGAGTCTTCTGGCTTCGGAAGTTAAATCTTCCCCCTTGGCTGAGCTGAGGGTGCAAGAGCTGGGAGCAGTTCTGAACCCACCCCTCTTGGAGGGGAGCACCAAGTGCAGTAGGTTTTGCATGAATGTCCTCTAGGCAGGGTGGCAGCTTGCTCACCTCTTGAGGTGGAGTTGGTGTGTCCAAGGACCGAAATAGTCTGTACTTACCTTTCAATAAAAACATACAAAAATGTCTGGATGGGTGGGTTTCTCCCGTTTCTACTAATCTCTACTTCTAATCTCTCCCTTTCCAGCTTGTAGCTTTACTGCTCTTTGGGGAGTCATTAAGCTCTCATTCAAAGTACCTGCTCTTTCCTGCAAAGCCCTTTTCTTTCTCATGGGCTATTTTAAAGGTAAGTTCACTATCGGTGAGCTTCCTTTATCTGTTGCCACTAGACAGCACAAGGGAGCAAGGCAAATAGCTGAACTCCTTTTCTGAGCAGCAGAGGCTGTTGCTTTCCTGCCTCACCAAACTTTCTGTCTAGAAATATCTAAGAGAGGCTCAGCATAAGGAGGCACTGGTGTGTAACAACTGCCCAGCTCCTGGTATGCAGCTCCAGCAGTGCCTGCAGGAGGCTGGTTATTGCTATGTGCACTGTGGCTTTACAGAAAATGAATTGCATATAGAAATCTGTGACCATGGTGGCACTTGGGGTACAAGTCTGAAGCAGATGGCTCCTCCTGAGCTGGCCTGCTGTGCCACCCGAACACGGAGAGGCCATGGTGTGCAGGAGAGAGACAGAGATGGCCCCGCTTCATCCCAGCCCACCACACAGCATCTTCCTCCCTTTCTTAATGTTGTAAGAGCTTGTCTCTTTCAAGAAGTCAACCCTTGTCTCAGGCTGTGGTGGGCTTTGCCCAGCAAATGGGAGGCAAGACCTCTTCCCTCAGCCCTGCTTTGTGCTGCTGTTAATCAGCTACTGCCTTATGGCACCTGGTTGTACTGGGCATAATGTGGAAGTATTCAATGCTCCTTGGAGTGCTTTTGCTGGGACTGTGTGGGTTTGCTTTTCTCTTGGAGAGTGCAGCAAAAACCTGTGGTGCCCTTCTAGCTTTGAAAATGGAAGGTATGTGCAAAAATCTAAAAGCGCTTCCATGGTTAAGCAGCACTGCTGTGGGAATCTGCTCCCCGAGGTTAAAGTTAAGGCCTGAAAGGACCCAGTTTGAAGTGAGCTATTGCACTTTCCTTGAATTCTTGTGTTGCTGCCAGGCACATCTGGCTGAGTGTGAGCATCCCTTTTAGGAAGGCAGCCAAGAGTCTCTGTCCTACAGATCAACCCTGGTGATGCAGCAGCAAAGCTACAGTGTTGTGCTGCATGGCTTTCTGTGCTGTGCTCCCACTGCACCAGCAAGTACTTGGGGGTCTTCTCCTGAGTCTTCTCTTCTCTTTCTTGGGGGTCTTCTCTTTCTTCAAAGACCTCAAACAGAGCACTGTCTTATGTTGGCAATAGAGGGGGGGAATGACAAGATAAAATGAGAAACTTTGTAGTTGTAATCCTCTCCCACACACTGTCTCCAGCTACTAGGATGCCAAGTGTGTGGGACTCAGACAGCAGAGCTGTGGAGGATAAACCTTTGGTTTGAGAAGGTTTGGTTTTAACCTCTCACCTCTAGAACAGTCCTTGAAGTTTTGGTTTGGTGGTGGTGTGGTTTTGTGTTTGTGTGGGTTGTTTGTGGGTTTGCTTTTTGTTTTGCTTTGGTGTTGTGTTGTTTTTTTTTCCCAAGGGAGGCATTTGCCAAAGCTTTGTCAGATGACAACAGTTTTGCAGAGTCTGCTCAAAATGGAGAGACTAACTGGAAATAACTCATGACTTCTTCATCCCCTTGGTTAGGGGAAAATGTTGCTTTTGCAGTATTCATCCCTGTGCCCTTGGGAGTTCCTACAGGGCAATGGCAACAGATCTGGTTTTTTTGCAAGGCAGGGAGGGCAAGAAGAAAGCCAGAAAGAAGGATCTGAAAGTTTGGGTTCTGGAACAGTGGAGAGGAAAAGGTAATTTAATGCAGTCTCCCTGTTCTCTTTGTTTGGGAGCTGATCACAGGGCAACAGTATGAGGCAAGAGTAGTCTTGATTGATTCTTAGAGTAAAATAGATGGCCATGTCCTCTCCTGTGGGCCAAAAGTCTCTACAGTTGTGTTGGCTGTCAGTGTGCTCCCTGAGGAAGCATCTAAGCCTGTTCAAACTGCCAGCCTGACCTGAGGACCCAGCTAACTTTGGTTGCTGCTTCAGGTGGACAGAAGACTTGGTGACACCAGTCTCTCCAGACATGTGAGATACTTGTATGAGATTTTACACATTGGATACTGTGGCACACCTTGTATGTTTGTCTGTGCCCATGCTACCACCAAGCTCACTTTAAGTCTCTCCTAGAGAATGTGTAGTCTGGCATGGACTTGAATATTTCCACTTTCCTGTTTTCTGCAGTTCACAGTGGTTTGTGTGCTCCATGACTATGAAAACAGAAAGCTCCCCAAATTCAGTGCAAATTCAGTCTGGGTCACAGTAAATCTTTACTGCCCCAAGACATGTCCAGCAAAACCACACTCTTTTGTAATGCTAGGAAGTAATTTCTGCTGCTTTAGATAATAAAACAGCCCTACCAGCCTTGGACGTTTCTGTATTAACTAGTGGTGGATTCATGACTTGTAGTTACTGCCTAACAAAGCAATGAAACAAAATCTCTGTACTTGAGCTACCAAGTGTACTCTCTAGTTCTGTATTGCAAACACTGCTTGATTGCTCCATAGCAACCCAGTCTGGGTTGGCTGGCACTGAAGCATGCTTTCCTTGGCAGGCAAAGTATTTTGGGAGCTGTGGTGTCAGTCCCCTTGACCTGCACCAAGATGTGTGAGGAGGGAGAAGCCCTGCCAGATGGCTGGATGGTAGGTGAGGGAATTGCTGGAGTCAGCTCTGGCAAGCTCGGGAAGAGTCTGAAGTATGTTCTCACTAAGCTGTGATGATGATCTCCTTTCAGTTGGCTTTGACCTTGGGAGTTTGTCTCTCTCCCCGTCTCTTCCCCTCCCTCCCTGCTTTGTGCCTGGCTTCTCATTCAGCTCCAGACAGGCTGTGTTGGACCCTTTTCCATCAAGGTCAAAATTGCTGGGAACGCTTTAAGAAGAGGCTACCTTGTCTCTTGCTGTGGCCTTTCTTACTGGGTTGGTCCCTTTTTGCTCCCTGCTGGCAACCACAGCTCCCAGTGCCCTGGCTGGGGAGGCTGGGCTCTCACGCAACAGACATCATGGTTCCTGCCCATCCACCCTTTCAGGCTGTGCCACCACGGAGCTGGTGTATATTGATGGCTGTCAGTGGCTCTCAGGACCAGGGAGGCATTTAGCAGAGCTCAGCTCAGGCTTTAAGGACTGTTTTGCCCTTTACTGCTTGGGACACCCAGATACCAGGCAATGGACGTGGTGATTTTTTTTCCACAAGGCATAGCAGAGCTTGAAATTGGAGCAAGGGAAGAAAGAGCATGGCAGCCTGAAGAGAGTGGTCAGCCAGGATCCCCTCTCCCCTTCTGGTTCTACAGCTGCTGCTGAAGAGCTGGAGGCTCTTGAATGCGGGCTTCCAAAGTCAGGGCAGCCTCTGGCTGCTGGCACTGGAAAAACAAGAAAAATAAGAGCAGGGGAGAAGAGACTGGGGGTTAGACCATTTTCTCAATGGATACCACTAGGTAATGTTGGTGTTTGGGGGTTGGTTTTCTTAAGCATCTGGCTTTTGATGCCTTCTGGCTGTCAGATGTCCTAAAAAAACCCCACCCTTCTGTCAAACCCTCTTTCCCCTGAAGCACTGCTTGCTCTCGCTTCCCAGTGAGCGTGACACAGGTGAGGCAGGTACTGATGCTCTCAAAGCTCCCTCTGTTCCCAGACATGTGGATTTGTCACACCCTTGCTCAGCCCTGCAGAGTCTAGCAGGGTTTTGTTCCAGCTGTGATATCCCAAAACTGACCTCTGGACACTGGAGCAGCCCAAGGGTCAATATGAGCAACAGGCACTGGTGCAATGGTGGGGTAAACCATGTTGTCTGCCCCTGGGAGCAGAAGGTTGCAGCTCTGGAAGGACAGGGCAGGAGCCTTGTGGCTCCCATGTGCCTTACGATGTGGAGCAGTGCTGTGCCATGCAAGCTGGGAGCTGGGATTGAGCCCTTGTGCTTGCGAAGGTGGACCTGTGTCGGGGCAGTCCTGGTGGCTCTGTGCTGGGGAGCAGGCAGTGCCAGGCAGATGTGCAGCGGAGCCCGGGGAAGACAAAGCCCCAGAAGGTGAACCTGTGTCAGGCAGTCCTGGTGGCTCTGTGCTGGGGAGCAGGCAGTGCCAGGCAGATGTGCAGCGGAGCCCAGGGAAGACAAAGCCCCAGCCACTGAGCCAAGGCTGTCCTGATGGGTTTGCAAACCTCCTCTGGGGCTGCGAGGTATTGACTGCGCTGTGGCTGTCACCATTCTCCTCCGGGGTGATCTTCTTCCAGAGAAATGTCTTTGCTTCTGTGGTCAGGCATATGTTAGTGCTGCCCTGGGATGCTTCCAGTGCTGCTTAATCCTCATCTCATTCCCCTTCTTTTTGGTTTGCTTCCTCCTGTGGGCCACCCTGCCTGTTCCTCTTTTTCCGGTGCAAAATCAAAGAAATTAATAGCTGTGCTCGGGCTGCCTCAGTGCTAAAACCTGAGTGATTAGATGGCCTGTCACCCCTTCCCCTGTGGCTGCAGGGAAGACCTGGGAGCACTGATGCTGCCAGCCAAAATGCAAGGTGATACAGCAGATGGTAGATGGGCCATCTGTAGCTTTTGAGCAAGAGCTGGTCATCAACAAGATGAGATAACAGCTTCTGCAGGGCTGTCCCGAACTGGCCGGAAGGAGCACGCTGATCTGGTGGGAGGGGTGGGCTGGGCTTGCTTTATTTCACTCATGGATGCAACAGCTGTGTGCTCCCTGTGCTCTGAATCATGAAGGATCCATGGAAATTATCCTATGGATCTCAGCAGGGGTGCAGGACTGAACTGGATTAAAAGAGTCACTGAGACTGTTTTTTAGGAGACCGTTTATTCTATTTATCCACCTTGTGCTGAATTGACATAAATAGCCCTCTGGATTTTTGTGGTGTTTGTGAGCAAGTTAGGTAAAGCATGGTATTTGGAAGCTACCTAATAGCGTCCTTTCAATAACAGTGTAATGGGAAGAGATGTTTAGGAGCCCTCAAGGACAGAGGCACCCCAGCCCTGCCCTTGCCTGTGCTCTGTTGTAAGCTGGGCTAAATGCTGGAAACATCACGCTGCCTGCTCTCCTCCCCAACGCCTGCTAGTGAGCTGGGGAGACCTCAGCCAAAGCTGTTTGAGCTTGCTTTATTTTGCTGTAAGCTGTCTGAGCCTTTTTTTGTAAGGGCTTTAATGACATAGGATGGAGTTTTTTTCTTTTTTCTTTCCTCCTGTCTGGAGAGGTGGTGGTTGTGATGGGCTCTGGCTCCTAGGCTGCAGCTCCTGCTCAGGGATACTGCCTGGTGTGGTCTAAATGCTCCAGTGCAGTTTCCCTGCTCAGGGCTGGCCTTCTAGCTCTGCGCTTATGGCAAAAGCAGACTTGAGCTAGTGTCAATTGCAAACCTCAAGGGACAGGAACAACTTGTGCTGGTTGAAAAACAAACAAACAAATCCATTTCCATTGTGTAGTACCCAGAATTGCTTGTGGTAGGCAGGTTCTTAGGGGACCTGCCAAATTTCCTGGTAGGCTGGAGGAAAGCACTGAAATGGGGGATGAGTTCTGCCTTACCTTCTTGGTTGACACCTGTGTGAGAGGCAACTCTCTAAGGCTGAAGCAAAAAGCCTCTACAAGATCTGGGGTTGGGAAGAAGGTGAGGGGGGGCAAGAGAAAATAAACTCCACCCACAAAAGCTTACTGCCTTTAGATCTGTGCATGGTCTTTTCCTATTTGCGGTAGCATTTTTTTCTTAAAAAGCCCATGCTATGTACAGCTTCCCTTTCAGGCCTTGGGGAGAGGATAATGAGTCATGGGAGGACATTGCTTAATGCCCTGGAGGGTGCTCGGATCATCTGGTGAGGGCAGGCCAGGAACAAATTCAGCTGTGGGTCAGAGTTGCTCAAGGTAAACATACACTTAAACAGGAATGGGGAATGATAACTAGTGAGACCACAAAGAGATGTTTTCTTGTGAGAACTTGTCAGAGGAAATGTAGGTGTTCCTGGATTTTGCTCTAGAAACAAATAGTAGGCACGGCTCTTGTTCGCGTATCAAAATAAAAGCAGTGCTTTGGGAGGAATGAGGGTCAAGGACAGCTGAAGACTAAGATCTCCTTGTCTGAACAGGATGGCAGCTGAATCAATTGCAGCAAAGCTGGGCTCTGTCCTCTTTCCTCTCTCCTCTTTGCCTGCTTGCTTTATTTTTGCACTTCTTTCACTTGTGCTTGCCTTCCCCATTTTTATGCCTACTCAAGGGTCTCTAGTTTCTTGCAGTCTGTCTTGTGGTCTCCCAGCAGTGCAGAGCTGTGTCACGAGGATGTGCAGCCATCTTTTCTGCCCTCAGTGGTTTTTATACCAGCTTGTTCCCATCCTTGTAACCCTGAGATCTGGGTGGGTTAAATGGTGATTCTTGCTGAGCAGCCAACAGGCAGTTGCTGGCAGTGTTGCTCTGCTTGTTCTTGGCTTGTTACTGCCCCTGCAAGCTGCAGGCTCAGGGAGCTCTTTTTATTAATTAGCTGTTGCGTTTACAGTGCTAGGTGTACCTCCTTATTCAGCCTGGTTCTAGGACACATATAACCAAAGTAAATTGTTTCTCCTCCCCTCCTGTCCTCACAGGTGTTGAGACTCAGCAGCCACTCTGAAGCAACGTCCCTTGTATAAAACCCCAGCTGCTGTACCATGTACCAGTCTGGCTTTGTGCCGCGGGAGTATTACCCAACCGTGATCCCACCTTCTGCCTATGCCTACCCACCACTGCGGGCTGGCAGAGCAGAAGACATGACCAGCTCCATGATGTTCCCTCCCATCCATGTGCACAACTTCTACAGCCGACCTGTCACCTTTGTGGTGGACCAGAATGGCTACCCTGACTATGCAGGAGGTCAGGTGGAATATCATCATCTCTACAGTGCCTCCCATCCTTACTTCCGTCCATACTATGCCTGGCACTTCCCTCCGATGGTCCCCATCCCTCTTTACAATCCCTATGTAAACTACAATCCCTACACTGCCTACCAGAGGTCAGATCAGTATCGAGACACATGGCCAGAAGGCTTCACAATGAGAGGGGAGCTTCAATGGGGGAAGCTTGGAAAGGTGTTTGGACCAAGGAAAGACCTCCCAGAGTTTGTGAAGGATGATCTTCGAAGAGTTTATGGCACCTACCCACGAACCAACGTCTCCATAACCTACCGGAAAGGAGAGTTCTTGATCAAGGGAGACCCCAAGGTAGGAGAGCAGGAATATGCAGTGGAAAAAAAAGTCATCCAGCAGGCTGTGACCCCCAGTGCCAGTGAGGCAGATGACAGCAGTGAGGACCAGAACCATAAGAAGAAAAAGAAACTGAGACGTTGATGGAGTCAGTCACCCGATGGACAGATGCTCCAGAGCCCTCATGGGAGCCAGCTGACAGCTGTTCTTGGTGCCACTGGCAAGTAGCACAAGTAACGGATGCCACCACTCCCGTTGGCTTTTAATTATTCCCCATCCTCCACAAGCTTATGGCAGATTTACCCTGTTTGCACAATGCCCATCCTGTGAAGAAACCACATGGCACTTGACTGTCTGGGATCTGCTCTTTCAAATGAATGTTTGATTTTTCACTGGTTTGGTTGAGTGGTCACAGTCTGGTTTGGGGACATCCAGACAGCAGCCCTTGATGAGAAAACGGGCCTCTTCCTACCCTGTCCAAGGGAAGCTGGCTCCCTTCCTGGCACTCAGTTAAGGAGATCAAAGCAGGATTTCCTCTAGGCTGGGGGCAGTGTGCATCCCAGAGGAGAGAGGGGTTCCTGAACACTGTAAAAAAAACCCCAATTTTCTGCATATCTTGTCACTGCTGTTTATGACCATACCATTGTGCTTAATCACCATGTGATGCCTGTACACAGCACTTCCCTACATGCTGGCAGAAGATCCTAGTGTACCTACCCTCTTGCACTTGGTAAACTGGTGGCCAGTTCTTCTGGACATGTGTCCTTCTGAAGTCATTGCTTGAAGCCCTGCTTTGGGTCTGCCTTGGCTCTGGGTGGGGGATCTGTCTCTCCAGTGAGGTTGCCACAGTGAACCAGAGCAGTACCACAACTTGGTCTCTCGTGAGGGAGTTGTGCTGGAAACCTGGAGGGTTGTGAGGGGCTGGGTCTGACTTACTTGCAATCTTCTGTACCTTTTAAATAGTTATAAACAATAAAAATTCCTCAAATGCAAATGCTCGTATTTCTGTTTTTTAGCTACCTGACAGCAGTCTCTCCTGTGAACAAATGGCGACCTGATCTGACACCTTTTTCCAAAGTTGGGGAGGACTTCTGGCTTGTTGCTCTTGCGCAACCATGGTGGGTTATTCTGCTTGGCAGCACGCTGCTTTGCCTCGGTTTGTTGCTTGACAGCTTCCTCTTTGGGGACCAGCAGGGGCTTTCTGAGCGTACAGGAGAAATAGGGACCTGCTCTGCTCCCCTGTAGCCTCCCCCTGACATGCCACATGGGAGAAAGGCCACCTAGTGCAGGAGGGAGCTGGGTGCTCTCCATCTGCATAGCAAAGCAGAGTGTCTATGAGCGTGAACTTGGAAGCCCTTGGTAGCTCTGAATTGCTGTAAGGTCAAGGCAAGTGGATTTTTTTTTTTTTTTTTAATTAATGCAACCACCTTTGTTTGTTTAAGCAATAGCCAGCATGTCTCAGCAACTATCTGGATTTTCCCTTCCCTAATCAGCTTCTTGGAAATGGGTTCACTCTGCTGCCAGATAAAGCTCTGAGAAGGCTGAACCAGAAAAACGGCTGCAGAGATCTCAACAAGCTGATGCTCCGTGGCTGTGTTGCAAGAGGTGGCTGTGGGACTTACTGAATGGGCTGGAAAAGGCCTCCACTAATGACTGGTGGCTAACCAGTGCTCTGGTGGGGTGCTGGAAGTAGTCTCCTCCCTGTCCCATGTAGCTGGTGTAGGACACAGCTGGAGATGGATGCTGCCTGCCTTGGGAAGGGGCTGCTTTAGCTGAGATCCTGGAGCAGCTGCAAACCAGCTTCTGGGCAAGGTGGGGGGGAACATGGGGTTTACCCTGTGGTGTTGATTGGATGCTACATAAATTAATAATAATAAATTAATAATACTTTATCCTAAATGCTGTTCCTCCAGCCAATACATTCCTGCTGGCAGCTTTGAACTCTCTTATAGTGGAAAATGTCACCAAAACTCAGGGCAGGCAGCCAGGGTCTCCCAGAAGTAGACGATAAATGTGTGGAAAGAGAGGCTGTTGCCTCTGCAAAAGCTTTCTCCAAATAGCTGTCCCTGCTGGGGATATCTCCTTTAACTATACCCATCCTGTCCTGTTTATCTTTGAAGTTTTGTTTGGTTTTGCTGCCCGGACTCTGAGCAGGAGATTGCTGGGCACACCCTGGCTGTGGTTCTGACAATGTGTGTTCTTAGCAGAGGTTTATAGTTGCGTGCAGTACATCAGGAACCAGCAATGTATTTATTTTCTGAAGTGTCATTTCAATTCCAGACAGAAGGAAACTCTTCCATAGCTAGATTCTTTTTCTCCTTGAGGGAAAGCCTGCCGCAGATGGCCACCATCTCAAGCCGCTCTCTGAACACAGGGTTTCTCGTGGTCACTGTAACTCACCTCCATCCCTACTCTGGTCTCTGTGCAGGAGCAAAGATTTACACATTCCTTGCAGGAACAGCTCACAGTTGCATTTTCTTCTTGAAGGTTTGAGGCTCATTTGCTGCCCAGCTGCAGAACTGAATCCATAGGGCATTTTTAGAGGCTTTAATGCCTATGGAATTCAGTTCTCAGAGCCAAGTAGCCAGTGCGAGTCAGCTTCCCCTGGCCCTAGCCGGCTGCGTCTCCATCTGCAAGAGGGGGAAAAAATAGCAAAAAGCTCATAGTGTTGCTGACACAGTGCAGGCACTGAGCTGACATAGATTTTTGCAACTGGGAGCTGCTGCAGGGAGAGAACTCTGGCACCTAGCACTCCAGAAGCGACGTACACAGCTACAGCTTTCTTTGGAAACCTTGCTCAAGTTGGCTGCTATTTTTTTCCACTGCTTCCACGTGTCATCCTGCAAAGCTTCAGGTCAGCCCTGAGCTCTGTAAATCTGCTGGAGCTGTAAGAGAAATTCCATTTTTTTCCAGATGGGGCTGATATTCGCAGATGTGCTGGGAATCCCACCTACGTATTTGCTCTGTGTGTGGGTGGTAACACATCTCTCAGTCTAAGCTGTTCCTCTGCGTTTGCATCTGAAAATGGGGAGCAGCCACTGTGTGGGGATGCTCAGCACTGTGGGAGCAGCCTGGTGCTCCTGGGCGCCAGCCCTCTGCTCCCTTCATACAAAACCAATACTCATGGGAACACCTGGAACTGAGATGTGCCAGCTGATGGATGGAAACAGTCTGTGCAGCCGGTGGTACCACAGGAGGACCACAAGGCTCAGGGAAACCTGCATATTTGAGACTGAGAAGGCACAAAGGATCATTCTGCAGCTTAAAATGAAGCAGTGAAAGGCCTTTTCCAGGCAGCTCACAGAGCAGATCCAGAGAGGGATCGATCTCAATCTGGGCCAAGTCGGGACATACTGGTGCATCCTACAACTATGCACATGCCCTTTGCTGTGCACTGCCCTCACCCTCCAGTCTGGGCTGCAAAGCTCATGTGCAGGGAGGGGCAGATGTGGGGTACATATGGGGATCCCTGTGAGCAGCTGTGGAGATGCTGACGCTGCTAGTAGATTTGGGCAGCCTCAGTTCTCAGCAGGAGATGTTCATTTTTCAGACCCAGGGACTGAGCTGATAGCTGAAAGGCTTGGCAAGAGTTTGACACAATTGTGATGACAGCAGCTCAGTGTCGCTCAGGCAGGAGTAACTGCTGGGAGAAGGTCACAGCCCTTTGCCTGTACACCAGCAGTGCAGGAGGGGAGCCCTCAGGTCTGACAGCCCAGCAGAAGAGACGGGAAATGACACACACTGCTTTGGAGCACGGGCAAAGATTTTGATGGAGGAAGCACCGAGCAACTGTTGGCACGAGGAGCTAACTCCGCAATTGCTCAATAGCCGGCTCGGGGCTCTATTTTAATCCATCTGTGGGGAATCCAGGTTCAGCTGGGGTAGCATGAACTCACCATCCAGATGAGTGTCCTAAATGAGCCAAGTCCTATTGCAAAAGCTGTGAGGTCCCAGGCTGTAGGTCCCAGTCCCAGCACACCCTGGGGACCACAGAAAGGGGCTGCCTGGAGATGCAGCAGCGGAGTGAGATGAGGTAAGCAGAGTCTTACACCAGGGTCCCCACACTCCACAGTGTGTTGTTGGCGTCAAAAAGGCGTCTCAGGGACCGGACCGTGCACTATGTTGTTTTTCAGACCACCGTGGCATGGCAGAGAGGTTTCAATAGCTCTGAGCCCCCCCAAGCTCAGGGAAGTGGGGTGATGTCCCTCCTCCTCCCCCAGCTCTGCAGGCAGGCAGTCTGTCAGAGATGTTACAGCTGGGTGGGAGCAGACCTGTCAGTCTGTGATGGCTTGTAGGGATGGGGTGTTCTGAGACTGCTTCTTGGCCAGCTCATGCCATGGGGTGGTCACTCTGTGGTCTCTGGCTATTTAAACACATGCAAAGCTTTTGTTCTTCATTTTTTTTAAGTTGTAAAACTCCATTTCAAGGCATTTTTCCCAAAAGGGTGGAAGGATCACTGCTGTTCAAAGTGCTGGCCACCCACCTTCAGCCCTCAGCTGCTCTGAGCAACCACTGCTTTTGGGAACTGAAAGGTGGAGGGGAGGGAAAAGCCTTCCTCCCCATCTTCCTCCATTCAGCAGGTTTGCACAGAAAGAGGAAGGGTTTCAAGCAGGCAGACGGAGGAGCAGGAGGGGGTAACCCCGACAAGCCCTCCCTGGTGGTGCTCCAGCAGTCATCGCCTTCCCTCACTCTGTGGCCCCAGGGAGGTGATGTGGGTGCTGGGGCCACATGGGACAGATCAGCAGCAGCCTGGCATGTGACCCACCATGCCCTGTGCCCCTGCCAACCCAGGGTGGGGCAGGGACAGCTCCAGCAAGCTACTGTCGGTGTCCTGTGGATGCTGGGGCACCCCACTGCCAAAAGGCACCAGAGGCAGTTTGAACTGGGTGCAATGGAAAGCCCATGGGGGCTGAGCTGGGAAAGAAGAGGTCAAAATGCAAACTCAGACAAGCTCCAACTCTCTTCTTTCACTCTTAGCTGTTCCCACAAGCAATCTTCCCTCAACATGGCATCCATGGCACCCCTGGGACCAAGGGGCCTTGGGAGCGATGTGGGCTGGCCCTGGGGCACGGCACCGCAGGCAGCTGTGGTGTGCAAGAGGCTGTGACCCCCCTCCAGTAGCACTGGGCTCCTGCACTGTGGGCGAAGGGAAGGCACAACCCACCCTCCTGCTTCCAGATACCTCCCTTCTTGTGGGAGCTGGTGCTTCCATGGTGTTTTTGGGATGCTCATGCAGGTTCACATGTGCTGTGTGTGCTGGACACATCTCCTCCAGGCTCTGCCTTTGCTCTTTGGTGTTTCCATCTCCAGCTTTGCCTTGCGTTCTTGCACCCAGGCAGGGTGGATTTGTCCCTGTGTCTCTGAGGGTATCCTTGGCCCCTGGTCTGCACTGGAGCATGGTGCCAGGTAACACCAGGGAGGCCAGGGATGAACACAGGTGCGGGAGCCATGTGAGTGCTGTGTGTTTTGTTGGTGTGGCAGTGCCCTGCCCTGGCTCGACCTCACGTTTTCTTGAGGATGTGTCATGATGCAGTACTGAGCTATGGGGTGAGCAGCAGATGCTGAGCCTGTTGCCCCAGCTCAGCCCTGGGGAGGATTGCATCAGCCCAGCTGCCTGCCATGCAGGTGGCGGTTTCATGGCCTCGCTGCAACCTATTTTGCTGAAGTGAGAGGCTGTGGTACCCTGCACTGCGTAAATCCTCCTCTCTGCTTGGCTTGGGGTGTGTGGTGTGCCCATGCTGGTTCTGGTTCCTACCCCCTTCTGGTGCTGGCAGCTCCGGGCTTGTCCTGCCTCTGGGAGAGGTCTGGATTTGAGACCCCAGCGTGGGTCCTGGCAGCTGGGTGATGACTCACTGGAACAAATAAACATACCCAGGAGCAGGTACCAGGGAAAAGATGGGCTCCAGTGCAGGAATCAAAAAGTCATGAGCTCCTCAAGACTCCTGACCTCAGCCCAAAATTGCTGGTGAGTCCAGAGACACCCTAGGCAAGCAGGTGCCCAATGGGACACCGCTGCTGTGGGGATTTCTGTGTCGTATAGGGTTAACCTGCAGCCTGTCACAGCCCCTGCTCCTGGGGCAGGGGTCTCTGAGACCCCATGGCCGCAGTGATTGGAAACAGCCAGCTGGGAGCTGGGGGCAGCCAGAACCTGGAGGGACCCACAGCAGCACCCATGTGTGCCTTGACCTGCTGTGAGAGCCACCCCAGGCAGGCATCCCTGCAGCCCCATTTGTCCAGCACCCACCTCTCCGCGAGGCTTTGCAAGGCACACTTTGACTTCTCTGCAAAACCCTTATTTCCTTTTTCTGCATCGAGTCGGGCAAATGTTACCAGCAAAGACAAAATACCCCAGCTGAGCAGCCTGGCCTGGCCCTCAGAGCACAGCAGAGGTGGCCGCGGCCGCATGAGCAAACTTCCCGACGGCAAACCGTGTCAAGAGGCGATGGGAGGACGTGGGGAAGCAGACACTCACACACAGCCAACCCCACCACCTGGAGACCAACACCACACCAATTCAGCCCTGTGCTGCTGGTCACATTCAGCCCTTTTTGGCTTTTGCCCCCACCCCGCATCCCATGGGGGACACAGGGCAGGCTGGCGGTTCCCCTCACTCCTGGGAAGGTGAAGCATGAGCGGCTGCACCAGGAGGGGATGCGGCTGCCCTGCCAGGACCCCCAGGTACCTCTATCGGTTGGCAGTTAACGCTTTATTGCTTTATGTGGCTAAAAAAGCAGCAGTGCCCTCCTTTCAGTGTTGCCAGCTAATTAGCCCAGGAATTACTGATTAGCCAGGACATCCCTGGGGCCAAGCAGCACAGTAGTGTGGGTGCTGCACAGCCACCGGCACCGCGCTGACATGGTGGCTGGGACATTAAACCAGGATGTTTCGCTTTGTCTTCCTGGGAAGTTTGCCTCCTGTCCTGGCCCTTTAAAATACTAGCAGAATGGGTCCAGTTTTGCAGATTACCAAAAAAACAGGGATAAAAGCGAAGATGCTCATGTCCCACACACGGGGTCTGGCACCTCCTCTCCCACTTCCTGCAGCCTGGAGCGAGCATGTTGCCATCGATCACCAGACGTCACTGCAGCCCTACTGCTTGGCATGGGGACAGTCACCCTACACAGCGCCCAGGCTATGGCTCCCTGGGGAGAGCAGCAGCAAAGAAATCACCCCTTACCCAGCCACACCAGTCCCCCCAGCTTCAGCACAGACCCTCCCGCGGCAGCAGCCTGACCCCGGCACTCACCCGGCAGCTCCGGCTCCCGTCAAGGCGGGTCTGCGAGCGTCAGGGAGGGAGGCACTGTTAAATATTGCAGCCGACTTACTCACTTCTCTTCCTGGACGGTGGCGTGCAGAGTTTCCACCCACTTCTTTCACCTTTGGTTTCCAGGCTTTCTGAGAAAAGGGGAAGCTGTGGGAGGGAGCGACCAGCATCCCTGTGCCAGCACTGCGGTCCCCAGCAGCCTCTGCTTCCTGGGAAGGGCTGGATGCCGGAGAGGGGGCTGCTTTCCTGGGAAGTTGTGGCACAGCTGTCAGCCCCCTCTGCTCGCACTGGGCTGCCCAGCACCCCACGACTGTCCTGGGTTGGGGGGATTTTCCTCCTTGGCTGAGTGAAGAGGATGCCTGGGTGCTGCCTCCCTGGCACGGGCTTGAGGGTGGCTGCCTGTCTGGCTTAGACCTCCCTTTGGGAGTGAAAATTCCCCCGCGGGACTCAAATGCATCCTGGCCTTGGCTGGTCGAAGCCCATTCACCTCCTCCTTTAACGCAGTGTCTCTGCAAATGGTGCCAACACTGGGGCTGGGGTCACCTCCATATCGCTGACACTTGTGGTGAGCGGTGTCAGTCCTCAGCCCGCAGAGCCCTGCCAGAGCAGGCACTGCCGTGGGCCTGTCTCTGCACTGGCCAGTGTTCCATCCAGCAGCATGCCCGTCAGCACTGCAGGGGGCTGGTTCTCTTCCCCTGGGACACTGATAGATGATGTCCCCTGGGACACCATGGCCAGGCAGGTACTCCCCAACCGGTTACCTTCGGCTCTGGGGGGGTGAGCACACATGCCTGGTAGGACTCCTTTTCCATAAGCTGCCGTTGGCCAGTGTCCTCTTCCCGTCCTTTCTCCTCCGTGCTGCTGGATGCCTGACCATTGTTTTTGCTCAGAAATGACGTCAGGTCCCCCGGGGTTCCACTCTGCCGGTGGTTTGGAAACAAGAGTCTGGGGCCCTGGTGCAGGCTGCAGCGCTGAGCTGCCGGTGGGGCAAGCACCGCTGCTCCTCCTGCGCCGCAGCAAGCAAATCAATAAATAAATCAGCAAACAGATTGATAGGGGGATGGTGAGATGCCTCAGCATGCCTGTCTGCCTGCACTGCCCCTGCCGAGGCTCGAGAGATTCCCCATGGGTTTAGATGACATTTGAAGGGTGGTTTTGGCTTTTGGGGCCTGCCACGCATTTCTGGGGTGGGAAGCACCTGGGAGGCTGTGCCACAGAGATGATGGAGATGGAACTGCAGATCTACCCACATGAGTCCCTAAAAACAGCTGGCACCATCAACTTCGGGGCTTGGGGTGTATTTTTGGGTGGTCAGGCATGGGCTTGGCTGCCTGCCTCAGCTTTGCATGGCCACTGCTCTCTGCCCCATGTCTCAGTTGCAGCAGGGCCAGACAAGAACTTTGGCATGTGGATCAGAGAGCTGAAATTTCTCCTATTTCTCAAGGCTGAGCCACTCTCCCACCCACAGCAGGTCTCACCTGGGCATGACACGGCTTACTAGCACCCGCTACTCCCTCCCCACAGCCACTGCCGCAGCAGCTCCTGGTCCCACACCAGGCGGTGGGGTGTCTCCCCACTGCTTCCTCACCAGCTCCTGCGCCAGCTGGCGGCTCAGCACTCCCTGTAGCATTGCTGCAGCATCGGGGCTGTGCCACTGATGTCCCCATCAGGGAAAGGGTCTGGCCACATCCCTCCCTTCGTTTTCCTGTTGGCCAAGGGCAGTGGGCACAGGTAAGGAACAAGTTGGTCTGGATCCCTGTGGAAGTGCAGCAGCTCAGTGTTTATTGGGGGGAAGTGGGAGCTTCCTACAGCCTCAATGGGAAAAGGGGTTCGCCCCTCGAGTGTCCCATGGAAGAGGAGGTAGGGGGACAGACTGCTGCAGGAATGGGGGAAGAAAATCCACCTTCCAGCCCTGGGGAGGGAGCAAAGGAAGTGGTGGCAACTTGATTTTCCTGCCTGTCCAAAGAAAGCCAGTTTAAAAAAAACAAAACACCTTTGAGCTCCTGTGACTGCAGAGAAAGCTAGCTGGCAGGACCAAGGTGCATTTTGTGGCTCAGAAGTTAGGTGACAATTAAAATACCTTGCAGTGTTGCTGCTCGAAGCAGCAAGAGGCTTTAAGGGAAGGGCTGATGGGTGATTTGAGAGCCTGAGCCCCGCAGAGTTTTGGACAAAAGCTGATGCAGCTGCCCAGTGTCCTGGGGAGGACACCTGGAAAGGGGACTGGTGAAACAGCTGCAGCCTGCAGGACTGTGCCAGTGGCCACCAGAGCCTCCAGGGCTGAGGGGGACACAAGGGCTGAGGGGGACACAAGGGGTTTCCAAGCTCCATCAACCACTGAGATGTGGTCCCTTCCTGGGAGGCTGCTGGGGGATGCAGCCCCAGGCTGTGCACAGCAGGGAGGCTGCAGCTGGAGATGCTGTGAGGGTCAGCCCGTTAGTAGACACTAGAGAAACCCAATGCAGAGTCCCAATACACGCTTATGCCCAGCCAGCACCAGCCACCCCTCCCCAGGCAAAATTTCTCTCCGGCATAGACTCATGGGTGTCTAATACAGAGGTAATCCCACACTTCAGCCTTAGCTGATGCTCAGTCTATCTCCAGACTTAAACCTTCCAACATCAGTCTTTCTCTGATTCAGTATCTGGCTCTTGTGCTTCTTTCCTTTCCTTTCTCTAAGCCAGCAAGCCACCTGCATGCTCACATTCCTCCACTGAGAAATGTAATACATGGGGGAAGCCACATCTTTCAGCCTTGCCCTTGGGATGAAAGATGTGGCATTTGGGGCAGTTTGGGCTCAGCAGGTGTTTCTTACGCTGTGAAACCATGACAGTATGAGGCCAGAGATGCCCTCACTGAAAGAGCTCAGCAGCCTTAGCTCATCAGCAGAGCCAGATCCCTCAAACTTGGGTTTGAGGGGCTGTACCAGTGGCCTCAGAGCCAAGGTGGCAAGACAGGCAGCTCTGCTGGTGCTCAGCCTGCTCTCATTCCCTCTATTTGGGATGCCAGCCCTACGCATGGAGAGCCCGGAGCAACCCACACGCAGCCCCCAATACACTGATGCATCCCACAGAACAAGCTGTTTCCGCAGCTTTTGCAGATGCACCCAGACCCCACCATCCTGGGGATGCTGGTGCGAAGGACTCCTGCCCACCAAACCCTCTGCCAAGCATTTGCACAGCTGCAGAGGAGCTCAGCTGTGGTTATAATCATCAGTGACATCTTGCAAGGAACCTCCCCCTGTGAAGGCACGGCCAGCAGTGGCTATTTTCCTGCCACAGGGACTCATGGCCTCTCTCCCCTGCAGGGTTTTGCTCTGGCTGCATCTCTCTGAGCTGGGGCACCCCCTCCACCTGGCCGGCTATATTTATCCCATGTCAGATTTTCCCATCGAGACCTTCTGCCCTCTGGCCAGATTGATAGAAATGGGATGAGATTTCCTAAATTACCAGTACAGGCAAGAAATGGAAATGAATGAGGGACACGTATAGGAGTTTGGCTGGTGCAACTGCCAGAGATATCATTTACCCTTCTCAACCTCCTCTTTCTGTCCCCAAAGAGATGCTGAAGGCAGCACATACTCCATGCAGCTCCCCGCTAAGTGTGCTGTGACAGCACAAACCAGTCCCCTCTGCGCTGGCAGCCCCAGAGGAAGCATGGCTGGGGGGGAAGGGAGTTTCTCCGGTTGTTTTTCCCCTCAGGGTTCCTGTTTCCCCTTCAGCCCCGGTCCACAGATGCCAGCAGGCGGCCCCCATCCCCATGTAGCTTTGCAGAAGGTGCAAAACAGTTGGTTACAGATGAAGGAGCCCAGGAGATGGAGGAGGGCTGGGAAGGAGACACAGGGAGGCAGGGGTGCCCCCTTGCCCTGCTGCCAGCACAGCCCTGCCTGCCAGCAGCCCTGAAACTCTTCGGGAGCCAAATCTTCCGATGGGGAAGGGAGGAAAACCGCAGAGCTGAGTCACTCCTCCGAAGGCATTTGCATCTGGGCAAGTTCCACTCGAGCCCCCCTCCCGCTACCTCTGCGCGGGGCGTCACGGGTGGCTTACAGGAACGGCCGCATCCTTTCCTCCCCGTCTGGTCAGGCTCAGCCAGCATCCGCTGCCGGCTCCGGCGGGTTTCCATCGGAAGGCAAGAAGGCTTCCCGTCAGGGAAAGATGCCCTGATGAAGAAGAAGTGAGAGTGAAGGCGAGCGGGGCTGCGGGGAAGCCCATCCTCTTACTAGAAACTGCAATGTGGGTGCTGACTTCAGCACCCTCAAAAACAGGCAAGCTAGGGGTGGTGCCCCTCCACCAAGCTTTACATTAGCAAACAGGACAGGATTTGGGGTGACGGTCTGCAGGTTCTGGTCCCAGCCCAGAGGATGCTGCTCCAGGGATTTAGGCTAAAGGAAGAGTGGCTTATGAGGAGGATGCAGGGCAGGGAGCATTCCAAACACTGCCCCAGCACCTGCAGAAACCCATGTTTTTGGCTGGGGTGGTGAAGGGGTTGATGGAAAGGTGGCAGGGCTGATATTTCCCACCAGTGGTGGGAGCTGGCAGGGGCGGAATAGACACCCTGAAGGTCACAGAGTGGAAATGGCTTCTCTAGGAACAGAAGCACAGAAAAAGGGTGTTTCTTTGCCCTCAGAAATGTCTCAGTGAGCTGTAGCGGGGGGAAGGGATGGCCCTGGTGCTCCCCCATGTCCTGCCCCAGTGTAGCCCCCGAATTGCCTGGGTGCTACTGGTGCCAGGAGTGCCAGCGGGAGGCTTGGCTGTCCAGCACGAGCACTAGGTGCTTTCTGGGCTTTGCTGCTGGAAAAGGCTGGTGAGCCTTGGGCAGCATCATGCTGCCTCTTCCCTACACTCTGCACCCAGGACTGACATTTCCCCAGAGTTTAAATCCCCCTGATAGGCAAAACCATGCTGCTGCTTGAAAAGAGTCTGTCCAAGGTCAGGCACTGTGTGTGGCTGGGGCAGGATGTGTCCCAGGATGGTTAAAGCATCTCAGGGTGAGAGATCATTGCCTGTGTCCAGATCTGGGACCCTTCACACAGTGCTGGAGCTCTGTGCTTGGTCCCTGCAGCGACATGTCTCCTGCTCCTCCCTCTAGTGGCTAAAATCCCCGCTGAGCCCGGGGCTCCCACCGCCCCCAGCATCGCCCAGGGCTGGGGCATGGGGGTGCAGGGGGACCCTTCACCCCAGTCACCCGTATGCTGGGATACTGGGTGGGGGACCCCAGTCCCTGCCAGCCCTCCTGGCAGGGATGCTCCTGCCTGCCCCAGGTCTCGTCCAAGAGGAGACGGAGATTTGCAGGGGGATTTTGGGCTAGGGACCATGTTACAGGTGATGGGAAGCTTTTGCCTAGTGTGGGATGGGCATCATGCTGGTTCTCACACTGCTCCATGCCCACAAATGCCTGATGAGGAATGCCAAGGGAAATGTCAGCTCATCTCTAAGTAATTCCTTTCAGCGAGACTTGCAGTTAGTATTTTGGAAAAAAATACAGATTTTGGGCTTAGCCAGCACTTCTCTTTGCAAACAGTGCCCTCATCTCATAACTAGGGCACAGTGGGAGTTGAGAGCCGGTTAGCTGTTAGCTAGCGTCAAGCTTTCTGCAGACAGCGCAAGGTGGATACAATGAGTTTGCTGAGCCCCTGATTCTGGGCTCCTCTCTGGGCAGGCTGCTCTCCTGCAGGGTGGGGAAGGGAACCTGCAGAGGCTGGATGGGCAGCAAGGGGTACATGGCAGTGGGGGGTACATGGCAGTGGGGGGTACACGGCAGTGAGGGGTACACGGCAGTGAGGGAGGCAGCTCTCCTGCATCCAGCAACACGGCTTGGGGCACGCTGGGAATTTTTTTCCCCCTGTAAGTGCTGTGCAAGCGTGTGTGGAGCACAGGTTTACTCCTGTACTTGTGCTTTGCTGCAAGACAGGCTGGGAGGACGAGGAGAAGGAGTCACAGAGCTGCAGCTCCCCAAGCCGGGAACTGGTGCCATGTCGCTCCCGGAAATCCAGCTAGGATCCACCCACTGTTTACAGAGGAAAGTGCAGTGAATCATCTGTGTGGGGAAGGAAAACACATCAAACTTGGGCCGTTTTAAGCTTTCCAGGCAACTGAAAGCTGCCTGGAGAACACCTGACAGGGATCAGACCCAACTCAGCAGCATGGGTGCCCCAGGGATGGGTGTGAGGGCTGGCTCTGCTGTGGTTTGGGACATGGCACCCATTTCTACCCCAGCCCCATAAGCACAGGTGGCTAAAGCCATTGCAGCCCACAGCAGCAGCACTTTTGTCTCCACATTTCAGCCTGGCAGAGCTCTCAAAGTGCAGTTTGCCGGGTAGATGTCCTGGCTGGTAAGGAAGAGGTGACACTTGGAAATAAATGCTTTTCTCTAGACATGGGAGAAGGAGATCAGTTTGAATATGGGCTTGCTATAAATCAGGGCTGGGCAGCTACAGGTGCCCAAGCACAGGGGCACAGGGCCCTTGGAGATGGCCTGGGGTGCTCCACCTGGCCTCTAGAAGGACATGCATCTGCTGGAGTCCTCTGATGTCTCTGCCAGCCCCATGGACTGTCTCAGATACCCTCTGGTGTCAGGCAGAGCCCAGGCAGCAAAACTGAGCCCTCAACATCTCAGCACAAAAGACAAGAAAAGCTTACTTCCAACTGCAATAAATGACAGATGAGAAAAGCATTTTGTGTCCATGAAGACCTGTGTTACCTTCCAGCTGCAGCAGCTGGAGCAACCACTGTCCCCACAGATGTGGCCTTAAACCAAACAGCCTGGTGCTGAACCTGTGTGCTGTGCCCCCAGGGCTGCAGCAGCAGAGGAGGGTGACCCCGGCTTCATTTAGCACCTGGAGAGCATTTGGGATGGGGTCTGGGCCTTGTTAGGATCCACCAGTGGGAGATGGGAAGGGCAGACTGCAGGCACCTGTGGTCAGCATCTAAAGGTCATGGCAGGCAGACCCAGAAGCCTGTGGCTGGATCCCTCATGTGGGTTCAGGGAAAGCTGGGTCCATTCTGGAGGTGTGTTCTGGGGTCTTCAGGAAGTTAGCAGGAGTGGAGGTAAGTGGGGATACAAGGGGAGAAGACACCTCAAAGCCACCTGGGACCCTAGGCAGGGGTGGTAGCTGCTGCTGAGTGGGCAGCAAAGGGCTGACCTTGCCCAGGGGCTGTGGTTGTAGGGCGTCTCCAGCTGCAGCCCTGATGCCACACTGGCTGCTGACCCAGCTTTGGGTCCCTTTGGAGTTAGTGAGGTTACACCTGTCAGAGAGGACAGGAGCAGCTGGATCATGTGCAGGGTTCTGGAGTGCAGCAGCGAAGCTGGAGCAGGCACCTCAAGGAAGCCTGGGCTTCTTCACAACCCATGTTGGAGCTGATGCCTCAGGTGAAAATGAAATGTTCAGCACTTGTGGCTAAGTTAGAAGAATCAGGAAAAAAATGTTGGAGATTCTCCCTTCAACAGAAATGCAGATGTATCAGCTCTGCAAGTTGAGGGAAGGTCTGTGGCTGGGTGGAGCTGAAGCAGCAGAAGGTGCAGGAGAAAGCTCCTGGATGGACTCTGCATGTGAAGAGTGCAGCCAAAAGCTGGGAAGTTAGAGTTTGAAAATGAGATGGCATGGGCTTCAGGGTGCAAAGTCAGTGACCTGCTGCCCATCAGGAGTGGTTTCAGAAGTGACAGGTCCTTCATGAGAAGAGGGGCAGAAAGTTCTGGCAGCTCTGCAGGGACACTAGTGTTGGGAACATGGCCACACTGAACCATGGCTGGGAGTGGGCACTAGAGGGCTGCACACTCACGTTGTTGCTGTCAGAGGTGTCTCAAACTGCACAGCCTGGTCTGAAAATGCCGATTTACTTCTTCTAGACTCAGTGACCTAATAGAGAGAAGTGAATAACTTTGAAAAAAAAAAATATATATTATATATATATATATATATGTATAACAATTACCCACTACGTGGCCAAGGTGGTGATTTTTCTTCATTTTAATTGCACTCTTTCCAAGCTCTGCTGCTGCCTAGGCAGACTCAGAAGGTGAAATGAAGAAAGCTGTGCGTGAGCTTGATGCTGAGGTGCGTGCCCTTGGAAGCTGTTCCAGCAGAGCCCTCGCTCCCTTGAAAGCTGCCTCCTTGGCAGAAGCAGTGAGCTCCTTGCATTGTTTATTGGAAGTGAGCAGTGGCTGGGAATGGTGCGGGCATGGCTGATCCTGCCTCAGGTCTGCGTCATCCACTGAGTTCTCTCCTCACATGGATTTCTAGGGAATGTGGCAACACTGAAAAGGTGGAAAATTAAGGTGCAGTTACTGAGTTATCTATCTCCAGTAATTTTGGAGCAATGTTCACGTGACCACTTATGTTGACTGCCTTTTTTTTTTTTTTTTTTTTTAAGCTGTATTTGGCCTTTCTGTTCCCCTGCAGGAAGTCCCCACTGCTTTGGGGCCAGCTGTGCCCCCTCCACCCCATTTGCAAACTCTTGTGTGGTTATTTATTTGCTATACTGTGACCTTCCAGGACCTCTCCCCTTGCTGCAGTTCTCCTGCATTTTGCTCCAAATAACCCTTCTGTTTGCCCACGCTGTCACAGATGGACCTGCCATGGCATCTTTGGAGTCTTCTGCGCAAGATAAAAGTCTGGCTGCAGTTTGAGCACCCTGTGAGAAGTCATATCCATATCCTGCATAAAGGATATGCCCATGCTAGCAAGCTTGAGACCGTGCAGCCTCACCCCATCTCCAGGGAAGCGCTGTGCCCCTATCAAGTGCCGTCCCTGGCCAGGAGAAGACTGTGGAAATCTGTTGCAGAACAGAATGTTACACAGCTTTGATTCAGCAACTGTTTAGGATTTGTTAAGGTAGATCACAAGTTTAATATATGGTTTCTAATAACACTTAATCAACAGCTGAATAACAAAATGCTTTAAAACCATTCAATTGGATTTTCTATAATTAAAACAGCAACTTGATTACAGATTCAATGATGTCAAGGGTCACACTGTACTTACAAAAGAGAAAGTTAAATCACTTGCTTATAGACACACACAGGTATATGATTAAAAGCTTATGTACAAATCTATAAATGTTCATTACAGCACCTCAAGGTATATGAGATGTTTGCTCTTAGCTCGGTGAACACTGTCTCTGGGTCACTTTCCTGCTTTGCGTTGCTGAGAGCAGAGGATGAAAGTGTTCCCCTTGGTGCCAGCTCTTGTCCTCAGCTCTGCGGTAAGTCCTGACAGCATCTCACAGCCTTCCCTCTTTCATGCAGGGCTGTTCGAGGTCTTGCTTCTCATCTCCTGTTGAGTGTCCTGGCCAGGGTGCTGTATAATACGGCAAGAACAGCAGCAAACTTAGCCTGCTTTCCTTTCCTCAGCTTGCCTCGTTGTAATGAACTGGCTCGTGTTGCAGCTGCGGTCTGCGCTGTAAAACACTTCGGAGACCTGCTGGGGGCACCAAACCCAGGGAGAACAGCACTAGCACTGCTTTCCTGAGCAGATCCCCCTCTGCAAATGCTCTTTGGGGAGTACAGCTGGCTTCCCTCACACAGCACATGGATAAATCTTCAGGTGCCCCGTGAGAAACGTGGGCTGCCCTCGAGTACACAGCAGTGACAGCGTGAACTGATGCACTCTGCGCAGGTTTGTACCCTGGGTGGGGAGGATGAAGTAAAACCTCTGTCCTCAAAGGTGTCAGTGGCATAAGAGGGAGGCATTTGTCAGAGATGGTCTCCACATGAGCTCATCAGGCTTTGGGTCCTGCCTTGTCCTACCTTGTAATAACCTGGGTGGCTGGGGGCAAAAAAGGAAAAACAATGGTTTCATCCCCAGAAACTTGATATAAATGGAGTGTGGGGAAAGAACTGTAGGAATAGCTGAGGATGAGGGAGTGTCTGCAGATACTGCTCAGGGAGCTGATAGAGCATGAAGGGAAGATAAAGCCAACACTTGGGAGATTAGGTAAAAATCAACCTGCCTATACTAGGCTCATGATGACTTTGGGAGGATTCATTAATACTTTTTCGATTTAAACCCTACAGTTTTCACAGTGCTAGCAAGTGTTTGTGTTCCTCCAATAAACAAATATTTTCAGTTTCATTGTACTATCAGCACAGGCTCATTAATGGGTGCACAAGGAACCCTAAATCGCATTTGCTTGGTATCGTATCAGACTGGAGAATCATATTTATTACCTCTTCGAAAACTGAAGCTTTCCGTTTCAGTCCACGTTAAGGACTTGTCATTTCTGATCTACACTTTGGTAAACAGATCCTGTGAAAAGCAGGCCAGTCACTTTAGATACTACTTGTTGTATGTTAGGATTAGCATCATTTTCCTCTCACATAAAAATAAATCTTGAGTGTTGTTACGTTTGTGAAGACTCTTCTGAGCTTAATTGCTTTCTCTTTGCAGTGTTTGACTTGTATCAAGCTTCTGATGAGAATAAACCCATTCTTTTTGGTTTTTAGAGTCCTCTTGGAAGTGGAGTGATGGCAGAAGTGTAAGTGAAGTACTCTGAACCCCATGCTGGTCGGGTTTTGCTTTGTCAGAGCTTCTCACTGATATTAGCAGGAAATAAGAGGCAAAGTTAATATTTTTCTGCCAAAGGAAATATTTTTGGGTTTCTGTGGTGGTCTAAGTGGGACCCCAGAAAATTAGAAGTGCTTGTTGGGTCCTTGTCTAATCTGACTCTCAAACTACAGGAGAAACTACAGAAAACTTGTGTTGCAGTAAAAGGGATAATCGAGTATGTAGGACACACAGGATCTGTTTTGTCTGGGATGATAACTTGTGTGAAGCAGGAGGGAGAGAAACCTGAATTTATTTCATGTTCTGGAATGAGAAAAGCAGAAGGGCTGGGAATTGGATGTGAAACGAGCTGGCATGTGGCTTTGAACGGGCAGCAAAGTGCTGTGTGTGGATGGGGTGGTCAGCAGCTGAACACCCCTCGTGGGACTGAACACCAGCTGCCTGTGGGTGCAGGATGTGCGTGTGTGCAGATCCAAAAGGAACCTTTTATTTATTCTCCTAGATTTCAGCTCTGTAGAACAGGCAAAAAGCATTAAACCCCACAGACTGGCCATCTTTCACAGGCCACTCAATTTGTTTCTCTTGACATTAGCCCACTGATTTATGCTAAACTAAAATACATATTTTTTTTCCAAAAAAAGGAGACAGATCTGAAGACACCAGGAAATGAGAAAACCAACATTTCCCCTGATAATTTGTTCTATTAGTTAACCACTGACACTCTTCTTTTTCTTACTTCTTGTTTCAGTCTGTCTGGTGTCTGATCCTAAACATTAGTTCCTGTTACAGGTATCAGGAGCAAACTAAAATGCCCTCTAGGATAGTACTTGCTTTCTTTTCAGAATGTGGGGTATGGTAATTAAATCTCTGTTTTTGGCAGAAGGCTGGAGTTCAGTGCTATTGCTGTTTGGGGGAAAAAGTAAATACCATCCCTTCCCCAGCAGCTGGTTTGTGCCCTCCCTCTCACACCCACATGTGTGCAGTCCTGTAATGCAGCAGGGCAGGGAACTGATTCTGTTGGAATATATGAACTTCATTGTTGTTGGCTCTGGGTTATTTTCGGTGTGCGGTTTGCTCACCACAGGGCTGTATGGATGTGCGGTGGTGCGGTGCTGAGCACGGTGTGGTGAGGAGGAGGCTGGAGAAGTTGCTGGTGGGCTGGTGTTGCAGCAGAGTCCCATTTCAGGAGTCAAACTCCCACCAAAGCCTTTTGCTTGAGAGATGCTTTTCCAGTCCTCAAATTAAAAGAAAGGCACTGGGCAAACACAGCAGCCTTTTGCTTAACATAACCATCCGTGTCTACGGTGCTGTGTAAGAAACAACAACAAAGCCGTTGTCAATAATAATGAAGCAATCAAGCTTTCTAAAGTGTGTGAGAGTGAAAAATGCCTTCCTTGCCTGACAGGAAAATGGTTTTGCTTCCTTGCCTTTGAAGGGCCACAGCTGCTCACTGTGAGGACAGAAATAGGGTAGAGGAGGAAGCATACACTGCAAATGTATATGGCTGATAGGGAGAGGGAACATGCACAAACCATTTGAGATAAATATTACTGCCAGGATCACCCCAACTGAGGCAGAGGTAAACTAACTTATGGAAACACGGTTAAATAAAAAGCACACATGAGCTGGAGCTATTGGTGGGAAAATGCAGAAAGATCTTTGTTTCTACGTTCCAGTCAAAACAATCTGGGTTGGCAAAAGGTCTATTTAATAAGCCAGGAAAAGCTACTTGAATGGAAATGGGTGAAGGTTCCCTGACAGTACTAGGACAAGAGGGCTGAGGCTGTGGCAGCCTCTAGGAGAGGGCAATGAACTGTCTTGTGCAGCTGTGGCTGATAGGGAACATGAATGGAACTAACTTATTTGACTGATTAGTCTCTTATCTTTACAAGTACAACTCTTCCCTAACAAGGAATTAAAGGGAACTCCCTTGGCCCAGATGAGTGAAATATAAGGATATCTACTAAGCTATAACAATTTCTTACACCTATTTTTTTTGTGGCCCATTTAATGAAGCTGTAAATGTTTCATGCTTTGTATGACTCAATTCTACCAGCTCATAGTTCTAACACAGGAAATGCTTTCTAGGTGAGTTCATGCTGTATCATGTTTTGTAGATTAAAAAAAAAAATTCCTCAGTTTCTTCCAGGCTATTATATGAAAACAAAAGTTTTAGAATAAACAGACTCTGACTCAGCTTCTCTATAAACAAGACATTATAATGTTAATTATGAGTTAATTATAAACTAGGGCTGTCACACAGTGCAAAGTTAAAGGCACAGCTGAGCTCCAAACCATTTCATCATCAGAGATGATATTCAGATAATAAAACTCAGCTAGCCTGTTGAAAATACTAACCTTTTACCTGGAAATTGACTTTCTAAGGATTAAAATGGCAATTCAGGTTTTAGAAGGTCACTCATATTTCCCAAGGTTTATTTTGAAACTGTACCAGTTTGTCTTAGCTCAGGGTTTGACCTGTGGGATCAGCACAGACTGTTTATGTGATTCCAGAGTCAGCAGTTGACCATTAAATGGCAGATAAACTACTGAGAAAAACACCTGTGGGTGTCGCAGGATGGTTCTTCAGTGTAACTCTGAAATCAGAAAGAATGAGGTTTGGTTGCAAGCAGGATGCTGTAGCTTAGGTATACCTGAAACCACTTTAAAATTACCAGGCTCATGAATCCCTAACAATGTTGCCCTGCAGAACACCATTTGGCAAGGCATATTTGAGCAAATGTACATTTGTACAATGTACATTTAGGTATCTGTCTGTTTTGACATGTAGCCTGTAAAACTGACAGGGGTTTTGCCGAAATAGCATCAGTTGCTGGACATATTTATCCATACTGTGCTGACTCATACTTAGGTGAGTTACTAAGGGACTGTTGCCAGATGAGAAGGATTTATTGGCTAAACTTTTACAGGAGTCTGTCCAGTGTCCAAGGGTATTCAGTTTTCATGCAGTCCATATAATGGCATTAAAGGTATACTTACAATGTTTGCAGAGTATGTTTGTTAAACTGTTGTGAAACTGGGAGGGATGGTGAGCACTGGAGAACAGGATGTGCGCTAAAAGGTATCTTGAGAAATAGTCTCAGGAATGCAACAAGGAACAGTACAAGGGATTGCGGTGAGTTAAAACAATGAACTGCAAGGCCGTCAGATGGAGAGCGGTTGTTCAGCAACAGCTCTGCCAGAAATTATCTGCAGGTTGTAGCAAATCACAACTGTATCTGAGGGGGGGAAAATCTGAGGTGTACAATTGTTGTGTCTGTGCTGTGGGCCAGCCTGGGTGAGCTTGCTGGGGTGCTGGACTGCGAGAGTGTAGGAAAGCACATGAGACCCTAGGAAGATGAGACATGTGCTGCGCTTGCCCTATGCCTGAAAAAAAAGTAACAATTTCATGTGAATCTTTATGAAAGGGGAAGTTTACTTTAAAGAAAACTTATTTCACTCATATTGTCACACATTTCATTCCCATTTTCACACCCACATACTCATGGGCTCCAAGATACATGTCAAAGCTCACAAGGATCACTTACGTAACACAAAGGATGAGATGTTGGCTGTCAAATCCTTGCTGCATCTTCTGCGTTCCTCTTGATCATGCTAAATCTAGTTTTTAATTGGTTTGAACCAAGGTCTTTTATTCCCTTAAGAGGTCAGAAAGCTATTGCAGTGATTCCACACCACCTCTCCACCCCAATCTTTATTTTTTCTCCATAAGTCTTAGATACGGTGGCTGCCCACTGTCTTTGTCTCATTGTGAGTATCCTTATGGCCGGTTTGCCTCGCTGTTAGGACAGCAGAAAGCAGTGGCACGTACAAGGTGACACAACCTTGTCACCATCCTCCTTTTATTGGAGCCCAGGTCTCCTGATGAGTTGTTTCTGCCATGGCCTTATCATAGCACAGGCTTCATGATGTAAACATCTCATCTGTCAATATTTCAGTCTGATTGCTGCTGATCATGCTCTTGGTTGTCAACACAAGCCACTATTCTAGCTCTTGCTTGATTTACGCTTTTTGTTGGTGCTTTCCTCCATATCAACCTTAGTATTTCTGCATTTCTGTCTGTATGCCAGCTTTCCTGGAACAGGTAGGTGGATGCGAAGTATCATGATCCATAGCACTTTGCAGGTGTGCAATGAATCTTAAAACCGGTGTAGGAGGAAGTGGTCCTTTCACAGCTGCCCACAAAGCTTGTTGCCACCCTGGTGTTGGTCGTAAAACTGAGATACTCCACATTAGTGTTTACAGCTTGCATTTGTGTAAAGTAGATGTTGGCTTTTGCCAGTTTGCCTAAATATCCCTAACTAATCATTCTGCTAGAGTAATTATGTCTTTTCTGAAGGCCAGCTGGTATCTCAGGCATGTTTGTGATATCAGTGACAAATTAAAAACCAAAAGCAAACAGCTTCGTTGTTACTAGAACAGATCTGAGCATCCCAGCTGGTTAACTTGCTGGCCCAAGCTCTTTATCTATTAACTTGCAAATCTCTTCTGTTTTTGAAATACAACAAAGTGTTCATTCACTTCAACTAGACATCAAATGTCCTGCCTGTGCTTACTTCTGGTGGAGGTTGTGCCTCTTCTTGTCCTGTCCTAGCAGGTATTTCCCAATGAATTGTTTTTCAGGCTGAGCAGCCCCTGACTTCATTAGGTCGCTGATTGCCAAAGAAAGGTAACATTTGAGACTGATGCAGGGATTTTCTCAATATTTCCAAAAGAAATTTTAGGAGTTTGGTCACAGCACAACATGTAAGTGGAAGAAGAGGAGAGAGGTCTGGCAACTTTGATTTAGCTGACTGAATCTGCTGAGTAACATTTCTGTTGCATTGTATACTGAAGGCAACGTGTTCACGTTGTGGAAAAAAAGCCAGAGAAACATGGATGAGGTGCTGAAGGGAAGCCCTTTCCACAGACTGCTAGCAGTGGATTGCCCTTCATAGCTTTTTTTGTTTGACCTTTGTGTCAAGAGTAATTAATCTTTACAGTAATAATCAGTGAGTAACAGGATGTTTACCAAGAATATAGTGCTGTTCTTCTCCAATAGAGCTTCCATAGAAAGGGATCTGTGAGGATGAGAATTAGCTTTGGTGAATGTTGGCATAACAAATGTCTGCTGAAGAAGGTACAGGTGAAGGCCATTACCCTTTTAAATTTGCTTAAGCTGTAAACCAAGGTATTTCTAGTGCTCATGACAAAGGAATTTTGTGCATGTGGTTATATGGCTCTCGACTGTGAAGATCACATATTGAGAGTCCTGGCACTCACAAATTTGAAAGACTCGAGTAACTAAAAGCTAGGGTATAGGAGAAATAGAATAGGTAGAACTTTGAGTGATTTGAAGCTTTCCACTAAAATGATTGTGGGAATGGGTATGCATGTCAGGAGAATTATTAATGTGTGTTAAAGGTATGAGCAAACTATGTAGTGATTTGTAAATGTGTATTAATGTAGTAGAATTATTATGGTACACAAAGCTATGACAGATGGTATTTTCTACACAGTGTGTCCCCTTAACACATTGTGCAATGCTGCCAGCTCTTTGTCCAGTCAAAAAAAGGAAGCTAGTGTGCTGGTTGAGTTCCTGGCTAGAGATGCCAATTCCCTGGATGATGCAGGCTCTGAAATAAAAGCAAATACTTCATATTTTTTAGATAGGAAAATTCCCCATTGGTTAAACTATTACTGTAGTTGAACCTGTGGTACTGCAAATATCCTCTCCAGATGTTCAGCTAAATGAAATTGCAGCCTTCTGCTCAGTGAGCTGCATGTCAGGATATCAGTGTCTGCTTGGTAAAGGAGGTGTAAATTGGTTCCTGGAATGCTCAGTAGGGATTCTGCTGAGCATCCGAGCAAGCATCCAATCTGATAACATCTGGGAATTAAAGTGGGAAGGAAAGACATTCTCCAGAAAGATGGAAGAAAAGGAAACTGGTAATGCCAGGGAATGTCTGTATCTGAACTGTACTGTAATTTGTGGCTGTGCTGAAACCATACAGCAAATTGGTGGCGAAGGGAGCGAAGAGCAGCTGAGGCAGGCACAGCCGGGCAGCTGGGTCTGCAGGCGCCTGGAAAAGGAGGACATCAGCTTGATGAGCTTGCATAGGCTGAGATCAGACATGTTCGTGTGAGGTGCAGCTATACGCTCAGATACACATTTCAGTCAGAGGAAGCCAGGCTAAGTCTAAAGAAAACATCCTTATGCTGCTTTCTGAAATGAGTGTTTTTCTACTTTAAAAAACAACAACAGTATAGCATTCGGCAGTTCCCTTTGCTATGTGAAGAGTGGCTTGCCTGTAGCAGAATGCTTCCACACAAGTGCGGATTTTATCCTTTCTACCAGCTCCACAACTTTTTTCAGCATCTGTGTTCTCCCAGGAAAACCAAGGGAAAATCTCCATGTTTCCTGCCCCATCCATTCCTTGCCATATATGCATTCAAATTGGTCACCTATTTTCTATTGCTTCCTATCTTTCCCAGTATGTGCCACATAAAATGATATATAAATGGATGCTGAGACAGAGTTGGTCTTTGCTTCCTGTCCCACCCTGTCTCTGTTATTCTTGTGTGGGTAAACCAAAGCAAAGCTGTAAAGGACAGGAAACCTCATTATTGTAGCTCTTCAGCTGAAATAAGGGGAAACTTGAAAGCATGAATAGTAAGCAGCTAGGCAACACTAACATGCAGGTATCTGCAGCTGTTAAACACAATAGTATTCATCAGAACACCTGTGGCAGAATATGATAGTGTCTGGATATAGCTCTGGGATATACAGCATGAACTGCTAGTAGCTAAGCATTAGATATAGCTTGAAAGTATGATTAAATGCATGTGTAATGAAAAAAATTGGAAAAAATCTGTGGTAGCAGATAACCACAAACATGAAAATGCGCCATGCAATGTACAAGAAATTATTTTAATATCTCTAAAGGGGAATGATGGATGTGAATTTTTGGGTTTGGGGTGCTGGAAAGTTGAGCTCCTCCCGAAGTGTGTCATTATATTGCCAACACACAATGTAGTGATCCCTGCTAGTGAAATAAAAGAAATGTGTGACTGGAGCGGTGGCACGCTGGGCTTTGTGGGTGAGCAGTGCTCTAGATGAGACAGATTTGGGAATCTGTGCTGCAAACTGTGACCAGCTGTGTTCACACTGGTTGGGGGGAGAGATGTGCCTGGGAGAAACAGCCTACAATGTACCTGGAGCACTTGTGTCTCAAAATCCCTTTCTGAGTCTAAACAGACTCTATAGGTACATCCAGATGCATATGGCATATCAGTATGAACCTCTGTATCAGAGAAGACCATTGTGGTCAGCTTCCCTTTCCCCACTGAGTAACAACGAGTGATTGCATGTGTGTGAATTGTGAAAGAAAAAGAGCATTTACTGTCTGGATAGTTATTTGCGATTAATAAGTCTATTATAAAGGCTTAATAAAAGATATGCTAATAAATATTGGTTGTTTGGTTTCTCCACAGACTTGATTGTGTATCAGGGGAAAAGGCAATTGACAACAGTTAAACTTCAAGGAGGGCAGATTTATTAAGATACCTGGTTTTGCCCTTACCTGTCATTCTGCATAGGTTCCTGAGAGAAATATTCCTTTTGCAGCCTTACCGCTTGTTTCTTTCTTCTGTTCTTGTACTTAATGTTCCAGGAGAGCTTCATGGTCCTCTGCCACTTTGGAAAACTATCTAATCTTTTCACTCTGATTCCCTTGAGGTAGCAAAAGGTCAATGGTTTTGAACAACTTACCCTTTGCTGTGCATTTGGTGAGGTCAGGTATATTGAACAAGGAGGAAATGAACAGTCACAATAATGAGACAGGAGGTCCCTAGAATTTCAAAGAATGTGGTTAGGTTAAGTATTTCATATGGATCTTTGAAACAGTGATGTTATAAAGTGGATGCAGGTTCACATTTTAAGATGGCCATCCGTGTGCAGTGCCCCACATGTCATACACTAGATTACTCTGTCATCTGCAGCACTTCCTTCTTCATTTAGGTCAGGGTTGCAAATTGCCCCCAGTGAACCACATTTGTCTCACAAATTGTCTGAAGAGGAAGTTTGAGCTATTGGTTGAACACAGATGATGCCCTCTTCTGACTGTTGAGGGTGGCCCCATGACTGTGAGTATCCAGTGGCCTACATACATGTCCATACTTCTCCACAACTGATCTGCTGGCTCTCTGTCCATTGGCCACGTGTGGACATGCTGGTTGCTCTTTTGTAACAATGCAGAAGGGCCCAATAAAGGTGGTGGTTGCAGTTGTTGTGGGGGTTGGAAGCTGGAATGTGCCTAAAAAGATCTTTTTTTGCCAGAGGAGCAGGTGTCTGCATGCAGAACCCATTGGGTGAGGGATCTACCAAGGGAAGCAACAAACTTCTTCCTTTTCTACAGATAAATCTGAGGTACTATCTCTCTGTGTGGCTTTTGAAATTGAAAGCAAACAAAAACTGTTCAGGAAATTGATGTGTTTTTTTTACAGTGTGATTTTAGCTGCCATTCAAAGACTTCATAAGTACTTAGTTTCTAGTGTCAAAGTAAGGTAATTCTGTGGTGATGAGTGATTTTCTAAAAGAAAGATCGAATGTACTGATGTATTTAAATGAAAATTGGACAATTCTGAAGTCCAGCTATGCTTTCAAAAGCCAAAAAGGCAATTTCTTTACAGATTTGAAATGGTGTTTTGATTTCACCTCCTTTGTTTCTTTGACAAATGTGTATGTGCCCTTTCAGATTCAGAGCTTTAAACTCAATTTAGAAAATTTACATTAAAATATTATAATAAAGAATTCATGGTCGTGACTGGCATGTTTCAGATGTTAATGGGCTGTGGCTAAATCACAGTTCTTCAACATGATGTAGCTGCGCTGTGGGCAACCTGTTTCCCTGTGGATACTGCTTAAAACCTCCACCCTCTGAGCTGCTTCCTGCTTTTGCTTGAAAATGAAAGTGTGAGTCACTCTGGAAAGCTATTAAGGAAGAGATTAAATAAATAGCAAATAATTACTTGCATAATACCCCAGATTCTACTTGTAAACCTTATCAAGTTTCCTAGATTTGTACTTTTTCCAAGTTTCTGGTTATTTGTGGGTGTTCAGACTGTGTGATGGGAAGAAGTAACAGAAATAAAAATCTGATACAATTGGAACTGTTGCACATTTTTTTTACTTCCCCCGCTGTCCTCAGTACCACAATACCCTGCCTTCTGTGGTTTCTGAATTTCACTTGTCATAAGCAGATTATTATAAGCCATGTTATTGCTTAGGTAATTACTGGTTTTTGTGTCCTTGCTGTCTGCTCCTTACGAGAAACAGCTTCACCTTGCCATCACTAATGTTTGAATTAGACTTTCTGTAGAGGCTGTTTGGTGTCTCCACATTTCCTGCAAACCTACCAATGCATTCGGTATCTGACTCCTTTGTTGTGTTTTGTAACTGTTTACGTCTCCAGGTCATGTAGCTGTAAAAATGCCTTTATTGCAATTTTGCAAGGTTAAAGTACTAAACTGAAAAGCAGAGCAAATGTTTATATTATTTCAACTTCATCTCTTCCTTCAAGGTGATATATAAAAATATTTCTGGAATTCTTGGCTAACACTGGGTGTGAAACTTTAACACTTTCTTAGGCGGTAATTCAAACACACACTATTGTCATTTCAAGCAAATCTATACTACAGCAAGCCCAAGTGTTCTTTATTTGTTGCTCAAGAAAATCACACCAAGCATAAACATGGATTGGTTGTGCTGTTGTGTTGGGTGGGTCCTGAAGTGTGTTGTGGAACAGCGGGATCCTCTCCTGGGAGGTTTCTTACAAAGGTCGCAGTCAGGGATGGTCCTGGGGCAGAGAGCTCCGGGCTGCAGGCAGGACGGTGTAGGGCAAGTTAAAGGAAGAAAGGAGTCAAGTACATGGTGTGATGGCAGCCAGTGTTTTACTCTTCTGAGGTTGGGTTTAAGACATCATAAGCTACATGGATGAAAGCTTTTGAAAAACAGACCTTGAGGGATGGAGCAAGACAAAGGCGGAAGGGTTGGATTGTGTGGTACATGGCAGAATCAGATATTTCACATGCTCAGAAACCAGCTTCCTGTTTTTATTTTCGTTTTCCATTACTGTTACCTCTTTTGCTTTGCAGACTTTCCCTGCGCCAGCCTCCCTCAGGCAGGGTGCAGAAAGAGGCACGAGATGGGTCACTCCCTTTGGGTGGGTTTTGTTCCCTGGTGTTTAAGGATCCAAGAAAATAATTAGAAGAGTGGCCTGGGTCACCTCCACACTTAGACAAAGTGCTAAAGTACACAGCACCAAAGCTGATTTCACCAGGAACTGCCCCAGATGACCTTTGGGGCACTGTTGTGATGTAGGAAGCTCTGTTCATGTCACCTCTTACTCCTGCAGACGGGGGACGGGGATTAGTGTGTATCTGGACAGTGCTTGCTTTTAACTGTTAAAGCAGCTGTTGTGGAGACATTCTGGTACGGTTGATTTTTACAGGGACAAATAGCATGAGTTTGCACAGAACGTTACAGATAACAGGACTGGGGTTCTCCAGTATTTCAAATCTGGTTCTTCAGGTTGTCTAGTCCAGGTTTTTGACCCTGGGCCAAAACGTTCAGCATGTGGAGTGCAGCACATGGGGCAGTCACACAAAGGATGCACTTTGTTGGGAGGGGCGTTGTAAAGTAAGGTATAGTGACACTTGGCCAGCGGGCTGTGGCTGGGGGTCACAGGTGCACGCTGTTTGGGTTTTCACCTGCAACAGCTGCGACTTTGTCAAGTGGCTGCGGAGGCACACCCGCAGCCTGGGCTTTCTCACAGAGGCAGCCCAAGTCCCGTAGCCAGTGCCTCCCTGCCCGCCTCGGCCCGGCCCGGCCCGGCCCGGCCCGGCCCGGCCCGGCCCGGCCCTTCTGTGAGCGCCCCCTGAAGGCTGAGCGGCCGCCCCAGGCCCGGCGGGCAGGAGGGTGGGGCCCGCCCCACGCGCTCCAATCAGAGAGCGGGAATGGGAGGGGGTGAGTGGCACGAGACCAAGGCGCCAAAAAGCCCTTCCTCCCTCGGCCGCGGAAGGACGCTTCCACCTCCCGCTCTCCTCGCAGCCAATCATAAACGCGCTCCATCTACTCGTCCTGCCCCCGGCGGTAAAGAGCCAATGGGAGGCGCCACTACTTCGGCCGATCAGCCAGTCAGCGGTCGAGCTTTAAAAAAAAACCCACTATCCAGTCACCGCCCGCCCGCAGCCCCCGGAGGCGAGGGTCGTTCGGGCCGCTGGTCTTTGCTATGGTGCCGGGAGCGGCGGGTCTCCCCGGTCCTCTCCACCCCGTCCGCCTCGTGGGGTCAGGTGGGCAACCCGCACCATGACCCGGCCGCTCGGCGTGGGTGTGCCGTCCCTAGGTCCGCCCGTCACGGGGTTCCAGCGCCATTTTACGCCGGCGGCCGCGACCAAAGAGACGGGCCAAGACTTCAGGTACGGGCGGAGGGCGGCTGAGGGGCGGGCGAGCGCGTGGGAGGTGGCTGCAGTCGCCGCGATGCACCGAGCCCGCCCCGCGGGGCGCCTCTCGGTTCCCGGCGTGCACCGCGCCTCCGGCAGGGGGCGCCCCCGGCGTGCGGCTCCCGGCGTGCAGCGCGCCGGGCCCGCGCGCCGGTGGAGGGGTGGTCGCGGGTTCGGGGCCGTTCCGCGGGTGTTCGGCGGCGGGAGCCTGGCGGCGCCGCTCCCCGCTCCGGCCTTGCGGCCCCGGCCGGGCTTGGCAGGTGGGGGTGTGAGGCTGTCAGGGAGCACGGCGACGTGCCAGCCGCGAGGAGCGACCGCTGTCTTCATCCTGCTGCCGTTGCTGGAGGTCCCGTTCTGAGGCGCTGGGCCGTGTCTGTGTGGTGCTGACAGTTGGCGTGAGGTGAAAGGCACCTGACGCACGGAAACTGGAGATGTTTGGCCAAGTACTGACCAGCATCTAAAACACATTATTCAAAATAGATAAGTCTACCCAAATGTGCTCCCATCTCGTGTGTTTGTGGACACAGCCACGTGCAGAGCTTGGGAGGCTTCAGGAGTTCGGCTCTAAAGAGAGAAATCCAGTTGTCATCGATTGAGCTCTTGAGCCTGTCCCAGCTGTGACCGGTGCTGGAGGACACGGTCTCCAAGGAAGGCAGTGGTGGTCAGGGACAGCAGCACCTTGCTTTGTTCATTGCTGTTCATCCTCTCTTTTGATAGCTTTGACATTTGAAGGAAAGAGGGAAGGTAAAAGTTCAGTTTTGATTCCGTGTTGCTTATTGCCCAAGAAAGTGAAACTATTTTATGTTTCGGTCTTGCTGCGGTCATCTAAAAGAACATTCTGAGGTTTTATGTGTGACTTTTTTGTTTTGTTATTTCTGCAGTGCTTTTCAAGATGCTCCATTGCATCAAAGATGCAGTTATATTTGGTAGTTTATTCCTGTGTTGTGTGGCTTTGCCTCCTCTGATCTATTGTTAGTGCTCGCAGCACAGATTTTTTGAAAGTACAGTTTTTATCCAATCAGAGATAAGCACTGATATGACTGTAAGCACTAATTACTTTTAAAGACTATTCTAGGGCTTATATTTTTAAATAAGTGAAAGAATTTCCTCCCTCATTCGTGCAGGTTGTGCCCTTAATTTTGAAAGACCTGAAAGGTCTGTTAAGTGCATCTCCTGGCTGTGTAGCTTTGTCAAATGAGATCATGTGTTCATGGATTTTGCCTTTTCTTATCTGGGTTTTTTAGTGGTCTCCCTGGTGTCTCATGATGAGATTTTGCCAAAAAATGATGGAATAATTTTTAGCAGGGATAAATATGTTTCACTGAATTTATGTATTTTGATGAAAAGTGTTAACCAGAGCTGTGTAGTTGTTGACAAAGGTACGTTAAACAACACTGACTTTTGTGTCAGGTAAAAGAGTGAAAACCAGTAACTATCATTCTTTCATCAGTTCTTCATTCTTCTAGGGCTGATTATTTGACCTCTTCTTAAGACAATAGTGGAAATCGTCCTGTGAATAGTCTTTGAATAGTTATGGTGCTCTTCACTTAAAAAGCCACGTGCTCTTTTTGTACTTCCATATATATGAAAAGCAGGTTAGAAAGCCAAGTACTTGCTCATGTTCCTCCTCATACTGTATCACATGCTTTGAAGCCTCTAGTACACTTCCGTGTCTGAAATACAATACAGCACTTGAGAAATTACTATTCTGCTTTAGTGGGACAGTTCCTATCCCTTGCACTTCCAGAAACCAGTAGAATGCAAAGTAGAAAATGTTCTCAAATGTCACCACTTGCCAGTAGCCTGATTAAAGAAGTATCAATGCATTATAAACAGCTTTTTGTGCTTCTGTAGGTGCTAAAAATGCAGAAGCCATGTTAGAAAATTTGAAAGTAATAAGCTTACGGAAAAATTCCAAATTAAATTCAAGTGTAGTTTGAACAAGTGAGTGGTGGATTCTTCTGGCCTGAACTACAAAAACAGTTATTGAGTCTGTGAAAGCACAGTCATGTGTGTATGCTTGAATATGTTAGCTCAGAATCTGGAATAAGTAAGTTTTGCCTTTGTAAACACTGTTACACAGATAGTAATGATACAGCTTTGTTTTGGAAGACACAGAAAGATTACAAAAATGGAAGAAGGTTTAAACAATTCTGTATTATGCTTGTTTTCTCACACCAATATCTGGTTGGAACTTGAAGACAAACTTCCAAAACAGCCTTAAGTATAGCCTTGAAGTTGTGAGTAAACTTCCTTGCTACATGGGAGAAGTTGAAGGCAGTAGGTTTCTAGTTCTTGATGTATTTTAATGACCAGATGTACATCATTCAGACAATCTGCCCATTTTTAGAAGTGACATTATTGATACTGAAAAGTCGCAAAAAAAACTGTTTAACACTGTTTTTAAAGTGTTAAAAAGCAGACACTTTTATTACAGCATGCTGGGTGCTTGGAGGATTGCTCCTCTAATCAAACATGTGCGTGATTCGCACTTCTTGGTTATTTATTACATATGCCTATTGCATCATTTGTTTCTACCGCTTAGTTAATCGCATTAAACAGAAATTATTTCCATAACTCCGCCCTTTGCCAGCAGTCCATCTTTGGTATTCAAGAGTCTTCATCAGGGGTCTCTAGTGGTCCCTGGTGTCTTCACAGCCTGGTGCCCTCCCCGGTGTCAGCTTCTTGGCCTAATTTCTTGAGCATGCATATTGTCATTTTGTGCTGCTACTCTGCGAAAGTCATGTAGCTCTTTCTTGGTTTAGTGGAACATTCTACTTTCCCAGTTTGCAAGGCAAGGACATCCCGCTTTGCCTCACGTCCAGTCTCTATAGAGCTACTGTTTCTCCATTAGGTTCCTGTTACATCATGCCTAGTCTTGCTGTATTAGGCTGTCTTGCTACATTATGCCTAGGGGTTTCTGAAAGATTTTTGTTTCTCTTATCAAATCCCCCATTTTCTTGAGACTTGTTCTTATAAAACATCTCGTAATTATTAGTTTCTGTAATTTCTGTATTGGAGTTGGAAATGGATATTACTGCACCACCTAACATGGGGAATTGTAAGGCAGGCTAGAATGCAAGCTACAATAATGTGTGTCATGATTGCAGATAGACCTTTTAGCCAATTTAAATTTGGTAGCCATGAAGTTATTGTCTTCTAAATTTCCTCAAATCCCCAGGTGGTGTCATCTAGGTGCAAAATTTGTGTGCATCTGTGTGCAAAATTTGTGTTTGCTGCCATATTTGGTGCATGGCAGTAGAAACTCTTCCACTCTGGTCTACGTATGCACAACAGCTAGTATTAATGACTGTGCATACTCCTTGTAAAGCTAAAAGTAGATCTAGAGCCATCCTGTTTTGCATAACTACTTGTGGTAAGCTGGTAGCTTCTTGTGTGGCTAAGAGAGCATCTATAGTTCGATTCCCTATGCTTTCTGTGGTGGCTGAGATATTGACTAATGTTTTTTCTGATTCACTTACTCTAAGTCAAGGTAAAAACCCTCTTGCATAACTGGAATCTGGTGGGTCGCTCAGCTGTGGCATTTATGACTCATTTGGCACCTGTCACATAGCTTCTTAACCATGAGCCCGATGGGTTTTGATTTTTGCCAGTTAGTGTGATGTTTGCTACTAAAGCTCCTACGGTACAAGAACCTTTCCATCCGTAAGGCAGCACATTCCAGGCAGTTCAGCCGCAGAGCCGATACCACCCTCTTATCATTCTCTCATGGAGAAATGGCTTGGGATGCAAGACCACTTATTCTTTCAAGAGAAAATACCTTTGATTTAAAGCTATTAATAATCTTGATGTGTATGTGTAAAAATAAGATGGTTGTAGACTGCAGTTTCTGTTGAAAGCCAAAGGTGCTCGTAATATGTGCTGGGAGAGATGCTGCTGACACGTGTATCTTGTTAATGGGCAGTGCTGGTACAGGTTCCTGCTGAGAAGTCTGATAATAGGAGTTTGCATTCCAGCCTGGCACCAAATGGGGGGCGGAGGGAAGAGAGAAATAAAACAAACAAACAAACCCAAACAAAACAACCTACTCACACACAGTGATTTGGGCAGCAAGAAAGTTATGGGGTTAGTTGAACTTTACAACTTACAGATAGAACTGTTTGGCTGGACTTGATTGCAACTAATGATGCATTGGAGAGGGTTTGGTTGTTGATGGTATTGATAAGGTCAGCAGCTTCCCACTATAACCCTTAAAAAAAAATATGATGGTAGGGCTTACCAGCTCAAAGTGCTGGCAGTGGAGATGGGAAGGTTGTTAACACCATCACATAAGGTACTGGTGAGGTCACACGTGGAGCACTGGGTACAGGTGAGGTCAGTCCCAGTTAAAAAAAGCTTAGTTTAAGCTGGAAGGGTGGTTAAGACTTACTAGGATGATAAAGGAAACAGTTTGAGTGAAGAAACTGACAGGTTGGCTTCATTAGCCAAGCAGAAGGAAGGCTAGAAAGTGATGAGGATGATGGTACTTTCTTTAGTCTATGAGAAAGAACTATCAGACATAAGCGCTGCTTGCATTAAAAAAAATGTAGAAATAAATTACAGCATTTTAATTTTATCAATATTCACTGTATGGCCACTTAGGTATTATTCTTTTAAAATGACAAAGTTATGTTTTCTCTTCAGAAACAAGACCATTACAGAGTTCTTCAAACCAGTTTTAAACCAAGGTAAATATATGTTTTTTAAATGGAAGTTATTTATATGTGTTTTAATTATAGAAATGTGCAGTTACAGTCCAATCTCATTCCAAATTTGAGCAGCTATATAATGCTTACTGAACATGTAAAAATGTGTACATTTAAACATTTCCTAATACTGTAACTGAAAACATTGATTTCTTATTAAAATTAATTTCTTTAAATAGTGATGTAATTATTATTTCAAGTTATTGTCTCATGCTTAGGCTAGATTATTTATAAGAACTGAAGCTGTGCAACAGATTGTGCAATTCTTTGATAGAAATAAATCGCATGGCACTAGGAAAATGAAATGATTAAGTAAATTAATTTTGGATTGCATGTGAGAGATAAAATATCAAGTAATACAGTCCAATAAGACTTGGGGTTTTTTTCCAACATTGTGATTGTAAACAATTTGTCTTTTCTCTCTGACACTGGCCATAAAGACAGAACTGTGTTGTGCTCACCAGACAGAGGAAATGTAAAAGATGCAGGAATTGGACTGTCGGCTTTATGCACTGAACCTTTTGAAAAGAACATATCTTCTCCAAAGAAGGACAGAAGAAAAAAGATGCCAGACCAAACACCAAACACAAGTCCTGTGATAGATGCTTTTCAGAGAGGACTTAAGGGGAAAAAGGACAGTGTAAACATTTTAGAGAATGGCAGAGCATACAAGGCACCACGTTCATTGTACCCTGCCCCTGAAGTTGTGATCGAAAAAATCCTTATTGATGCAGGGTCTCACAGCTGTATCTTGACCAAAAAGGATAAAACTGCCAAGTTGGAGCAGGGAAGAAATGAGAAGTGTCTGGGTGTAACAAGAGCACCGTTGTCTTGTGGAAATAGTTGGGAACAGAAAACTGACTACATGGATCTAGAAGACAGTAGTTCAGACTCTGACAATTGGGTTTTGTCATCAGAAGAAGGTGATTCTCGAAAAGCTTTGGCTAGAACTAATTTCGCTGTGAACATGTCTCTGTGCCACAAACCAGGGCTTCCCATGAAACGGCCCTGCGCTCCAGCTGTCTCTGAACTGAGGTTGCCATTGGAAGCTCTCCGCAGAGAAAGGAAGCGGAAGAAACATGGAATTCAACAATCGCAGCCACATTCTGTAAGGGCGTTCTCAGGAACAAGTGTATCACATCAGGTGTGTGTAAAAGAGTTGTTGAAGGTGGAAATAAGTGACCCATTGTGCACGTGTTTGTGTGGGTTGTTTTGTTTTGTTTTTTTCAGTGTAGGATGAGAGGCTTAGTGCTGCCTTTTTCAGATGTAACAGAAGTTTGTTCTTTTGCTACTCCTTTGTAAACCTTAGGTCATGCTTGGGTAAGCTGTCTTAACTGTTTTACTACAAATGATAAATTCTGGTTTAAAAGCAGAAAAAATATTCTGAGTTAGATGCAAGCATGAAAATGCAGCGAAAATTATAACTTTAAATTTTATTTTGTAGATAAAATGTTTTTATTTTCTTAAGTGTCTTAAAACTTTGTGGTTTTTTAACAGTGTAGTGTAGGGAACAGCCTGGCAAGTTTCTGCTAAATAGAAGTTGCAGTTAATAGCAACTCAAATTTATGAACTTAAACTATAGTAGGAGTGGGAGTGGTCCTATTATATAGTATTTTATTACAGGTTGAATTGTATTAATTTTTTTATCAACCAAGAAAATCCTTTAAAAGGTTGGTGGTTACTTGCAAGGAGGATCATTATATGTGCCTCCATAATGTGCTATAAAAGGAAAAAAAAGATTGTTTAGCTCATGTTTCCTTTTCTCCTTAGCACCCCTCCCTCTGTATTTGCTTGTCTATGCTTTCTGTTATTTTGTTATTTAAGTTTCTCATTACTTGTTTGAGGAAAACCAGCTGGGCTATGTTGCCATATAGCCCAAGGACACAAGTAGCTAATGGCCTGAAAAGTGGAGAGATTTAGAACTGGAGGCCAAACTGAGGACAAGATCTAAAATTCAGGTTATGGAGAGTCCTTTTGTTGAGATCTTTACAGCTGTGTTTTATGTTTTGAAATGAAATACATTACCATATTTCTGGGGTGTGTGGAAATAAGTCTATGCTGGATTCAACACTTGACTTAAGACATCAACATCCTGGTTTTAGAAAGTATGCAATTCACTTTATCCCTTCTGTCTTTATTTTTAGGGAAATGGATATCCTTTAAGAAAAACGTCACATTCCGGCTCAAGGGAGACTGCCTCAGGTAGAAGCAGTGCTGATAATATGATATTATTTAAATGATCAGGTTCATCACTTAGTGTCTCTTTCTGATTTTTCTTGAAGTGGTCATTAATGAATTTTGCCTTTCAGCTTAGTCCAGAAAAACCATTATAGTTGAACTGAACACTGAAGTTTAGCTGGTATTCTTGTTTTTGTCCCTTTTAACCACATGATTTTGTTCTACAGTAAGTAGAACTAAAATAAAAAGCTCACATGAATAGAAGCTTGAGCTAGGTCAGTAGGATGAGTTGTCTAACAGATCTGAACTGTGTTCCCGTGTTGTGGGTCCATGGCTGTGTAAACCAATTAGATTCTGCTGCTGTGCTTCAGTTTTCACTTCTTCTAGCACCGGGACTTGGCCAGTGCTTGACTGATCTGGCTGAAAATTGAGTTGGGAAGTTCTCAGCCACATCAGCTCCATGAAGTACGTTGCCGTGAAGTGTCCAGTTTCTGTTGGCAGCTTCAGGCAGGAAGCAGAAAATGATGGTGGGCTCTGATGCTATAAAACCATAGCCTTGAAACATCTTTCTTTGTATTCTGAATGCATTTTATTGAGCACCATTAAAATTATTGCATTATGTCCAAAATACTTTTCATAATATTCATTATTGATCACCATATATTTAATTACAGAAACTTTCTTCCAGTCCCATACCTCCGCTGGCCTATTGTCTGCTTCCAAAGGCCAATTGATTCTAGCGTACAGAAAGACTGTTCCACAGTGGTGATTGAGGTGTTTTAAAATAAAAGGATTTAATTTAATTTCTGGGTTACAATACTAACATAACAGTACAGCATTGGCTAAGTCTTAACTGCCACCCACTGTGTTCAGAAAGAAGGGAAGTACTGTAGTTTCTCATAAAAATTTCAGTCATAGTTGACTTAAAACCAGAAGTTAGTTTTTTAAAGGGTAAGTTGTTATAGTAACAGTGGTTTACTTTTTTCTTAAACACTTCACAGATGACCCATCTCAACCAAAGCCAAAGCAGGTTTCAACACACGAGGCATCTTCTCCAAATGCACTGAGAATGTCATCCGGGATGACTGCTGGTATGCAGAGGAGCCAGTCTGTTTCTTCTTGCTGCCTTTCATCTGAGGTGTCTTCTGGGCGACCGAAACAAGTAGACTTTCCTGGGAAAAGAGAACACACTGCCGTGAGTTTGGATGCAGACAGTTCAAATCAATCTGAAGTATCAAGTTTGAGTGACCCTGCTTTTAGTAGGTTATCTGCAAATTGCAAAAACAGGAGGTCTGAATTTATAAAAAATGTCTTTTTAAAGTCTACTTGTGATGGTGTTCTGCAGCTAATGGAAGGTGCTGCCCTACCTGGACACGATTCCACTCTTCCAGAGGAATACCTCAACTCAAGCAACGAAAATGAGAAAAATAATTGTTCCTCTCTAGTTTTGTTTTCTTCATATTCTGCACACAGTCCTGATAAAAATAACCGCATTTCTGTTGTGGATACCAAAGAGAATCAATTGCAGGTGGCTAACTCATGCTTTTTCTTGGAAAAGTCCATTACTTTTTCTCAGGAAAAAACTACTGTGTTGCCTTCTCTCCATCACTTAACACAAACAAAAGGTGTGGAATCTCATCTCCAGAATGGTGGCTTGTCTCAGGTGTTGGATGCTAAGAAGGAGCAAGATGGGAAAACACCAGAAAGATGTGCACACGATAAAGCTTACAATGTTCAATCCAGCAACAGGTTTTCAAAAACAAAAGACAGGACTTCAGAGAATGCTTCTGATTCTTGTTCAGTGGAAGGTTCTGGGAAACTTGCTCTCTCAGAAGAGGCTGGTAAAAGTGTTCAGTGTTCATTGTCTTTTAAAGAAGGACTTTTGGACAGGGGCCATATATCTTCACAACTCTCAGGAGAGTTAAAAGTTGAAAACACCTGCACAGACAAGTCCAAATTGAATGGAGCATCAAAAACTAGTTTTGACAGTGAAGATGAGAGTTTGGAATGTGCTCTAGATGATGACGACGATGATGACCAAGAAGTATTTATGCCACTGCAAGATATTCTCTCCTCAAGTCCCAAGCCACAGGCAGGAGCCCTGGAAGAGTCTTTTCTTGACAGTTTTTCTCAGGACACTGTGACTCCATTACTGAAGCTTCATGTAAGTGGCTAAAAAACAAAACGGGCATTGCATCAGCTTTGTTATGTTGTATTTTCTTATATTTTTTTTTTTTTGTTCATAATGCATGAAAACTCAAGTTATTTGCCTGCAAAACTGCTTACTCAGCTTAAGGGTCCTATGCTGTACAGTGCAATGTAGTTGGAGAAAGGGTGCGCTCGTTACTGTGCTTGCCCTTGGAATGGCTGAAAAATGATTTGTGCAGCCGGATTGCATTAGCTGTATGCTTTTCGGTGTTTTTTAGGAGTTCTGTTTTTGCTTTTTCCCCTCTAAAGAAAAAGGCAGGAGGTTACATTTAGAAGATGTGTGGGATCTAATGTTTTCATTTGCCTGATCAGGTAAGATTTTTATGAGTTGAAGTTAAGTAGAGGAAATTGATCTAGACATTGAGAGATCTGTGTGCTAGACTTGTCATATGTCCTTGTCACAGTCTGTGGTTGTCAGAAATCTGTGTACAAATTCTTGATCTTTGAGTGTGATGTATTAATTCCATATAAATTAGAAGTATTTTAGAAAAAGGTGAGTTACTTCCTCTGCTCACAAGGAATGGATGAAGAAGTGTTTGAATCCTAGTTTACAGGATATTATGACGAGGAATAGGTCTGTGTTTTTAAAAGCTAGCCTATTTGTTCAATAACAGCTTGTTAAATAAGTTTTATTTGAAAATAAAGGTTTAATTAGGAAAGTCCTGCAATAGGACTTAGTGTGGCGTTCCTGACAAAGTTGATACAGATTGGAAATGGCTGCATTTAAATAGAAAGATTTTGTACTGGATCTGTCTGGGATGGAGTTAGTTTTCACAACGACTGTATGGTGCTGCATATTTTGAACAAAAATGTTGTTGACAAGGGACCAGTCTCCTGGCAATTCGGGAACGCTACTTGCACAACGTCAGCTTTCTGTTCTCCCCACTCTGTTCCCAGAGCGAGTAGGCTGGAGTGGAGAAGAAGCTGAGAGGGAAAACAGCATGGGCAGCTGACCCCAGGTGACCAAAGGGATATACATACATACATACATACATATATATATATTCCTTGTCACATAGTGTCATGCTCAGCTATCAAAATCAAGCAGGGGCAGTCAGTTTGCGATGTAGCCATTACTCAGAAGTCTAGCTGGGCATCCTGCTTATGGGAGGTGCTAAGTGATTGCCTTTGCATCACTTTGTCTTTTCCCTCTCACCCCCACTTCCTTCACTTATTAAACTGTCTTGAGTTTTCTTGCTTTTGATCTTTTTACTCACTACACTGAACTACTGGGTGGGGAGATGAACAGGCTGTGTTGTGCTAAGCTGCTGACTGGGGTCAACCCACTGCTATTTTCTACAGCAGAAACCAGCAGAATACCTGTATAAATACTCTTATCCTCCTCTCCTCAAGTTTTTAAGTCTCTCAAATAGTTTATTTGTTGACTGAGGTTTCTCTCTCCACAAGCAGATGTGGGACAGCCATAATTATTTTATCTGTCCTTACAATGCATTATGCAAGCACATTGCAGATCAGATGTGCGTGGTTACATACGTCTTATGTAATTAGCAGTTAATACTGATAAACAGATGCAGCCTCAATCAAATGTTGGTGGAACATGTATGTGACCATGATGTTTGGCCTGTCCAGTTTCTGCATAATTAGTGGCCAAGTAAGACAAAACAGTTAAGAACTGTCCCAAAATTTCTGTGGCTTTTTTTCATACATTAGCAAACTTCTTTTGTCTCATGAGAAGGGATAAAAGTGCACATTGGAGTGAAGTCTTGATTCCTCAGTTCAAAAGTAATTTTAGGCATATTAACCAGATATAAAATAAGGTAAGAGGCGTTCAGCTTTCCCACAAGATTTCCCCCACAAAGACATGCTGCTTGTTACTTGAAAGATATGTCTGAATAATAAAAATATATGCTGAATTAACTTACTCTTTAATTGGGTGGACATTGCATTCTTAAACTAACTCTGTTACCTTTGGGTAATAGGCAGTCCCTAATGAGAGGGTACACTCTTATTGAATTGTGTTCTCCTAAAATAAAGGAGCTCATAGAAAGAAGCTTTGTCACTAGTAAGAGGCTTGTAATTTAAGGTGATGTCAGAAAGGCACTGCCTGTGCAGAGAAATGAATCATGGCCATAAAAGATTTCAAATCTGTGTTGTCTGCTACTAGCTGAATAAACACTGGCTACTGAAAAACAAGCTGATTTCACTAGCAGTTTAGACTTTCTTTTAGTGTGCTTTTGGTTTTTTAATTCTATTTATTACCTTCTTAACTTGGATTTGTATTAGGATCTTCATTGGAAGTTTTGTTTAGTCTGATGGTTTTAGAAGTGATTTAGCAAATCATGGTGCTTTGCCCTCTAGGGACTCCAGAAATTCTATTCTGTGACTCTATTAAGTTAACACAGAGATACTGAATCATTTTGGGGGTTTCTTGTCTCACACAAAAATGGGGATGCCCAGCGTCTCAGTGGATGATAATAATAAAGCTGTGAGGTAAAAGGCTTCTGATGCCAATGCTCCGTGTGAAGGTTAGCTGGAGGTCAGCCCCAGGGAGAGAAGCAGTGACTTGCTTTGCTGTTCAGATCCATTGTGAAGCACAGTTATTTCTAAATTAATCACTGAGGGAGATGTGACTGTTATATAAAATTGTCAAGGGACCTGAACTGTTAATTGTCCTGTTTTTCAGGGTCTCCTTTGAGGTTTTATATTCAGGTAAAATATCATTGAAATTGGAAGAGGTTTCTATTATGGTTATTTGTTGTCTAACTGAATTAATTGATAGCTAGTGGTATTTTTTTTTTTTAATTTCTTATTGTTTCATTTACAGCTTTCTAAGACTCCTGTTGTTAACCAGGTGTCATATGTGAACAGCTTAGAAAATCTTTTGAAGGAGAAAGAAGAATCAAAAAGGTTTGTTTCTTAGAGCTACTTTGAAAAATTTGGCATGGAGTTGTAGAAGCTTAGGTTTACCTCATCTCTCTGCAACTGATGGAGTTTGGGTAGCAGCAAGCTAAGCTTTGCCTGCTGATGCCACCAACATACACCTGACAGGACCTACAAGTGTGGCTTAACTGTAAAAGCTGAATGACAGGCTCCTTCCAAGCAATAATGAGTGATTTATGATACATCTGTCTACCTCTCAAGAGCTGGGCTAAATTTACTGTAGGTCACTGAGCCAGCTAGCAGCTGCTGGTCAGGCATGAAATAGAAGTATTTATGTAAACGGACTGTTCTAGTTTCTTCGAAGGCGTTTGTAGCTCAGTTTTGGTTTCCAGAGTTGTATCTGAGTAGTTACACAGTTCAGTGAACAGAACTAATGAGTGTTCTTACAAGAGGTCTTTGGGGTCGAAAGTGTAATGTGGGATATGTACTAATAGCAAGTGGTGATGATGAGTATATATGTATACTCAGTATATAACTGTTTTTATTAAAGGATCTGATCCTAGTAACTATGGGCTGACTGACTATGGACTAGTGAATGCTCCTGTAACTATTTAACAAATAAAATACTGTAAAATACTAGTCTGACATTTAAAAAAAAAATTAAAAATGCATCCAGAAGATTGAAAGTTTTGTTCAATTACAACAAATTCTGTCAGAAGTTGATTGAGAGTATTTGTCTCTGACATACTAGTGATCAAATGTACTGTTGGGAATTCTTTAGGCCTTGAGAAACATCTACTTTGTATCTTGGAATAGCAAGATGCTTGGATTTTGCTTGGATGTGATGTCTTGCATACTTTTGCCATGCGTAATTGGCTACTGCCTCCTGTGTTCACATTTGGAGTTTATATTCTGTTGTCTTCTGTTGTAAGTACTAAGTGGTGATCATAGATTCTGCTGCTGCTGTTATTTCAGGGTAGATGAGCTAGAAAAGCTGTTGCAGGAAGACATAGAAGGAAGGGAAACTGATTCTGCAGCTGGAGATGATGAGGAGAATGCCAGTGGAGATGAAGACCTCTCAGAAGAACACAGGTCATTCCAACTCCAAAACCAATTAAATCTAGTTCTTCACTTTTCTAGCCTTTTTTCTAATCTCTCTCCATCAGTATTTGTTTATGTTTATTGTGAACCATTTTTATTGTCTTTTGGGGTTGGGTGGATTTTTCTGGACATTACTGTATTTTAATGATTGATCTTTCGCATGAGGCTGATGTGTTCATCATCTGAAAATAACTGTCTCAACCAGCAAATAGACTCTGTTTAAATTCATAAAAGCAATTTTCAATTTTACAGGGCATTTATAAAGAGATTTTCAGTAGTAACTCGTGCCATACCTGACTACCACCCTGGAGAAGATATATTTGATTTATCAACCTCTGGGAAAGTCTTCAATCAACATAACCTTGACTTGAGGAATTTTCATTTCATCCCTCAAAATCCTATAGAAAAGCTCCTTCTTGGGTGAGACTATCCTCTTCACTCTCTTGTGTTTATTTGTACTTCAGTGTTAGCGGTTTATCAGATAAAATATGCATGCAAATGAGTTTAGTCTTACTAAGTAGGCAAGACTGACTCTTTTCCTGGAATTTTCCTTTCTAGGTTAGCTTTGTGGAACAGTTAATTGTTACTTGAAGCATCCTTCTTTCCTCTTCTGGAATTCTTGGGGGAAAAATATATACAAACCATCTTAAATGAGACATAAGGGAAAAAAAAGGTTTTCTGTCCTTTTCCATATTTCAACTATGTTGGGCTGTTGTTGATAACCTGGCCAGATTGGGGAAGATAAATGCAGAAGAGAAATGTTATCATGAAAAAAAACTATCCTAAGACAGAAAGACCTTTGTGGTGAACTGATTTGTGACCTACTAATATTGCATTGTGTCTGCTGAAAGGCTTTTACGTGTTTTTGTCCTGGATGGACCTGGGACTTAGGGTTCCATTTAATGGGGATTGCAGAAAGTCATGATTCCTGGCATCTGTTAGATTCAGTTACTGAGCTTGCAGTGTGTCTGTGTGTATATATTCAACTGTTCTGTAACTCACAGGGATTTGTATTCTTTATTTATGAGTCTGTTAGACTACAAATAGCTGGACAAATTCTTGCCTAATACCACAAGTGCAAAACCTGAAAAATTCTGGTTATTTCAGTTGGCATTTTATTCCAAACTTGCATTAGCGAAACGGAGAGAATTCATTTTATCTTAAAGGATTTTTGCGTCCATGTCTATGTGCTATTGCGGCTGTGAAGAAGAGGAGGGTGGCTTCTCCCTTTCTCTTGAGGGAGTGATGTTTGTGACATAGTCCTTTGGCTTCAAGCTTTTTTATTAATGTTTTGAAGACGACAAGGATATAAGCTTCAAAAGTATCTTGTAAATCAGTGACTTGAGAAGTGAGGATTAAACAAATCATCTCTTGCAGAAGGCAGTTAGGATTTAATTGCTTATGCATTCAGTGCAATTGACACAGCCAGCACATACTGGCTGTCCAGTTGGCACGTGGATATCTTCCTAGCCACTTGTTCAGTCAAACAGGCAGAGCGTACATGGAGAACTTAGGACACAGATCTCTCAACAGAGCTCCCTGGTTCAGTTGATACTGAGCAGAGAGGAGACTCAAGAAGGGTATGTGGGAAACTGGATATCACTAATTCAGCTGCTTCTGACATACCTGACTTTCTAAAGAAGGCTGAAGCTATAATAATTCCATAATGAAAAAGATATCTTTTCTGTTCTTCCAACAGCTACTTTTTGCACCTCACAAGTTTGCACAGCAAGAGTAGACTCTTTAATTATAACTGCTTTAGTTTGCCTCCAGACTCTTTATTTAAAAGATTATTTTAAAAATTTCCAACAAAGTCTATTTTTTACTTCTAGAAGTGTTGGTACAGGTCATTGAACAGTAAACAATCTTACTCACTGGTCTCATTGAGCATGGCAGCCTGTCTGCATAGACACACATAATGATTTGTAGTACAGTAGTGTAAATCAATGCTTGTTTGAAGCTATTCTCTAAGCATACAAATGTTTCAGAGTTATACGATATGACATTATGATGAAAAATACAGTAGTTCTAGATAACAAATAAGGTTTAATTACTGTAGTATTTCATATAGATAAAAGCATAAGAAAGAAATCTGTTTTAGATGTTCTGATCTTTGCTGTTGATGATCTGAGGAGCAGGGAAGTTCTTGTGCTTTTGTGAAAATGCTGATTCAACCACTAACTGATTTTTCTCCTCTTTTCCCCAACCCCATCTTTGTCTTGCAGTTCTGGTGCAGCACAGCAGCTTTCTTTAGCTATTAATGGCTTTCTAAGTTCTGCTTACAGCTGTATCTTGTGTCCCATACCAATTCTAAAGTGGCTTTTCCAGGTAAGACTGTATTATTCATGCAGTTATACTTTGTTCAGGTATAATGTTCTTCATGGAAGCCAGTTGTATCAGGAATAATCAGAACAAGTTTGTGAACCTGTTGCATTAGGTTAACAACTTCTAAATCTAAAAATCTTTCTTTCTGGGTTCTGATCTGTTCTCCAGTCTGAAATACTTTGATTGTCACTAAGGGTAAAACAGTAAACATAGCTTTTTCTTCACACTCTGAGTGACTGCAGAGCTGCACATCCCTGTCCATCTTCATACGTGTTACTGCATTTGAAAAGGGCACAGTACATGCTAAGTAAGAAGAGATTTTAGGATGTAATAGTGTGGGTCAAATCACACTGTTATGTTAATCTTATTTCCTTCCACCCTTAAACAAATTAAAAACCCAAACTTGCTGCAGTACAGAAGAGTACCATTTCTGCGTATATCACCTTCTAAATTATCAGAGATACCTGCATTATCAGATAATTTTTCATTGGAAAAAGTCAGGCATTATGCCTCAGGAGAAAGTCTGGAGCCATTCTCGAAGGAAGTGTGATGGCTGGCTGCTTTCTGGATGTCTGTGTCCCTGTCTAAATCCTCAGAAATTGACATTGTTCTGTTACTCACAAAAATGCCTTTTGTCAGTTTCCATTCTGTTATCATTTACCATACTATAACTGTGCCTGAAACAAAAAAGAAAGCTGGACTGTCTGTGAAATTGCAGCCTTCATCTGTTAAATGGCTTTCTGCTTTTGCCAGAAGGGAGACATTTTGCTCCTCCATGTCCTTCCCTCCAGCCAGTAGAAAATTGCCTTTTAGCCTTTCTGTCAGCCCTGGTGTTCCTCTGATAAGGAAGAATCGTGAGCCAATTCACCTCACTTAGAGAGCAGGAAACTGAGGGTTTTTTGCTGGGCTAATGAAGTGCTCCAGGAAACCTGAACTGTACTTCATAATCCTATTTTTGTAGTTAAGAGTTCTTTGAAGAACAAAGAATTTATTGTTTCGGTTTAGCATTGCCTATGCTTAACATGCCCATGCGTGGAAGAGGTTGTAGTTAACTGTGTGTGACCCTCGCTCCTGATCAAGGAGTTCAATTCAATCATGGGTGCAAATGTGTTCCAAAGGGATACATTATAGTTTCCATTCACTTAACCCTCAGTACCTTCTTAAGAACCAACAGATTCAAGGTGGGATTACAGCATTCTGATTATGCAAATAGTTAATTTTAAAGTATTAATATAATCTATGCACTACTTGAAATAATTCATGTTCACAGTATTCTATTCTTGGTGTATCTTTTTTTAGAGGCTTTGGGATTTCCACCCCCCCTCCTCCCGTTTCTTATTTTATTTTACATAAGAATTGGATTTGGTTTGTGTCTTTTATTTTTCAATTAAAAGAAAAGTGATGCCATCATGTAACTTAGTGTTTGACAAGTAACTTCTTTTCTCTCCACAGATGATGTCTGTTCATCCTGATTATTGTGTTTCCACCCAGATTTTAGACAGATTGATGGAGATAACACTAAAAAATGGTGAGTATTTGAAAGATGGAAAAGTGACCACTTGAATGAAGGCATTTCCCTTCGGTGAAGTATAGAAAGGTATTGAGGAGGAAGTAAAAGGCACTGGCTCCATTCTGAGATTCTGGCATGATTTTAGGTTCTTCTGTTACTGACATAATGCACAACTGCTAGGAGCTGGTCTTCACTGGGTGTGTGCAAGCTGTACCATGGCATGTCCTGGCATGTATCTGCAAAGCAGTGCATCTGGTACAGAGCCTTTTGTACTCATTTGTGTTATTTCACAAGTAGAATTGACCTGAAGAGGAGCCCAGTCTGCTCAAACGTTTACTCTCATTTTCATCTTTTACTTTGGAAAATGCAGACATTCATTTCATAGCTTAAGGGCTATAAGAGGTTTTTCACATAGTCATGCCCAGTATGTAGCACTGCATAGTTTACTTTGCAGATAAATGGTAAAAGTGAAAAGATCATACACCTGCGCAAAACCACTTTCAAGGATCTGGTTCAGCCCACTTGTGACTTACGTGTTTTGCCTTCCTTCATCTGTTCTCTCAAATGCTTCTCTAGTACAAGTTCCTTTGTATGCTCTCCGTGTCTTCCTTTTATTCAGATTCATCAAAAATCACTAATTCATTGAAGCCTGCCCTATCAACATCATTAAAGTAATGTTGTTCTCTTGAAGTACTTGCTTGGGTCTGTCCAAATTGTCCCCCATTTTTTGAATCTTGTTTGACATCTGACTGAGCTGATATGAGAGGGAATGTAGCTGCCTTTATTTTGTGCTTTGCTGGCCTTAAGGTTGGTTCTGAATGAATATTTCAAGCTGATCAATGAGCATTCAAAGAATTAAGGCTGGGAGAGAGATCCCAGCAGATCTCTGAGCTTGGAGCAGGATCAAACAATTGCTCCTGGAAAGTTGCCTAACCACTTTAAAATTGACAAATGTGGGGTCTTTAAACCATTCTTACATTCTGTTCCAGTGCTTAACTAAGGATTCATCTTTTTTTGTTGTTGATTTTTAGTGAATTGAACATTGAGATCTGAACCTGCAGTGTCCTGAGAGTTACCTTCCACTATATTTGTTTTCTTCTTACAAACTTAGCTCTAAAACGTGAAATTGACCCAATTCAGAATTCTAGTGGAAAACACTGCATCTGGTTTCGTGTTACCTTGCTAGTTTACTGTCCTATAGAGAATCCTCTATAGTTTTCAGACTTTCAGATGCAAACCAGCCCTTCTTGTAACGAGCATTGTTCATTTCTATCAAATAGGTGAATTCCATCTGTTTAGCACTTCTATCCTAGAAACCTTACCTATTTTCAAATCTCATTTAGCTATACTTCCAGTCCCACTGTTTTAACACCCTCTCACTTGTATCTACACAGAACAGTGATTTTATATATTCTCTGAAAAGTAAATATTGCCTGCTTGCGTATTCTGCTGGTTGTGATGAAAGAGAGCTGTGAGGGAAAATGGGTGGAACTTTAAAGTAATTCTTCTGTTACATAGGCAAGATGTTTCTCTAGCATAAAATACTCTGTTAGGCTAGTTTTGTTGTTTTGTTTTTTTCCCCTCATGCTTCTGAAAATATCGTTCAATGCACCAAATCTTCTGGTAGCTGGTAGAATTAGTGCAAACCACTGAGCTTATTTATTTCCTTTAGAAGGAGCTAATGCTAATAACTGAATTTAAAACTAATCCATTCCATGTCTTTTACTTGTAGCTTCCATCAGCGATGAACAGTCTAAGCCATGGATTCCTTCACTAGCTGATGTGTCAGCTGTTTTTGTCAATATGGGTGTTCCGTTTAGATCTCTCTTTCCATTGCAGCATCTTCAGCCCAGCTTTAACGAGTGTGATATTTTGTAAGTGTCTTCCTTTTGATATTTATTGCATAGATCCTGTGAAAGCAAGTCTTGTGCTTAAAATGTAGAATCAGAAGTTCCTCCTTTATTTCCCCTCCCTTCCATCAAGCCATACTCTTCTTTAAATTCTCAGCTCAGGTCTTATTAAGAGTGAGTAAACCAGAACTTTAAACAATGCCCGCCAGGTAAGGATTTGTCAAACCAGAGGATTGTCCGTTGTCCTGCACCTTCCTAATGGAGGTTTACAAACATTGTTGTGTAAATAGATGGGTAGAATTGTAGGTACTTGGTTGTAAGTTAAGACAGATGTTTGTGCACTGTATCTGAGGATTATTTGGATTTGAAGGCATTTTGAAGCGCAAAGGTTGTTTTTTCTTCAGTTTTATGCAAATAAGCCTTTGTCAGCTTTGAAATTGTGATTTATTGCTCAGATTATTGTTTCTTCTATTAGAAGTCAGATGCAAGAAACAGTGAGTGAACAACAGCCGAACGGAGACCAAACCTCTGCCAGTCCAGCCTTCTCCAGTCTACCAGAAAACAATTTAATTAATGTGATTAAGGTGAGAGAACTCCAGTTAGTGTGGGAGTTGTGCGTTTTTATTATTATTATTTATTTGTTCTTGTTTGTTTGTTTTTTGGGGGAAGCTGGTGGGGTTTTTTGTTTCTTTGGTTTATTTTTTTTAGCAAAAACCTTCATGTCTTAATCCAGTCCCAGGCATGCTTTGTGAGTAGATGATGTCTTAGGGTTTCAGTTCCACATTCAGCAGGGATTATTGCAGGCTTGTTGCCAACTTCAGAGTTTCCTTTCTTCCTGGCTTCTCTTGGCTTCACTCACAACTGCACAGTTCTGCTGCCTCTCTTTTCCAGCTGTAGCACTTTATCAAAAGTCTTTGCTCCCTCATGTAGTACAAACCATCCATTTCTATGTTCCATTTTGGGAAGGGGAGCTGACACTGGGGGGTATGTTTTGTGCTGCATCGGTGTTGGTGCAGCTCCCAGCGCTAAGTGGTCAGTCCCTGGGCAGGATGGCGTGAATGAGGTGGGAGCTCACAGGGGGCAGGTGGAGCTGGGACCAACTTCTGTGGAGCTGAGCGCTTAGATCAGGCACTGTGCCCTGTGAGACCGCAGGCTAAATGAGTGCAGGTCACATCACAGGCTAGTTCTCTGTGATTAAAGGTTGTATGGTGAAGATACTGACTCTCTAGCTGATTTCAGAGTTCAGAAGTATTTGAATCCTCCTAACATAATTTCTTTAGAGATTTTTGACTGTAAAAACACTTTGTTCAAGAGGACGCACTTGGAGCACCTCCGCTAGAGACAGAATGAACACTGTATTAATTTGTGTTCTGATTTACACACACACATCCCATATTGTAAGTAACCCATTTGATATGACTTTGGTGGGGAAAAATCTCTTCATTTATGTTTTGAGTATTGCTTGTGTATTTAAAAAGTCTGTCAGTCTTTTGGTTAGATGAGGATTATCTGTGCAGTGGAGAAAGATTGTTCCTGTAATGTCCAGGGACTATTGCCATTGCTCAAAAGATGAGCCTCCAAGAGAAGTAAAACAGAAAAATAAAGTGCAGTTACTGGGAGCTGTTGGTACACAGGTTTTGCAAGAACAATATATCATGTGAGGTACATGTTAATGTGAGAGTGGAAAACTTAAGCTCTCGTCATACTTTAAAATAAGCTAAACCAAATTCAGATTTTAATGTTTTTATTTCTTTTAAAGTTTCTAGGTTTCTGTACAACAGTAATTCAAGGTGGATATACTGATCAAGAAATATTACTGCTGCTTCTATTGCTATTTAAAATAAGCTTGGAGAAACAGTTAAAGCAAATTCCTTTGATAGATTTTCAGTGCCTTTTCATAAAGCTTCTGATAAGTATAAAAGACTGGGCTACAAAGGTAACTTAAATAACTGTCTAATACTAGATTTATGAAACCACAACTTAATTTTCAAGAAACATCTGTTTTGAAGTTTCCATTTTTTTTCTTGACATATCATAAAAACACTGCTTGAAAATGTAATAACAAATTTGGAGCTTTGGATTTGTGTGAGATTTGGGAGATGGGTGGGTATATTGAGGGGACTTTTACATGATGTGCTTTCTTGTCCTCTTCTGCAAGGAGACTGCTGTGTTGGACTTTATCATGTGTTTACTAAAATAGCTGTATGTTTAAAACTGGCTTTCTGAAAGAATGAAGATTTGATTGCACTAAGCTGATAAAATGTCATAAAAAGCAATCTGATATCAACAACCTGACTGTAAAATAGTATTTATCAGACCTAATTATAGGTGCAATGCAGAAATGTCTTTGTGCACACCATCTCTTATTAGGCCTGTTCCTTTTAACATTTATATTGTGTATGTTTCTGGGGAGTAATGTGTACTCCTTTACAAATGAGGAAAATGCCCACTAGATCCGTTCTTCAGTAATTTTCAGGATTTTTTTGTTGTTATTGTTCTTTTAAAGATGCCTGAGCTCTGCCTGGCGATGAGCGAACTCTCCAGTCATCACCATAATCTCCTGTGGCTGGTTCAGCTGGTCCCGAGCTGGATAATACGTGGACGGTAATGACAGTGTAACATCAGAAATATGCAGCATCATTAACAGCTAATTTATTTGTAACATTAACAGCTGATATATTTGTATAACCTCAAAGTCTGATAAATGCAATAGGTATTATATAATGCTTAAAAAAAAGTATTTGGGTTTTCTCTTACGTTACAGATGTATGTGCAATTCTTATTGTGTATATGTAGCTTTTCGATCACCTCTGCTGAGAGAAAAAGGGGTTGTTTTACATTTTATGTGTAGTTTTCAGGGTGCACACTTCCTGGCACCCAATAATAAAAAAGACTTAACAACTACAGATTCTGACATCCATCCCCTATTCTAATTCTTGTCCGAATGACCAAAAAATTACATTTTCTTTGGGTGATTCATGGCTGCTTTTAAGTGTCAATCTGTTATGAGTTCTGTATTCTTGAAATGAATTAATTATAACAAATCTGAGTGGGGAGAATGAATTGGGTCCTCAATTTCAGGCTTGGAGGCAAGCATCCATCAGTGTTTACTTGTGCAGAGGAAAAGCTGCAGTGAGTTAAGGGTACTTATATTTTACTAGCCTCTTTATACTAGTTTAATAGCACCTAATTCAGATAATCCAATATAATAGTTGTAGGCAACTTTATCTCTAGGGAAGCCATGCCTACCATCATATACTTTGTAGAAACAGTGTGGATTTAAGAAATTGTCTAGGAAATAATTTTTTAAAATTGTTTTTCAGGGAAGTAAGAAGACGTCTCAGCCTAGTGACAATTTCAAAGCTGCTTAATAAACAGCATATAGGAATACCTGATGAGAGTGACCAGCAGGTACAGCATATATGCGTTGTATGTGTATAATTTGAAAATTTAGGAAGTGTGTATACTGTTTGTGCTTGAACCTGTTTTGTGTTTTAGTACTGTAAGCCTATTTTCGAGAACCTTGCAAAATGACCAATTAGTAATTTTTAGTTTAGATTATTATAATAAGTATGTTTGCAGATATGTATAACCTGCATGTTCTGCAGCTTGTAAGTGCGGTGTTCTCTATGTGCCTTAGCATTTGGTTTAGACGTTGGAAAGAGGCCTGCGCTGCTTTCGGTCTTCCTTTGGTGTTCATGTAGGGTTGCTTCTTTTTGTAGGGCTGATCTTCTAATGAGGCACTGTACAAACACGTTAGTTTGTGGAGAGTCAAAAATCACCCAAAGCATTTTCCATTTTAATGAAAAATCCCTTTTATATTCTTGTCTTAGTGGGCAAATAGTATTGTAGTGGCACTTGGTTTCCAGTTTTCCATGGCCAGTAAAACAGTCTGTTACTGTTTGTATCTGTAGATGTCTCTTCTCCATCAGTATCTGGTGTACATGAAACCTTCTAATCTGCTGAAGAAGATGAGAGAGGGGCTGGAGCAGCAGAGTGCCACTGGAGATCACCTTCGCACAGAACTGGAACAGGAGGTGCAAAGCTGATAGTGCATTTGTCTTTTTATGCATCTACAATTTTGAGGATGTTTCTTTTAATTTCTGTTAACTGAGGACAGTTCTGTACGTGGAACTGTACATACGCAATTTTGTTGCTGTTCAGCTGTAGACTTAAAATTGTTCATGTTCAATTTTTATTATAGTCACAGAGGAAGGAAATAAGTAGCATGTGACAGAGGAACCTGTATTAGACTGCGTTACAAACAGGGAAATCACCAGATTTTCTGCATAGCAAAGTCACATGGATGTCTTGAGTCCTGTTGTCTGTAATCAGAGAACCAGCCTCCGTCCCTTCTGATGTAATCAGTGGAAACTGTGCTGCTGAGCCAGACCTTCACCTGCAGGCTTCATAAGGAGATTTATGAATCATTTATGAATTTTTTTCTTGTAAACAAGTATTAAAAAGATTTGGTATTTCCATGTATCCATCCAGAAACTGAATATTGCGTTGGTTATTTGAGTCTATCATGACATCTCAGCAAGTATTTTAATCTAGGTGCAGATGAGAGGAAAATAAAGCCAACTGCTGGATTTAATTTTCAGTGATTAAAACTACAGAGAGTTTTGTTACTTAGGTAACTTAAAACAATGTTAAAACTGGTTTTAAATGTTTCTAACATATGAATGTACTGTTTCAAATTAGTTATTTAGGCAAATGTGTAGACATACTTGTCCATTGATCTGACAGTTGGTGGAATCATTCCAGAAAGCAAAGGTAGTGCTGTATCTACATGGTAGGAGTTATGATTGTGCTTTGACTGCTGAAGTTCTGATTTCTCTCCAGGCATACTACCTACTCTACATCCTTCTTCATCTAGTCAGCGAAGCTAGTTTCTTTGATGTTGTAAATTCTAATCAAAGGGTAAGTAATTTCAGTGGTTAGATCTTTAGATTTTAGAAGACTTAATCATGCATGTTTGGTCTATTTTGGTAAGTGCCATCATGTGATAGAAGATCACCAGTGGGAAAATCTGTTCTGGGGCAAAGTAAATGCAGGAGAGCTTTCTCTGTACTTACTGTGGAGAAGGAAACCTCTTCTGCATTTCTGCAAAGGAATTACCTCAAAACATAAGGCTGCAGATCGGCAAACGTTTATTGTGTTAATCTTTATCAGAAAGTAACTGGAGATTAACCCAACACAGAAGTCCAATGGTCCTGTGAACTTTTGAAGTAGGGTTGAAATTTTTCAGCCTAGAAGAAAAACACTTTGAAAATATCTGGTAAAATATAGTCAAACACGTCATGGTTTTCTGTGCTGGAGTGCAGCCTTGAGCAAGTGAGAGCTGGGACTGAGTATCTTCTGTTCTGTTGCAGTAGTTCCTTTACACCATGTGATGTGAACATCCACTAAGTGATACCTTCTGCTTTGCCTCTCAGTAATCATGTTCAGATTTCTGTGATCATTTGGTGTGAGTTGCTTGCTGCCAGGTATCTGTGTGCACCTTCTGCCCTGTGGAATCACTCTTGGCTGTTAAGAAATTTGTCGTATGAACTGCTTGAGAGAGGCAAAGCAGTAACATTTGCTTACATTCCAGGGCTTACGTGTCTCAGTGCCCTACTCAATGCAAAAAGATGATCACAGCGTGTAATCTGAAACAAAATCATCTTTGGTAAAGAAAGTAATTATATCATTATGATCTTCTGAGTTTTGTTTTTTACAACTGCCATTCTGAAGATATATCAACATTTTTTTGTGTATTTGTGTGTGTTTTGTCTTTTGGTGCTTTGTTTTTCTGTGTGTTGTTTTTTTTAAAGTGTCTCTGCATTTCTGAATGAAGATGGACTCTCTTGTTCACTGGCCTGGTAGCCGTCAAGTGGCAAGAGGGATGTGGCTGAACGGGGCAGTAGATTAATATTGTGCAGGCTAGACTTTGTATAAAATCAATATCGCTGTTTCATTTCTGGTCCTCTTCCAGTTTAGATGGGCTGAATTGTCATGATCTTGAGACACCAGCAAATGTTTATAAGTAAAATTTCAGCATGTCTCACCTGTTGTGCAGAGTGGAGCCTCTTTGCAGCTGTTCAGTGAGGGATTCAAAATGGAATTTTTTTTTTTTATGAAGGAAGACAGAATGTGAAGCATCTCGGGAGCCATTATCAAGAGATGATGAAGCTGCAAAACTTTTATTAATGAGAAATTTTGAGAGAAATAAAAGATCAGTACATAAACCTTGGATATGTTTTACCTGGACCCTGCTGGAGAGGGTCCAGCATAGGGCAACGAAGATGATTAAGGGAGTGGAGCACCTCCCTTATGAAGAAAGGCTGAGGGAGCTGGGGCTCTTTAGTTTGGAGGAGATTGAGGGGTGACCTTATTAATGTTTATAAATATATAAAGGGTGAGTGCCATGAGGATGGAGCCAGGCTCTTCTCAGTGGCAAACAATGATAGGACAAGGGGTAATGGGATCAAGCTGGAACACAAGAGGTTCCACTTAAATTTGAGAAGAATCTTCTTCTCAGTGAGGGTGACAGACACTGGAACAGGCTGCCCAGGGAGGTTATGGAGTCTCCTTCTCTGGAGACATTCAAAACCCTCCTGGACATGTTCCTGTGCGACCTCACCTAGGCGTTCCTGCTCCAGCAGGGGGATTGGACTAGATGATCTCTTGAGGTCCCTTCCAATCCCAAACATACTGTGATACCTGCTCAGCCAATTCCTGCAAAAGAAAATGGCAGGAGTCATCATTACTGAAAAGGTTATTTTTAGCTGTTCTAACTTCAGAACTTTTTTTCACTGGTGAAAGATGTGAATGGCACTGTGCTTGCTACTTTGGGGACAGAAAGGATTTACAAATTAGGCAGCAGGCACTTGAAAATTTGTGATGTATAAGTCTGCTATACTTGTAACTACTTTTTAAAGCTCTTATAACTGGCTTGCTGTAACTGATAGAAGGTCTTGTGATTGTCTTTTTTTCTTTGTTTTCCCCATTCCTTACTGTGTATTTCTGAGAAAATTTCAAATTGAAGCCTATAATTTTTAAACTGAAGTAATATTTGCAGAAATCTTTTAGTTTTGACATGGAGAATTTAAATAGCTGTACTTTTTTTGTCTTTATTTAGCAACACTTACTGAAGCTTTGTGGTGCCTTAGATAAGCACATAAAATGTGATATTAGGGAAGATGCAAGGCTGTTCTATCGAACTAAGGTAAGACACCGAAGTTGGGGACTTTTGGTTTAGGGTTTTTGGTGTTTTTTTAGCTTTTTTGATGTACGCCGTTCTTTCATCCCAGCCCTGAAAATTTTAAGAGTGCCTCATGGGTTTGTTTGGGTTTTTTTGGTTTTTATTTTTTGTCCTCCTGTCTCTTTGTGCATCACTTCTTTGCCTGTTTTTTGCTTTGTGGTGTTGGGCTTGCTAATGACAGTCCTAATTTCCTGACTTTCACGCTTTGCATGCCGTTGTAGCAAGCCACATCAGATCAGTGATGGTGACTGACCTCAACTCTGAAAAACCTTGGCTTCTTCAGCTTTAAATCAAACGTTTACAGTTGGGTGCACCCTTACCTCTCAAGGGCATTTTTATTTTTCATTCCATCAGATTAGCAGAGTATGGTTCCTTTTAAAAAGTTAATTAATCTTGCCTTGTATTTTTGTATCTTGCATTGCTTTCACTTTTGTTTCTACAGCCCTTGCACTGAGAGGGGAAAATCTTACTGTTTTTCCCCATCATATAATTTGTGGAATAGTACAGTAGCTTCCAGAGGACACCACTGTGCTGGGTTTTAACACAGCATATGAGGCAAATCTCAGTTCTGAATGGCTTGGATTAAACACCTACTTTTGCCTGGTTATGAAAAAACACAGTTTAATGTGTAAGGAGTTTATTTCAGAAGCAGACAGTGCTGCATAGTTGGCTTTTGTGATGGCAGTTACAGGCTCCTTTTTTAGGTAGCATCAGACTTGTGTAACAAACCTCACTCATCCCAAGGATGAGGTGGCTGTTTGGAGGCCAGAGACTTGTGTGCTGATTCCAAACACTTAACAAGGGGAATCACGTGCCTGTAATGTGCTTGTGTGGAGTACGACTTTGAATTCAGCGTCCCAAATTACAGGTATTTGGTTGGAGTTGAGGTGATGATGCTTTGTGCCAGCTGTAAAATTGTTTGTTCCCAGTAAACTTCAGGTGTTGGGTTATCTGGGGTTTTATGGGTTTGGAACAAGGGGGAGACAGGGGACATGATTTTTTTTTAGCTTAAGTGGCTAAACTAATCAATCTGAATTTCTAGGTAAAAGATTTGGTTGCTAGGATATATGGCAAATGGCAAGATATGATACAAACCACTCGGCTTACTCAGGTACTGTAATGAAACCTTTTTCCTCTATTTCATATTGCAGGGTGCGTTTAGCTCCTTTTTTACCATTTGAAAATAGCACATCCCATTTATGAAGAAAAAAATACCTTTAAAAGAATAGCTGTGTAATACACTTAGATGTATTAGAATAGATTTTAATTTAAATTCTTACTTTGCTGGCTTCAATAAAATCAAGGGCTCGTCTTTACCCTTAAAAGTGCCGCTTTTGTAAATGGTTTGTGTAATGTACTAAAATGCTGGTACTGAGTTGAGTCACAGGGCCTGTCTCTGATTCTAGTCATTAGCAGATGCTTTGGAAAGGATGTTGGGGCAGGAATGCAGTGATGCTCCCGCTGTGGCCTTGCAGCCTGGGACTTGGGCACTACTTGAGTCCAAGGATCTTCTCATATGTGTTTAACGGCTCTTGATAACTCCTCCTCCTTTGAATGTGTCAAATTTCATGCAGTGATTAGGACTGTTTCTTCCAGTCTATGGTTGTGAGGTTTATTTTGTAATGTGATCAGAACAATTGTGCAAGTCTTGTCTTGGAATACAAAGCTACCTGTCTTAGAAAGGCTTATCATTCCAGTAATGTAGTGTATCACTTACATAGAAATACTACGCATATGTGCTTAGTATTAATTGCAGTTTAAAATTATGTAATTGACCATTTGTCTGTAAAGTCTATTAATGTACAGTGTGCAAAAAAAGACACTTTGTAGTGTATGTGATGTTTCCTGTTCTAGAAGGGGGAATTAGACCCATAACACATGACTGCAGAAGCTACTTAGCAATTGATGAAAGTTGATAATGATGCAGGTCTTTCAGAGTTGTTTTTTCAGGGATATTTGGGGTTGATTCACATATGGGGAAACTGGCAACTGTTTTAGAAAAGAATTTTAGGGACTTGCAACACAGTGTGGTGATCTCACGCTAAGCACTTGCCTTCTCTTATGTCACTGGTTTTCTGATTTGTTTACTATTTTGTTTTTACTCTTTAGGGAAAACTGCATGACTTCTGGGAGCCGGATTAATTAAATCTTGCCAAGTTCAGGGAAAATAACATAAAACCTCTGAAATCAAGGAAGATGTAGAATGAATGGGGTTTCACTTTGGTCGGAACAGAAGAAATCATTCACCTGAGTTAGAACTTGAGCATGATTCAGGCAAATATGCAAAACACAAGGATCAAATTTGATTAACATTGCTTTTACTACAAATACAGTAGTCCTGAAAAATTGAAGTGGATTAACTGAAAAAAAACCACAAACCCAGCTATTTCTTATAGCCCTGTTTGAATTGGCGAGACATACTTTATCATACTGAAAGCTGAGGGAAGTTTTCTCGTTTCCAGTGTTAATCACAAGAGGTATTTGAAAACCATATGTATTGGTTTTCTTGCCAGCACCCACCTGCAAGCATTGTGTTAGATGGCTGGAAAGAGCTGCCCTGTGACGTGGGATTTGAGCTCGGAAACAGTGTCAGACCTCCCCTGTTGTGAGCAGGTGAGCAAGTCGTTCAGAACTGGGCTGAATAAAAGAGCTGCCTGCCTGTGTTAATCTGCAAAGCAGAGCTGGTGTGGCCCTCCAGTGTCTCTAAAAATAAAATAAAAAAAAAAACAACAAACAAAAAACCAACAACAACAACAAAACCCCACCACCAAAATACAGAAGTTGCGTGTGAACAAGTGGCTGCTCTTCTTTTGACTTGAGGGCAGAAACAGAGCTTAAGAGTGGCTGTGCCCAAACAGGTTAAGTGGATGCTGCTTTGCTCTGTGGTTGTGTTTTATCAAATGACAAAACAGAAATTGTTATTACAGCGATGCATTCGTTTTAACTTCCTCATCTTCAGACACTTACTTATGCAGTGAATGTGACTGCACAGGAAGTGATTCTGTAAGACCAAGTTATAAATGAGATCTTATTACGCCAGTAGTATTGTTGTACTGCTCTTTAAGAAACAAGCAAATCTATATCTGGCTTTAGCACTTTCTCTAAAGAGAGAAAATGTGGTTCTTAAAATATACACGTAGCGGAGATTTGAAGAGATGAGCATTTGGCTACATGTGTAAAAACTGTGAAAGCCATATGAGATCTGAATTCCTTTGTGTGAAGTCTCACCACACGTGCGGTATGTGCACAAAGATCCCAGAGCTATTTGTGAAATAACCAAAGGAAGATGCGATCTCCTTTTGTGCTCTCGGTGCAAATGCCATCATTTAAATCTCACGCTGTGGTTTGTCTGTAGGATGTGTGTATATATGAAGAAGAAAGTTAGGGTATTTGGTAGAAGAACCAACTGGAGCTCCCTTAACAATTGAGATTTTTAATAATGTCAACATGTGTGTTTTAGAATACTGTTTCTTTTTAATTTTTGTAGATGACCTGTCTTGTCTTGTATGATAAATTCCCTGTAACTTTCCAAAATGAGAACTGCTATAAGGTGGACATGTCTTATAGGAAAGGTATTTTACTTGCAAATTCATCTTGATTATTTTGTCTTTCATTTCAAGTGCTAGAGAGTGAGCTGAAGGCTGGGGCATCTCTGTGTCCTTCACAGGATAATCAGCTTACCGTTGTTCAAACAAAAGTTGTGCTTGTGGCATCGTTCAGGGGTGGAAAAAAAAACCCTTTTTTAAATCTCAACATGTTATTTAAGAATTGGCAAAATCTACCTCAAAGGGTATCTTTCTTTGGCAATAGAACTGCTTTAGGCTAAAAAAACTATGTCATGTTATGTAGGTATGGCCACGCCATCCTTTGCTATGCCTGTGTTTGATAGTGCATCAACCTTTCCTCTGATAGCAGTTACTTACTATGTTGAATATATCATATGTAATTTTATTAATGTTTATATTTTTTCTCACTAATGTCATATAAAGTTTAAAAATATGTAGAAAATGTTTATTGTATGTAATGTGTATATATTTTCTTACCATGTAAAGTTGAAGTTGCTGTTGTGTATATTTTGAAGAAGGATGGGGGGGTTGATTAACAGCTTTTGTACTGCAGTTCAAAGCACACTGAAACTGCTGGCTTTTTTTTTTTTTCAGATAAAATAACCACTTTGATATTTACTTTTATTTAATAGAACAATGAAAAAATAAAACCAGACATGCTTTTCTAATTAAGTGTCCCTACATGCAGTGGGCGTGCCTCAGCTCTGTTTCACAAAAAAACGGCTGCAGGTCCTATTTTAGTCTTGCAGCACATGCTGTAGTTCTTGGGTTCACAGCTGATTAGCTTACTATAAATGGAGAAGATCTCGAAGTAAATCTTAGCTCAGCCATTCCTGCGTTTTCATGCTTAATGCCTGTGTATACATCCTGGCATTTTCCATCTCTCTCCCCCTCCCTCTTTGTCTGGACTTTTCCATCTGTTTTGTAGCTGAGTAGTAATTCCCCAGTTGCTTAAGTCTAGACAGGGGTTGACTTGGAGCTCGTCAGTGTCCTTATGGAGGTGACCCCGATGTTTCGCCGCAGAGTCTTCACGAGGGACAGCCGAGCTGAGTGCTGCTTCGGGACTCCTGGATATGAAAGAGCAAACCTGCTGCCGTTGTGTTTTTCTGACTCGTTTACTGGCCCCCAGAAATTACATGCATTGGAGAAGGCTGTTTGCACAGTACATGTCTTAACTGCTTTGGTTGTCTTCAGATAAGCATTTTGCACTGAGATTTATCTGTTGGTTTTATGTTGGCTGTATTAAGAGCCATGTTGACTCATTTCATGTGAAATTAGGTGCACTTTATTGCAGTAATCATGGACAAAAAATTAAAAGCTGACTATAAAATATACATTGGTGGCTCTTTACCTTTTTCTTCCTTTTTTTTTTTTTTCTTTTATTTCCTGACAAGTGTCTGTGTGGCTTGAAAAAAACTGGCTTTAAGGTGAAGAATCCTGCCAGCAAAACTATTTGCACATCTCATTCTCACTGCGCCCGTTGTGGAACTTAGTAATGGATGGGGATTTCAGAAGTGATTAATGGCTTGCAGGTTGGTCTGGCTGAAGGTCAGTAGGACACATACGCTTCACTGATGCTGTGGCTGCAGGAACTCTCTAAAGTCCCCAAAGCTAATAGTTGAGCTGAGACTATCTTTGGGAAAGGCTGGTGACTGGAACAAACACGAAGTGCACTGGTGAGATTGCTTCATGATAGGATTTTAGTGGTAGCATTTCAATGAGGAAAAAAGACCCTTTTTAATCACAAGGGCTGGATACTGCAGCAGTGATTTTTCAGAGCACAGGCGAGCTGGGTCTGTCTCCATCAAAGGTGCCCATGCTCAGCATTGCCTGGCAGCCAGCTCTGGGTCTTCGGGGTGGGCATGTGGGCTGGGGGGGAGCTGCCGCTTGCTGGGATATTTAGGGAGGTAGCTGGGTTACAAGAGAGGGTTATTCTGCTGACCTCGTCACTAGCAGGAATACACCAAGCCACAGGGCTAACACTGGTCTTTGTATGTTTGTTTTCTTTCTTTGTCAGAACTGCATATATAGCGTAGTACGGCTTGGGTTTGTGTTTTGTTGTGGGTTTTTGTTGTTTTTTCTTTTTTGTTTGTTTGGTGGTGGAGTTGATTGGTTTGTTTGTTTTGTGGGTTGTGGGTTTGGGGTTTTTTATTGTTTTTGTTTGGGGGTATGTTCGTTTGTTTGTTTTTTTCTTCCACTGGCTTTTACTGTCTGTGTGACTCTCTCTTACACTGGAAGGGGTAAATCAGAAAGGGTGCTGCTGGACGTGCCTCTGGTACTTCTGGGGACTTGTTCCTTGGGCTTACAAGCTCTTGAGAAACTACTTGCCCGAAGTTCCCCAGTGGGGAAGCCCCACTGTGCCCGGAGGGTAGCTTTTGGCACTGGCACACCAGAGCTTGTTTCAGTGTCCCAGGAAGGAAAAGGCTCTCTGGGACAGGCTGAGTGCTGTGTGGGGAGCCAACCTGGAGACAGAGCAGAGGTTGATGAGGTTGTAGGAGCCCAGGCAGCTGCTCTGGGAGCCACCCTTGGAGCTCCAAAGGAGCTGCCCAGAGAGGTCAGACCATCATTAGTGGATTTGGCTCATTCCTTGTGGTTTAAGTTATCAGAACGCATTTTCCCATCTTCCCCCCAGGCTGTGAAATACCTTGATGTGTTGCCTTGTGGATATTTTCCCAGCTTTACTGGTGGGGCCCCTTCTTATCTAGTGTTGAAAAGGGCTTTCAGTGCTGGGGAGTGGTATGGGCTGCTGATGGGGAAGATCAGCGGGAGAAAGTAAATTCCTTGAAGGTATTCTGCTTGTGGAGGTGCTTTTAGTTTTGCCTGACTGCTGCTTTTTTCAGCAAGTGCTGCTTTGCCTTTGCAGTAAGGAATTTGAAAGGGAATATTTTATCTGGTATCAAAAGTAGGGCTGGGTGATGAGAGAGGAAAAACATTCATATCTTCTCATTGTGGTATTTCGGTCTGTGTGCTGAAAGCTGGTCCCCACACTTCCAGGCTGCTGGTTAAGATGTGTTTTCAGGTGACTTTTAAGCAGCATTTAGATGTGTTGTACTCTTCCGAATGTCTCCCCTGTCTCTGCATGGTGAGGTACTGCTTGTGTTTCAGCTTCCCGGCCACCTCCCAGTTCCTTGTGGGGAGGTCATAGGGGAGGGGATGGAAACTGGAATTGTTCCCTTCATTGTCATCAAGGCGTCTTTGCCATCAGCCTGGGGGGAGACCTGAAGCTTTTCAAGACAGGTTTGGCCCGTATGCTGCGTATGGAAGGGCTCCTGGCCACGGGATACAGGGCTGTTTTCACACACCCTTCTCCCAGCGCTTCCCTTGGGATTTGCATTCGCCGCTGCGCTGCTGAAGCTGGGCGAGCGATGCTCCTTTGCCCTTGCAGAGAAAAGCAGAGAGGGTAAATAGATTTTTGCTGCTTTTGTGCTACAGGGCGAGCGTCCTTCACCGGAGCAGCTCATACTGGCAGCTGGGACTCAGCTTGCAGCCTCTGTGGCTTTGCCTCCGAGTCTTGGGCTCTCATTTCTCACAGCCTGTTTGGAGATGACAGTCCTGGCTCTCGAGCGCAGGCAGGAGCAGGGGGTCCCTTTCCTTTCTGGGCTGACCACCAGGCTGCGGTTGGAATAAAAATAGCTTAAAGCTGCCAGGCTCGGCGATGGGGAGGGGATGGCTAGGCATTAAGCTTCATGCTTTATTCACGCTGCAGGCTTTTATAAAAGCAGCGTAAATCATGCAGGGCAGCCATGGGCTCTCCAGACGACATCATTCAGGCTCTCAGACACATTGATTTGCGTGCTGGAAACTGAACCTGTCCCCTTTGCTCTAACCCAACCTGTGGGGAGAGGCCTGGCGGATGAAGATGGTGAGATGCTGCGCCGCATATCAGCTCTCCTCCATGTTCATGGAACACTGCATATCTCCCCTGTGTTCTAACCTATTTTTTTGATATTTTGGGCTTCAGCATTGTTATGGTAAGGTTTGCACAGCACAACGTGTTTTTCCCTCCAGTTGATTTTCTCTTATTAGCCCATTTTTCCTCTTGCCCTCATTCTGTTTTTCCCCACAGTATGCGAACGCCGTTTGCTGAGAAACTGTGTCAGCCTTCCTCGTAATTAAGAGTCTGGCAGGAGTCAGCGCGACAGTCATTTTGGAGATGACGCTTCCAGTTTGGAGCTGACAGTAAGCTGGGGTGCTGCGGCAGGGGCTGCGTGCGGGGGTGAGGGGATGTTCTGATGTTCTGCGGCTGAGCGGGGCAGAGGGACCCACCAGGAGCCTGGCGCAGGAGCAGTGAGTACTCTGGGTACATCTCACCTGAAGAATTTAAACTGTGTCTTCTTGAAAAGCAGCTCCTGGAATGCTTAAATTCTAGGTTATATCCCATGTTTAGCCATTTGGGAGGGAAACTGCATGTGTGTGTATAGGACAGGAATAAATTGCAGTGGCTGTAAGTTGGCCGCATCTCTATAGCTCAGAAATAGTTGTAATGTTGGAAAATAAGATGGAGGGCTCAACAATCAAATGGCCTAAAAAAGGGTAAATAGAAGTTACTCAGTGGTGCTTTGTAATTTGGCTTCAGACTCTGTAGTTCTTTTATTAGCAGGAAGGCTCAAAGCAAACCAAAGGAGACGGGCTGGGGATCTGCTTGCCCGCAGGATCTTGTGGATGCTAAACGCTTAGAGGTTCAAAGAGCATTTCATGGCAGAAAAATCCATCAGGGTCTACGGAATCAAAGTGGCCGTCGCTGGCTGAGAAAGCTTCAGGCTGCTGATACCTGGAGGGCGAGAACAAGTGGCCGGGGAGGTGCCCTGGGCCTCTGTCCTGCTCCTGTGCCCCCTGCAAGGCGCCAGGATTTTTGGCCAGCACAGTGGGGTGCCTGTGCGCTTTATGTGAATGGCCGAGGGATTTCACATCGTGCCTTCTCGCGGTTCACAAACTGTCAGGTCCGCAATTGTAACGCTCCTTGAGCTCCTGAGACACACGTTGCTGTTGAAGGTGCCGCCAGCCCTTGCTCAGAAGGAGCCAGGCGAGGTGTGTGGGATCAGATGTCTCATGTGGCTGAAGAAAAAACAGTGGCTTTTTTTGATCTTTCTAATGACACTGCAAAGGAGACCAGGAAAACAAGTCGTGTGGTTCAGGACCTCCCGCAGAACACAATAACGCCCAACCAACCACATGCTGAAGCTGACCTCCTTCCTCTCTCCTCCCACCATACCCAGAGATGTTTGCAGCTAGTGGCAAAGTAAAAATAAGGGCATATGAGGACTTTTTTTTTTTTTTTTTTTAAATCTTCTTATGTGGTGCCTTCAGAACAGAATTCAGCATTTTCCCTCTCTGGTTGCTGTGTTGGATTTGCCTCTTGGGGGCAACCTCACCCTGCTCCAGCTGGGAGCGTGGCTTCTGTCACTGCAGAGACAAAAGGGAGTTCAACATGCTTGGGAGATGGTGACTCACTGCGCATCTCTCGCTGCCTTTGCCTTATCAGATCATTTCTGGCAATCTAGGTCATTATTTGCTGAAAGGATTTAAGGAAAACCATTGAGGTTGACTGTCCATGGCGTTTCAGGAGTGATATGATCAGTTCTTGAAGGTCCCTTTCCAGGCTTGGAGTCCTTCACAGTTTTTGCTGCCCTGCAGGGAGGAGGGTGGCATAGAAGGACATGTGGTTTATGGCTCTAGTTTAATGGATAGGGCATGAATCTGTATGAGGAAAATTTACAATGGTCTCCCTGCTCTTCCTTTGCCCAGCATCCCTTGGACTATCACTAAGCCCATCAACCCTGCGGTTGCTCTCATTGGTGTATAGGGGTGATAGCAAACTTATTGTTCCAGCTCTGTTTAGCCCTGTGTTCCTGAGCAGGCATCTCATACAAACCCCATCCATAAATAACCAGTTGCACTTATTTAAAGGGCATTGAGGTAGATGGTAGAATAAAGGGAGTATTATTCATGCTTCATACTGTGGTTCCTAATGGTACTTTACACGCTGATATGACCTACAAAGCTAGTTGTTTCGTGCCTGCAGTGCTCTGATGTTCTTCTTACCCTGAGGGTCAGAAATGACAAGAATAAACGATCGTGACGGGTGTCTTGCGAATCCTCGCTCCCTTGCCTTGGACGAGTCCTTGCAAGGGAGCAGCTGGGTGACATTGTGACCTTGCTGGTGCAGGCAGAGCGGGAGCAGCCGGCTTCTCCAGCCGCAGGAGGCAGACGGGGCAGCCTTCACGTGAGATGTGAGGGCAGACTGATTTATCCGTATTCCTGTTTCACCTTCTCCCCGGCGCAGAGATGCAGCTGGGGCTGGGGAGGGAGGTCAGCCCGAACCCAGCGCACATGGGAACCCACGCAGGGAAAACATCGGCAGAGGAGGCTGGCATGAGCAGGGTTAACCACAGACCCTGGAGCTTTAGGGGGTGGCCATAAGAGGGGTGCAGGACTCAGAAGGACTGAGTCAGACCTGCTGGGAGAGCAGCTCCTGGCTCCAGCCAGCCTGGGCGCTCGGACAGCAGCGACCGCGCAGCCCATTAAGCCAGCCCTGCGGCACTCGCTCTGCTGGCCTGGACTCTGTCCTGCTTAATAGCTCCCTCTTCTTCCTTTTTTTTTTTTTTTTTAATAAAGGTAATTTAGCTGTATGGATATGCAGGAACATGAATCAAAGGAATTTGGCTGACTCTTGAACGTGCCGTTTGTACAGAGATGTGCTAAAGCACCAGGATGTGAGGGATGCAGCCTACTCAGAAAACACCTGAGGACAAAAAATGCTTTTAAGGCATCTCACTGCAGCTTCCCAAAATCTGATTACGGGGCGGGGGGAATCAAGCTTTGGAATACATTAACTCAGCTGAACAGCACAGGGAGATGGTACCAGCGAGAAGCAAATCAATTCCCGAAGGCTGCGGAGAAATTTCACTAACTTGGAGCTTCAGAGCAGGCTGGCTACACTTAGAAGATTTATGTTTCACCTGAAATATTTAACACTGGGCATTTGAAATGCTCTGTGTATCTAAAGAGCACACCAAAAATCTCCTCACAAGGAGATTTCAGAGAAACCTTTGGCTCACACAATGCTTTCCACGGGCTAAGGTTGTTTGTTTTTAAAAAAAGAAAAAGGCACAGCATGGGAAGGGTTATATTCTGGCCTCTGACACAGGGAAGTAAAAATTACCATGTAATGAACACCAAACTGCTTTTGGGATGTGCGCTGCTAGATCTGTTGTTAGGCAGGAGATGTTTCCATGGCAAAACCACCATCCTAAATGGCACTGTAGCTCAGAGATGCAGCAGTGGCCCCGGGGACCATGTTCCCAGGCGGTTCTGAGCACCCTGTCAGAGGAGGTGGGGTGCGGTGGCGGGGGGCTCCCTGTGCCGCAGCACCGGGGCTCTGCTGGGGAGGCTGTCAGCTCAGCATTTTTCAGTCCTTTCTGACTTTAAAAGAAAACTACGACAAAAGACAAGCTTGAAATAGCTCATTTTATCTCAGCAGACAAATAACTTGCTTTGAGCATCGTTGTCACCCAGGCTAAATTACTTTTAGATGTTTTTAATGACTGGGTAACGTTTTTCAGCTGCTCATTCCGCAGCACCCTGCTGGGGGAGAGTCCATCTGTAAAGACCAAGAGCTCTGATATCGTAGTTGTTCTTCCTGGCATTCATTTGGTGTTATTGTTTGATATGTGATTCCCTGTGGTAGAGATGTTTTGTGTTAAATTCACAGCTACAAGCACTTTCCTTTGCATAAGGAGATCTATTTCCAAAAGGAGCTGGGGGACTGGCTATGTGTGGAGCAGCAGCAGGTCAGTGATGTAGCGGAGAAACTCTGGGAGACTGAAGGTGACAGTCCAAATCCTGTCTGTGCTAAGGCTGGCATTACTGTAGGGCTGGAGGGATTTTAACCTGTCATTTGTTACCCCTGTCTTTGATTTCACTTGCAATGCATGGCACAGGGAGCTGTGACTTTCAAAACGATCCCAACAGGGACACAGTTTGCGACATCAGCCATGCAGGTTTGCCGGATCCCTCTTTCTAAGGCAGGTATAGCTTTTGCATTCGTTCCCAAAGGCAGCTTTTAAGCCACTTGCCTTCACCATCTCTGGGTTTTGCAGCTCTTCTAGGAAATATATTTTTAAATCCAAGCTCATAAATTTTGGAAGCTACTCCCCTTCCCCCACCCCCTCACCCCTATCAAAGTGTCAAAGCCGAAGAAAAACAGTGAGAGCGATGGATGCGCCTGGCTCTGCTTGCCAGTGCTTTCCCTGTGCACGAGGGGTTATTTACTGCACTGCTCGGGTTGTTTCTTCTTTGGTGGCATTGACAGCAGCATTGGAGTTTGGTGCCTGGTAAGCAGAGGCTGCCCACAGGTCAGCCCGGGAGCAGGTAGGGCTGTGGAGGTCACTTGGCAAGGCAGCTCAAAGGGCCAAAAGGTGAAGCCATGGGGATGTGAATCCTGTCCTTGGCACAGAGGGTGGGTGCTGGGGGCTGTTACACCCTGCTGGCTTTAGCTCTGAAGGGCGCAGGTTGGCTCACCCAAAAGGGCAGCTCTTAAAACCCACTGGTGTTTCCCTAGCCCCTGCACATCCCCAGGGACACATGTTGCTGCTCTTGGCAGCGTGTCCCAGGGACTTGACCTGCCATGCAGGGAAAACAGAGGGGGCTTTGCCCTAGCTGCAGAGAGACCCCTGTACTCCCTGACCAGGCTGGAGCCCCCTTGCTTTTACTGGGAGCAGCTGGGATGACAGGCAGAGGCGTTGCTGGTGTCCAGCTGAGCCGGGCACTCCTAATGGGACTGGAGCTGTAGCTCTGCCCCTTCCCCACCTGCAGCCACCGCAGTCCTGCTCCTGCCTCAAAGCCAGGACGAGCCCGAAACGCCACCCTCGCCTCTCCCACAGGATTCCCAGTGGCTGCTGCTGTTTGTCCCCCGTGCTGCAGGAGCATCCCGAAGCAGCCCTGCCTGGTTGAAAGGCAGGTCAGGAGCCTGCCCTCCCGCAGTCTCGCCAGCCATTCCCCGCAGGTGCGCTGTCGACAGATCCCGAGCCAGGCACATGCTTTCCACTGGCTCTGAGAGGTTTGCAGACAAGCAAAGCAAAGCCCTCCGGCTCCCCGTGTGAGCGCCTGTCCTCTGTGAACCCCCGTGTGTCTCTCGCAGCCGGGCTTGTGGAAACACATCGGAGGCTGCTGTGACTCAGCTGCTTCTCCCCTGAGAAAATCCACCCTGGCACGGCGCTCTACTCCATGGCTGGGGCTGCTGGCACCTGGCAGCTTCATCAGCAAATGGCCTTGGGCAGAACATCCCAATTTCCACTGTCAAACACTTACAGGGGAAAAATCCAGCATCTGATCTTGTGGGAAGTTGGGACAGCAACTCTGCTGCTGCACTGAGCTGGAGGGAAAAGTCTCATCCCTGCTCAAAAGCAAGCCCTGGGCTGGAGTGGCTGCAGCATGGGCTGGCTGTTTGGCTGCCTTCTGGCCTCCCCTTGCCTTTTTCCAGCTCTTTATATCTTTCTCAGACAAATTCTTCTGCAATTGTAATTTTCCTTGCTGGCTCTCAGCCCAAAGAAACAGTGGTTTGGAAAGTTTGCTCAATGACTCAAAGGGAAGAGGCTCCTGACTTTTCATGCTCTCTGCCCACTGGAGTATTTTTTTTCTTGAGGCTAATCTGTGGAGCATCACACTTGGCTTGACAAGTCTATGACACTCTCAGAAAACAAATCCAAGCCTGGTGAGCATGTGCCCGTCTGCTGGGAAGCCCTGAGTGTCACCACCAGGCTCCAGGCATCGCTGGTGGCTCTTTCTGCTCCTCTGCTTCACGCAGTGCTCCCAGCCCAGAGCCTGGGCAGGCTGGTCCTGGGGTGGGCAGAGGGGACTGCTGAGATGATGGATGCTGGAACAGTGAGACTGGACTCATGGTGTGGGGTTGGCATGCTGCCTGCTGGGCTTTTCTTCCGCAGAGGCAGACAAAGCAGTGATGCTGGTCTCACAACATGGTTAAGGGATGGAGGAGCCTGGAGAAAGGCTGGCTTGCTCGTTGTTGTTTTCTCTTGTCAAAAGGGAAAAGTACCTGGTTTTCCGCTGGTGGTTTTGATGTTATAACTTGGCTCTAGGTACAGTGTGGGCTGGCAGGGCTATAGCATGAGTTTCATAACTCTTTCGCAGGTTTCATAAATCCCCAGCTCCTGGAGTGCTGTGATTTTGTAACTCCTAGCTTTCAAATGAGTCTGGAGAGCAGCTTGAAACGGTCGGCTGCCTGCTGCCCCCTGGACTGCAGAGGCTTGCAAATCATACTGAGGTTTTATCTCACTGTTTTTTGCTCAGGGCAAGGGAAAGGAAGGCTGCAGGCACTGCTGGGGAGGAGCCAGACCTGTGCCAGGAAGCAGTTTCCTACAAAAGCCCTGAGCAGCACCATGAGTTTGATAGTCATCGACACCTCGTCAGTGCTACAACCCCAAAACTGAGGGCTTCATAACACACTGCTTCCATGGTGTGTGCCCCTGCCATTGTATTTCCAGTTTAATGCTGGCTGTTACTCCGTCCTACAAAGTTGTTTGTATATATGCCACTGTGATCCATATTGAAACCCTCTTCCTGGCTAAACCTGGTTCCCAGTGGTGGCGGGGAGGGCAAGGGTCTCCTGCCAGTCACCTGGGACACCCCTGTGCCTGGGGCATCCCCTATGGTCCTGGCCAAGTGGGATGAATTTAAGAGGGGGCGCAAGGGGGCTGGCATGTTTCAGGCCTGCAGGCAGGTTGGGGGTTCCTTGGCACCCAGGGTGGCAGTGGGTGCTGAGCTACAGTCAAACCAGATGACACTTCAGACCCAGCAGAGCCTGAGGCACAGGAGTGTTGTGTATTAAGCAACTTAATGCATGTTTTTTTGTGCTGTAACGGGGTCCCCCACACCCCCCAGGAAGGCTGCAGGCTGGTGATGGCTGGAGAAACGTCTCTTGCTGCGGGCCGGGCAGGGAGCAGCGGGCAGCACTGCTGCCCTGGGCGCTGAGCTGCAACCCAAGAGTGCACAGGTTGCTGGCTCCCGGGCTCAGGGTGTGCTGGGAGAGCTGATCCGCACTAATCCCATCAATATTTCACAGCGCTGTGGCCCTGTTATAAATACGTGCATCATCTGGGAAGCTGGCTGGGATGGGGGTGCAGTACCTAGTGAAACATGAGAGCTGATACAGCTTTGCCTTGGATCCTTGGGCATCAGAGAGGCGAAAGGGGCTGGCCACGGGTGTTTATACCACTGCTGTGGGTAGGGGTTATCTGGCAGAGACGGGTGAACCCAAACATGCTGGCTGAGCATGGGCACCGTGGGCTTTGCCATGTGCCGGAGCCATGGGTCTGTGCTGTGATGGGCAGCTGCCAGCAGAGGCAAAGGGCATCTGACCCTGGTGGGGAACAGGGCAGTCCCATGGGGACAAACCCACTCTGCCCAGTCCTCTCTCAGTGAGACAAGGTGTTTAATGGACAACAAGAAGAAATTAAACAGTAACCAGACTCTGGGCTGGTGATCAGGGCACTAAAGCATTTCCTCTTCCTAAAGGCTGTTTGGATTAACAGGGAGAAAAGAGTATTAAGGATAAAATCTCCTTGCATGGCCACGGGGAGGGCAGTTTCCCAAGGTGCCGTGGCATGACCCGAAGGCCGCCCTGCTCCAGGCTGTCCTGGGGGCTGCAAGGCTGCTCTGATGGGAAATTCCCCTTCCAGCACCTTGCTGTCCCTGGGCTGGGGCTGAAGCACAAGACAGACCACCCTGCGTGGTAGCACTGCTCTGTGCGGCAGGGGGATGCAGGTGTGGGAAGGGGTCTGGTCTGGTTTGGCTCCTTCCCGCTGCCATCTGCATCTCACTCTGGCTTTTGGAAAAGCCGTGCAAATGAGAGCAGGACCCTGGCCTTCAGCCTCGTGGGGGCCCTAAATTCCTTCAGTCAATTTTGCGGGGGCAGCAGAGCAGGCGAAGGCTCTGAAAATAGATCTGTTTCAGCTGCCGATGACTCGTGTTAATTAATTAAAGCCTCGCAAGCTCAGGCCTGTAAATACACAGTGCCGAATCGCGCCAGGCTCTGCTCACTCTTTGCTCATGCACTAATTACCCCACTGCGAGGCCAGGAGCTAACGCATCTCCAATTTGCGCTGAGTTCGGCTTGCAGCCACATGGGAGTTTGCCTGCCTGCGCTGCCCGCACGGGCAGGGAGATTTGCTGCGGGATGGGACATGCACAGCGCTCCAGAGAGGGAGGGAGCCTTGGACAGCCCCCTCCCAACCCTGGCACCCCCTTCCCCAGTGCCCACGGGCCAGTTCCCCCTGTTACTGGCCCAGCAGCCTCCAGCTGCACCTCTACTAAGGCAGGGGATGGATTATGAGCAGATGTGAGGGACCAGCTGGCGCGCAGCATCCTACCCCCCCATCCTTGGGCCAGACAGGCTGGCCAAAAGCACCCCTGCCTTGCAGCAGCACCTGCTGCTTTTAGGCCGCCCTCCTGCTGCCCGGACAGTGCTCCAGGTCCGGCCGGGCAGGGCTGTGGGTGAGCCCAGCTCCCTGTGTGTGGGCATCCCGCTTCCGCAGGGTGGGTGGAGAGGCGAGGCAAGGCGTGGAGGAGATGCTGGGGGTTTGCCCAAGGACAGGAGGAAATGGTAGTTAGTTGCTGGAGCATACAGGAGGTGAGGGAGTGAGGACAGGGAGCGCTGGAGGAGGTGGGTAGTTTCTCTGCATTGCTCTCCTGGAGTCCCTGGGAATGGGGACAGGGAACAGGTCCTGGTGCCTCAGGCTGGGTGAGGGGATGGTGGCTGCTTGGTAAGCATGTGCAAGGGTGACAGGAACCACCCCATTTACAGGAGTACCCAGATGGGTCCCTCCTCAGCTCAGATCCATCAGTGTGTGGAGACTGGAGGGATTCAAGCCTCTGCTACTTTCCCTCACACCCATTATGTTTTTAGGAGGCCAGACCCTGGCAGTTAAAGGCCTTGAAAGCAGCATGTCACCTGGTCTCCCCATGGAAGCCCCCTGTCCCTGCCAGCCTTACTGACCCTAAAGGGTCCAGGTGGTGGGGAGGGCTCAGCCAGGGCTGACTCTCATCCTCAGATGATACTGGGCAACTTCAGGACAACCCACTCAGCACTAAGCCCTGTAACAGGTCCAGCTCTGGGCCTGCAGGGTGTGGGGTCGAGGTGACCATTGTCCCCTTCCTGGAGACTCCACCCCTTGTGGAGGGCTGGTGTGGAGTGGAGGGGATGAGCCAGTGCTGTGACTGGGTACCACATGGCTTTGTAAACAGAGGTTAGCAGCACTTGGCCACCCTGCCAGCTTTGGACGCTGCAATCTGGTGTGCGCAGGCACAGCATCTCCCCACCTACCGCTCCAGCTGATTTTCAATTGCCCTAGATCCAACCTGCTGATTACGTAGAGCACTCGGGGTTTTGCTTTCGGGAGGCCTGCCACCACGACGGGTAAGGAGGAAGGGTTGGCCAGGTGCTGAAAGCTTGCCAAAGGAAAGCAAACACAGGCCCGAATCTGGCAGCTCCTGCCTGTAGGGAGGAGCCACAGAAGCCACCCAGCACAAAAAGGCTCCACATGGGGTTGTAGAGAAACCATTACCTGCCTGTGTTTCCGAATAAGCTTCCACCATGGGTAAAGGCAGACTACATGGGGAGGCATGTGTTGTAGCAGGGTGAACATGGGGCACGGTGCCTCAGTCAGGGGTGCAAGGAGCCAGGGTGGGTTCAGGGGGTGAGGAGCCTTGCAGGACACTGTGGCATTGGCTGGGTGGCTGTGGTGTGATGACGCCGCGTGTGCTGTGCTGGCAGAGTGGGAACGATGCTTATCTGCATTCAGCAACACTTTTTTATAGTCACAAGCCCAAGTTACCAGCCCTCTGCCTCCCTGGCCTGGCAAAGAGCTTGAACACAGGCTCCTCTGCCAGCAGCCTTTTCGGGGCTGTGTCACCCAACCTGCCCGTGCTGAGCAAACACCCCCCCACCGTGTGCTGACCGTCCCTGCGGCGCGGGGGGCGTTGCCGCGGCTCTGCTGACAGAAACGCTGCCGCCTGCCCCCCAGCATGTGCTGGGCAGACCCGGCGCAGGGGTAACCCGCTGCCGGGTCCCCGCCGTGCCGCTCCTGCCCTTGCTCCTCCGCGGGACCCGTGCTGGGTGGCTCCGGGCCGGGGCTGGGCACCGCGGCCTCCGCCTCCGCGCACCGCTGGGCGGCAGGGGGCGGTGCGGCACGGCTCGGTACGGCTCGGTACGGCGGGGCCGCGCACAGCCGGGCTGCGCTGCGCCCTGCCGGACCCGGCTGCTCCGTGCCGCGCCGCCCGCACCTGCTGCGCCGCCGAGCCGAGCAGCACCGCACCGCACCGCACCAGGCAAGTGCCGGGGAGACGCGAGTGGGGACAGCCGGCGGCCGGGTGCTGGGTCCCGGTCTGCAGGCAGGGCCGGGAGTGTTGGCTCTGGGCGCCGCGTCCACAGGAAGGATCCGGAGAGCTGGATCTGGTTACTGGGTCGGGGTGCTGCGTGCACAGGCAGCGGCTGAGTCCGCAGGTAGGGTCGGAGGTGCTGGGTCTGAGCGTTGAATCTACAGAGTCGGGGGTGGTGGGTTTGGGGTGCTGGGTCTCTGTCTGGGTCCACAGGAAGGATTGAGGGTGCTGGGTCTGAGTGCTGAGTCCCTCGGTCCAGGTCTGGGTCTGCAGGCAGGTTTTGGTGTGCTTGATCCGGATGCTGAGTCCACAGGCAGGATCAGGGGTGGTGGGCGCACATGCTACATGCACAAGCAGGGGCTGACCTACTGGGGTTGAAGTCCAGGGAATGATGCCTTGGGGGAAGAAAGGAGGCAGAGCCTTGGAAGCAGGATAGAGAGGGGTTCATGGGAGGTCTGATGTAGGTGAGGATTTGGGGGTGACAAGCTAGAGGGGGTGGGGACATACAGGATCTGAGGGCAGTGCATGTAGAGTGCTTTGGAAACAGATTTGGGGTGAGGTGGGGCTTGGGGACCTGCTGAAGGGGTGAGGGGAGATGATGGTGGGCATTGCAGCCGGATGGGCCACCAGCTCTTGGAGTGAGGGCTAGATAGAGCCCCACTTCCCCAGCAGATCAAGGGTCTACGGGCAGGGGGACTGCTGGCAGTATTTGGGGAGTCTAAGAGTTACCTGGGGACAGCTGGTGTTTCAGGCAGCTGGGATGAAGTGCTAAACTGATGCAGGTGGTGCAGTGGGAAGTGGGGGGCTGTGGGACGTGGCTTGTCTGAGCCCTGGCTCCTTGGGATTAATCTCCTTGGAATGCTTTTCTGGGGGGGTCTGCAGGTACTCCCAGGTGGAAGAGATTAGCTTATGCTGGTGGCTTGTCTGAGCTGGGGTCAAGCTCCATATCTGCTGATCTAAGGAGCAGCACTGGGTTTTGGGGTTCTCTTTGCCTTCCCTAACAGTACCCAGGTGGGCCATTGGCTTGTAGCTGGCCTTTAAAACTGAGAGCATGAAGTGAGGGGGAACCATGAAAGGGCTCTTCAGATGCCAAGAAAAACAGTCTCCAAAAACAAAGAAACTGCCCAAAATGGATGAGGAGTGCAGATTCCCCCAGAGGCAAGAAAATTATTCATAACAATGATGGCATTTTTAGGGCTAGCTGGCCTACTGTCACAGGCTCGGACTGCTTTGCCTCCCTGAACCCCGCACCTGAACCCCAAACCTGGCGGGGGGACGGCATGGCAATGCTGCACACGTGTCCTGTGGGACGCATCTCTGCTCCATCTTGGTTTGGCTGGGCTCACTCTGCCCGGAGGGACAGGGGGCAGGAAGCTGCCCCCTCTGCATGCCGTGATCCCTATCTCAGTTTTACTTTTGTGTCGTAACCGGAGGGGGAAAAAAAAAACCCAAACCCCAACAACCCTTTTGGTTCCTGCAGATGAGGGCTTTGTTTTGTAGGCTTGTTCTACCCCCTGCCTTTTCCAACAGCCATCTGAACCTTTCACCACTTTCCCCAGCAAGAATGTGGTGGGTTTGCCGGAGCTGGGAGGTTTATTCAGCAAATCTGGCAGGTCACGTGCCGGCAAAAAACATCCAGGTGTGCTTGGCAGGGCTGGCAAGGGGGGGCTGTGCCGGCACCCCGATCGGGAGGGCAGCGGTGGGTGCGGTGGAGACGCGGTGCCAGCCTCGCCTGGCCGCATGCAGGGAATTTCCCTCCCTGCACTTGCCCGCCGGCGCTGCTTGGCATCGTGATGGGACTTGTTGGGAAGTGGCTCATGTGATGGGTGATTTGGTAGTGGGGGTGCTGTTCCTGGGGTACCCACTCCCTCTTGGGGAAGTGCGGATGATAGCATGAGAGGCTTTATGTTCCCATGAAGCATCTGGTTGCTGCTGTGGGTGCTGGGCAGGCGCATGGTCCTGTTCAAAGGTGAGAGCTCCCTGCCCGACTCGTGCTTCGGGAGGAAACACTGACGTCCCTCCCTGCTGGGCTGTGCCACCGCTCCTGGTGATTTACAAGCACAAGGGCTTTGCAATAGCAAGGTCATTGCCAAGCCCACACGCTCCATCCTCTTGGGTCCTCAGCTCTGCTGTTTTGAGCCAAAGGAGGATGAGGGTTTCAGGCACCATGTTGCCAGCCAGTGTGGAGGCTGGGATGCAGCTTGGCGATTCAGGGTGTGCTCCGGGTTGTGCTTTTCTTGCTACTTAAAAGCTGCCTCCAGATACAGCCCCACCTCCCCTTACCTGATGGAGGGATCTCATTTGCCTGTTGCAAAGCCAAGCCTGTGCAAATAAGTTGGGGAGCTGATTTTGGGGCAGCAAAGCTGGTGGTATGCAAATGACTGTGGGAAAGGCTGCTGCATTGTGCTGTGCAGTTGTGAACGCAAAATTTAATATCAAATTGGGTTTGACCCCAAATTTGGAGCTTTGTTGGAGGGAAAGCAAAGGAATCAAGAAGAGGTTGTTAAAGCTGGAAGCCATAAAACTGCTCCCGTCATCTGTTTTTGCTGGACTTTTGAAAGGAAAACAGTTTATCTTTGGAATAAATAAAAAGGAGGGGGACAGGCTTGCATAAGAAAGCCCCGTTTCACAGCAGGCGAACTAGGTTGTGCTTCAGCTCTTGCCCCCGCTTATAAGTGGTCCCCAGGTTGTGTGGGATTTTTGAACCTCAGTTTCCCCTCAGGGAAGCCGCATCCCGCGCTGATGGTGGGAACCCCGGGCATTGCCAAGAAACGTCTTTGAAACTCAAACCTGGCTTTGGAAAGAAACTGGAAGACAAACCGGCTCTAAACAAACACCCAAGTTAATTCCTTGTCTTGCATTGTACGAGCCCAGTGAAATGAAACAAAGTGCAGCCACAGGGACAAGCAAATGGACTTAAGTGCGTCAAAAAGCCCTGAAATCTGTTGGCACTGAAATCTCCCTTTATATTTAGAGTTGGGGTCTTTTGTTGTTTTCTTCCCAATTGTTCCTGGGAGTTTAATTCTACAATTATTTTCCTGCTTCTGCCTTGGAGACGATGTGCTTCAGCCACAAAACCTTTGAAGGCTGGATTGCAGATCGCATCCAGCGCTGAGCCACTTGGATGCCAATGCTCCCTCACTGAGAAACTTTGTTGTGATGTGGAGGGCTGTCCATCCAGCTGTCTGCCTGTCCATCCAGCTGTCTGCCTGTCCATCCGATCTGCCAAGGGGCTGCTGGCAAGTGGTGAAGCCTGGCCTGCTGCAGTGGAGGCGGGAAAGGATGGAAAATGTTGGGGTTTTGGAGGTGATGTTGTTAGGGCTGAGCATCCCTAATCTCTGCCAGGCGGGAGGTGGGAACCCTGAGGGTCGGCACCTCGCATCCCGAGGCTCGTCAACTGCACTCTTCATCCCTTGTGGCCTGGATGTGGAGGTACGCTTGTGTTGGGGTGAAGTCAGAATCAGGCTGTTGCAGCTCATCCTCCTCTGGTTTCATTTCACGGTTCCTGCACAGCTCCCACCTGGGCTCTCAGGTGCTCCCAGGCTGTGGGATCAGCCCAGGACTGCTGCTGTGGGGTTTCTGCAGGGGAAAGACATGCTGGGTAGGAGTGAAAAGCCGCAGGGACTATGTCTTCACCACTGGCTTGCAGGAGCCAAACAGCCTCCAGCACATGGGCAATTGCTTCTGCACGGGGAGATTTGCTGCCCTGCCTGGGGCACCTGGGTCTGGGCTGCCAGGGCACCCCTTAGTGTTCCCGGTCCCGCCGCCAAGCTGCAAGGGTTTGCCCTTCAGTCTGCCCTCCTTGCACCCTTCCCTCCCGGGCCAGCTCTGAGCAAGGCTTTTGGGGCAATGGAGCCAGGCAAGGAGCTGTTTTGACTGACGGCTAACGTTGGTGGGTTTTCCATACAGATGGGGAATGGAGGAGCGCTCTGCCCTACCGTCCCAGGCACCATGTTCTTGCTGTCTGCTTGTGTCGCACCAGGGACCAGGATCAGCCAGCTGCAGGCAGGTGATCCCTGCCCATGGCAGAGGCTGGAGCAGTTTTCCTTATTTTCTCGGGTGTTTTGACTGAGTTTGGATGAGAATGCTGGGAGAGCTCTGGTGGGGACTTGGCACTGTGCTGCCTTACTGCCTTGCAGCTTCTTTGAACCTCCCGCCCTGCGTCAGACCTGACCTGACGGAGGAGAGGAACAAGTTCTCATAAGAGCAGTGAAATCAGCGAGCTGGGGAGAAGCTAAAATGCCCTGATCCCTGCAGCCACACTGGGACGCACCATGGCTGGTCCCTGCCCCTTGCTGGGCAGGCAGCATTCCTCTCTGGGATGCTGCAAGGGGACAGAGATAAAGGCATGGTGCTGGCAGGCCAGTGGGGTAAATCTGTCAGAAATTGGGCTGTTGTTATTTTTATTGGTGATGGTTTAGCTTGTTTTTTCAGGGATGTTTAGATGTCTGGCTTCTGCTGGCACTGATGCCCCTTTAGGCAGCCTCACGTCCTTGGCCGGCCCCGCTTGATCTCCCATCCATCACTTTGCTCCCTCCTGCGCCTCCTTCCCACTGTGACATTGCTGGGATCAGAGCTGGGTGCTCTCCTCTGCTGCATGGAGGCTCTGCTGGCAGCAGATGGGGGCTGTGCTGTGCTGGGGAAATGTGGAGCCCGTTCCCACGGCCTGCTGGTGCCCGCTGCCCGCCCCCCTGGCTCCGTGGCGGCTGTGCCATGTGTGGGAGCTCTGCTGCAGAAGCAGCGTGGGGTGCTTCTTGAGAGGAGTCGATGTCACTGCTCTCCCTCCCATCTTCTGTGCCTAAATCCCAAATTTGGGTAAAAGAGGAATATATCTGCTTCTCGAATCACCAAAGCTCTCGTGTGAGTCTGCTGAAGTGCCTCAGGGTTGAGCATGGTTTTGTTTAAAGAAAGCAACTAAAATAAACTTGGCGGAGGGCTCCCAGGAGGTCATTGTGCTCCTTCCCTCCCCATCTCCAGCCCCCAAACCCGGCATGGATCCCCTCTTCCCGCAGGGCTTTTGTCTAGTTAGCGTTTTTTTTTCTTGCTGTTGTTGACAAAAATCCTGTCTGGTTGAGAAATATCTGTGCAGCAGCGCCAACCCAGTCCCGTGGGTCAAATCCTGCCCCTGCAAATCTCTGCTGGGAAGAGCGGCTTGTTCCTGGACTGGCCTTCGGTGATGCTGCCGTGGGGACCCATAGCCTTGCAGGACACCCCAGGCACAAGACTGTGAGCAAGTCCCTGTGGTGGACAAATGGACAGAAGGATGCCGTGGGCTGGGGGTGGACCTGCGGATGTTTTATCATTTGCTGGTTGGGCTCTGCAGCAGAAGTAAAGTGCTGGAAGTTCGTCAAGGACTGAATTAAAGTTGCCTGGCAACCTCCATCTCAGCGCCTCTTTCCGCATCTCACAGGATTTCCACTCAAGTTCTGCCGGCTTCAGGGAAAGGGGGGTCCAAAACACGCCAAGCTTGCAGCCAGACACAGGCCGGGCTCGCTTCTCGCTGGATGTCTCTTTTCCCGTAATTCCCTGGCTCGTTCCCACGCCTGGGAGCTCTCCTCACCTCATCCCTGCACCAGGAACGGGTCGGGCTGTTTTGGCTGCACCTGAGGGCAACTTGAGTCCTTGGGGGCGTAAAATAGCACTGGGCTGGTGGGAACGTGGCTGGGGGAGTGAGCGGCAAGGGAGTCAAGGGGGCTCGAGGGGGTTCATGTGCCGGGCTTGGCCCCAGTGAGTAAAGCTGAATTGGATGCATGTGTTCTGGAGAACCTGGGCTGGGCTGCCATAAAAAAGCAAAGTGTAAATGGTGTCTGCTGGTGCAGTCCCTGACGGGAGTTTTGTTAAGGCTGTTTTGCAGCCCTGTAACCTGGAGGAGACCCACTGGAAATCCTGGCTCCCACCAGGAAGCAGCAGCGCTTACTCATAGGAATGCATGATACTGAGCAGGGAAGCTCATGAAGAGGGGACAAAGGTCTGGCAGCCTTCCTGGGAGCCAGCTTGGGCTTCACTAGAGCTTGGTGGAGCAACCACAAGCTGTCTATAGAGTGGTGGGATGGGAAAATGTCTTATCCCACTCTGCACATCTATTCCCCACCATCCATGGTGGGTGCGGGGGGTGAGCTGGAGAAGGGCTGCTGCCACCCAGAGTTTCCATTCTTCTGGCTTCCCTTTAAATCAAAAAGCCGGCATCGTTTTCAGCTATGCCACTGAGGAAATAGCCATAGGGAGAACCATAAGACCCTGGCTGAGGTCCCTCCAGATTTGCCAGCACCACTGACAGCACAGCTTCCCTGGACCACAGCTCACAGCCAGCTCTTGCTCCCACGTTGTGCTGCCTGGTGGCTTTGAGGACCAGTGGGCAGCAGGAATGGACCACCATGGCCAGCAGAACCTCCCGGTGCAGCAGCTGTTGAGGGGTGCGGCAGCTTTGGCTAGTTTATTTGGCTGGATCCAGGTTGGTGAGGCCTGCTGCTGGGAAATTCACTCATCAGAAGCTTTTTTGCACCTCCAGAGACGCTGGTCGTGGGGATTTTAAGGAGGTGCCGACCGGGCCAGCTCGTTTGGGTGTGCTGTGCCTTGCTGGCTGCCGGTGGGAGGCTGAGGCCGGCACAGTCATGTTTGCACAGCTTCCATCGTGACCCAGTAAACCCAGTCAGACCTGACCGGGGCTCGCTCGCTGCCTGAACGCCTCCGCGGTCCCGCTGCTTTCCTGCCCTTCCCTGAGGACCAACAAACCCATCCCAGTCAGATCCTGCTTCCACCACCCTTCTCCTTCAGTGTTACCAACTGGGGTGGGAGCTTGGGCCATATTTTGGGTCCTATGTTTGCCCCCCCTGTGCCAGGAAGTAGGTGAGGCAGCAGTGAGCTTGGGAGCTCTCACCTGAGGATGGGATGGGTTTTTCTGGGCAGTTTTTCTCCTAAACTTCGGATTTCATCAGAGCTGCTGCTGCTTTTCAGCCTCTTCCTTTCCTCATTTTGTGTTCCTCCTCAAGAGAAAGCTCTCTGTGACATTTCCCCTTCTGGCTTTTCCCCATTTCCCATGGGAGAGCTGGGCTTGAGCAACCCAACCACCCTCAGCCCAACCAGGGGGTCCCATGGACTAAGACCTCCTCTGCCTCCTACCCCAGCCTTTGCCTCCCAGAGCTTTGAACATGCACCTTGCTGAGAAGGAGGATGATGGGTTTGGGGGTTGCTGCGGCTGCAGCCCGGGGTGATGATCTGAGCAGGACCAAGGATGGTTTCAGTTCCTTCTTGTTCTTTCTCTCCCACACCACGTATGAAAAAAAAAAAAAAACAACAGAGAAGCTTGGAGCAGCCCTTCCCTTTGAGTAAAATATTAACTGGCTCACTGATTAAATGTCCTTTAGGACAAAGTTACACCTGATCTGGGGCAAAGGAGCCTTTGGAAATGAGTGTATTTTCTCCCCTGGAAAAAGCAGAAGACCCCAGCCCTGGAAGCAGGGAATGCTGCTCTCCCTGTCCCTGCCTGGCTGGGAACCCTGCACAGCCCCACAGCTTAAGCTATTGTTATTATTTTTCTCTTCTGTGCTGGCTGGGTGCTCTCGCTGGTTAAACGTTAGCCGGGGCTGGCTGGCAGCACTGTGCTCGCACTGCCATAAGCTGCGTCCCCGCCTGGCTGCGCCCCCGGCTCCAGTCCCTGTTGCACCCAGAGCCGGGCAGCAGGCAAAGTTCAGGGATTATTTGCTTGGGGGAGATAAGGTGAGGAGGACGCCCCGCAGTGTGCAGGCAGCTCACAGAGCTGTTACTCTTTTATTAGAAATCATTGTTTGCCTTGTCGTAAGAAGGTTTCTCCTCCCCTCTGCTTTCCCAGCCAAGGCACACGGCAGCTCTTGTGGCCTGTGTATGATTCTGGGATCATGTCCCTGTGAGAAGGGTCCCTGCAGCTTCCATGGTGTCCCCAGTCCCATGGTTGGGATGGAGAGGTGTCAGCACAGGGCTGGCCAGGGTGCTCTTGGGTGCTTTGGTGCTCCAAATGTGACCCCACCGCTTGCTTTGCCCAAAAACCTTGATGGGTTTGGCTTGTGGTAGATGTGGTGCCACCAAAGCAACTTGTTTCTCAGTGACCTCCATCCCAACTCACCTGCTTGCCATGGAGTTCCTTGGAGGGAAGATGCTCCAGGTCACTGTCCTTTGCTCCCTGGGGAGCTCAGCGCTGCGGGCAGCACCCTGCCAGCTCCTGGGGTTGGGTGTTGCACGGGTGCTCTGCCTGGGGGGCAACGAGGCAAGGGGGAGCAAGGGGAGCATTTCCCCTCCGCCCCACCCTGGGGATGCTCTGGGGCAGCAGCCAGCACAGGTGCAAGGTCTGGGTTTGGACCTCCCTGATGGAAACAGCGGTTTAGTGCAGACTCCAGGACTGTGGCTGGATCCCACATCCAGCCCCTCACTTCTCCTTTTGAGCCCCAAAAGCCCTTTCCACTTTCGTTTTACTTTGGGCTTACCTCCCCTCTGCCTGTGACCTGGCAAGGTATTTGCTTCAGGGAAACCATCTGCAGCAAGCGTGTTTGAACAGCTTCTCTACAGGGCCAGGTATTTGCTTTATATATATCTTAAAACAAAAAATACAAACCAAAACTAAGCAAACATATAGGTTCTGATTGCTTATGGGAAGCTCTCCTGCTCGGAGATACCCAGTTGATTCCTTCCTCCTTAGCACCTACAAAATGAGCCGGTGGCTTTGCTTGACACCGCCGGGAGAGGTGGGGGATTATTTGGGAGGGATCAGATGCATGAAAACAAGAGCCGAGGTGGATACCGAGCTTCAAGGCAGCTTGGGATGAAAGAGAAACAGAAACCTTGTGGAAAAACATTGTGGAGGGGGAACTGTTCTCGCTTGAAAAGACTTGATGAAGATGCCAAGTGGCTCCTATGAGTTTTCCTTCCCCTCGTGTTGCTGTGTGCCTGAGGCATCCTTCCCTGCACCTTTGTCCTCGGAAATCTCATAATTTCAGAGGGGCAAAACTCTGGGGACAATTGTCTTGCGGGGCAGGAGACAGCCAGCCATACTTTTGGACAGGAGCAGAGTGCTTGGGCTCCCTGAGAGGCGTTCCGCCACCTGTCGCACCACAGCCGCTCCGGGGAGCAGGGCTTGGGGTACCCCAGTGTGCCCAGAGACCCACAGAAGGGCTTGGCCCCAAGCCCTGCTCTCTGCTTTTGGGGTGAATGTGCCTGCTTTTTGGGTGTGAGAATGCAGTGGGGCATCAGCTGGCTCTGCTGATGCATGTCCTTCGGTCAGGTGGAGCTGCAGGAAGAGGTGGCTGGGAGCGAAGGAGGGAGGAGCAGACCTGGAGGAAAATGAGCCTCCGAGCAACCGAGCCAAGCGCTCAGCAAGTTACCACAGGGGTGGTCGCACTGCTCACACTCACGTCCATGCCCTGTGCTGGCTACAGACTGGATGCCTTGTGCTGTGCCTCAGTTTCCCCTTTGGCAAATGAGGGCTTGCTTTTCCCTGAAGCCACCCCTGGGCTGAGGCCATGCCTGGTCAAGTGTCCATGCATGTGTGCGTCCAGCTCCTTCCCAAGCCCACTTACTCATGAGGTTCTGGGAATGGCGGGAGCGTCTGACCCGGTGCTCTGTGTTTCAGGAGGGTTTGGTGGCTGGCCCCATCCTGGGGAGCTGGGGAGCTCGTCCCAAGGATCAGCTGTGCCGGGCCGTCGGCAGCGGGCTGGGCAGCTGCCCTGGCCGGGGGAGAGTGAAGATGAGCAGCAGCACGGCCCATCTCCTGATGACTCTCTTCATGGTGGCAGTGGCGGCGATGGGCTACCCGTCACGGCGGTCTGCCACTGACCTGGATGCCACCCCCAGGACAACAGTCACCTTTGACGGTAAGGGGGTGTGGGTCTTGATGGTGGCAGTGAGGTTTAGGATTCTGCTGGCACCTGGTTTGGTGCAACGTGGCTGCATCCAGCCTTCACTAACCTCTCAGAGCAGGGGGGCTCAGGATGGGGGTAGCTACAGGGGGGCCTCTGGTTCTCTGGGCTCCAGGAATTGAAGCCCTCATGGCTGTGTGGTGTTGGATGTCCAGACATAGCTTGTGCCAGACATGGTGCCACCAAAGCAACTTGTTTCTCTTTGACCTCCATCCCAACTCACGCGCCCCACAGGTTGGAGCAGGGCAAAGGCATCTCCTCCAAAGCCAGGGGGGAACAAGGACATGCAGGGATGCAGCCTGGGCCAGCCCCCAGCCCTGCCCAGCAGCCCGTGGGGGGTGAGCTGAGCTGTGCATCGCACCCAGGCTGGGCTCTCCTGGACCAAATAGTTGGCAGAGAGTTTTATGCCATATTGTCTCTAATTGCCACTGGGCTCTTGTCCTCCAGCCTCCGTGGTGTCAGCGAGCCCCACAGTGTCATCGTGCCTTAGGCACCCACAGGACATTCTTGACCTCGTTAGTGAGGCTCAGCTGGTCAGTGGTGGGAGAGGGTTTCATTTGCAGTTGGGCTGCCCTGTTCTCCTCAAGCAATGACTCCTTTCAGGGGGGTCGTTCTCTCTCCAGCTGCCTCTGGGGTCCCAAGCCCCATGCTACTTTCTCCTTCTGCAGCACGAGGATCTGAGCCTGGCTTGGGGTCTCTCTGGCCAAGGCTGAGTCCCCCCTGACACTTCTCAGCACCCTAAATTGGATGGTTTCTCCATCTGGGTGGGCAGGGAGCACCCAGCCTTGCTGCAGGAGCCCTCCCCTTGCACATCAGTTTTGGTTCAGGTTTTTTGCATCCTCCCTTTTGGGCTGGCTGGGTTTGGTTGAGAGCTGAGGTGGCTGCCGGTGTGTTTTCACTTCCTCTAGCGGTTCCCCAAACAGTGTGGCAGGTCTGTGCTGGGCATGGGCATTACAGCTTCTACCCGGAGCTGCTGTTCTAATTAGCAGGGCGAGATTTCTCCTGTGAGCTCTAGCCCAGTTAGTGCCTTTCACCTCCTACCAAACCTCCCCTCTCCCTTTCTTCCTGCTGTAACTGCTGGCACCTGGCACCGTCTGCCCGATAACCTCGCTGGGTGACTTCCCACCCACTTGCGGCTCCATCCTCTGTCTTTTCCTGGTGGCTTGCAACCTGCCTGCCCCGGGGACCTGCATCAGCCCCCCTGTTCCCTTTGCAGAACTCTCAGGTGTCCGGCGCTTCAGTGGGCGCAGCCTCAACTACAGCACCCTGCTGCTGGAGGACGACCAGGGCATTCTCTACGTGGGCGCCAGGGGAGCCATCTTCGCCCTCAACTCCAGTGACGTGGCCGATGGCTCCCACCGCACGGTGAGCCCAGCCTCTGCCCACCACGGCCTGCTTGTCCGCTCCTGTCCTGTGCTGCGTAGGTCCCTGCCCAAATCGTGGCCACCCTGTCCCTGCTCAGGTTCCTGCTCACCATCTTAGGTCTTGCCTCGAGGTGCTGTTCCTAGCTCTGTCCCCAGCTCCCCTGTGGGTGCCTGGTCCTTCTCCTCAGCCAGGCAGCGTGAGGACAGTGGTGGGAGGTGTCCCAAAGTTCAGAGCTGCCTGGTACAGGGACATCCCGGCTGGACAAGGGACAGAGGGGGAAGCACACCCCTTTGCTCCCCCAAGACGAACACCTCAAAATCCTCCAGGCTTCTGCAGGTGCTCTGGGGTTTCTGCCCACAGGTCAGGGTGTGGGACCGCTCTCGACCTGGGCTGGAGCGATGCGGGCAGGGTGCTGTCTCCTGCTCTAAGCAGCTGTCCCCTCTCTAAATAGAAGAGAGGATTTTAGTATCTCGAGTGGGTCTGGCAGAGGTTGGAGCCTGCAGTGATGGGGGGACCCTGCAGTGATATGAGGTCACACAGTGACAGTCCATCTTCCCCTTGCAGATCCACTGGGAAGCCTCTCCAGAGAAGCAGATGGACTGCCTGCAGAAAGGCAAAAACAACAAGGTAGAGCTGGTGCGGGCATTCTGGGGGGGCCGCTGCCACTTTCCCCAGGTGGTGATGCCTGTCCTCCCCCTCTGCAGACTGAGTGCTTCAACCACGTGCGGTTCCTGCAGCGCCTGAACAGCACCCACCTCTATGCCTGTGGCACCTACGCCTTCCACCCGCTCTGTGCCACCATTGTGAGTACTGCTTGGCCCCATGGCTGTCACCTGTCCCCTGCCACTGCGTCACCCTGGGGTGGCACAGCCCCCGTCCTCTCCCACCACCTCCATCCACAGCCCCACTCTGTTTCTGCCCCTGTCCCAGCCCTTTCCCAGCTCAGGGGGGTAGTGAGTGACCCCCAGGCTGTGGGGTGGGTTGTTTGGGGACAGCCACTGTGATGCAGATGCACAAAGTCCCCATTCCGGTGCTGGGGTTGGACTCTGACCCCATAGCAAGATGGCTGAGGATGGCTGTGGGGGTAACATGTTGGGAAGTGGGACATGCCTGCACTGGAGCTGGTCCCCAGCCCCTGCTGTTGCAGGGCTCCTTCCCAAAGCAGGGGCTGCTGATCAGTTGGGGGCCAGTGGCATGCCCAGGGAAGGTGATGGTGGCAGGGAGGGTGACAGTGGTGGGGCTGACTCAGCGGCACCTCCACAAGAATTTCCTGTGTTGGGGGTCTCCATGTGGCTGTAACTCACAGTAGAGTGACCAGGGGCAGCCACGTACCCCAGCAGTGGGACTTTCACCCCTGTGTAGTGGCTTCTCAGTGACTCAGCTGCCCTTTGCCCACCTCCCTCCCTGAGCTGGGGGACAAAGGGGCCTGGAGCCATGTCCCCAGTGTGGCTGGGGAGCCCTAGAGGGGCTGTGCCCATTCCCACGGTGGTGCCACCTGTCCGGTTTGGCCATCACACGCCCTGGGAATCTGGTAGCGAAGCTGCAAAGCTGGAAGGGCTTCGTCATTATTTGACACGCTTTGAACTGCAAACCCCAAAGAAAATAACTTCTGCCATGACAGGGATGTCCCCTGGGGGGACCCAGCCAGGCTGGGCGGCGTCTGCTGGCCAGGTACAGCCCCAGAAGATCGGCTGTGCTGGCTCCTGCTTGGTGCCCACATGATGCCAAAGTGGGAAGTCAGGGCTCCCCTTCCCCCCTGAGCCCTCTCCCTGCCCTTGGCAGTGGGTCTGGGTGTCCGTGTGGTTTCTGACCAGCTGGAGGGTGCCGGGGGGGGTTGTATTGCCTGGACAATGACACAGGCATGGGCATCACTTCGTCCCCACTAGCAGCCTCTGCAGAGAGCCTGGGGCTGGCAGGTGAGGCCGGTCTGTCTCCTCCTGTCTAACCCTGTCCCCTCTCCCCCCTCAAGGATGCTGACAGGTTCATGTTGCCATCCCACTTTGAGGAAGGCAAGGAGAAATGCCCATACGACCCTGCCCGTGGCTACACTGGCCTCATCGTGGGTAAGCAGCACCTTTCCCAGGGCTGGCGGGGACATGTGGGAAGCCACCGATCCTGGTCCCATCCCAAGCATCCATATGGGGGGTCCTGAGCTGGGTGGGTTCTGCATGCTGGGGCTTAGCAAGCCAAGACCTGGTCCTCCTCCTCCTTTTCCTCCTTCTCTGCCTGGGGCATTGAGATGCTGGTGGCTTTTGGGGCTCTCCCCACTGTCCCCAGGTTGTGGGGCCATGCTGACAGGTGTCTGCTCTACCCAGATGGCGGCTTGTACACGGCCACACGCTACGAATTTCGGAGCCTCCCCGATATCCGGAGGAACCTGCACCAGCGGCCACTGAAGACAGAGGAGTCACCGCTGCACTGGCTGAACGGTCAGACATCTCCATTCCCCTCCCAGGACCAGTGTCATGGGCCGTGGGATGCTGTGGATCACCTCAGGGAGGGTGGAGGGTGGCCCTGGGGTCCTTTGTGGTTTGCCATGAGAGCAAACCGAGGCAGGAAGGGAATCCCCCATCACATGGTGGGTTGCTGATCTCTGCCTTTTGCTCTGCATTCCCCAGATGCTGAGTTTGTGGCCTCTGTGCTGGTCCAGGAAAGCAAAGACAGCCCTGTGGGTGACGATGACAAAATCTACTACTTCTTCACGGAGCGGGCAGGCGAGGAGACCACATCCTTCTTTGACAAGAGCCAGGTGGCCCGAGTGGCCCGGGTGGCCCGTGTCTGCAAGGTAGGCATGTCCCCAGCCACAGGGAGCCAAGTTCTGCTCCTCCTGGCAGCAGGAGGACTGTGTGCCTGCACCTTGGGCGAAACCAAGGCATGGGCAGAGGGGGACACACAACCCCACCAGCCCATGCAGAAACGCTTCCTGCGCCCTCCCAGAGTGACGTGGGGGGGAAGAAGATCCTGCAGCGCAAGTGGACGTCCTTCATGAAGGCACGCCTGGTCTGCTACATCCCCTACTATGAGGTGCTGCGCAGCATCTGCAGCCTGGATGGGGGCGGCTGGACCAGCACTGTCTTCTATGCTGCCTTCACCCTCTCGGCACAGTGGTGAGCAGGGCAGAGCTCAAAACGGCTGAGGCTAAGACTCTGCGGTGTGGAGGGGACTGGAGATGCTCAAGGGGATATGCAGGCGGGTGATGAAGCACCCGGGGGTGCAATGGTGGCGAGCACCTGAGTGTCTGCCCAGGCTCAGGCAGGGCTCTGCCCCACAGGAGGACCATGGAGGCCTCAGCTGTGTGCCGCTACAGCATCTCGGCAGTGCAGCATGCCTTCGAGGGCCCCTACATGGAGTACCAGGACTCGGCTCGCAAGTGGTCCCGCTACGATGGCGTGGTGCCTGAGCCCCGGCCTGGCTCTGTGAGTGCCCAGGGATGCAGAGCGGGGGGCTGGGGAACAGTCGCATCCCCTTCTGATCCCCCATCTCCCCTGGGCAGTGCATCACGGACCGCTCCCGCAGGAAGGGTTACAACTCCTCGCAGGACCTGCCCAACAGCGTCCTGGACTTCATCAAGCTGCACCCGCTGATGTTCGAGGAGGTGAAGCCGGCAGGCGGGGGGCCACTGTTGGTGAAGAAGAACGTGGCCTACAGCCAGCTGGCCGTGGACAGGGTACGGGCTCTTGATGGCCATTCCTATGATGTGCTCTTCATGGGGACAGGTGAGCACAGGATGAGTTTCCTGGGTCTCTGCGGGGCAGTGGGAACACCCCACACTCCCTCTTGACTCCCTGGCTCTGCTCTTCAGGGGACGGCTGGATCCACAAGGCTGTGGTGGTGGGTTCCAGCATCCACATCATGGAGGAGGTGCAGGTGTTCAGGGACCCACAGCCCGTGGAGAGCCTGGTGATCTCCCACGCCCAGGTGAGGGGTAGAAGAGTCATAGAATCATAGAATAGTTTGGGTTGGAAGGGACCTTCAAAAGTCATCTATTCTGATCCCCCTGCAATGAGCAGGGGCATCTTCAACAAGATCGGGTTGCTCAGGAAGTGGGGGGACGCCATGCACAGGGCATGTTTGTGCTGTGGAGCTGCCGTTTGGCTGTTTGGGGGTGGGAGGGACACAACTCCTGGGTCAGTCCAGCTTGGGATACATGCCAAAGCCCCACGGAGCAGCCTGGGGGTCAGGCACCAGCCTGGCCACCACCTCCTTGACATGTGCCAGCCACAGCTGTCAGCACCAACTGGAGCTGGGGGCCTGGCCCCATGCACCCCCACCAAGGGAGAACTGTTCTGTGGGGCTGGGGGGATCTCTGGGCACCATGGGGTACCCCACAGCCCAGCCACCCCATGCTGAGCCAGCCCTTTTCTCCTAGCGGAGCCTGTACGTGGGGGCAGCCAGTGGGGTCCTGCAGGTGCCCCTGGCCTCCTGCGACAGGTACATCTCCTGCTACGACTGCATCCTCGCCCGGGACCCCTACTGCGCCTGGGACGGCCGGGGCTGCCGCACCACCACCACTGCTGACAGGTAGGAACAGGCTGCCTGTCCCCAGGAGGGGCCCCACCAGCCTCCCACCTGCCCCATCCCATGCTGCTGCATGTCACCCCATGGCATGGTCACCCCAGTGCCACCCCCAAGGGTCTGGCATCCAGCGGCAGGTCTGCCAGTGGCTGTGACCCCATCAGGGTGGGCTCAGCTGGGGCTGCATGGCTGAAGCCCCCCATGTCTTGCAGGACGGGGCTGGTGCAGGACATCCAGAGCGGCAACAAGGGATGCCGGAGCAGCTCTGGGCGGGGTGAGTTCATAGAATAGAATCACGGAATTATTTTGGTTGGAAGAGACCCTCAAGATCATCAAGTCCAACTGTTAACCCAACACTGGCACTAAACCACATCCCTCAGAACCTCATCTCTGCATCTTTTAAACACCTCCAGGGATGGTGGCTCCACCACTGCCCTGAGCAACCCGTTCCAATGCCTGACAACCCTAATATCCAATCTAAACCTCCCCGGTGCAACTGTGGCCATTTCCTCTCATCCCATCACTTGCTATATATCCTGTGCCACCCCTCGGGACCACAGGGGATGCCAGTGTCCCTTAGGTTGTCCGGGCCAGGTGTGAGGTGCTGTGTGTCCCCGCAGGCTCCCTGCTGTGGAAGAACCGGACGGTGCTGCGGGGGGATGACGTGCTGCTGCCCTGTGACCAGCGCTCCAACCTGGCCCGGGCCGTCTGGCTGCTGAACGGCAGCAAGGTGCCAGCCATGGGGCAGGACCGGCTGCGCGTCGGGGTGGACGGGCTGCTGGTGACAGACACGCTGCCCCAGCACAGCGGCGAGTACCGCTGCTATGGGGAGGAGCGGGGACTGCAGACACTGCTGGCTGCCTACAGCCTCACCGTGCTGCCTGAGCTGCCCCACGGCGCCACGACTGCCCCACGGCCCCATGCCGCCAGCCAGGCGGCCGGTGATGTGAAGGTGGCCTATGTGTCCGCCATCGTCGCCTTGGTGGTGCTGTGTGCTGTGCTCAGCACTGTCCTCCTCTACGTCTCCTGCCTGGAGAAGCGCAAGGGCAAGTACGTGCTGGGGGAGCCGCGGCCGGCCAGTGTGGAGCTGCAGACTGTCTCGGCCAACTGCCTGCGCAAGGGCCGCCGGGAGGAGGAGGAGGAGGATGAAGAAGGGCTCGCCTACCCCGACGGCTGCCTGCGGATCATCCCTGGCGAGGCACCCACGGCTGCCACCTCCCCGGTGAAGGAGGTGCCGGTCACCGTGCCCCCGCTGCCGCCACCACCGCCGCTGCCAGCCGAGCTCACCAACGGTGTGGGGGCTCTGCCCAGCGTCCTGCGCAAGATGAATGGCAACAGCTACATGTTGCTGCAGCAGCAGGAGGAGCCACTGGCCTCCCCGCTCTACAGCGCGTCCTTCACTGAGGAGCTCAGCAAGATCCTAGAGAAGCGGAAACACACGCAGCTGGTGGAGAAGCTGGACGAGAGCTCCGTGTAGGGGTCGGGGGGGGGATCCTGCCAGCAGGACCCCCCCTCCATCTGGCCCCTTTTCCCACCCCCTGCCAGCAGTGTTACAAGACTTGGGCAAAACTACCTCCCGGATGGCAGAGCCAGGCCGGGCCTGGGCTCAGCCATTCCTTTGGCTTTTCACTCACTTTTGAGACTCACTGTACAGAAAAAAAAGAAAAGAATCTATTTAAATTTGGGAGCTCTATTTATGTATAAAAACCCACCGATGGCGGCCACAAGCTGGAGGCAGGAGCTGGCACCTGGCTGAAGGTGGACACCGGGGCGAGGGAGAGTTTCTGTCTGTCTGTCCATCCAGGTGTGAGACACTTGTGGACGCATGGACTCGGGCAGCCCTGCTGGGCATCCCTCGGTGCGCTGGAGCTGGATGGCTGCTGAGAGGTGGGTAAGGAGCTGGGAGGGGTGCTGGGGGCTACACTGAGGTGCCTGTGCCTCTCACATGGTGCAAGGTCCCTTCCCAGTGTGGGGCTGAGGGGGTTCCCCCAGCTGCAGGAGGGGGGTTGCAAACACATGTGAGGGGTGGCCTAACTGGCTGCCAGCCCCTGCCTCCTCCCCCACATCTGCCCCCCAGGGTTTCCTTTCAGGAAGAGGATGGTTCAGCGAGGGATGGAGAGGGATGGCGCTGGGGTGAGGAGCCCATGTCCCAAATGCCCTGGAGCAGCTGTTGGAGGGGCGTGTGCCCACTGCAAGGGGACCCCAGGTGAAATGTGGGGCTGGGTGCCTGGGGAGGTGGCACCACCAGGGCCCTCAACCCTGACAGGGCTCTGCTGGCTCCCTCCAGGGCACTGCAGGGAAGAGCGGGATGCAGCAGCAGCCAGCAACAAGATGCACCAGCAGCAGAGGCAGCAGCCACCACTATGCTCTGCAGCATGGTGAGGGACCAGGACAGCACACACGTCTCCACAGCAGCCACAGCACCACATTTCTGCTCTCCCATGTGGTGCCGTTGGAGACCTGGGGTTCAGGCACAGCCCTGTCACCTGTGGGACAACACGTGAGAGGGAGAATGTCCTCACACAGACCTGGACCAGGGCCTGGCTCCCTCTGGGGACTCATGCTCTTCATGGCACTTTCCAGGGGCAGCCACTGTCCCTAAATCCCCCCAACTACCTCTGCTCCTGCCACCTCCTGAGGGAACCGGAAGGACTGTGGTGACAAGAACGTGTTGTGCCCTGGGGACAGGGTGGTGACACCAGGACAGACATGCTGGGGGCTGTGTGTGTTCCCACCCTGTTTGTTGCCAGGATCAGGACATCACATGGAGCTCAGCCCTGAAGGGGGGCAGGAGGAGGCAGCAGCCCCAGGGGTCCATAACAGGGGGAGCCCAGGCCCTTCTCCCTGAGAAGAGCAAGGCTTAGCGGGAAAAGCCAAGAGCCGGACCCCTGGGCACCCCTGTCCTGCCCCCACCCTCATTTTTGCTGCTGGGGGGATAAGCCACCCCCAAGCACAGCTGCCCCCAATAAGGGGCATCACCCTCCGTTCGTGGCACCCCTTGTGCGCAGCCCCACATGCCCCCAGCAATAAACGCGGCTCTGTCTGGACACACTGCGGCAGTATCTCCCTGTGGATGTGGGACAGCGGGAGGAGGGATAGATGTGGAGGCGCAAGGTGGGGGCAGAGGCTTTATTGGGGCTGCAGCCGCGGGCCCTGGACGGTGAGGGCGGAGGGTTTGTTGGTGAGCGGGTGCCACTGGCCCTGCACACTGGGGTTGTCGGTGTGGAAGGGCTTGCGGATGCGGATGATGTCGAGGCCGGACTGGCCCGCCAGCTTGGTGGCCAACTGCATGATCTCCTCGCTTGTCTTGCTGGCAATCACCTCCTCCCGCACTGTCCCGTTCACTGCGGCAGAGTGAGGGGGTCAGGCCGGTGTCCCCCCCCGCAGCCTCCCGGGGGTGGCTGCTGCTGCCCCGCCTCGGAGAGCTGGGCAGGGCCAGTCGCCGCCCTGCCCCGCAAGCCCCATCTCCCACACTCACGGTACTCGGCCAGCAGCGCGGGGGCCAGCCCGGGCCGCGGGCTGACGTACAGCACCACCGCGGGGTGTCGCCGGGCGAAGTCCAGCGCTGCCTCTTCCACGAACTGCCTGTGGGGTGGGGAGGTCAGCGGGTCAGAGGTCACCACAGCCAGAGCGAAGGTCACGGGTGGGGTCACTCCCGCTCGGGGCAGTGGTCCCAGCGCAGAGGGCGGGGCTGTGCCGTCTGCAGGTCAGGGGTCAGCAGGCGGCCGGGTTCAGAGGTCAGGGGTCGGCAGCGCCACCGCCGGGCGTCACGGCCCCTGCCCCGCCCCCCCGAGCGGGTCACAGACCAGCAGCACCTTCCCTACGCACACAGGTCAGAGGTCACCGCAGCTTCTCGCAGGCCCCTCCCTCACCGGGTCAGAGGTCAGGGGTCGCCAGGCCGCTCCGTCCCCATCCCCGGCGGTCGGGGACAGCAGTCGGGGTGACTCCGGCGGTACCTGGCGCCGCGGGAGTCGGCCGCGGTGGGGCTGAAGAGGAGCTGGAGGCGCTGCAGCTGCTGCACGTAGCGGCCCACGCCGTTGTGCAGGACGGCGCTCAGGAACCGGCTGGGGGACCCGCGGGCCGTCATGGTGCCGCCTCACCCGGACCCGGAATGGCGCGGGGAGCGGGAGAACATCCGCTTCCGGCTCCCCCCGGATGTGACGCGCCGAGCGCGGCAGCGGCGGGGCCGGGCGATGGCGGCGTCCGTGGGGCTCCACGTGAGCGGGGCGGCCTGAGCGCCGCGGGGCCGGGGACACCGCGTCTTCGCGGGGCCGCTGCCGATGCGGGTCGGCAGCGCCGCGGGTGGGTGCCGGGGCGGCGGCGGGCGCGGGCGGGATGGCGCTGGTGCCCCTGCGGCCCTGCAGAGCCGCCGGCCGCCTCCTGCCGCTGTTGTGCGGGGCTGTGAGGAGCAAAGGAGCCGCCCTGAGTCCCGGCGTGCCGGGCCGCCTCACCCAGCGGCGTTACAAGAAGGACGTGCTGCCCTCCCCCGAGGGGCCCGTGCCTTCTGTCTCCATCACCGAGATCCGGCAGTACCTGCGCGCCCAGGGCATCCCCTTCCACGACGGGTACAGCTGCCTGCACACCCCCAGCCTCTTCACCGGCGGCCGGGACGAGCAGCCGCCGCCTGCCAGCACCCCGTTCACGCTTTTCATTGACAAGACAACGGGCAGCTTTTTGTGCACGGCCACCCTGGCCGAGGGCACTTGGCAGGACTTCCAGGCCAACGTGGAGCTGCAGCACCGCGGCATTCCCCCTGCAAGCTCGGAGGAGCAAGAGGAGGATGCACGACGGGCTCGCGAGGATGCCCGCTGCATCTGGGACCGGGCACTGCCGCTCTGGGAGCTGCTGGATAAGGAAGAGACCAACAAGACCAAGGCCATGTTTGGCATCTCCCTGGTGACAGACGCCACCCTCAAACGCTTCGGGGTGCGTTACCTAAGGACTGCCAAGTCCCTTGTCTTCCCCTGGTTCAGCCCCCGTGATGCAACACTGAAGGGCCTGAAGCTCTTGAGGGCAGAGAAGAAGGGGGATGCAATAGCTTATGAGGAAGAGACTTTACCCCGCTTCGATACCTATCACAATCTCTTTGGGCTGCCCCTGATTGGCCGCCGAGACACAGAACTGGTCTTAACTGGGTGGGAGCTGGATGCCTTGGCCCTACACCAAGCTACAGGGGTGGCCAGCCTGGCCCTACCGCGGGGGGCCACCTGCTTACCCCCCGCCCTCCTCCCCTACCTGGAGCAGTTCAAGCGCATCACACTGTGGCTGGGCGAGGACCTGCGCTCCTGGGAAGCTGCCAAGCTCTTTGCTCGCAAGCTGAGTATCAGACGCTGCTCCCTGGTGCGCCCTGGCGACCTGCAGCCCCGGCCCTTGGAGGCCCTGAACCAGGACCTGAACCTCACCAAGATCCTGCGTGCCGCCCTGCCCGCCAGCCACAAATCCATCGTCTCCTTCCGGCAGCTGCGCGAGGAGGTGTTCGGGGAGCTGGTCAACACCGAGCAGGTGGCTGGCGTCAAGTGGGCACGTTTCCCTGAGCTCAACAAGCTCCTCAAAGGACACCGCAGAGGGGAGCTCACCATTTTCACAGGTGATGGGCAAACAGCTGGGGGGTGGGGGCAGCAGAGGGCACATCAGTGGCTTCACCCTGCTGGGGGTGACACCTCACAAGTCTTCCTGGTCCATTTCTGCTCATGGCTTCGGCTGAGCCTGTCATGGGGATGCATGAGAGGCTGGGGCATGTTTCTGGGTGCGCTGTGGCTGAGCACACCCATGTGGTGATGGGCTCCCTGCCCAGGGTGGCACAAGAAGCCCAGTGGTGCGCCCTACCCCCTGCTCCCACCCACCGCCCCACCATCTGAGGCCTCCCTGTGCCACCCCTTAGCTGCTCAGCTCTTCCCCGCACCCCACATGGACCTGCCGGCTGCTGGAGGCGTCACACATGCACCTGGACCTGCAGCCTGGCTGCTTGTTTGTGGTGGGAGTGCTGTGGGTGGGCTGCTCTCATCCTGCTCCCCGGCATTTCCACCTCTGAACAGCCTCCAGCATGTTCAGGAGGGGTCAGATCTTCTCCTCCAGCTAATTTCTCCCCTCATCGTCCTGCCAGGCCCAACGGGCAGTGGGAAGACAACCTTTATCAGTGAGTACGCACTGGACCTGTGCATGCAGGGGGTGTGCACGCTCTGGGGCAGCTTCGAGATCAACAACATCCGTCTGGCCAAGATCATGCTGACACAGTTTGCCACCCGGCGCCTGGAAGAGCAGCTGGAGCTGTATGACGAGTGGGCTGACCGCTTTGAGGACCTCCCACTCTACTTCATGACCTTCCACGGCCAGCAGAACATCAAGTATAGTTCTACACCTTCCTCCTCAGTGGCACTTACCCCTTGTGGCGCGTGTTGCGGGGCCGTAGGGAGCTGGAGCTCTTCTTCTGCAGTGGGTTGTGGCTTTGGGGCTGGAGGGAGGCACATTGGGGCTGGTCACATCCTGGGTTTGGCACGTGTGGACTGTGTGGCTCAACCAGCCCTATCCCTGCTGTCACAGGGACTATCACATCCTCCCTCTGGGGTGGCAATGAGGGGAGGGACCTGTCCCTGTGCTCGCTGGCCACTCCAAAATCAGCTTCTGTTTCTGGCAGGACGTGTCCCCCCACACCCTGCTCACCTGGCAGCATTGCCATTTGCTGAGGAGGGAGAACATGATGGTCACCATGGGCTGGGAACAGGAGCTGTGTGGGCAGCAGCTGGGTCCTACTGATCCAGCTGACCTTACCTCTGGTTAGGGGGCTGCCCCATCCTGCAGTGCAGGTGATGTGGAGGTGGGATGTGCCCAGGGCCTGGTGGACAGCAGCCAGCTGTCACCAGCACCAACCTGGTGCCTCCCCGCTCTGCCATTCCCCATCCCTGTTCCTGCCTTAGCATTCCCCTTCTCACCTCTGTGCATCCCTGTGGCTGATCCCAGCTGATCCTGGTCTCCCTCCACCCAGGACAGTGATTGACACCATGCAGCATGCTGTCTACATGTACGACATCACCCACGTGGTCATTGACAACCTCCAGTTCATGATGGGACACGAGCACCTCTCTGTGGACAGGTAACCCTTCTCCAAGCTGCTCCCTCCTTCCTCTGCCACCCTTGTTGCTGGAGCTGGCACCATTGGGTGTCACGGCAGGTGCTGGGGACACACACGGTCTGTGCCTCCCTCACTGCACTGGCGTGGCAGCCTTGTTTTGTTAAAAGGGAGATCACTGCCCCAGGGGGGATGTGAGTGGGGAAGGGTGAGCTGGTTACCTGTGACCCATGTCACTCCATCCCTTTGTCCACGAGGGCCCACCTGCCCCATGGAGTGTGAGCTTGGACCCCTGGGTGCTTCCTGCTGTGGGGCTGAACCTGGAAGCGCCTTCCTGCCTCCCACCCCAGACAGTACCAGCCACTGACCCCCTTCTCACTGCCTTGGCAGGCTCGCTGTCCAGGACTACATCGTCGGTGCCTTCCGCAAGTTTGCCACGGACAACAACTGCCACATCACGCTGGTCATCCACCCCCGCAAGGAGGATGACGAGAAGGAGCTGCAGACGGCCTCCATCTTCGGCTCTGCCAAGGTGAGCTGGGTTGGGATGACCCTTCCTGTCACTTGGGCATAGTGTGTTCCCAGGAGGGAGCTGGGGTGCTTTGGGCAGCTGTTCCCAGCTCCCTGTGTCTTCACTGGGGACCTGAAGGGTGCTGTGAGGGGCAGGATGTCCCCAGGACTCCGGTCACCTCTTGGGCATGTGTGGAATGCTGATTTGGCTAGGCCTTGGTACAGAGATGGAGACAGGGAGCAAACTCTTTGCCAACTAAAGCTCTGTTGAGGCTTTAGGTGCAGTTAATTAATGCTCATTGACTGTGAGTGGGATGTAGGATGAGATAATTAAAGAAGGAGCCAGGGAGGGTGCAGGGATGGGCCCTCTGAGTGCTACAGTCTTTTGTGATGCTGCACGACGGTGCAGCAGTGGGCAGGAGATGCTCTGAGTGTCCATGGCCACCCCTGTGCTCCCTCATTTCCCCAGGGCTGTGGCTTCGGCTCAGGCCTCTCTTCCCAACCTGTCACTGTGATGTCCCAGGGGAAGACAAGGGGTCAGTGGTGGGGAGGTGCTGGAGTTCCTGTGGCCTGAGATGCCCTGTAACAGGGCTCAAAGGAGCCTGTGAGCAGCTCCAAGCCCTGTGACTCTGGCTGCATTGCCAGCATCATCCTGGCGATGTTTTCTTTCCCCCAGGCCAGCCAAGAGGCCGACAACGTCCTCATCCTGCAGGACCGTAAGCTGGTGACGGGGCCAGGGAAGCGCTACCTGCAGGTGTCCAAGAACCGCTTTGATGGGGATGTGGGTGTCTTCCCCCTGGAGTTCAGCAAGGCCTCACTCACCTTCTCATCATCCAGCAAAAGCAAGGTCAAGCTGAAGAAGATGAAGGAGGAGAAGGCAGTTTCAGCTAAAAAATCTCCAGAGGGAGGCTCAGGAACCTCCAAGAAGCCGTGAGCCCGGCAGGTCTCTTCCTTGGTCTGTCAGAAGGAATGGGGACTGGTGCTGAGAGCATGGGGCTGGGGTACACCAGCCCACTCCCCTGGGAGCAGCACCCACCTGCTGCTCTGTCCCTGTCTCCTGCATGAAGCAACCTCTTGGCCACTAGCACGGTGTCTCTGAGAGACATGGGGCCACCGTGAGAGGAGTGGCGGCCTTGTCCTGGAGAAGAGCAGTGGGGGGGGGTGTTTGGCAAATGCTGACTGCTCCATACTGGTGCTGAGTCCTGGGAGCATGACAGGGGGAATAGAGTCAGCATGGGCTGCAGCTCTGGGACTTCTGTGGCACATTGTTAATCTGCAGCTGAAACAGAGCAAAAATCCTGGGCTGTCACTGGTGGGAGGGACTGTGCAGGGGGACACATGGTGGGAACCCCCTGTCAGGGGTACGGGTCTCTGGGCTGGGCTGAAGGCAGCGAGGGGAAGGTGGTGCAGGGAAGTGTGAGAGGTTGGGGTGGCTCTCGCCCCAGAGCTGTGAGCTATCCGTGGGACGTGGTGGGAGCTGGGGCCCCCGTGGCATCGCTGTTCACAGTGGGTTGAAGGCACCACTGGTGTCCTCCCGCGCCAGTTCTGCCTGCTTGGCTGATGCCTCACCCAGCCCTCTTTGCTCAGGGTCTCCCTGTCCCCTTTCTCCAGGGGACATCACCAGCAGTAAAACCTCGTGGGGAGTGGCCATCCCTGTGCCCTCTGGGTTGTAGGGCCGCAAATACTGTGACTTGGCCAGTCCTTGCCGTGGTAGGACAAGTCCATGGCTGGATCTTGGTCTGATCCCTTTGTTTTTTTTTTCCCCTTCCTAGTTTTATTAAAGCAAAAACGTGAGTGCTTTTCCTGTGCTGCTGTCCCTGTGACCAGGCGACCTAACCCTGGGGAGGGGGTGTCCCCCAGAGGATTGGGGGGTGTGGTGCCAGGGGAGGTCCCTGCTGTGCAGAGCATCCCGCCCCAGCCCACGGGTTATTACCAGCCTCCACGCTGGGCATAGTTTTAACCTGAGCCATAATGAGGGGCTGGTGCGTGCGGTACACACCCAGCCACGGGTTTCGGGGTGCACCAGCTCTCCAGGGCCAGGAGAGTACCCTTGGGTGCTGTCTGTGCAGGTGTGAGGCCCCCCCAGGGCAGGCAGTGGGTGATGGAGGAGGAGGGTCCTGGGGACATGGAGGTAAGGTGCGGGATGCCAGGCCCCAAGCACAGCTGGGGTGAGGTTTTGTGTGGGGGTGAGGGCTGTCGGTGTCTCCCTTTTGGCCCAAGGGTCCCCCTGGCTCCCTGGCCCCTATTTTCCATCGGTCTAGCTCCGGGCTGGTGCTGTCACAGGGCTGTGGAGTGGAAGTGGGGCAGTGGGAAAGTCTGTGACCCCCATCTCCCGCCCACCCACCCATCCCTCGCTGGGGCTGGGAGCAGGTGATGGAGACCCAGGGGGGTAGCCTGGGTGACACCAGACTGCCTGGGGTGGGTGGTGTGTGTCTGGCTGCCCACGGCTGCATCCTGCCCCACGGCTGAGTCCTGCCCCGTGGCTTTCTGGGCTGAGGGTCGGTCTGTATGTTTATTTTTTTTCCCCATTTTCCTCTAATTTGAAACCCTTGAAGAGTCTCAAGAGCTGCAACATCCTGTCGTGGGAGGGGAGCAGCAGACGAGGCAGAGCCCCCCAGTCTCCTTGGCACGGGGGCTGGGTTCTCCAGACAAATTTTGGGGGAGCACTTCCTCGGGGGTGACCTTCTCCCCGGGGCCTGAGGCTGCTTTGGGGGATGGGGATTCCCCAGGGTGGGCTGGGCCGGTGCGATGCGGGAGATGAGGACCCCTCATCCGTGGGATCGACGTGACTGGGGCTGTACGGGGCGAGGGTGACCCACGCGGGGCGTCCCCCCGACACGGCTGCAACACGGACCCCCCACGTAACCCCAGCTCCTTCCGTCTCGGAGGCGTGGCCTGGCGGAGTGGGGGGCGGGGTCTTAGGGGGCGTGGCTTTTGGGGGGCGGGGCCTGGCGCGGGGCGGGGCGGCGGGCGCGGCGCGGCGCGGGAGGCGGCGGCGGGGCCGCGGTGAGTGCGGGGCCGGGCCCGGGGGGTCCTGTGGGGCCGTGGCGGGGCTGCGGCGGCGTTCAGGGCGAGCCGTGGGGCGGCCAAGACGTGGGGGCCACGGGGAGTGCTTTCGGGGAGCTGCCGGCACTTGAACTGTTGGGGGGGCCGGGCCCCGGGGGCCGCTTTGGGGGGAACCGGGTGTCCCGGGGGCTGGGGCGCCGTGGGGCGCTTTGGGGGTCTTTCAGGGGCACTTTGGGGCGTCCTGGGAATGCAGGGGCTCTGGTGGTCCATGGGGCACTTTTGGGGGTCGCGGGGCACTTTGGAGGTGCTTTTGGGACACTCTGGGGGAGCTGTGGGGCAGTGCAGGCCCAGCGGCCCCGTGGGGCACTTTGGGGGTGTTTTGGAGCACTTTGGGGGTGCTTTAGGGACACTTTGGGGGAGCTGAGGGGCAGCAGAGGCCCAGGAGCTCTGTGCAGCACTGTGGGGGTGCCATGGGGCACTTTGGGGGTGTTGTGGGGTAGTACAGGCCCTGGGGCTCCGTAGGCCACTTTGGGGGTGTCATGGGGAACTTTGCGGGTGTTTAGGGTATGTTGAGGGAGCTGTGGGGCAGCAGGGGCCCAAGGGAGCCATGGAGCACTTAGTGGAGCTGAGGGTTCAGGCAGGGTGGAAGCACTGTGGGGCAGACTGGGGGCTGCAGGGCTCAGTGGGGCAGTATGGGGTGGTTGGAAGGGCAAGGGGGGCTGTGGGGTGGGCAAAGGGGGACGCACCACTCGAGGAGCCTCAGGACATGGGGGAGGCTAGAGAGGGGCATGAGGGGGTGCACACAGGCCAGGTGCATTGGGAGGGATGAGGGGCTGCTTCCCCTTGCCCTGGGGTGGCCCTAAGGTGCCGTTGTCATGTGAGGGACCCCAGGGACCAGAAACACCCAGCAGCTCAGGGTGGGGGTTCAACGGAGCAGGGACTGAGCCCTCCCTTGCCTTTTTGGGGTCGGAACGGTGTGATCTGGCTTTGCTGTGCTCCGGACGGAGCAGCTGGTGATGACGCCGCCCCAGTTGCTGACTGGTTTTACTGGGTAGCTGGAGGGAGGTTTCACAGGGCGCTGGCAGCCGGCTGGGTGGCTGCCCCTGCCCCCCTGGTGACTTGCTCCCCTTGGTGGCAGTGGGACCCTCTCAGCAGGCTGGGGGGGCTTGTGGGAGGGAGAAGATGGAGTCCCTTCCCACCACCTCCCAGCCTGGCTGCCGAGTGTAGGGCTCTGGTGGTGGCAGCATCCCCTCCGTGGCTCTGTGGGGACTTGGCTGTCCTCAGGGGCTTCCCCCTGACCCGGAGTCCTGGCTGCAGCTGTGGGGGACTGAGACACCCTTTGGGACGGGGTTCCTTCATGTCCCTCCCCAGTCCCTGATCCTGCCCCTCTGGCAGTATCAGGTCCCCACAGGAGGCCGTTGTCCCCACCACCCCTCCTAGGGCACCCACAGCCATGCCTGGGTGTTTGGAGAAGTGTACCAGCCACTGCACTCCCCTCTGTGCCGTGCTGGCACCAGTGGGTTTGAGCAGGGAGGACTAGGGGGAGCGCAGGGACCCCCGTTGCTGTTTGGCACTCTAACTACCCTCCTCTTTCTCCTTCCTGCTTCAGGGGCTGGTGGAGCCATCTTTGTGGTGCAAGAGCCCAAGTGGACCGGACGGATGGGCAGCGGCTGGCAAGGTTAGTGGCGGGGGGGGGTCACCTGCTTTCTCACCCTGGGGTGTCACAGGCATGATGTGAGGTCACGGTGTCCCTGGGGGTGCATGTGCCAGTGGGGGCGATGGTGTCGTGGGGGGCTGGCTCGCCGGTATCTCTCCCTGCTCGTCCCCCCGGGCGCTGGCAGGCAGATTGATTTCAGGTGACAGCTCGGCAGGCGAGACCATGCGGGCAGCGGCCCCCCCGCCCGTGCCCCGTGCCAGCCGCAGCCATGTGCAAGATGCGATGAGGCAGCAGGGGACGGATCCAGCCTGTCGGCTGGCGCCCGTCATGCAGGCGTATGGCATGGGTTGGGGCAGGGGGGGCCGCAACAGGGCACTAGCAGAGCATCCTCCCCAGCTGGAGAGGGGCATGTGGGGCAGGAACAAGGGGCACCTATGTGTTGAGGCTGGGAAAGAGCCTGGTGCCTACATCTTTGGCCACCTGCCTGCATGGCAGCAGTCCTCTCAGTGGAGTGGGTGGCCAGCAGGGGTTCAGTGGGGGGTGCCTGGGGCAGAGCCCCCTGCCCTGTGCTGTTCCATGTAGGCTCTGACTCACCCACTTGGTACCACGGTAGTCCCCCAACTTCAGTGGGTGGGTTAGGGGAGGGACCCCCGACCTGGAACCCCTGGTCAGCAGAGGCTTGATTAGCAGATGGTCATGGCCTGGCAGGTCTCTGGGGTACCCTGCACCCTGCTGTGGGTGTCTGGGGTTGGGGGGCACCCTCTGTGGGGTCACTGCAAAGAGATGGGGGCTGTGGGGCTGGCCTCTGGTCTCCATGTGGGCTGTGCTGGCGAGTGCCTTGGGGCAGGCAGGAACCGTGGGGCAGGCAGGCGGGCAGACTGCCCAGGAGCCATCTCTCTGTGGGCCTCTGGGGATTCGCCTCCAGCCCTGGCATGCTTCCTGTGGCGGGGTCACGCTGCGGGATAGGACCTCGTTGCTGCTGCCCCATGGTGCCACCAGCACCCCACAGGCCCTGGCACCCCTGGGATTCTCCCTTTGGATGCTGAGCCCAGTTGGGGGGTGCTGGCGCTGCGCCCCAAGCTAAGCCTTGTTTCATTCTTGTTCATCTGGTCTCTCATTCTGTCTGCTTTCTGTTGGGCCAGCCTGCACCCATGAGATTGGATGTAATGTCTGGGAACCTAGGGTTGCCCCCATGCCCACCCAGGGTTGCTGGCAGCCATTGGGGCACAGCCAGCAGTCCCCATGGCTCTGACATCCCATCTCCCTTGCCCACAGGCTGCCTGCGTGCCCCTGCCCGCTGGGGGCCCCCCCGCCATGGCCATCGTGCAGACGCTGCCAGTGCCCCTTGAGACAGCTGCTGAGGGGTCTGCGAAGCTCCGCACCGCCACCCACTCGCCCCCCGCCGCCATGGGCAGCGTCGGCAGCCTCCTGCCCGGCCGGCCCCGCCACGACTGTGCTGGCCAGCCCTGTGATGGGGGGCCCCCCACCGCCTCATTCCGCAAGCAGGAGGGGCTGCTCCGGGCCAGCCCCCGGGAACCCCCATCCCCTGAGGAGCCCCGCATGGCCGTGCCCAGTGTTGCCCACGCCTATGCCAACGGAGGCTTCTGCGGCGACTGGCTCGACGCCCCCTCTCCTGCCAGCCTCTGCAGTGACTCGGATGAGCCCCACGATGACCGAGCCCCTAGTGATCACCTCCAGGGGCCACCCCCCAAGCTGGTCCCTGTCTCTGGCAAGCTGGAGGAGGTGAGGGGGAGGCAGCAACAGGTTGAGTGGGTGCTGGGGTCTTGGCTTTGCTCCCTGTGCCATGCTGGGTTGGCTATGGGCTGGGGGGTGTGAACTGGGGCCATGTGGCCCCATTTGTCTTGTGCCTGGGGAGGTGGTGATCCTGTGCCCTTTATGTCCCTTCCTTCATGCCAAGGGTGCGTATGGGAACCCACCTGGGCACCCCATAGAGTAAGGACAGAGCAGGCAGCGACCGGCCCTTGTCTCTTTTTAGGTGCAAAGGCACTGGGGCTAAGGGCACCCTACTGTCACCACCCCAGACAGACCCTTGGGATGGTGGCAGGTCCCCGAGGCCCCCTACTCTCTCGTCTTCCTTTGGCAGAACGTGGAGAAGACCCTGATCCGCCCAATGGCCTTCAAACCAGTGGTGCCCAAGCTCCGGAGCACCCATCCGGGCGTGCGCCCAGGGCTCTCAGAGAGCCAGGTGAGCCTCACCCACTTGCTGGGTGCTGAGAAGCCCGGCTCCCTGAGCTGCCGCGCCAGCACCCTCTCGGATTCAGGGCGCAACTCCCTCTCCAGCCTGCCCACCTACAGCACGGGCTGCAGCCAGCACCCTGAGGCGGGCACCCTGCCAGCCACCCTCCATGGTCCCCCCGACCCCACAGGGGGCTGCCGCCCCTCCAACTCGGACAGTGGGCGCTCATCTTCCAGCAAGAGCACGGGCTCACTGAGCGGCAGGGGCCGGCCGTCCTCAGAGAGCGGCTCCTGCGGGCGCTCGCCCCTGCCCAGCGAGGAGGCCATGCTGGTGCGGGAGCTGGAGGACAAGCTGCGGGAGAGGGAGGCTGAGCTGCAGCTCCTGCGCGACAGCCTGGATGAGAACGAAGTGGCCATCTGCCAGGTATGCCCCAGTGTCCCCCCATCCTGACCCTGTACCCCTGCCTGGGATGCCTTATGTGGACATCTCTCTTGGCTGGGGAGCAGGGGACCCCCTTTGGGGACCGTCTACAGACCCTTGTATGGGAATACTTTTTCCTGTGGTTTTGGGATTGGGGGTTTTCCTCACCAGTGGGTGGTCCTATATAGGCTCTGGGGGACCCTCATATGATGTGGGGGGAGCATTTGTACTAACTGAGGTGCCTTGTCTTGAGGTGCCCTATTTTGGATGCACCTAAGACTTCTCCCCACTGGTGTTGGGGCTGGGGGAGCCCTATAGGCTCTGGCAGTGCTGACATAGGGGGGCCAGCATGACAAGGGATGGGGGCACGAGGAGGGAGGGGACACCACTACATCACACTACTTCTGGGCCACTGCTCTGCTTTGGGGAGGACATGCCACCCCCCTCCCTATAGGCAGGGGGTGCCCATCCTACAGAAGGCAGCAGAAGCATGAGATGCCACCCACCCCCCCTAACACGTCCCTCCCTGCCACCCAGGTGTACGAGGAGAAGCAGCGGCGCTGCGAGCAGGAGCTGGAGGGGCTGCGGCAGCGCTGTGCGGCCCAGGCACGGCAGGCAGCGCAGGCAGCACAGCGTGGGCAGCAGGTCCTGCAGCTCCAGGTGCTGCAGCTGCAGCAGGAGAAGAAGCAGCTGCAGGAGGACTTGGCCCAGCTGCTGCAGGAGCGGGACCTGCTGGAGCGACGCTGTGCCTCCTTCCAGCGTGAACACACGGAGCTGGCACCCCGGCTGGAGGAGACCAAGTGGGAGGTGAGTTGCCCGACAGCACTGGCTGAGTACAGGGTATGGCTGGGGGGGTCCTGGCCAGCACCTGAGCCCCATTAGCCCCAGGGGCTCAGTATTAGGGCCAGATCTGTTTAATAATTTGATAAATGATCTGGACAAGGGGATTGAGTGCACCTCAGTAAGTTTGTAGACAATGCCAAGTTGGGTGGGAGTGTTGATCTGCTCAGGGGTAGGAAGGCTCTACAGAGGGATCTGGACTGGCAGGATCATTGGGCTGAAGCCAAGTATATGAGATTTAATAAGGCCAAGTGCCGAGTCCTGCATTTGGGTCACAACAACTCCATGCAACATTACAGGCTTGGGGAAGAATGGCTGGAAAGCTGCCTGGAGGAAAAGGATCTTGGGGTGTTGATCAACAGCCACCTGAATATGAGCCAGCAGTGTGCCCAGGTAGCCAGAAAGGCCAACAGCATCCTGGCTTGTATCAGGAATAGTGTGGCCAACAGGACTAGGGGAGTGATTGTCCCCCTGTGCTCCAAGCTGGTGAGGCCCCACCTTGAATACTGTGTACGTGTTTGGGCTCCTCACCACAAGAAAGACATGGGGGTTCAGGAGAGTTCAGAGAAGGGCAGCGGAGCTGGTGAGGGATCTGGAGCACAAGCGCAATGAGGAGCGGCTGAAGGAACTGGGGCTGTTTAGCCTGGAGAAAAGGAGGCTGAGGGGGAGACCTTATTGCTGTCTACAGCTACCTGAAAGGAGGTTGTAGCATGGAGGGTGTTGGTCTCTTCTCCCAAGTAGCAAGTGAAAGGATGAGAGGAAATGGCCTCAAGTTGCACCAGGGGAGGTTTAGATTGGATATTAGGAAACATTTCTTCACAGAAAGGGTTTTCAAGCACTGGAACAGGCTGCCCAGGGAAGTGATGGAATCACCATCCCTGGAGGTGTTTGAGACGTGTAGATGAGGATCTTAGGGACGTGGCTTCGTGCCAGTGTTGGGTTAATGGTCGGACTCGATGATCTTGAGGGTTTCTTCCAACCAAAATGATTCTATGATTCCATCATCCCGCAGGTGTGCCAGAAGTCGGGGGAGATCTCACTGCTTAAGCAGCAGCTGAAGGAGGCGCAGGCAGAGCTGGCGCAGCGGGGTGCCGAGCTGCTGGGGCTGCGGGCGCAGCTGCGGGAGGCGCGGGCGCAGCTGCAGGCAGGCGAGCGGCGGGCGCAGGGGCTGCAGGAGGCTGCTCGGCTGAAGGCACTGGAGCTGGAGGTCTGCGCCAACGAACTGCAGCGGCGCAAGAGCGAGGCCGACCTCTTCCGTGCCAAAGCCGGTCGGCTTGAGCAGGAGGTGGCAGGGCTGCGGGAAGCCACCCGTGGGCGATGCCACCAGCCCGGCGAGGGGTGTCCCCCGCCTGCTGAGGGTTGTCCCCAATCCAGCGAGGAGCCCCGTGGCAGTGCGGGGCTGCGGCGGCAGCTGGAGCGGCTGCGGGCAGAGGTGGCCCTGGAGCGGCAGCGCGGGCAGGAGCAGCGCGACGCCTTTGAGCAGGAGCGCAGCACGTGGCAGGGTGAGAAGGAGCGGGTGATCCACTACCAGAAGCAGCTGCAGTACAGCTACATCCAGATGTACCGCCGCAATCGACGGCTTGAGCAGCGGCTCCAGCATCTCCGGCTCCAGGGCGAGGAGCCCCTGCCTGAGCCTTGTGACCCCCCTGGCCCCGACCCACCCTTCGAGGAGATCACAGCCACCGAGATCTGAGACACTGCCTTCCCTTGCCCTGTGCTTGGAGGGTGGAGGGAGCCTCCAGCCCCATGGATTTGGGGAGCCCCCTGCTCTCTCCCCATCTCTGCAAAGACTGCTGTCACTGTGAGAGGGCAGAAGGGACCACAGGTGCTGCCCCCTCCTCAGCACTGTGATGTTGGGGTGAGGGTACATCCGCACCCATCACAGTGGGGGGATGCCTGTGAGATGTGGGGCCAGGTGGGTGCTGAGTCCTGGCCTCAGGGCTGCCCAGAACTGGTTTCAGCTGATCCTCTTAGCGCCCAAGGGATTAGCAGCACTGGCTTCAGCCAGGGTCACCTTGGGCAGGGGGAGGGCTGGCTTGTCCCCTCCCTCTCATCCCTGCTGGCACTGTCACCCAGCCACTTCCAAAGGCGATGGCACGTGCCCTGTCCCTGCCTGTGCCAGCCTCCCCCTCCACCCCCGTGTGTTTGTCAGGGGATCGTTTCTGTGCCATTTTAAATAACTCTATTTTTATAGGACCTACCAAAACATATCACCCTCGCTCAGCTCACACCGCACCTGTTTGTGTCCCCCCTCACCCCTGCCGCGGGGCAACTTACCCTCAGTGCCTTTCCTATGCCCTCACCCCCAGCGTACCTCTGTTCCCCCTGCAAAGAAATGCCTGGCCCATGCCCTTGTGATACCCAGACTGCCAGGGGAGAGGGGCACGGTGCTGGGAGTGACAGCTGGGGACATCCCTGGGGTGGGCAGAGGTGAGGGGGCCCAGCTGGGCACCCAGACAGGGTGTCAAACCAAAGGAAAAGCCTGGCTGTGTCCAGCTCTGGCTTGGTCGCCCCCAGCTCCAGAGGGGGGATTTTTGTACTTTATTTCAGTCATGTCCTGTTCCCAGAGCCTGGCTCGCCTGTGTACCACCCAGAAATGCCGATTAAAAACGAGCCCCTGGCTGTGGTTTTTTTCAGGGCTGTGTCCATGTGTCCGGAGTGGGGTCAGGGGCTGCATGCCCCGCTCCTGCATAACCAGCATTGCCCACCGCCCCGGTCCTGCTGCAGGCAGCTCCTCTGTGCCTGTGGAAAAGCTCCGGTTCTCACACCCTCTGGCTATGCTGAGACTGGTCACAGCCTGGTGCAGGAATGAGCTGTCCTGCTCCTCCAGAGCCAGGGGATGGCTCCTCAAAGTGGGGGTGCAGCATCACTCTGGGGGGCCTCTGGGCACCCGTACCACCAGCTCCATGGGCTCCTTGGCTTTGTTACGGTAGGCCTGGCGAATGATGTCCACAGCCCGCTGGTGGGTGACATTCTGCAGGCTCTCTCCGTCCACTGACACCAGCTCCTGCCCAGCCTGATCCCCAGGAGAGAAGGCAGTGGGGTGAAGTGCAGCTGCTTTTGGGCTGCCATGGGGCTGCCATGGGGCTGCCAGCACTCAGCAGCACCGTAGGATGGGGGTGTCTGGATTCATGCCTACCCCCCTCCTGATGTGTGCTGTGTCCCCCAAGGTCCCCCCATACCTTGAGGACACCGCTGAGGAAGGCAGCTCCTCCTGGGAAGATCTTCTCGATCTTCACCACTGGCTGCGCTCTGGACTCGATGCCACCAGAGATGCTGATGCCTGCAGGGGAGACACAACACCCTTGTACCTGTGTAGGTTGGGACCCCCACCCACTCCCAGGTGTGGCACTGCCTCCCCTGTGCAGCTGTGCCTCCATCCCACCCTGTCTTGGTAAGTCCTACATGGATGAGAGCACATGTTGGGGGCAGCTCCTCCCCTTCTAGTTTTGGAGGACTGCGACTGGGCAATGCTCAGAGTTTTGCCGTCTGCCCCCTAAATGGGGTGCCCCTTGCCAAGGGGGTGTCATGCACCCCAGTGATGCTGGTGTCGGGTGGGAGGCCCATTCCCACCCCATCCCCAGGGTCCCACCTGAATGTCACCCACCCAGTGAGTGCTTCAGCTTGGAGAGGGTGACAGAGAGCAGCCGGTACTCTTCCTCCTCTTCCTCCCTGCCAGCATCCCCAGGGCCATTGATGGCTGTCCCAGCCCCCGCCTCACCTCCTGGCCTGCCAAAGAGGGGTGCGAGGCGGGGCCGTGCCCGCCGGGGCTTCCCCAGCACCTCAGCCCCTCCATCAGGTGCTGACCCAGGGGACTCCTTGTGCCAGGTGGGCCGGGGGCTGCACGAGCGCCTGTGCCCCTCGCCTTGAGGGGGCTCAGCCAGCAGCCAGTTGGGGGACTGGGGGCTGGCAGCAGGTGGGGGGCGGCTGGCGCAGGCGTAGGCATCCACTGGCACGTCGGGGAGCGGGGTGTAGGTGCGGGGGTGAAGCCGGTGAGGGCTGGGGGAGGCCCGCGGCCGGGCTGGGCTTGCCTGCAGCCCCCCAGCTTCCTCTGGCTCTGGAGCTCCTGCCGGCTTCAGCAGGAACCCGCCCCGGTAGTCTGCAATGAGAAGGGTTTAGACACCCCCACAGCCCTGCTCCCTGCGACCCCCATCGCCCAGGGACCCCCCAGGATCCCAGAGTCCGGGGACTCCTGCCACCCAGGGACCCCCTGGGCACCAAGACCCCCATCTCTTCCTCCTCCAGGGACACCCTGTTCCCCCTCGAGGACCTCTGCCACTCAAGGACCCCCAGGCACCTCTCTCCAGGGACTCCAGATCCTTCTCCCCAAACGCCCCTGGTTTCTAGGTTCCACAGATCCTGCTACCCCTGGACCACTCAGGGACACCAGATCTGCTCTCCTCTGGGACCCCCTGCACCCAGACATCCCAGCTCACCCTTCTTTGGCTCCCACCTCCCTTTCTCCTCCCTCAAATTGCTCCTGCCAGGCAGACCCCAGGGGGTGGCACTCACCAGGCACTGGTGTGATAAGGTGTCTTTTGGGGGGAACATCATGGTGGGCTGGACGGAGGGCAGGTGAGCGCACTGTGAGCAGGGAGAGACGATGGTCACCCTCCCCAGGCTGTGCTCACCCTGCCCACTGCTCCATATCCCAGCCAAGGTCCTGGAGGGGTGGGGTTCTACCTGAGCGGCTCTTCAGGGCATCAAAGGCTTCCAGCTCCAGGGGCATCACCATACTGTCAAACCGGCCTAGGTCTGTGGGGGCCACCACACTCCTGTGGGGGCAGAGATGGGACAGGTTGTGGCCACCTCTGGGATGGAGCAGAAGTGGGGCTGAAGAGCAAGTGGGAGGCTCTGGGTTGGTTTCACCCCACTGGATGTTATTGGGGTACCCCTGGCATCACCCACCTCACATCCCGCAGCAAGAGGACCTTCTCGGGCCGGTCCAGGATGGCCAGCAGTGGCCGCACCAAATCCTCCACACTGCCCTCATGCAGGTACTGCGGGCACAGGAGGGGTGTTAGCAGACAGGTGCTCCCTTACCCTGTGCCTCAGTTTACTTCCCAGACCTTAACATGGGCAGGCAGCACTGGTTGTGGTGCCCCGTGAGTTGCAGGAGCTGCCTGGGGATAAGCCCAGGGCACCAGCACTGTTTTGCCTACACCTTGCCGCTACACAGTGCCATACCCGGGAGCAGTGGCGCAGCACGGCTGTCACCTCGTCGGGGCTGAGGAGGCGTGCGGCGGTGTCCTGGATGTGTGGCAGCCGGGCCTCAGAGTCACTGCTGTTGGGCTGCAGGGCGGTGATGCTGGCCGGGCCCAGGATGCTGGCACGCCGGCTCTTCTCTGGCAGGGAGACAGCAAGGAGGAGTGGCCAGAGGGGCAGGGACCACCCTGGGCACCCCACAACCTCCCATGACCCCCACCAGCTCAATCCACACCAGAGTTGCACAGACACATGCAGCACGGGGCCAGGTGCATGCAGAGCCTGCCCCGTAGCCCCCCCCGGGCACACGGGCACCCCCGTTACCCCGCTTCAGGCTCCGGATGACAAACTTCTGCACAGCGCCTACTGCAATGGAGATGGAGAGGGGTGAGCACCTGGGAGGGATGACCAGCGTCATTGCTGCCCATCACCAAAATTGCATGCCCAAGGACCCCTTTCCTACAACCCCTTCATGCCAGGGGTGCCACAATGGTGTTTGCAGTGCCACAGAAGGGTAGACTGGTCCCAGACTGGATCCCTCTCCACCCTGTCCCCCAGTCCAGTACCTCTGTCCCCATCAGGGCGCCCCGGGGACTTGGTGCATGTCCAGCGGTCAGAGGTGGAGGGCTCCTGGCTGGGGGGGGCCCAGCTCTGGCTGGTAGCACGGCCCCCCTTGAAGAAGAGGTTGACAAGGGTCTTGGAGCGGTGCAGCCCTGGGGGGGCTCCCCGTGCCCCTTGTCCCTCTGGCTTCTCTTTCTTCCGCTTCTCCTCTGGGGACAGAGAGAGGGGCTGGGGTGGAGGGTCCAGGGGATGCCACCCCAAGTGGTGTTTGGCACCTGGGAAGGGGGATCTGGGCTGGGAAGCTGGCGGAGCAGAGGGACTACTAGGGGGCACTGACTGGAAGACAGACCTGTTGTGCGGAGCAAGGGGTCTCCAGGAGCTGTGAGGTTGGGCTTTGGGGTGCCTGGCAAGCTGCAAGGACAGGACTGGAGCTATGCAGGGCTATAGAATGCCTAGGGCTGGTGGCCTGGTGTCCGTATGGGGTGAGGGCACTATATGATGCTGGGATAGGGGCCAGGGACTTGACTATAGGATGCCCAGGAGTGGCAGTCAGAGATCTGTGTGGATCAGGGGCTATAGGATACTGGAGCAAGGGACGGGCACCATGTGAGGCATAGATTGAGCTACGGGACTCCCAGGGCTGGGGGTGCAGGGTTGGAGGGGGACCCCAGCCAGGGCTGAGTCCCACGCATGGGACCGTACCCCAGTGCTTACCGGCGACGGTGAGGTCACTCTGGGAGCGTGTGATGGGCTGCCGGGGCCGGCTCAGAGCCAGCAGCAGTGCTGTCTTGGGTGAGTGGGTGAAGGTCCGTCGCGGGTGGGTGCCAGGGAGCTCACGGGCACTCTGGCCCCGGATGGCTGTGTCCCGCAGCAGCTCGGGGGGACGCACTGTGCGTCGTGTCTCTGGCAGCCCCTCGGTGGCTGGCTCAGTCTGCATGGCCCGCTCAGCACGCTCCCGTGCCCAGCTCCGCCGTGGCCCATCCTCTGTGGAGATGGCCACATCCACGGTGCGGGCAGGAGGCCCCAGGGTGGCCGTCCCCAGCCCATTCACTGCCCCTGGCACCGGCCCCGAGGAGTAGGAGGAGATGGAGGAGCTGGTCTCTGAGGTCTGAGACAGCTGCTGCAGCTGCCCGTTGGTCACTGCAAAGTCACAGCACGGAGATGGTGTGACACACCCTGAGGCCACAAGGAGATCCACATAGCTCCTGAGGACAGGGGACATGTGGGGACCCACAGGGTCAAGGGAATTGGGGAAGGGCTGCTGAGCATTGCATAGAGATCTTCATGTCCCCTGCAAGGATGGGAACATGTGGGACTTTGCAGGATCAATGGGACCACAGGGCTACTGGCCATGGCACAGGGCTCTCCATGTCCCCTCCCAAGGATATGGGACAGGTGGGACTCTGCAGGGCCACAAGGACCATGGGGATGCTGACTTTGGCACAGGAAGCTTCATGCTCCTCCAAGGCCATGGGACCCCATGGCACAAGCACCTTCTCTCTCTCCACACCAGGGATGGATGCCCCTTGCATTCAGGCTCCAGCCCCACCCCATGCCCCAGCCCAGTGTCCCTACTGGTACCCGCATAGCACTGCCCTTACAGTGACTGAGCCAGCAGTACTCGGCCACCATCTCCTTGTAGGCGGGGAACCGGCCGGTCTCCTAGGCACAGGGGAAGAGGACATAGGGGTCAGTGAGCACTGGCTGCCCTAGGCAAACCCGATCCAGTGCCAGCCATGAATAATAAATTCCCCCCTCCCACCCACTTGAAATCCAACCAGCCGGCAGCTGCACCAGCCCCACAGGCACCAGGCCGAGCTGGGGCAGTGCCAGTGTGGGGGGACGCCAACCCCCCACCCCACCCAGGGGTCCCACAGGTACCTTGATGGTTAGCATGATATGTGTCTGCCCCTTGAGCACCTCCACTGCCTTGCTATGGCTTATGTCTTCAAACTTGACTCCGTTGGCTGCAAGGACTTGGTCTCCCACCCGAATGCCGTTCTGCTCTGCCAGCCCTCCGGGGTCCACCCTAGGGCAGATGCAGGGGCAGGATGGGGCAAAGCTCTCGCCGGAGCTCTGCTCCAGCCCCACACCTCCAGCTGGGCAGGCCCATGGCCCAGCACCCACTGTGATGATGCCCCCAGACTTGTGAGGGTGAAGGGCTCAGTCAAGGAGGCGGTGCTGAGCCCCAGCATGGGCACAGCAGGGATTAGGGTGCCATGTCCCACTCTTGTCCCCCAGGGCGGCCATACTTGGAGACGTAGATGCCGAGGCCGAACTCCCTGCCGCCACGGATGTTGAAGCCCAGGCAGTAGTCATCAGAGGTGGTGTAGAGGTGGACAATGCGCCGCAATCCATCCTCAGATCCACTCTCCGATGGCGTCGAGCCACTTTTCTCCATCACCAGGCGCCTGTTCACCACATCCACCCTGGGGCATGGGCACAGTGTTTGGGGCGGGCCTCAGTGCTCGGGCTCTTGTCCCCCAGTGGGATGGGGACATCAGTGTCACGCAGCAGACAAGAATGATGGGGATGTGGGATGGTGAGGATGGGGCTTGCACCCACCCTGCCTGCTCCAGACCTTCCTGTTCTATCCTGTGCCCCAGCTTGGGTTCTCCCCACCTTTCTTGGAGACCTCTGTTGCCATTCACCCTGGGGATCCCCCAGCATTCCCCACCAAGCTTCCCCACCATGACCTCCATGGAGCTGGGCTTTGCGATGCTGGCATGAGGGACACCCTGCTCACCATGCCGTCTTCTCCTTGGAGAACTTGATGCCTGGCACACGGCCCATCCGTCGAACCACCATGCGGAGGCGGTTGTTGCCAGTGAGGACCTTGACAGCACTGCTCATGGTGATATTCTCCAGGCTCACGCTGTTCACCTCCGTGATCTTGTCACCAACACACAGCCCGGCCTGCTCTGCAAGGGGCACGTGGCTTGGCTGGGCACCTGACCCAGCACTGATGTCTTTGTTTGGTGTTTCCTTAAATGTGACCCCAGCCTCATCTGGACCCCATGGAAGCAGAGGTGGGGATGCTCAGCAAATGCAGCAAGGCTGTGGCAGGCATGAGGGGCTTGTCACCTCGCTGTGGCTTGGGGGTGGAACTCAGAGACATCAGCACGAGTCTGCCCACTCCTGTCCCTGCCCCTTCTCTGCGGCCACATGCGGCAGGGAGCAAATGGTGGGTTGCCACCATGAAGGGTGGAATCGCTGCAGCACCTTTGTGTCACTGGAAACTCCCCAAAGGGTCTTGCTGGCATGTGCCTGTCCCCACTGGTGTCCCTCAGCCTGTCCCACTTACCAGCAGCGCTGCCCTCCTCCACCTTGCTGACAAAGATGCCCAGCCCGTGCTCGGAGCCACCACGGACGCTGAAACCCAGCTTGCCATCCATGCTCTTCTCCACCGTGATGGCATTGATGATGTTGCTCTCATTGCTGCTGGCTGTGGGGACAGAACATGTCACCCGGGCTGGGTCCAAGTGACAGGGAGGGGTGTCTCTTGCTGGGGATGTCCCCAGTCCCAGGATAACTCTCCCTGCTCCTGGGCCTGGACAACTCAGGTGTCTGGGCCCTCTGGCCACGCAGGTGAGCAGAGGGCTGTGACTCCACACGCACCTTCGATGGGGTTGTTGATGAGGATGACACGGCCCATGGGGGAGGTGGTGCGGCTGCCCCGGTCATCCCCGTTGAGCAGGCGGCTTTGCTTGCTGAGGAGGTAGCGGGGAGCCAGGCTGGCCTCGCTGCTGGAGCTCCGCGACCGGCTGCCCATCGTCATCCCTGACAGCGCTGCGTCCCAGCCCTGGGCCATGGCAGCGCTGGGCACCCCGGCGTCCCAGTGTCTGGCTCAGGACTGGCCGTGTCCTCACGGGACCAGGGCTGCCTGTCGGCCGGGGGTGGACATGGCATAGTCCAGCAGCACATACCCGAGCTCCGACACTGCTCTCTTAGCAGTGTGATGCTGGGGCCAGCTGGTGCAGGTACTTGATGCTGGCAGGACAGGTCCTGGGCACAGCTACACAGCCTGGGGGGACAAGGAACTTCGTGACCCCTTCTCAAGCCCTGTCCCCCCTCATTCCACAGCACCCTGGGGGCCAAACCGCTGCAGGGTCCTGGGTACTACCATGGGGGTGGCAGGCACAGGCTGCCCTGCCCTGGGGCGAGGATGCTGCGATGCAAAGGGGTTTTACCTGTCAGGGACCTCAGCTTTAGGCCAGAGAGCAAGACCTGAACCCCCAGCCCCTCCCTGGGGAAAATTTGCAGCAGGAGATGGGGAGAGGCCCCTCTGTCCTCCCAGGTTTACACTGCTGGGAGCTGCCATGGGGCAGGGGACCGGCAGATGCCCCTAGGAAAATGCTCGCGGGGATTTTCCAGGCGTGGATGAAACGCCATCACGGGGCCCCCCCGCTTCGTCCCCCGTTTGCCCCAGCCTGACCTCAATAAATAAGTCATGATCCTGGCCAGGGGAACACGCTGGTGTCCCCGTCGCCTGGCAGCCCCCCATGGCGCCCACTGGCTGCTCCTTCCGCCCCCCAGCACCATCCGGCCGTGCTCCCTCCCCAAAGGGGCGCTGGAGACCCCCCTGCCGCCCTCCCCCCTTCCGCCGTCCCGTGCCCTCCTCACCTGTCCCCATGGTGCCACCTGCGAAAGAGACACCCGGCAGCGCGGGGGGGATGGAGAAGCCGGGGGGGGCAACACCGCCTCCTGCCCCTCCGCCCGCGGGGATTGGCTGTCCCTGCGGGACCGGCGCGGCCATCGGGCGCGGGAGCTGTCAATCAAGAGCGGCCAGGGCTGGCCTCGCAGCTGGGGAGGGAGCCCTCTGTGTGTGTTTTCCCCACGGGCATGGCGTGGTGGGGCTCGGGGGGGCGAGTCTCCCGGCGGGGCCGCGTGGGGCGAGGGATGCGGTGCCCCTCCAAACCCCTCCCTTAGAGCGAGGCAACCCGGGGTTCACAGTGGAAACTGAGGTACGGCCAGGGAAGGGGGTGTGTCCCCCCTCCGCCCACTCCGGTGATGCGAGCCTGTGTCCCCCCGTGTTCCCCCTCCCCGTGGGGCATCGCCTCCAACCCGGGCTGGCCGTGACCACCCGGCGGGGCCCGGCGCCGCCAGAGCGAACCCGACACCGTGGCGGTTTCAGGTGATGCGTGGCGGCCGGGGGTGCCGCGGGGGGGCTGCGGCCGGGCGGCGGGGGCGGGGACCGGAGTAGGGGGTTCTCTCCACTCCCACAGCGGCAGGGTCCGCGCTGCGCTCCGGGGCAGCCTCCCCGGGACACCCCGACAGCGAGCGGAGGGGAAGGGCAGGGGTGAGGGGCTGGGGGGGTACGGCCGGCGTGGGGACGCGCACCCACACACACATACACCCCATGCACCCACACGTCCACGACATGCGTGTTTATATCCCTGCGCAGTCACACGCGTGCAAGCCCAACCGTGCCGCCTGTGCGCACACACTCGCAGACACCCACGGAGCGCTGCTGCACGCGCAGCGGGCCACACGCAGGCACGCAGCCCTATGCACACGCAGGCACGGCGGTGCACACGCGTGTACCCGCACCTTCTGCACAGGCGGACACACACTGGGACGCAGCCACCCTGCCGAGACACCGTGCCACGCGTGAACACCGGTGCGACACGAGTGAGCACAACGGTACGAGCACGCGCGCGCGTGGCACAGGCACCACCACTCTCGTGAGCCCCGCGGGCACACACGACTGGAACGGGGACGCCCCTTGTGCGGGCAGCCACGCGCAGAAACACGCACGTGAACGCCCACGTGAAAACACGCACACGTGCACCCGAGTGAGCGGAAAGCCGACGTGAACGCACACGCACGGTCACCTATAGGCACGTGAGCGCACACGCACGCACCCACGTGAGAGCGCGCGCGCCCACGCGCGAATACTCCCGCGCACGCACCCACGCGAGCAATCGGAGGCGGGAGGGGGGGCAGACGCCGCGTGCGGCTCGGCACGTACCGCCCCTCCCGCAGCCAGACCGGTCCCGCGTGGCCCCCGCTGCCCCCCGTGCGGCGTCGCCGCCCGGCTCCCCCCGCCGCGGGGACGCCCCCCCCCCGTGACGAGGCCGGACGTCAGCGCGCCGGGCGGGAGCGGGGCGGTGGCAGCGGCGGCGCGGGCACGGTGGGCGCTGCCCGGGAAGCCGTGAGTGCGGGGGTCGTTATGGGGGCGGGGGAGGGATGTTTACGCGTATGGGAAGGGACGAGGGGAGGGTTGATCTGCCCGGAGAGGGGGGAGCAGAGCCCCGGTTCTCGCGGGGAAGGGCGGGCGTGGAATTGGGGCCGTGTGTTTTGGTGCCTTCCGGGCGGGGTGATATTCCTCCTTCCAGTGCCCTTCCTCCCCCTCCCAGCGACTGTCACCAACACCAGCCCCGAAGCTGGGGGTCCCCATCCCTCACCCGTGGCTGGGGTGTCCTGCTGGGGTGGGGGGGTCCCTAACTGTTCTGGTGGCTGTTGTTAGCCAGATTGGGGGGCTCCTCACTGACAAATTGCAGGGTGAGGGGGTGCAGCGGTGGGGTCACCCCACCTGGGAGCTGCCCCATCTGCTGGTTGGGCTTGGGGGTCCAACTCAGGGGCACCCTGTCCCCTGCAGCTCCTCCAGGCTGGGGGAACTGCAGAGCTGCTCCAGCAGGGCTGCAGGAAGGGAACACACAGGCACTGCATCCCATTAACTGCCCCTCTCCAGAAGATGCCACCGTCCCTCCCTACCACCATCAACATCCGGGAGCCCCGCTGGGACCAGAGCACCTTCCAGGGCCGGGCCAAGCACTTCTTCATGGTGACTGACCCCCGAAACCTGCTGCTCTCGGGGGCCACTCTGGAGGAGGCTCGCCGGGTGGTGGAGGACTACAGGTATTGGGGGTCTGTACCTCCAGCAGTGCTCCAGGACAGGGTGTGGCCTTAGGGCCATCCCCAGGAGTGAGAATGGGAGCAGTGCTGGCCTTCTCCAGTCAAAGCAAACCCCCCCAAATTGCCTGGTTGGTCCCCAAGGCATCTCCCAGCTGCCCCACAAGGGGTGGGGAACAGCTATGGCATGGGTGCTGCCAGAAGTTCTCCAAACGGGTGCTACTCTTACCTGGCAGGGCAGGCACAGTACCCCCAGGTCTAACAGAGGACCAGCTTTGGCGGGCAAAGTACATCTACGATTCAGCTTTCCACCCTGACACGGGCGAGAAGATGCTCCTTATAGGGCGCATGTCTGCCCAAGTCCCCATGAACATGACCATCACCGGTTGCATGCTGACCTTCTACAGGTACCCGTTCTCTCCTCACCCCAGGGCCAGGAGGGTGTCTAGGGGGATAAAGCCCTCCCCTGATTGCCCTTCTGGCTATGGGGTGAGGAGGGAACACATGTCCTGTACCCTGCAAGGCACCCATGCCATAGGAGGGAGCGTGGGTGGCATCCACCAGTACCACTAGCACCATCCTTTCTCTGATAGAACCACACCAGCCGTGCTGTTCTGGCAGTGGGTCAACCAGTCCTTCAACGCCATCGTCAACTACACCAACCGCAGTGGGGATGCACCTATCTCCCCCAGGTAAACATCCCTCTGAGCAGGTCCCCAGAGAACCCCAAAATGCCATGAGGAGGGTGCCTTGAATACCATCTTGAGTAGTGGGGAGCTGTGAGATGGGGCAATGGGGACCTGGCACAGCTAGAGATGGGCACCAGTGGGGCTGTCAAGGTTGGTGGTAGAGCTGGGAGAGGAACCCAGGTGTCCTGCAGCTATTGAAAATCATGCTGTTCCATCCTTTGAGGGGGTGGCAGGTTGGGGAGATGCTCATTTATTGGTGTCACCTCCTGCTCTTGCAGCCAACTGGGAACAGCTTATGTGAGTGCAACCACGGGGGCAGTTGTCACAGCACTGGGGCTCAAATCTCTCACCAAGGTAAGGTGGCCTTTGGCCATCACTATCTGGACGCACCTGGACCCTCCCCGTGGGGTCTCCCTGAGCTGAGCAGGGGATTTACCCTACCACCTGGGAAAGAGAAGAAAATGGAGGAAAGGGGTTTCCTGGGGACACCCACACAAGTCAGCCCCTCTCCCCAGTGATGGCTCTGGAAATGGCCTGTCCCTCTGGCCCTGTTCCATCCCCAGCTGGATCTCTCCAGGCTTCTTTCACCCCTTGGCCTCCTCCAGGGCTGGGAGGGGACGTGGGATGTGCCAGACTCCCTGGGCTTTCACCAGCTGGAAGTTGTAGAGGAAGAGAGAATGGTTTTCCCCAGTGGGGCTGGAATCCCTCAGGGTCTTGCATCTCTGCCCCCAGACCCTCTGCATGACATGCTCCCTGCTTGCCTCCGCAGCACTTGCCAGCCATCATCGGCCGGTATGTGCCTTTTGCAGCTGTGGCTGCTGCCAACTGCATCAACATCCCGCTGATGAGGCAGAGGTGAGCCCCTGGGCTGGGACAGGGCACTTGGGCTTGCACTGGGGTTCACCAGGCACTGATGAGGGGACACAGGGAGGGTAGCAGTGCCCTGGGCTTACAGGGAGCTTCCTTCCTGGCCCTGCTGGCAGCCCTTTCCCAGGAGGGTTGGTTTGAGGGTACAAGCTCCCCTTTGCGTCCCAAGGGGTTATCAGTTAATGCCAGCTATGAACTCCCCATCCCTGCCCTGCTGCACATCCAGCCCTGCTGAGGACCCACCCCAGGTGCGAATGGGGATCCAGCTGTGACCCCTTGGACTCATTACACAGGCAGTAATGGGGAAAATAGCGGGACACCAGCCTCTCCTGGAGATGTGCCCCTGTGCTGTGTCCCTGCCCTGTGTCTCGATCTCCCCACCTGTGTGCCCTGGGGCCTCTCTCATGCCTCCTCTCCCTGCAGAGAGCTCAAGCTGGGAATCCCTGTCACGGATGAGAACGGGAACCGCCTGGGGGAGTCCACAGCTGCAGCCCAGAAGGCTATTTTCCAGGTTGTGGTGTCCCGCATCGGCATGGCAGCCCCGGCCATGGGTGAGTATCCCCTCCTCCACCCATGTCCAAGGGCTGCAGCTGGTCCCTGGCAGTGTGGGACAGGGTTCCATGGCTGGCAGGGGTGCTGTGAGCACTGGGAACTCATCTCCTTCCCCTCTGCCCCAGCCATCCCTCCGGTGATCATGAATGCCCTGGAGAAGAGAGCTTTCCTGAAGGTACTACTGGTACTGGGAGAGTGGGCACAGGGACACCCCCGAGCATGTGCCTGTGCTGGCACACCTTGGGGCTGGCACCCTGTTGGGAAACATCCCGCCCCATCTGCCCCACTGACTTCAGCCTCTCCCTGTTCCTGGCAGCGGTACCCGTACCTGAACGCTCCTCTGCAGGTCGGCCTGGTGGGACTCTGGTAAGTCACCCTCTGCCGACAAGTATCACCACCCCAGGCACAGACCAAACCTGGGTACAGGGGGCAATGCTGCTGGGGGGTCTGCTTGGCAGGGGCAGTGAGAGCCACCGCAGAGCTCCTTAGGGAGGTGCCAGAGCTCATCCAGGCTGTTATCCCCACCCAGGCAGATAGGATGGGGTATGAGGTCCTGGGACCAGGAGCTGTTTTGCTCTGTCTTGACGTACCTCAAGCTCCAATGGGCTCCTGCTCATCATTGCTGTACCACCACACTGATGGGGACAGGACTTGCTCCACTTCAGGAGTCAAATGCAGGGTCCGGAGCTTGGACAGGGCATCTCCTTACCCCTTCCTTGGCTGAGCACCCAGCACAGCTATGGGCTGCCTCCTTGTTGCCCTGCAGCCCAGCTTTTCCTCTCTGTGTCTTTCCCTTGCAGCTTGGTGTTTGCGACCCCGCTGTGCTGTGCACTCTTCCCACAGAAAAGGTGAGGATGGGTAACTTGCCTGCATGCACGGCCCCACAGGGCAGGACATGGGGTGCATGTGGGATGCATGGGTTTCTTGTGCTCTCTAACTCCCAAGAGATGATTTGGCTCCTTCACGCAGTCAGAGGCTTGAATCTGTGTGCACACACATGTGCAGTGGGGCCGTGGGGACAATATCCCCATGGGCTGAAGGTGAGGAAGGGGTGACAGCAGGTGTTTTCCCAACCTGAGGCTGCTGGTGGGTGTTGCTTCTCCATCCCCTGTATCTGTGTCTGCTTGGCAGCTCGATGCCAGTGAGCCGCCTGGAACCTGAAGTCCAAGCTCGGATCCGGGAGAAAGACCCATGGCTGGAAACTGTCTACTTCAACAAAGGGCTCTGAACAGGGGTCAGGCGGCCGAGATGCCTACTGCGGAGCTGCTGGGCCAGCACATTGCTGAGCTTTTCCCCTCAGATCCCTTCGGGGCCGCTGCCGCTTTCCCTTGGCTGTTATGTGTCTGTAGGTTCCAGGTGCTCAGCCCTGCATCCCAGGATGCCCGCAGCACTACACCACGCCAAACCCTGTCCCCATGCCTTGGCTCAGCCCCGCTCTGGGGACATCCTGGCTGCCACCCCTGTGCACGTCTTTCGTGCTCAGCCTACCTGTAGCTGTGTGCTGGAGCGTGGGCAGCAGCACCAGGGACCTTGTGAGTGGGGATGTGGGGTGGGGAAGAAAATAATGTAATCACAGAATAGTTCAGGTTGGAAGGGATCGTCAAAGGTCATCTAGTGCTACTCCCTTGCAATGGGAGGGACATCTTCAACTAGATCAGGTTGCTCAGAGCCCCATCCAGCCTGGCCTTGAATGTTTTCAGGGATGGAGCATCTACCAGTTCTCTGGGCAACCTCTTCCAGTGTTTTACAACCCTTGTGGTAAAAAATTTCTTCCTCACGTGTAGCCTGAATGGTGCTCCTCAGCTTTAGGAGGCAGTGGACAATCATGGTGTTTATGGGTTGAACCCCTCTGCAGGCACCTCATGTTCCCCATCAGTTTAGCAGCTGGTGCCTGGGGATGGCAGAGCAGCTTTTGGAGAGGAAAACTCCCCATACCCAAAATAGCTGAGGGTGAGTGATTTCAAGCGCACACAGCAGCTCAGATGCTGGGGTGGCTCTCCCAGCCCGGGCATGTGATCTCAGCTCACCCTCTGCTCTCATCTGGGCTGTTCCGGGGATTTAATCTGGCTTTCTGCTCCTTCCATCCCCAGAGCAAATGGCACATTTTAATCCCAGCAGAGAGTCTCCATTTTTATTCTCATTTTAATACCATCTCTGTTCAGGGCTGGGCTCCCCCCGAGGGGTCATTCTATCCCCTCCTGGAGTGCTTGCTTTCAGGTAGACCTTCTTAAACAGCTTTAAGTGCACCACGTTCTCCTCTAGTTATTTTTTGATAAACATACAATGTACCTATATGTACCAAATAATAAAAGCAGGTTGTTTATACAAAACCAAAAGCAAAGAGAAAAGTGTTGCTTGCCATTTTGTATATGGTGGAAAGGGACTGCCATCTGTGTGAGGATGGGAGTGTGAGGGATGGACAAGTCAGCTGCTGGGGTGCCTCTGTGCTCCCCGGGGCCAGGCTCTGCTCCTGTTTTCCAGCCTCTTTGCAGTGGCTCTGGCTGACTTGGTGTGTGGTTAAGCTCATCCAGCTGTCGGGAGGTCTTTTTTTAGCACAGTCGGCTTTGCACATCACTGCTGCACAGAGGGCTCTGCTAAGCTGCTGCTCTGGATGCTGCTGGTTTGGAGAGGCTGGTGCATCCCCCTGGCTCTGCCCACACTCCCACCCTCTCTCACAGCCCACTCACAGGCTGTTCTGCTTCAATCACCAGCCCCAGGCCTGTGCCTGCCTCCCCAGTGAGGATATTTTTATCCTGCTTTCTATGCACGGCTATCAGAGAGCACATTGCTGCTGTTGTGGGACCGCAGCAAGCCTGCAGGCAGTGGCTGTGTCACCCACAGGCCCGGGCAGTCAAAAGGAGCTATCGGTGTCCATGCAAGGAGAAGAGGGAAGAAGGTAACCATGCTCCACCCTGCACCAAGCTGGGATGGAGGAGCAAGTGTTGCTGCAAAGCCAAAGATGGAGAGATGCAGCAGCGGGTGAGAGAAGGGCCAGGCAGCCCATAACTACCCTGTGCTGTAGCTTTCCTGGTGGACAGAGGCTGGGTAGGGAGTGCTCCCGCCCTGAGGCAGCCAGGAAAACACCTGCACCCAGCACCCACACAGGGTGGGGGAGAGGATTGAGACAGGCGTGTTGGGGATCTGTCCCCCTCCTTCTGCCAGTCCCGGCATATTGCAAGTATCTCCCCTGAGCCAGCCATTGGCGGCTTATAAATAATGCAGCCCCTCGCCGTGCAATAAGGGCCTGTCAGTAGCTATTCTGCTCTCATAAATTAAAGATGAAAAGGTACAAGGCTCTTGCCAGAAAAATGAAGACAAATTTTTAATAGCTTGCCAAGACACAGGGAGATGGAGCGCTCGGGAAAAATGAATTACGTTTTTATTATGTGTTTTATTGTGGTGTAATTGAACGGGATTAGCTGAGAATACAATATATTTCCAGGGCAGTGCAAAGAAAACAAAAATAATGATGACACCTGCCCCCCCCCCGCACTGCCAGCCTGCACAGGAGCACCATGTGTGCACTGACTGGAAGCTGGCCCTGAGCTGCCAGTGGCCAGGAGAGGCAGAGGTGGGGATGGGAGGGACACTGAAGGCGGGACTGGAGACACAGGGCCTCGGGGTGGCTGGGTCTGGTTGGATGGCCAGGCAGGGTCTGGGCTCAGCCCAAGAGCCCCTAGAACTTTGGTGGCCAGGATGCAAGACAGATTGACATGGCACCACTAGCACAGAGCTTCTGAGTGTCTTTCCCCTTTCCCTGTGTCTCCACCTGCTTTCATCCCACCCCTGAGACCCCCTTTGGCCTGCCCCCCACCCATACAAGCAGACAGTGCTAGGGTGAGAGCTGACAAACTCAGAAGGTCTGGGGTGCTGCCCTGAAAACCAGTCACATTGGCTGCCATCTCCCAGAGTTGGCAGCACTGCTGAGAGACCATGGACTTGATCACTTTCCTGATCTAGGGACAACCTGTCCCCATGGGTCACCTGGTGAGTGAGGAATGATGACCCCCACAGCCAGTGAGTTTTGGGGGGCTGACAAGCCAAAAGGTGACACCACTGCCTCTGCAGGGAGCCCAGGATGCAGCAGTGGATGCAGGGGAGCAAGGATGCTCAGTCCCTTCCTGAGCTAGCTCACCCCAGAGGTCACGGGCCAGTCCCTGAAAGGCAGCGGCTGGGTGTCTCCAGGGGTGCTGGGCGGGCCTGGGCTGGGGACATCGATTGGTCCCTGGCGTTTTTAATGAGCTTCCCAACCACAAGCTTTAACCTTGCCCATAATGAGGGCGAGCGGCAGCAATTCCTACTGCCACAGCCGGCTCCCCCAGCCTTAATGAGCTAATCAATACTTGTTCTCAGCTTAATTTCCAGCTAATTGCTCTTTAATGGCGGCTGGAAACGGGCAGCCTCTTGCAGGAGGGGGTGGGCAAGCTCCCCCTCCCCTATGCCTGTCCCTGGTGGCAAAGGGTGCCGGGTGGCTGACCGTGGGTCACCTTCCCTGGCTGCTTTCCAGCCCTGCTGGCGCTGCTGGAGGCTGGGGAAAGGGAGGGTGGCAAAGAGGACAGTGGGTACAGGGCACCGTGCCACTGAGCTGGCAGCACTCTCGGGAGCACCCACCCCAGCCAGGGGGGCTGTGCAGCCCTGTGCATCCAGAGCAGGCTGAGCAGAGGGTCCCCGCACCCCAGGAGGGTTCCTAAGTTTCTCAGGATGCTCCATTGGGGTGTGGATCCCCGCGATGGGCTCATGGTTGTTTTGGGGTGAGGGGAGATGGCGGCCGCTGAGGTGGCCATGCATTGCTCCAGGATCTGCAGCCCCCAGGTACAGGGACAGAGTGTCGCGGCAAGGGGACGAGGCCAGCAGTGCCCTGGAGGTGGCAGCAGAGACCCCGCAGCCCGCTGCTTGCACCGCCTGCCTGTGCCTCTGCCGTGTCAGCCCCTCGGGCAGAGGCTGCGGGAGGGTGGGGGACGTTTAGGGGGTGCTTCTGTCTCCTGCGGGGTCAGGGATGCAGGGGGAGCCTGGCATGTCGTGGGGCGGTGGAAACCGCGCTAACCCGGCCCCGAGGTGACAAAGTTGGCATGGCTGTGTCAGCCGGGGGGGCACCCCCGGGAATGCAGCCCCCACTGCCTCTCTGGTTCCTGGCCCCGGATTATACGACCTGCATTTGGATGGGGCTGGTGGAAAAATCCCAGGGAGAAGCAGGGGGATTTCTGCGGGGAAGGAACCGAACTGCATCCTGCCCCGCCGAGCCACGGCTCCTGCGGGAGAGGTGGTCTGGCAGCCCGGGGTTCGGAGCATCCCTGGCTACCGGCCACTGCTTCTTGGGGGCAGCTGAGAGCCCCCCATCCCTCCTGCTCCCAGCTGCAACCATTTCCCCAAGAATTTGCTGGTGGGTTTGTTCTGGAAAAGCCTGGAGAAACCTGAGCCTGGCTGCTCCCCAGTGCCGGTCCTGCCTGGCACGCTGACAGGAGGGACCTGCCTGCTGCTTGTCCCTTCTTCCCGTGGTGGACCCCTGGAACATGGCTGGAGGCCCTGAGAGCTACGTGGCCTTGGGGTGGGCTGGCCTGACCCCACCCCGGCTGTGTCAGGCTGCTCCAAACAGCAGGAAATGGAGAGAAGCAGCGGAGTGTTGGCAGTGAAACAAGGGAGATTTAGTTTATTGTCAAAATGAGAACCCCATAGCCCCAGACAGCATGTCAGCTGCATCACTGTCCCAGGATCTCCCAGTGACATTTGTTTCTGCTGCGGCATAACCCGCATTCATGTCCCCACCAGCCCCAATGCTGCCTGCCGGCCCTCCCTGACATGATGTGTGTTGAGTCACTTGGCTCATGGCTTTTTTTCCAGGGTGTTTTTTTTCCTAGACCTTGCCTGCTGGAAGTCCCAGATCCCTGTGGAATGGTCTGGGAGATCAGCCTGGGGCTGATCAGCCTGGGTCAGTGGGGCACCCTGGACCTGCTGTGATGGTTCTGCCACCAGAGGCACATCCTGATGACAGAGCTATGGATGGATGCCATGGCTGTGGTACCAATGGGAGCATCTACAGACTACTGGCTTCAATGGGACCATCATGGGGGGCAAATGGTGACAGGGAGCAATGCACTCAGGAGGGAGAAGAGGGCTTTGGTGCTTGAGGCTTGCTGAACCTTCAGAGACCAATTTCAGGAGCTTCACTGGGCTTGAGGCAAGTGAGGAAGAAGGAAGGATAACTGACCAGCATGGACAGAGAGCTGGGAATTTTATTTACCTCAGTGTCAGGCCATGCAGGGCTGTGACCACACTTTCCTGCCGCCAGTCTACTCCCAGCAGCTGGACCCACAAGCCCAAGGTATAGCCAGAAGCTGTGCTGATTGAATCACGGTGATTGAACACAGCTCCTTGTTAAGAACAAGTTAGATCTTCCACCCTTCATTCATAGCTGCTACTATTTATTAGCACATCCAACAGTCTTATTAAGTGGGAGGTTTAATTACCTGCCAGGTCTGAGCTTCATCTTGTTTCCCTGAGCTGCACTGTGCTGCCCATGGCTTCCAGGCACTGGGTTGTGTTGCCCCATGGCTGGAGCTTTCCCCGATCAGATCTGTGGTTGGATTTCACCTTCAGCTGGGAGATCTCCACCCAGAGTCATGACCTCTCTCCACCTTCCAGGTGACAGATGCTGCTTTGGTGATGGGGTGAATCCAGCCACCCACAGGCCACAGTAAGCCCACAGGAACTGGGACATGCCAGTCACCTCTGCCCAGGCCATCGCACACGGGAGAAAGAGTGAGGGCTGGATTCCTCGTGTGTGGAGAAGAGAGGCAGCATTGGGGCCTGTCCCTCCTTGCCCCCCTGCCCAGGGCAGGAGAAGCAAACAATCAGGAATCATTGTTGGCCCTGCTTTTCAGTGATGTTTAGGATTTAGATGCTGGCTCCATCTCTGTGCTGGCCAGGAGCTGTGTGGGCTGAAGGCGGCATTTGGGGCCAGGCTCCTCGCCCCATTGCTTTGCTCCCGTGTGGGGCAGGGGCAGGCAAGGGTACATTTGGTGCAGGGATGCCCAAACTGACAGGTGATGCTTCATCCCAAAGCAAGGAAGCAGGGCATGGCGAGTGTAGCCCAGGGGCCTCAGCTGGGTCACATACAGCCTATCCCACTTCTGCTCAGGCTGTGAACTGGTTCTGGGGATGTGGGCAGGGGAACTTCAGCCTCCCTGCTCCCAAAGCAACTGCAGCCTCAGCTGCTTGGTGACTTGTGGATGAGGGGCCCAAAAACCCGCGGCGTGCCAGGACGGCATTTGATGGGTGCGGTGAGGGGAGCTGGGGAGGAAGCCAGCCTTGAGCCAAGGGGCTGGGGGCCATGGAGGGGGAGCAGGAGATGAAGCCAAGTGCAGAGCTAGCAAGAAACCCCTGTTGCTGGATGGGGGCTGGAGGGGGAGGGTTGGCCAGCAAAGGTGGATTTGGGGGGGGTGGGGAGGGTGAAGCCTGGTGCATTTTCCGTCATTAGCCATGGCCGGATTCCTAACGTGACCAAGTAAAAACCGTGGAGCCCAGAACGAATTTGCAGGAGAGTGTTGGAAAGCAAAAGTAGATTTTTGCAGTGTGGTGAAGGAAACCAGATCCTTTGAGGGGTCCTGCAACAGCTTTGCTTTGACTGAGCTTCACCAGGGAAACAAATCCCTAAAATTCCTTGCCTGGAGGAGGGGAGTGGGCTGCTGGCTCCCCCCCCCCCCCCCCCCCCCCGCACAGTGGCAAGACCTAGATGCAAATGCACAGCGTGTTTGTGCTGCAAAGGCATCATGGGTCCCCTGCTCCTCTGACTCAGGGAAACAGAGGCAGAGAGCACTGAGGCAGCTTTCTGGGGGGCTCTGGAGCCCCAGTCCTGTGCACATGGGTTTTGCATTGCCATGGCATGGAGCAGTCCCACCACTGCTCCTGATGGCTCTGCTCCAGCCAAGATAATGCCATTACTTGTACCACAGTACTTCCTTCGTACCTGGTTTCCAGGGTAGGGTGAGTGTGGACATCCCCTGAGAATTATCCCTCCGTTTAATTACAGTGTTTCAGCCTGTGTGTCCCACCTGAACTACCGGTTAAAAGATGGTTTTGCCTGCTTCCCTGGCTGTGCCTTCCCCTGGCCTGGGGCGGTCTCTGCCCCCAGCCCGGTCTCCTTCTCCATGAATGGAGCTGAGCATGAGCCCAGGTCTCAGTACATGGCTTGGGGTGACCCCAGTGTTGGGGTTCAGCAGGAGGTGCCGGTGTTGGGGGACCAGAGCAACAGAGCCCCGGGGCCAGGATACAGGGGTGCAGTGGGTGGCAGGACCCCGGCAGAGAAGGGGTGCGGGCCAGCCCGGGTCCCAGTCCAGGGCTGGGCCGTGGGCCCGGAGAGGGGCGGGAGGACTCACGTTTCGCTGACATCACGGCGGGTGCCGGAGCAGCCGGGGGCCACCAGCCCCGTCGCCACGGCCGCTGCGCACCCGCCGCTCCCCGGCACCGGCACCTCCGGTAAGTGGTGACTTGAGGCGGGGTGGCTCCCGGGGGACCCCAGGGGACACGGTGCTCCTTCCCAGCATTCAGCCAGGACCCCCAGCACCTGCACCCAGGACCTGGGGAGCCAGACACCAACTTTGCAGCCCGGGGTAGGGAGGGCTGGGGGCGTCTCCGGCACCGAGACCCCCTGCCTCTTTCCATCTGCTGTAGCCGGGGGTCCCCCAGGCCCCGGGGGGCTCGGTGCTCTCTGGTAAACAGGCCAAAGCTTCGCAGATTGTTATACGGGGCGGGGAGGTTTATGTGTATGTAACCTTGCAAACCCACCGACCTAGCCATCCCAATCACCCCCGCTCTGGGTTCCGTTAGCCCCGGAGGGTAGGTGCAGCTGTGCGGGGGCTGCAGCCTGCCCTTCGGTGCTTTTCCCATCAGGAGGGAAGGGGACAGCCCGGTCACCTGGGTCCTCTCCCCTGCCCAGGAGCAGGGGACACTAATTTCACTCCATCTCAGGGAAGGCAACCGGAATTTAATGGGGGGCAGGGGATGTTTGCAAAGGGGTTTCGTTCATTATCACCCCCTCTGGGGATGGGTTCCAAAACCCTTCATGGCCCCCTGACAGAGGATGGGAAGCCCAGGAGCGGATCAGCTGATCTGCTTACCCAGAATGGGTTATGCAGGCTTGGGATTTGGGGACAGGGACCCTGCTGTGCTGGTAGAGGCTTATCACACTGGGCCTGCTGTCAGCCCACTGACTATCCATTTGTGCACTGAGTTGCCCTGTGCTCTGCCTGTTGCCTACGTGACCATCGAAGGGGGTCACAAAGCTCTCCTGGGGGAATGTTTTTGCTCCTGGTCAGGCGGGTGGTGCCAAAGAGAGGGGTTATGGTGCAGGGAGAGGACAAGGACAAAAGCTAGTCATGACCCAGAGCATCCTCCTGGCTTGGCTCCTCTCGGCTGGCTGTCTCCAGCACAGAAAGAGCCACTTGTCTGCAGGATCAGCTGCTCCACTGCACTTGGCTGGACGGTGAGGGAGGAAAAAAGGGCTCGTGACTCTTGCAAAGAAATGGGGAAAGGAAGAGGGTACCTGGCTTGAAAGTGGCTTCCTGAGAGGAGACAAGGAGCAGGCTAAAAACCAGCCAAGCTGTGACGGTGCAGTGCAGCCTGTCCAGCTGCCTGCCATCCCTGTGGCTCCCCAGGCCATGGTGGGGTCAGTGCAGGTTGAGCTCTGCCTGCTGGGCTGCCAGGGAAGAAGGGTGGAATCTGGTGAGTCTGGGGTCAGCAGCCCTGTCCCACCAGAAGTTGCTCAGCATCATGGAGTGGGAGCTGGTTGAGGAGCCTGGCAGGAGTTGGGGACCCCCAGGGTGGATAGGACATGGCTGCAGGGCTAGGGGTGAGAGAGGCTGGGATCAACCCTCCCCTGCGCATCATGCAGTGGTGCTGCTCAGGGCAAGTCAGCCAGGAGCCAGAGGGGTGAGAAACACTCCCTGCACTGGTAACACACATCCTTTCTCCTCACAGGCCAGGATGGCTCCTCGGATGTAGCCAATGGGGCCAGAGCAGTGCTGGAGATCCCTGTCCAAGTGATGGTTGGACTAAGATAGAGGAGCTGTTGCGAGGATGTCTGAAGCCAAGACTCTGATCTCCTCTTGCCTCCTGTTTTCCTTGCTCTCTTTGCACTGGGCTTTGCTCCAGCCGGGCCAGGCTTTTCCCAGCACCTCTGACTACCTTCAGCGGGGCTGGCAGCGCTTGCTGGAGGAAGGGGAGGGCTGTGCTGAGTGCCGGCCGGAGGAGTGCCCAGTGCCTCGCGGGTGCCTGGCTGGCACAGTACGGGATGCCTGTGACTGCTGCTGGGAGTGTGCCAACCTGGAGGGACAGATCTGCGACCTGGACAACACCAACCACTTCTATGGCAAGTGTGGGGAACACCTGGAGTGCCGACTGGATACTGGGGACCTGCGGCACGGAGAGGTACCTGAGCCTCAGTGTGCCTGCCTCTCCAGCCTGGCCCTCTGTGGCTCCGATGGCAAAACCTATGCCCAGATCTGCAGGTTCCTGGAAGCTGCCCATGCCCACCCCGACGCCAACCTCACCGTGGCCCACGAGGGTCCCTGCGAGTCAGGTAATGCCCCAGGAATGGCTGTGCAGGCAGTGGGGTGGAGGCTTGTGCATCTTGGGAAGGAACAAGGAAGGGAGTCTGGTTTAAATGTTTCACCTGGCAGCAAATCCACAGCATCTGCAGGGACATAGCAGCACCAGGGGCTGGGTACAGGGTATCCAGCCTCCGGGGTCCCTCTCCCCCAGTCCCCCTGGCTCTGCTGCACTGGGGCAGCCCCTGCAGATCCCATGCCTGGAGAGGTCTGGGAGCAGCTTTGCCAAGTGGGATTGGGGTTTATGGGAAGCAGCAAATCCTGCTGGAGCAGATGGGGGAGTTCCAGGGAGTTGTTAGCAAATTCTTGGCGGCGGCTCTGGGTTCATGCTGGCCCAGAGCTCCCAAGAAATAAGTCTGCCTCCTGCAAATGGAAACGTGGGGTAGTTTGACTTGGCTGCATGATTTCCATCTCTGTTTAAAAGCCAGCAAGAGGCTGGGGGGCAGGCAGTGGTGGGGAGGCAGTGCCCCAGCCTGCCCAGTCCACACAGGTTGCCCAGTGTTGTCACCACAGCCCAAGGGGCATCAAGGTTGACTTTATTTTCTGTACATCAACATGTCCTTGAGATTTTTCTCCCAGGTATATTTGGAGGTGGAGTCCTTTCCTCAACCTCTTTCTTATGCTTTGGGTCAGATCCTGGGGCAGGTGTCAGTAGGAAGGCTGGTCCTCACTCCATCTCTCCAGGAAGGAATGTGGGACCTGGAGATATTTGCTCTGTACAGAAACCAGGGACCTGCTGTCTTCCACTGGCCTGAGCCCTGTGCTAGACCCTCATTCAGCTAGAACCTCATCTACTTCATCCATCCCCACCAGCTGGATTAGTGTTCTTTGGTTTTTGCCCTGCAGGAGACATGTGCCCCAATTGCACAGGAGAGTTTTGCTTTGCAATATTGCTGTTATAGAACTGTTCCTGCTGCCCGTGTGTCCCTGAGATTTACTGCACAGGTGGGGAAAGCAAGGCCAGGAGGGATAGCAACTCCCTATGGGCTGGGGAGGGAGCCCCAAACCCAGCTGCGAGGAGGGACTGTGTCCTGGGTCAAGGTGAGGGTGTGCTATGAGTGGGAAAGGAGAAGGTCAGGGGGAAGGGTCCCAGCATCTCTGTGTGAGCCAAATGCTGCCACCCAGCCCAGGAGAGCACACGGGACCTGCCAAAGGCGGAACCTTGTCTGAGCCCACCCTGCTCTCCTGTCCCCCCTCCCCAGAGCCCCAGATCACCTCTCCTCCCTATGACACATGGAACATCACCGGGCAGGACGTAATCTTTGGCTGCGAGGTCTTTGCCTACCCCATGGCATCCATCGAGTGGAGGAAGGATGGCACAGAGATGCTACTGCCTGGAGATGACCCCCACATTTCTGTCCAGGTGAGTGGTGTGTCTAGGGCATTGGACATGGCCCTAGGATGACCCAGCCCTTCCCAGAGCTTGTGGGGAACAAGACCTGAGTGTCGCCATCTTCTGGGAGTGGCCAAGCTTGGGTGCCTGGAGACAATAAGGCGTGATTGGAGTCTGCACACCACGAGGACTGGCTGAGCAAGGCCTGGTGTCTCGGTGGTAGGAGCCATCAGCATATCTCTCTTTGGCAATTTTCTCTAGTGGTTTTTGAACTTACTAATATTTTTGGGAACATGCAGAGGCCATCAGCAGGCAGATCCCCACCTCCCTGCCTTTTGCTTGCTCTGCCTGCTGGCTTCACTTGCAGCAGGGCTGCAGAAGACCTCCTGAGGCCCCTTCCAGCCTGGGTTATCCTCTGCTCCCACCAGGAGATGCAGGCACTCCCTGCCCTTTACTGACCACCACTCCAAGCAGGGTTCCCCTCCCAGGGCTGGCACAACCAGAGGTCAGCATCCTGCCCATGGCCAGCCCCAAAATAGCCCCCAGTCTGGCGTACCCAGCTATTAGAGGGTGTGGGCTGAGGCACAGGGACCATGCACCACAGCCAGGCACTGGCAGGGAGGAAACCGTGGTGGGATGGATGGGGACCAAGCAATATTTCAGGGTGACAGGCTAGTCTCCTTCCACATTTCTGACCTTCACATTGCCCCATACCCTGTCACAGGGTCTGGCCAGGGACCTTCACCCCAAGCAGGGCTACCCAGCCTGCCTGGAGTACACTTGACTGTCCTCCACCCCCAGCCACCGCACCATAATAGCAGCCTGCAAACACAGCTGCAGCCCAGCTGGGTCAGGAGAAGGTTATTTCTTGCTGGGGACAAACAGAAAATAGCATGTTTGGTGGCAGAGTAGTCCTGGGACCTCACTGCCTGTCAAAACAGGGGACTTGGTTTCCTCTGAGCCCTCCCAGGCTGGCTGTGTCCATGACACAGGTACCTCCTTGCTTCTGCCACCCTGCAAAGCAACGACCCCAGTATCCTTCTGCTGTTTGGGACCATGGTGGCACTGGGGGCACAACTGGGAGCCTGGGGCATATCTGCAGGGTCCTGCTGAAAGCAGGGCTCCCAGGCCTCCCCAGGGGCAAGAAGATTCCCATTCCCCCAACCTCCCCTGGGTAGTGGGAAAAAGGGGGACCTGCATCCAGGGGATCTGTACCTGTCCCCAGAGTGATACTTAGGCAGGGGGCAAAGAGTTTCCCTGGGCTTGTATCCCCCTTCCCATCCATCCCAGCCCCACTTGGGCTTTTCTGGCCCCAAGTATAACCAAAGTCTCCCCCCTTGTAGTTCAGAGGTGGCCCCCAGAAATACGAAGTGACAGGCTGGCTCCAGATCCAGGATGTGCGGGTAACAGACGAAGGCACCTACCGCTGCTTTGCCAGGAACAGGGTTGGAGAGGTGATGGCATTAGCCAGCCTGACTGTCTTCACACCAGGTGAGTGCCACATCCTTGTCCACATGTACTCGTGGGGACAAGGGAGGGAATGTTTGGCCAGAGTGCACTGGTATGGTGGGAGCTGCTGGCACATAGGGCTGCGCTGGGGATGCCCCAGCAAGCTGCTATGCATGGTTTGGCTTTGGTCTTGGTGGGGAAGGGGGCAGGCACCAAGCGGTGGCAATGTCACATCATCCTTGTGCTGCCATTTCAGACCAGCTCAACATGACGGGCTTTTCCCTGCCGAAGCCCCGCACGACGCCCGAGGACTATGGAGAAAGTGAGGAGGACTATTACTAGCCCAGAGATGGGATGTTCAGCCGCGGAGATCACCTTGCCCATGGTGGCCGTTCCCAGGGGTCAGGGACATCTCCTGAACACCAACCCCCAGCCCAAAACTCCTTCTCTAAACAGCGTTGGCACAGCAGCCTCTTTTTTGGGGTGGGGGACAGGGTGATGCATCCCTTTGCTGGGGCTGCTCAGGGAGGGGACACTGGCTAGTTAGTGGCACAGGGCTGGGACTGACAGTGTCTCTACCTGGGGCAGGGTGGGTCTGTCCTTCAGCAGGGATGCAGTGGCAGATAGGACACTGTGGGGACGGCCATGCTGTATGTGACATGGACTGGGTTCTGGGGGTGCAGGCAGCCTCACTGGGAAAGGGAAGCCAGGACAGGGGGATCCCTGCCCTGGGTGAAGCATTTTGGGGAAGCTGGCATCAAGGGCTGGGACCTGGCCATGACACTCAGTGTGTCCTCCCCCAGGGCCAACCTGTGGTCCCGAGGGCAGAGACAGCCAGGCTTGTCCCCAGGAGCTGTGGAACTTGCTGCGGAAACATCCTTCTGGTTTGTTTTTAACCAGAAAAGTAGTGATTTGAGGAACGCAGACACTTGTGGTTTTCAGTGCTATTTTTGCTTCCCTGGACAATGTTGGCCCAATTACCCTTGTGGTCAGAAACACTTTGGCCTTTTTCAGAGGATTTTATGCTTTCCCTACCAAGCAGCTATTTACTTTGCCATTTCAGTTAATGCTAGTTAAAATATACATCTAGGTCAAAGCTGACACAGACCAGGTGACTGTTCTCTATCTGCAAGGATTATTGTGGGGGTGAGGGAGGGTGCAAACACTGTGGATGCTCCCTTGTCTGTGGTGGAAGTGCTTGAGTTGAGGAGCCCTCCTGCCCATCCTGGTGTTTGCAGCTGGTTCTGGTGTGGGTCCTGTCCCTCTCACCCCACGTGGGGATGGGTGTCACCAGCAGACCATCCCTTGTGCAATGGGGTTACACTAGGCTGGCTCTTTGCACCCCTGTCACTTCGAGTCCCATCCCACCTCTGCCCATCATCATCCCAGGGTCCCTCTGAGGGAGCAAAGCAGTTCCGTGTGTGTCTGAGGAAGGACAGAGAGGCTCCCATTTCCACTGGGAATGCTCCGTTTTTAAAGAAAACCCACCTGCCTCCCAGCGCTGGTGATTTAGAGCAAATTGTCATTTTGGGGGAGGGTGGGAAGGAAGCCCAGAGCAGTGCTGTGCTGCTCTGTGCCCAGGCAGGGCTGGCAGGGCCCTTTCCCGTGGGCATCCTGGGGCTGAGCTCTCACTCAAGGAGGGCTTTTCACGCCCAAACCACCAGCATTTACAGGACTTTTGAGACTCGAAACATCCCTGTGGACCAAACTGCTTCGGGTTACTCAATCTGAGCTCCAGGGAGGTCCAAAGCTGCAGAGGAGAGCCAGAGCCAGGAGGAAGGGTTTGGCCGGTCCCCAGGCAGGAGCAGGCAGGATGCAACAAGGCTGGTGGCTTGGGTGCAGTGCTGCTCTCCATCCCCCCACTTATTTTTTTTTTTTTTTAATTTCTTTTCTTCCTCTTTCTCTTGAGAGCTGGCTTAGACGATGCAATTACAGCATCGAAACCTGAACAAGCAAATAAAAGGGATCTGTCTGGAGTTGGCAGTGGCGCAAAATTCCTGCAGCCAGTGAGGCTGGGCCAGCCCCGGCTCCTGCGCTGCAGCCTGACGGGGCACAGCCGGCAGTGCTACCACCCTGCCTGCCTGCCTGGCTCCCTGTCCCCTCTGGCAGCAGCCCCCTTCTCCGCTGGAGACATGCAGAAGCCACCCTTAGTTTCTCTTTTCATCTAATGGAGTAATAGCATTCTCCCAGGGCTGCTACATTGGATTCGGAGGGTGGTGGGAGAGACCACAGACAGAAACGTGCCATTGGCTTTTATTTTGCTTTTTTTGGGTGCAAAACCTGCTCTCAGAGAAGTCAAGGTGTTTTCATCTCTCCTGATCCCCTCCCCGTTTCACACACAAGTTGGCCGGTGGAACTGAGCCATGTTCAGGCTGAGGCTGCCGCAGGGAAACCCGAGAGCATCCTGGAGCTTCATCAGGCATGAGCTGCTTGCTGGGCTCCTTGCCGGTGCCTGGTGCTGGCCTCTGGCCAGGGCTGCCATGCCAACCCTCCCAGGGGCCAGGCTCCCCCTGTCCACCCTGCATGCGCCAGCGTGAATCCAGGTCGTGCCGGATGTGGGTGCAGTGCTGGGCTGGCTGGAGGGGTTTGGATGGGTCTGTCTCTGGCCCTCTGTATGCTCTGCAGGGTGATACCTGGGCACAGCTGGGCATCTGCATTTTGGTCTGAGTCCTTGTCCCTCTCAGCTCCTCACCTGGCCCCTATGGTATCCCGTGTACCTGGCAGTGGATGCTGTCAGCTCCCGCTCCTGCCCTGCAGGGATGGCAGCAGGCACATAGTGGCTGAGGGAGGGGGGAGCTTGAGCAAGAGTCCTTGGTGAAAATTAACCAAACTGAAGGCTTTATTTCCCAGTTTACCTGGATCCCAGTTCAGGAGCTGGCTGTCTGCATTACAGGCTGACATTTCAGCCAGTTTTGGGCTCCATTCAGTCCAGTATGAGGGGCAACAGAACAGGCCCAGGGACATGGAGGGGAGGCCCCTGGCTCCCAGCCTTGCCATTTCCAACCACTTAAAAATTGAAGGAGCCAATATAGCTACATGGCTGGAATTGGTCACTTTCACAGAGCTTAACTGAGGTTATTTGTTGGTTCTAAAAATGTTTGGTCAGCTTTGCCACTGGCTGCTCAGATGGCTGCTTTTGAGGAGGGGTCCCTCTCCAGTTCTGCTAGCAGTGGATGTTCTGCTTGGCTATGGGCACCCAGAGGATCCTAGGAACCCAACCAAACCTTGCCTGGTGTCAGTGTGATCATGCCACAACAGCGTGCAGTGCTGAATCCCTTCGCTGACCAGTTTTTGGGGTGGTTGCTGCCTGGGGGTGGTGGGGGCAGAGGCAGCTGAGCAGCTCCTGCCTGCCCAGCTGCCTGTACTCAGAGCAGCAGCTTGGCCCAAATGTTAGGCTGACATCAGGGATGGGGTCAGCTGGACCAGAAAATGCTGACGTGGCCACTGGGCCTGGGCACATATCAGCCCCAGCACCTCCTGGCCACCCAGGGTGAGCAGGTCACTGTGAGGCTGGGGACAGAGAAAGAGGGGCTCTACTCCTGCCGCACCTGACATACCCTGAAGACACACTAAGGGAGCCAAAACTGTGGTTTGTGTGGTTAAAAGCCCTCTGGACCCCAGCTCGTGCAAGGACACGCACAAAGCTGGCACTGCTGATACCATCAAGTATTTTGGTCACCTCTGATGTGTACTTGCATCTTGGGGTGCTATGTGGGACATTCAGGTAAAACAGGTCCCCCAACCTCCAAAGCAGCTGCTTTCTGCTCCAGACCTGTTGTTGGTGTTGCACCCAGTCCCTGCTGCAGGCTGCCTGTGGGACCTCAGCCCTTCCCACCGCTCCAGCCTCCAGTGTGGGGACACCATCCATGTCCTCAGACCTCTTCAGGGACCAGTGTGGGCCAGGAGTCCACCAAGATGGTCAGCAGCTGACCCAGAGGTGACACTAGGGTGCCCTGCTCCCTGAACAGCTGACCTGGGCACCCCTGGTGCCTCCCCCATCCTTGCACCCCCCTGGTGCTGCCTGGCAGCAAGCACCCCAAGCAGCCACTTAGCCACAGGACTTTGTGGTCTGCAGGGAAACCACACCAGGTTTGGAAAATAAAGATGATCCACCAGTGAAAACACACTGTCCCTGTCTCTCCCTCCCACCAGGGGTGCCAGGCCTGGCTCCTGAGTTCAAGATAGATGCACATCCGTGCCTTCATCCCAGAGTCCGAATTTGGGCCACCGGCATGATTAGCCGCTAAACAGTGCCATCTCCTGGCAAAGCCACCGGCCACGAAGAGCCCTGCCACCGTGCTGGGCAGCTGGTGAAGGAACATGGGGCCTTGGGCACCCTTGAGCACCCTGACCCTCCAAATCCAGCCCTGCCTGCTCCATGCCCTTCCCTTTGCCCCTGGCAGCAGCTCTGCCTTGCTGGGAGGGCGATGCCACCCCGAGGGATGTGGGTGCTAAACTGTCTCTTGGAATGCTCATGGGAGCCAGAGAATCCTCTTGAGAGTGGCTTTGGATGGCTGCAGCAGGTGTAGATGGGGTGGGGCAGAGCCTGGAGATGTTCAGCTGCTGTCCTGAGGTGTGTACTTTAAACAGCAGCTGCAGAAGGGTCCTGGCTGCCCTGACAGTTCCCACACACCATGGGTCTCTCCCATGGGAGATGGGTGACTTCTGGCAAGGGTCTCAGCAGGCCTGAGCTGAAGGTTGGTCATGCCTGGATGGAAACTGGCAGCACTGTAACCCCACTCTGCTAACAAGTAAACTGAGGCACGGAGCAACCAGGCATGGGAAATTCAACCAGAGCCAGGGAGACAAGCAGGGCAGAGCAGCCCGCTAAACCCAAGACTTATGTCCCCAGCCTGTCCCCATCCCCAGCATGGTGGCATTTTCCATTGTGCCCTCTGCATGGCACGTCTTTGCTGTGCTGGTTCAGGGAGAAAATAAATAGAACAAGACCTTTTCCCTGCCTCCACCCAGCACTTACACCATCTGATAAACAAAATGGAAATAAATCCTCCTGCGTTTGCAGCAAATAGGTCTCTACGGGGGGTTTCTTTCAATAATTCAAATGCCATTGCAGAGCAGAGCCCACACCAATGGTTTTTAATAAACACAGCTGTAATGTGACATGCAATTTATTATTAAGCTTAAAACAGGAAGCAAAGAGTTTAATAAAAGCACCAGGTTCACTGTATCAGTCATGGCAAGCAGGGGGATGCTGGTTGCTGGGGAAAGCTGTCTGAGCTGGCTACAAGGCCACACAGAGCCAGATTTGCTTTGCTGCACCACCGCTGAGCTGGAATCACAGGGACTCCAGACAGGGCATAGGGATGTGAGCCAGACTGGGGGAAAAGGGGATTATTGCATGGACAGGGGTAAGGCATTAAATGCTGCCTGCACCCTGCCTACTACACCTCTCACAGCTGCCCAGCTGCCCAGAGCACCTTGGCAGAGCTCTGCTCTGGCATCACAGCTTGTGAGGGCAGATTAAAGCCTCGGGCTTAGTCACTCTCCCCTAAGACTTTCTCACCCACATCCCTTCCTAACTCAGCTCCACCTGGGCAGCCCTGCCCTGCTCCACCCTTGCCATCCCCTGGGCTGCCTTTAAAAGCAGGCAAAGGGGGCAGCTGAGCTCCTGGGAACAGTGTGCCTGTGCAAGGTGAGGTGCTGCAAGGTGTGGGGGACAGGAGCTGGTGGCTGGTACTGCAGCAAGTGTGTGTGTTGCCCACTGGGCCACATGGCCGTTCCTTCAGGCCCTGGGCCTGCTCAAGGGCTGCTGACAAGCAGAATCTCTGCAGAGAGGTGGCTCAGCTGGGTGATGGAGCTGAGCGTGAGGCAGCTGGTCTTCTCCTGCTCAGGGCTGCAGAGGACCCTCTGTGCACAGATGAGAGGTGATGTAGCTGGCAGTACCCCATGCTTGAGGGTGGTAAAATACTGGCAGAGGTTGCCCAGAGAGACGGTAGATGCTCCATCCCTGGAAACATTTGAGGCCAGGCTGGATGGGGCTCTGAACAACCTGATCTAGCTGAAGATGTCCTTGCTCAGTGCAGGGGGATGGGACTAGATGAGCTTAGAAAGTTCTTTTCAACCCAAACAATTCAGTGTTCATGACCTAGCAGGAGCGGGGCACTGCCTTCTCACTATCTCTGCTCTGGGCTTTCCTGGGCACTTGAATGCTGACAGTTCCCCTGGGGATGTGGTTTTCTTGCCTTCTCTCCTTGGTCTTGCATCCCAGCAGCATTTTTTCTGTTTGAGAAGGGTCCTGGCAAACCCCAGCACCTACTGCAGAGACCAGCACAGCTGCTGGAAGAGGGATGAAAGGTGGTGCAGGGATTGCCTGTGGTGGTCCCCTATGGAAACGGGGTTTGTATGACTGCCCTGTGCTCTGGCTTGGAGGAATGGCCTTCAGGAGATGCAGGTCCCTACATGCAAGCTTTGCTCCCCCTATATTAGACAACAGAGAGTTCCTTCCCCACTAAAGCTGTCGGACATGGATGTCTTTGTCCCAGTCTAGCCAAGGAGCAGACTGGGGCTGATCCAGGGGCTCCAGGGCACCTGCAGCTCCTTCCAGCAGAGCAAGCAGCCTCCTATCTTAAGGAAGGCTTTCCAGTCAGATAAAGCCACGCAGGCAGCCCCTGTCTTCCAGCTTGGCTGAAGTGCAGGCAGGGCTTTTGCGGGCTCTTTATCTGGTGTTGACAACAGAGTGTTCACGCCGGGATTGATGCTGGGTGACACTCTCTGTTTCCTGCCAGCACCAATGCCTGGTGGAGCCTGTTTAAAGGACTTTAACTTGAGATTCTTGAGATTGCTTTTTTTTTTCCTTTCAGCCGCGTTTGCTGATGTGACTCCACTACCCTGGCTTTAAATGCCCAAAGGCTGCTGATGTGAATCTGTGTCCAATACTGAGGCTGCAAGTGGGATGTTGAACCTGAATCTAGTGAAGGGACATGGTGTCTTGTTTATCCTCCTGAGGTGACTATCCCTGGGCAGGGCCATCAGGAGGGTCCCCACAGCTCTCCATGTGAAGGAATTGGGGGGGGCTGGGGGTGTTCATTGTAACACAGATGGATTTTGTCCTTCACCCCTGTACAGCTGGGGGAAGGACTTGCCCTTAGTGGTATGTGGAGATGATCCTGGTTATACCTCAGTATGTGTGCTTGTCTGATGTCTCAAGTCTGCTCCCTGTGCCAAGCACCACCCCACTTGATCTGGGCTTTCCATGTGGGGCTGAGGTGTGGGACCAGGATTTGACCCCATGGAGAGAGGGAGATGAACTGGAGCAAGGCAATAGCCTGTGCCTGGGCACAACCTGCGGAGACAACAGGTACCCTTTGGGGCGGGTTATCTCAGCAGCAAGGAGGTGTTCAGCAGGGACCTGCCTTATCGCAGGGCTGGTTGCTGTCTCTCCTCACAGCCCTTTCTGCCTGGGGGCTGCTCTCTGTCACTTCTCTGCTCCGTAACAGCCGGAGGCAGGCGGAAATGGAAACCCCTCTGTCTGGTCCCTGTTGGAAAGCATAGTTTTGGAAGTGGGGGGGTATCTGTCTTGCAATTACTGTGCCTTTGGCTTGGCAGTCCTGAAAGTGTGAGTGATGGGGGCTCTGCAGAGCAGCCCCTGAGCTCTGGTGGGTGGGGAATGCTCAGACCCATCAGCAGCCTCTCCAACTGACTGGGCTCAACCGGTTTGGGAATGTAGGATGGGAGCATGGGACAGCAACTTTGGCCTACTAGTGAACACCCCCAAAAAATTCACTCAGTTGGATGCTCACATCCAAACACAGCCCAAGCCTTCACCTTTGATCACCTCTCTCTCTTAGCCATGGCTAGGAGAAAAGGCAGAAGCAGTGGGGGACTCGCATCTCCTGTGCCTGTCCACACTTCTTGCTTTGCAGCTGCATGTTGCTGTAGGCAGGGGAGGGCTGGGGTGGCTGTTCAGCATCTCTCCAGGGCATCTGCTGGAGCCAGTCCTTCCTTCCAGGAGAGCTAAGTTGGGGAGGAGGGAAAAAAAAAAAATGTTGTTATTGCATCTTGGCTGGGGCCGGTGGGACCAAGAGGGTCTTGGGAGCCCTGGTATTCTGTGTTCTGCAAGTGCAGCTGCAGTCAGTGGGTTGAAGCTGCTGTGCCTGTAGATAACAAACCATCAGCCACTGGGCTGCTGGATGGGACCAGCACTTCCCTCTCAAGCATTTTGGGGGGGAGGACACTGTCTGCCCTGCCCAAGGGTGGAGGGGCCAGAAACAAGTGATGATTCTGATTTCAGCTCAAGAGACCTCACTTTAAATATGAGGAAAGGGCCAAAAGCACTGAGTGCATTAAGATGGTGTCCTCAGGAGCCATCCCAAATTCCAGTGCTCTCCTACCTCCAGTTTACTCTGGCCTTGGAGTAGGAAGGGTTAAGCTGTATGTCTCAGCAAAGCAAGTGCTCTCCAAAAAAATCAGCCAGGCTACCCAAATGCTGGCCTCCCCTCTGCCCCCACCCTTATCCATCTCTCTTATCTGCCCTGGGCAAGAGCAGGGCATTTCCCTTCCTCGGACTGACGAGGACCAGAGCTGGTGACGGGCGGAAGCCGGAGCTGCCTGTGCACAGGGCTTGGGGAGGCCATGGCCATGGTGTCCTGGCTGCGGGGTGGCCTCTGTAGCTGCAGGTCAGAGATGTAGAAGGATGATACTGTCCACGGTGGGACTGGACTCACTGAGGGAGTCTGCTGTCCCATACAGGCTGTCTCACCTCTCAGAGACCTCCAGATGAGCCTCATTTATGCAGCCTGCATGTAATGAGCTGCTGGATCTCAACTCCTCTCTGGAAAGCAGGGCTCATGTCACAGGGGGTGGTAGCTCTGCAAGATCTAAGTACCCTCTGGGCACTGGTATCTGAGGGCATAGCAGTCCAGTTTGGGGTGGCTTCACGCAAGCTAGGGCTGTGCTCTGCCTGTGCCAGGAGTGCAGGTGTTGGGGTCCAAAGTTTTGGCAAGGGCTGTAATGTGAGCGAGGTGCCAGGGCACCTTTGGCAGCGCCGTGGGCTCTACCAACATGAGGCAGTCTTGGATGGGCTATTTAATTAAATGTGAAGGGCTCTTGCACTTCACAAGCTGCAGTCCTCAATGCAGCCTGAGCGACTTTGGGAAAGAGACCTTTTATTAAAAGAGAGAGAGACTCCGGCTCTGCCAGGCAGCCATCAAATGGCACATTTAATTGTCTTGGCTTGTTTAGCTGTCGAGTAGGGAGGGATGTGCTCAGCTCTTCAGCCTTTCCTATACATCCTCCCTGGCAGGCACATACGCTTGCCTGCAGTCTAAGTGCTCCTGCTGCCATCCAGGAGGGCTGGTGAGGAGGAGAAGGAGGAGGTGGTGGGAGATGAGCTATCCAAGGACAGCACTGGGGGCTTGCCAGGGGCTGGGCAGAGCCCTGACTTGCTCGATGCACTGATGGTCCAGCCTGCCTAGGGCTGAGAACTGACGTTCCAAAGAGCTTGGGAAAGCATCTGGGGAGATGGAAGGTTCCTGGGGTTGTGGGAGCTGTGTGAAAGGCAGGGTGTAACTAAATGGCAGCTTAAAAGTGTCTTCTTGTTTATTCCCATAGTATAAATGAAGCAGAACGTTTCTGGCTCTGGAGAAGTCGTCCTAGCCTGGTTGCAATATGGCAGCCTCAGTGTATAAACCACATGGCAGGCTGGCAGTAGGTTAAGAGAACTGTGCTGCTCCACTTCTCTAAGAACTTCAAGTCCTTGGAAATATCTTCTGGGCTCTGCACCCTCCCTGCACGGGGAGCTGGCCCATGCAGGGGGCACAAAGAGGAAGAAAGGACCTCTGGGTGGCTTTGTTTCAATTCTGCTGTTTTGCTGCTGGGTGATACGGAGGGATTGAACTCGGGTTCAGCTGCTGGTACCGAGCCCATCATCCTGGGGGAGAGGCTGTTTGGCTGAGTGACGGGAAGTGTCCCTGGGGGGAAGACACAGCCTTTCCCTCGGCTGTGCGGGACCAGCCATGCCAAAGCTCACCATTTGGAAAGAGGAAGAAAAAAAAGATCAAGAGGGGGAGGAAATACAGGCTTTTATCAAAACCTCCTACTTCAAAGTTGTCCGGCTGAAGTGCTCCCCCTTGGTTTAATTTGAAGTGATGTTTCCTTCAGCAACTGCAGCTAAATGGCATCAAATGAGGCTGAAACAGCCGGAAAGCCTGGAAAGGAAAGGCACCGTTTGGGAATGGCTCGAGGCAGATCTTCCCATTGGGGTCATCTGTGAAAGCCTTTCCACGGGGATTAAAACTTCCAGTGCTGGCGCTTTTCAACCCTCAGCTCGTGGCATGGGATAAAATCTAAGCCCTTTGAGGAGTAGAAACAGGGGTAATTTCCCATCCTGGATACCTGAGGATGGCTCTGCCCTTCTGAACCCGCTGCAGTGTTAGTGCTCACAAGCAAGGGGAAGGCAGGTTCCCGGCCAGGAGCCAGATGCTGAGTGCTGCTTTGGCAGTCCCTCCACACGGGTGAGAGCTAAACCAGATTGTGGGGAGTGCCAGGGGAAGGGGCTCAAATCCATCTTCCTGATGAATCCTTCCAAACCCTCCTGGAGAGGAAAAGGCCAGTCCCTGCTCCTGCTGTCTGGGGAATTCCTGTGTGGGGGCAGCAGGGAAAACCAGCAACAGTGGGGCATGTGCTCCCCTGTCACAGCATCCCTTAACTACCAAAAAACTGCCTGGGAGGCAAAGCAGCTGCCTTTTCATGGGAGAGCCCAGTATGCTCCTGTCTGCTACCTAGGAACTGATTTTTCCTATCTGGCTGGAAAATGGAGAGAAGTCACTCTGAAGGCAGCTGTGTCCTATCCCAGCTGGGAACAGCGAGGCTGGGTGACTCCTGGGCAGTGTCTGGTCACTGTGAGGACAAAGCTGGTCAACAAATGTGAAAGTTTCTTTGGAGGGAGGGATGTGTCCTGGGAAACAGAGAAAGCTCATGGTCATATCTTCCACCTCCAGCAGTCAAATAAAGCTTTTAATGGCAATAATCATCTTGGCACTAAAGCCACTGACTAGGGAGGGAAGTGAATGGCAAGTCATCTAGCACTGCACATGGAGGAGGGATGCTCAGAACTGTCTGTCTGCTAGGGAGTGCTCATAAGAGCATCTCCAAACCTTCTTCCACCCAAAAGACTTAGTATTGTTCCATCCAGAGGCTGCTTTACAGAATGAGACTTCAGAGACCTGTGATGATGGCAAAGCTGGAACCCTGATCCTGTGGGGTTTTCTTGCATTAAATCTCAAGGGGCAGGTGTTCAAATATGTGTCTGCTTGCAGTGATGGAAACTCCATGGAGCAGAAAGCATCTGACCGTGTGCTCTTTCTCATGCTCTACCTCAGTCCATGACGTTCGGTGAAAGGTGTCCGCCAGTTTAACTTGTAGTCTTGAAGCTGCATAAAGAGGCAAGGAAGAAAAAAAATTAGAGTGTGGCGAAAGAATCTGTAATTTCTCTTCTCCCAGTCCAGCAACCCCACATCCCACACAGCAGATCCATTATAGTGCTGGTAGGGTTACTGCTCTCCCCCCTCTTTGCTGTCTCCTCTGCCTCCCCCCAGCTCCGCTCCGTGTGCTCTCAGCTGCTCTAGGATGATACAGGCGGGCGCAGAGTTCATGGGAGCTGTACCTGTGCTTTGTCTTCATCTGTCACCCCTCCTGACAGTCAGATCCATCTTAAACTGGGAGTGAGAGGGGAAAAGAGGGAAGCAATAATTAACCTCTGTGCAGGCCGCTCCCGAAATGCTGCAGTCTGGTGATGCACAAGGAGACATCCCTGACACTTTTATTGCTACTCCAGCACTGTGCCGCGTCTGTAGGAGGTGATTTGGCCAATCTGGGATACCTGAGACTTTCATTACAGTTGAAGAGCTGCTGGCACCCACAGCTCTTCCCCACATTAGTGAGGGCTCTCTGCTGCCCTTGCTTGTGGAGCTGGGGGGCCCAAGCTCATTTGGGGTGTCTGCAGGCAGGCTGAGTTAGGGTTTTCATGGTGCAGTGCTCAGGGGGGGTTAGATTTAGGGGTTCAGGTTGTCTCTGATGTGTGAGTAGAATACAGGTGTGCAGGAGCAGAGCTGGTAGGGTGGTCCAGGATGGGTAGTCCCAGCCCCAGGGTGAGCTGCCGGGGAGCACTGCCCCAGGGCTGGGATGTGCCTGAGGTCTAGGGCAGGACCTCAGGTGTTACAGAGGTGAGCTCTCATTGCCTGTGATGGATCCTTGGTGACAACCTTGTCCTGGACTGGAAAGTTCCTTCCATGGGGATGTGAAGAGGCTGGGGGTTTTTGGGCCCCCTTGTGGTGCTATGTCAGATTGTGACACCACCTTGGCAAGGGATGGTGCTGAACATCTCTCTGGGTTCCTGCAGGTCCCTGCCCCAGGTGCCTGTGGGGCCCTGTGACAGCACCCTTGGGGTGGGGTGGCCCCACAGCCACCTCCCAATGACACTGAGACAGCAGTGACACTGCAGAGCTGACTAAGTCAGCTACACTCTCCCTGCTCAGGCCTGGTAGCAAAAGAGCCCAGCAATTAAAGCAGCATTAGTGGCTGGACTCCATGAAATGCAAAGGCAAGGATTATTCTTCTGAACCCAGCAGAGCCTGGGGACAAACACAGCCTGACCCTGCATGGAAACCAGGAAAAGCTGTCCTGGGATTGGTGTCTGGCTTGGTTGTCTGCTCCTCGATCCTTCTGCATGATTGCTGGGCTGTCAGTCAGAGCGGTGACTGCATTTCATTACATACCAATGCCCATTCAGCAGATGTTGCAGCCTCATCTTGTACAAGCATGAGAGAAAAATCAATGCCAAAAGCCCTTGGCAGCCAAACCCTGGTCATGCTGATCCAAAACACCTCATAGTCGGCCTGGTGATATGTCAAAGTCCTGGTCCTCTGTGTACGTGTGTGAAGGCTGGGGAAGGGGAAGGATGGGGCAGCACTGGCCTGAGCTGGGGACTGGGTGTAGAGCCAGAACCTGGTGTGGGATGTGCTGTTGTGCAGTGTCCTGAACATGGAACTTACTGTGAAGATCAGAAAGGGCTCCTTGGGATGTGTCTTTGGGATAGCATCAGCATATTGTGTTTGCCCATGAGATGGGTTGCAGTGGCTATTCCTCTCCCCAAAATGGTCCTGAGTAACCAGGACTGTGAGTGGGTAGGAGCCCAGCATCAGGTCCCCAGGGTCTGCAGCACAGGGTGGCCATCCAAAGGCTGTGAGCTTCCTGGGATGGAGGGTTGGTGGGTCAATGCCATCTCTTGGGTGGGAGGATGGAGGTGCCATTGGAGCTGGCACAGGGGAGAGCCATGGGGGGATTTCAGGTCCAGAGAAAAATGCCTTGTTGGGTCTGGTGGATTGAGCCTATCAAAATGAGTGTGAGGGCCCCTGGTCACTTTGTGAGGAGGAATCACGAAGTGTTGAAGGTCTGGCTCATGAAAGTAAGAAAGGGAAAACATGAATCTTGACCTGAGTCCAAACCAAGAAAAAGAACACTTGAAAATAAAATCAGTTTTGGTTTTCAGTTGTTTTAACAGTGAGGGGAGCAGAAATAAACCTATCCACCAAGATAAGAGGTGGCTTAGCTTGTTCTTGTTGAATGCAGAGAAACATGGGATGCTTTTCCATATGTTTTTGTCATAAAGATGCTCTAAGCGAACCTGAGTAACAGCTCTTGGAGTTTGGAGGCAAGCTGAAACAACCTGGCCTGGGTAGTTTCAAGGGCACCTGAAGAAGATCCTAGCATCAATCCTAGCCTTGAATTATCTAGTTGCAGCCTCAGTCCTGGCAAGTTTCTTACTCCATGTCCTGGCACCCAGCTCTTATGAACTGTCAGCCACATCGGTGTCTCCAGGCTATTTCTAAGGGATCTGTGAAAAGCCACCAAGAAAAGCAGTGGCTTCCGCATGGGCCAGAATTTTGAGCAAATTCCTAGTGGGAGACAGTCTCTGCTTTAAAGAAAACACAGTCCCTGCATGTAAGAAGCTGTTGCTCATATCAGTTGGAGATGGAGAAACTGAGGCACAGAGGATGAGACTGATTGGTAGCAAGTCCAGAGATGACTCAAAGTCTTGTACAGCTTTCCTCTTCTAGCTGCAAATGCATCCATTGGGAACAGGTCACTACACTGAGGAAAACCAGCCCCAAACTTTCCAGTTCAGCCTTTAAGGGGTAGTTTGCCAGGGGTGGAGGGGGGAAAAAAAAGCTCCTGAAGACCTGAAATTTCTGAAGAGGCTGCAGATGAGGCCGTGCACAAGAGCTGCCAGCTCTCTGGCTTTTGAGCAGTGGTGAGACTCGGCCTTTTCCTGCACAGATGGGGGTTTAATCAGGCACAGTTTAAGCACATGGGCATTCAGCACTAATCCAATTTCCCTCCATTCATTAGGGTGGTTATTCATCACTCGGGAATGATGAAAGGCTGTGAATCTGTGTGTATGCTGGAGAGCGGCGCTGTTGATGCTCGGTGCCGGCGTAAAGCCCTTCCCTTACCACGGAGCTTGACCACCAGTGGAGATGGCAAATGAGCTGCTGGGTCATCCCAACCTCTTCACAACACCAAATTGCAAGGTAGGCTTGCTCAGCCAAACTCTGGAGACGAGGTCACCTTAGGCTTGCCCAGCAATTGGATGGGGAACTGGCTGAACCACCAGGTAATGCAGGCAGAGAGCTGCTGCGTTGGGAGAGGACCTGCAGAAATAGAAATCTGTAGCCCTGCTCTTCTCCATCGGATCTCTGCATCACTCCTGAGGGTTAATTGTACGATTAAGGTTGCAGGATGAAGCCAGCCTCCTATGGCTCTTAAAGTCCACAAGCCACCGTGTTCAACAAACTGGACCCATCCCTACAGAGAAAGGCCATGGTCTGTGAGACCAGAGTTATGGAGAGGTGGGCGAAGGGATGGCTGGTGCCCTGGGCTGGGCAGCGCTTGGGTAGGACATCAGCTGGTACAGACACAGGTGAGTCTGCACAGGGAAGGCAGCTGCCCTGGGCACATGTTGGTTCTTCCAAGGGTTTGGCAGATGCGCTTCCAACTCTGCCACTCAGTGCCTGGGCAGATGGGTCAGGAGGCTGCCAGAATAGGCCCTAGCTGTGCCCTGGGACCCTGGACCTGAAAAAAGATAAAAGATGTGTCTCTGTCTGTCCCTTTCCTCCATATCTAGAGCTCAACAGACTTTAGATTTCCAGACAAACAGGAAAGTGTGCACAGATGTCTAAGATGCTCCCTCCTGCCTCTCAACTCCTGTCTCTGGTGCAAATATTTTGGCCATTAAAGGCAAAAAAAAATTAAGTTATGCATGATGGTTGGTCTAAATTTTTTGCATGAGATGAATGAAAGGGGCTGCAGCCATGGTACAGGAGGAATCAAAGGCTGTTCAGTGGATGCAAGAGTTTCCCTGATGCATTTATTCCCCCAACTCTAGTAAATGACAGTCGGTAGTACGGCTCTTTGTGGATGAGAGTTACTACCCTGCCCCAGGGAGCTAAAGGGTAAATACCAATTAGTGGCTGGAGAGTTATTGGATAATTCAGATTATCATGAGGTGCCTGGGGACCTCCGGGTCATCAGCACGGGGCACCTGGGCTTTGAGCAGGTATTTTACTGTGTTCTGGGGTGAACTGATTTCCACATCCTGGCCAGGGCTTGGTCATGCAGACCCCACTTGGGTGTCCCAGCACAGAGCCCTGGGTGGATGGGAGGTAAGAGCTGTTAACCACCCATGGAGCTGAGCTCCTGCCCAGTTCTTCTGTCCATCCTGTGCCTTCCTTGGCTGGGAGCTGTGTACTAACATATCCGAGATGCCCTCCCTCTGGATCTGGAAACTGAATATACTTTTGGAGGCCCTTAAATTGCCTCCAGGCTGCCTGCTGGCATGGGGTCTCCTTTGCCTCCCTACTTCTTTCCTTTCCTTTGCAGGATCTCTCCTCCAAAGCGCTGAACCAACAGTTCCCACCACCTGAGTTCCTCATTCATTTGGTCTCAAGCTCACGGCAGCTTCCAAAATCCCCCTAGCATCCTTATAGCCCCCTGCCTACCCTGAGCCCATCACCCCTCCCTCCCCAGCACCCCACTTCCCAGATCCCAGCAAAGCAATGAGGTGCTAATGCCGGCACCCCTCTACCTTCTGAAAGAGGCTGGTGGTTGTGTTTGATGGGAGCAATCCATCTCCATCATTGTAATGACCGTTCCCATTAATCGGCCATAAACTAATAAAGTAAGCACTTTCCCCTCCATCCCCACCACCCCCCCAAACTTCATTAAGTCTTTAGTACATTAATATGTCTTACTTAGTGTCTGCTTTGGCCTCTGTTGTTGTTTTTTGTTGTTGTTGATGGGGTTTTGTTTGCTTGGTTTGGGGTTTTTGTATTTTTTTTCTTTTTGTTTGTTTTGTTTTTTTTGTTGTTGTTGTTGTGGGTAGTATGGGTTTACCTGATGATGTTATTCCCTGCAGCCCTGAGGAAGCTTTGACAGCCCAGGTCATCCCTACGGCAGCGGGAGCATCACACGTGCTGTTGAGCTGAGAAGAAAGGGACAGGGATGGGGGGGTGGAGAGAGGGAGGAATAAAAGATCCCGTACACCTCCAAATTAAATTTGTGATGCCTGGCATCAGATGGGCCCGCAGCCAGAGATTAATTCGACTGATCAAGTTATAAAGAGCGCTGAGGCGGGTAATCAATCTTGGAGCTGTCAGGCAAATCTGCAGCAGTATTAACCTGGCAGGACTCGCACACACATACACACGCAGAAGCCTTTTTAATTCCTTTCACATTGACTATTATTTCCCAGGCCTGTATATATTGGAAGGGCTGGGGGCAGCTGAGGAGCTGTGGTGTTTTGCTCTCTCCTCCCCTGTCCCCAGCAGCAGTAGCCCCATCCGAGTGGAGCATCGTTCTCCCTCTTGTGTGTCCACCACTTCCACATGTGAAGGGAAAGCCCTTGGCCATGAAGTTGGAAGTCTTTAGGGTCTGTTTTCCAAGAGACAACACCAGACTTTTTGCCTGATACTGAGAAGACTTGGGCTGGGTTTCCTCCTCTTCCCAGACCCATGGTAATGGCATTGCTCTTCCTTGCCAGCCCCCAGGCTGCGACTGCCCCTGGGCTGGTGATGCTCAGCCTAGGGCACCCCTCCGGACAGACACAGTCCCTACGTGTCCCCAGAGAGTCACAGAGCCACTGAGCCACTCCTAGTCAGCTGCAAACTGGAGCTTCTTGGAGCTGTGTCTGCACAGACCACAGCAGATGAAGGCCAGGAGCTCTCTTTGGAGCTCTTCCTCAGGAACAGCGTGCAAATGGAGCAGCTTAGAAGTGGTGAGAGCTGGGCAGGTCCCTCTTTGCTCTGAGCCTTGGGACTGACAACACCGCAGCAGCAGAGGAGGGCGCTACCCACATGGGCTGGGGACCCCTGTGCTGGCCAGGTGCTGTGCAGAGACCTTGTCTGGTCCAGCCTCGGAGGTGGACAGGGCAGGTCCTACAGGCTCAGGGTTGGGATTCTAAAGAGTGATCAACTCCAGAGAGAAAAAGAGACTCGCAGGTGAGAGCAGGGGCAAGTCCAGCCGGAGACTGGGGAATGGGCTGTTTCAGTAGGGAGCTAACATTGGGCCACTTGGAAAGATGACAGAAGGCGCAGGAATTTGGGGTGCTCAGCCAGCAACCCGCACTGCAGCGAATCTAGGAGACCTCCAGTGCTCTGTAGAATCATTTGCTACAAATGTGCATGCAGCTACTGGCTGTTCATAGCAAATCACCCATAACATTTGGAGGCAGTGGGACCTCCCTGCATGAGAAGGGTGGGATATTGTCCCTTGATAACTCCTCTCGGACTGGGAACATCTTCTCAGGGGATATAGTCAAAGAGCAGTATTTCCATGCAGAGGTCACTGCAAGCAGCCACTAAAAGCTGTTGGGACTTTTTTTTGCAAGATCAAATGCATGATTCCTCACCTGGCATCCTCCAGGACCTGGGAGGAGACCTGGCCAGGTGAACCAGCTCATACCGGTTCTAGCTTTGAACTCAAGGGCTGACCATGGCCCAAATACATGGGGACTGAGGGCTGGCTCTGCAGAGTCCTATTCCTGGTGGCTGGTGGCCATGGGTCCTCCATATGAGTGTGAGTGCTGGTTTAAAGAAAAGGCTGTGGTTGCTTCACTGGCATGAGTCCTCCTTGTACCACAGCTCTTCTGGTTGTCCTGGCTGGCTGAGAAGCAAGGAGCCCATGCTAAGCCCTGGGCTCAGGGTCATGCTGTCCCCAGGTCCCAGTAGGCTGGCATTTTTCAGCAGCCCTGGAGTCCTTTCCAGTGCCAAAGCTGCAAGCCATCAGTGTGACACAAGCAGGACACGTGGCTCATGCTGCTGGGAACATTGTGGCCTTTCTGGGATGCTCAAGTGGATCCTTCCAAGCTGGAACAAACTGCGTGGGCAGCTCATGGGTCTCTAAGAAACATGCTGGGGTGGGAGCTGGTGTTCCTGCTGGAGGAGCTGTTTCCAAGCAAGGCTCTCCGGTCAAATATTTCAAAATCCTTTCGCTCCCACAGTTTCCCTGCACATCCCCTTCAAGGGCTGTCAGTCAGGCAGCAATGGCCGTGCAGCTCACAGCCAGCTCCTGTATCTGTGCATCCAGCACTTGAGGGCATGCAAGAGCTGTGCTGAGGGCTGTGACGGGGCAGCTGCCTTTGGGGTGCTGAGGGTGGTTCCCTAAAAGGGGCAGGGGTTGAGGAAGGATTGCTGGATGATGTTCTCAGTGCCAGCACTCATCCTCCACATCCTGAAGGGGATGTGGGGCTCCCTGGGGCCTCCTTGCCATGGATGATGCATGTCCTGGTGGCATCCACATCCTCCCTCATGTCTCCCATGGAGCAGAACAGAGGATTGCTCTTGTACTGCATGCTGAGCAGGTGTCCTCTCTGCTCAGAGCACGTGACTGCAGCCATTCCCCCATCTCCTGTTCCCATGGCCCCATCTCTGCTGTCCTGCAAAGCTCTGATTGATGCTGCAGCTCCTTCCCCTGGATCCACTGACAAACACCTGTATCCTCCACCGGCTGTGCCGACCCCGCAGGCTCGCAGGGCTGCAGGCAAGAGGCTGCATCCTGGTGCCAACACTGCTCCCACTCAGCTCATGCTGGTGGATTTTGGAGCAGTTTGGTGCCAAAGTCTTCTCCAATTAATCTTCCCCTTCCCTGGCTCCCTCCTCTCCTTGCTGGGCCATATCTTGGGGAGGATCCATCGATCTCAGAAGTGCCCAACAGAGCATCTGGAGCTCAGGCTAGGCTGCATTTCCAAGCATCTTCTCCAGGTTCCTGGGTACTGCTGTGGTTGCAGTCTTCATATTTGATGGGGTTATTAGCACAGGGGAGGAGGAGAGGAAAAAAAAGCACTAATTGATCTGCTAATAAAATTAATAGAAGTTCTTATGAGCTTGCCCATTAAGAATAATTAAGGAAGGGTGAGTGAAGGTAGGAGAGTGAATTCCCCTGAAGCTGGGGCAGGCTGGCTGGCTTGGTGGGGGTTTACAGAAGCCCTTCCACCCCACACTCCCAGCTCTTGGCCTTCACCCCCAAATGGTCTCTTGTCCCTGCTCCCAAGGCCCCAGGCATGTCCAGCTTCTCCAGTTGGGACTGGGGCACCCAGGAGCATGGGTCACTCTGGACCTGGGCGGAGTGAGGCTGGGGTCCTCCCTGCTTGTATCCAGGCAAGGCTGGGGTCCTGTGGGAAGTTGTTAGGGGCAGGGACTGGAGACGATGGGGGTCTTATTCCAAAGATCTTCCAGCAAAAGGTGAAGACCAGTTTTTGCCAGGCTTTTCAGAAATGCCAGGATACTCTGTCTCACCAGCTGGCTTGCCAGGAGCAGCATCCTTGTGCTGAGCTACAGCTACTGCAGACTGCTCAAGCTGGGAAGGACCAGAAAGCATCCTGGGATGGAGACAGGATGGCTGAGCTCTGGCATGGAGAAAAAAGCCAACCTCCAAGCAGTTGGTAAACACAATTGTTGAAAGAAGAAAAGAGCAGCTCGGCGGGGTCAGGGGTTAATACCGGCAGGGCTGCTACTACAAATGGCAGGGAAAACAGGTGAAATTTCAGCAACCGATAACAGGGGGAAGCGTGGACAGGTGTGTAGTGGGGCTGTGACCTGTCAGTGGCAGGACCAGCCTGGCTGGGGGGTATGGGGCTGCTGAGTATCTGAGGTCAATGGGGAGTGAGCCCCCCATTCCATCCCTGCCTGTGGAATGGCAGGCAGCATGGCACATGCTGCCCAGGACGTGGCCTCCCTGAACTCCAGGAGACAGTCTCCCCTGCTTTCCCAGGGCTCGTTGTAGGGATGTGCCCAGCTTGGTGGATGCTGCCAGCTACCAGCACTGAGCTGGATTCCGGGAAGCTGGGCAGAATATGCCAAGTAAACAAGGAATTCAGAGGATGAGCACGATGCTGCCGGTTCATCTGCAGCAAATAGCAGTGTCCCAGCTGCCAGGCAGTGAAAGTACCTGGGGACCCTCAGCAGTGCTGGCCCCAGCTGCTGCCAAGCCTTGAAATGGGGCTGGAGGGAGAAAGTAGGGACCTGCCTTCCCCTATGGTTCTGCCCCCGCAGAGGCACGCAGGTGAGCTGCCCCAAAAGGGGGGCAAAGCTTCCCCTGACTCCCTCCTCTGCCTGCTCCTGGCTGGCTCTCAGCCCATCCATCTGCAACCAGCTGGGACATGCAGCTGGGCTGGGTTGTGAGGCAGGCGGATGCAGGGTTGATTTGAGTGGCAGGTGGGTTTTGCTGTGGGCACCAAAATGCAGACACCAGGTACTGAGGCTGGACTGGCTCTGCCCAATGGTTTCCCCAGCCTGGATCCCTCCTCATCCCCCTGCCCTTGGCTTTGCAGCTCAGCCCTGATGTTCTCTGCCCATCCCTGGAGCACCCTGTGGACACAGCACCATGCCCATGAGTTTCCAGGAATCTCTGCCAACCGAACCCACATGCAGTGCAGACTTCTGTCCTGCTTGTACCACACTAAGAGTGACTTCGTTGTTGTGCGAGTGGCATGGCAGCCCTAAGGCTCTCTGCCATGGGTAGAGATGGGCTGGTTTCTCCCACCAGCAGGATGCAAGGAGAAGCCTTGTCAGTGGGGCGGGATGTGGAAGGTGCAGCCTGGAACATGCAACCCAGCCCAGGCTCCCTGCATACAGTGGCCGTGGGAGGATGATGCCTGCCCTGCTGCCCCCCAAACTGAAGCAGTGGGCAGTGCTGTCTGTGTTTGTTTGCTTTGAGAAAAAGAGTGAAACCAGATCCTGCCATGCTGCTGTTTGTGGTGAGGCCCTGATCCAAACACAGGGGACATGGTAAACAGCTGCGGGAGCCCAGTGCTCACCAGAGAGACTGTGTCCTTCCTGCAAAAGCCTTAGCCATGCGGAAGTGTCCCCACACTGCTTCCGTCCATCTCTATCCCTCCTAGCCCACTCTGCAGCACTTCTGTGTCCTTTCTGGAGCAGAAAATGCCATTTGCTGGTGACTTTGTAGCACTGCCACATGATATGCCACATACTAACATGGGCATGGAGGCCAGGCTGGTGGCATGACCCTGGAGAGGTCCTTGGACTCTCCCACTGATTCAGTCAATGTGACTGGCAGAGGGTCTCTGCAAGGAGGTCGGTGACATCTTAAAAGCTGCTGCAACACTAGCCGGTGGCTTGGGAACACCCATATGCTCTGCTGGGCTCTGGGGAGGGCAGCCAGGGCCAGCAGGCTCCAAATATCGATCACAACTGGGATGCTCAGAGAGCATCTTCCAAGCCAGGCTGCCACAGGGAGACATGGCCAGATGTCACTGCTTTAAATACCCCATGGGTAGAAAGAAGTGACGCCTGCTCCTCAGATCCCAAATAACCCCAATGTCTGCCATCATCCGAGGGTGATGGAGCCACTCATTGCCAATGCAGACCAGGCATGTCCTGTGTGACCGTGAAATGCCTCTGCTTGGGGGTGACACCCTTTCTCCCCTGTGAATATAGGCTAACTAATGGGGCTTGGGATCCTTCATGATAATTCCAAGCAATGATTTACATTTAATTAGCCAAATGAATATGAAAATAGACTCTGCTCAAAAGCCTACTAATAATTTTCTCTGTGAATGGCTTGGGCTAACACAACTCCTCCCTGAAAGATCGCTGTGCCACACAGTGGGGAATGAGAACCTGGCCAGGCTGCGGAGGGAGCTGGAGCCATGTGTGCCACAGAGTGGGGCAGGGGGCTTTGCCATCTAGAGGTCTGCAACCACAACTTTTCCCCTTCTTCTTAGTGGGTGCTGCAGGTCTGATGTGATTGACACTGCTCTAAAATATGTAGTTATAGCCTAACTGCATAGAGATGACTCAGTGGTGGCTTTTCTGGTCCTAATTTTGGTGTTGCATTGGTTAGCAAGGCCCAAATCTGAATAAACAGGCATTTTGTTATTGAGGGCAATGATACAAGAGAAAGGAGTCAGGTATAACTATAGCAGAGAGATCAAAGAGCAAAAAATAGTCACTGCACAGAGTCAGCCCAGGAGCTGGATTCAAATCACATCACACCTGACACCTGTGAGCTTGATAAGAGCTTGGCTACAAAAACCCCCAGAGCTTCTCCTCTTTGGTCACTCCAGCAGATGTAGATGCATTTCTGTAAGGCTGCTGGCCATCAGAAACAAATCAGTTGTTACCTATGTGGCACAGGAAGGATCCTACCACGGAAGAGCAAAGCTCCCAGGCTAGCCTGGAAATGATGCATTATAAGAGACAGCCCTGCATGGGGTGAAAATGGACACTTGGAGTCAGCTGTTACCAATGAATTAAAATAACATTAATTTTGTTAATTAATTAATGTTAATTAATTGTTAATTAATGTTAATCAAGCCAGGATGCTGCATTTTTTTCAGTTTTAAAATAGCCACTGTGCCCCAGGTATTCTGCTTCCAGGGCATCGGGAGGCTGACCTGATAAACCTGCAGATTCATGTGATGGACATGACCTAAGAACTGGCTTTGATGGCTTTGCACTAAATCACAAATGCACAGGGATATCAGAATGTGCCTGATTTTTGTGTGTGTTTGTTTTCTTCACCTGTCTGAACCCCATTAAACCTGATTGAGGCTAATATGGGGTGTATCCACTTGAAATCTCTTACAGTGGCCTGGGGTCTCCCCAGTCAGTCTTGTCACTGTTTGATTTCTTGCTGCTGGGAAGCCCCCCAGCAGCTCTAATTGAATGTAAGGGCTTCTGTCCAGGGGAGCAGCGCTGCATTAATCACTGCAACCTGGCAGAGCTGCATCAATAGATCTTCCTAGCACATAAAATAACTCATGTTAATCATTGATTGTGATTTATCCTCTTTTCTGTCTTGTACATTAATTATTCAGGGTGGTGCTGGGCAAGGCTGGGGCAAGGAAAGCCATGAGAAAGCCCCGTGGCTGCTGTGGGTGACCCTGCTTCCCCAGCTAGGAGGGCAGAGTGGGATGTGGCAGGGCTCTCCCTTCAGCCCTGGGCACATCCAGGCTGCAAGAGGAGCTTGGCCAGGTTCTTTGCTCTCACAAGGCCTGCTGGAAATTAATTGCACAGTCAACAGCCATGTGTTGAACTCTCTGAGCACCCCTACCTGGGTTTCTTGGGACAGGTTCTCCTCCCATCTGTCTTCGTGCTGGCTGCAGGGCTGTGTCCATCATTGGCGCCGCATTTGTTTTGCTATGGGTATTTTTCTTTAGTCCCAATTACACTCAGGCTTATACCAAAACAAACAAGCCCTGGGATGCAGAGGTACCTGGCTGGCTCAGACAGACTGGTGCCACGACTGGCCCCAGGGCTGATAAAGGACCCACCGTGTCGCTGCGCTGGAGTCTGGGCTTGCAAAATGTGACACAGGTTCTCTTGACAATTAATCACTGGGGAGAGAGCGGCATCAATTAATGAGTAATTGGCTTAATTTTAGGTCAGCATTTCCAGGCCAGAATTCTCTTGGCTGTCTCTCCGCTGCAAGGATGGGCATCCCCATCACAGGACCTGGATGCAAAACCAAGAGGGAGCTGGTGGACAGGAGTGCAGGTTGATCCCTCAGCAATGACAGCAAAGGGGGTTATTTCCCTGGGCAAGAAGAGATATTAGCAACAAACCCTGAGACGAGGAACATGGACCCAGTTGGGTGAGGAGACGACCAGCCCCAGCCGGGCTGGAAGTAGATGTCCCACCAGAGCCATGGGGTGTTTGGGGGCTGGATGCTTTCAGGGTTTCTGTTCCCAGCAGGGCTCTGTGTGGGGGCAGAGGCAAGGGCTGCTGACTCTGCTTTTAAGGGTGAATTGAGATGCCTCTAATGCCAGGAACTGCAAATATTTCTGGTCCATGGTTGCTTTAGGAAAGGCAGCAGTGAGGTGGCTGCTTGCAGCACTTTGTGGGGAAACCAAAACAGTGAACCAGCTTTCTTAAGATCAAAAAAGCCGTGGTGAAAAGAGGTCCTCCCAGCCATAGCAGGTGGCACAGGGGCCAGCTCCTGGGGAATCCTCAGCCCTCTCCAGTGAAGCACCTGGCTCGAAGGATGGAGATGCACATTTGTTGCCCTCAGCGAGAGCCCTTCCCAGCCACTGCCTGGCTGGGGACCGCATCCCACTGCAGCTCCAAAACATTTCAGCAGAGGAATAGGGGATGGGAGAGTAATTTGATGCCCTGAGTGTCCAGAAGAGATCCTGCTAGAAATACCCATCTGACACACCGCTTGAGATAAAACAGGGGAGGCGGCTTCACTTTAGCTTATCGGACACATTTCCTCCAGAGAGATCTCCATCAGCTCGGGGAGGAAACTACTGAATTTTTTGGTTTGGTGGCTTTTTTCCTTTTGATTTTTTTTCAAGAAGAAGAAAGATGGTTGGGAAAAAAAAAAAAAAAAAGTTTTGTTGTGTCCTTAGTTTGTTAGTGAGAAAGTTCTAAACTGGAAAGTTTTTGTCTCTGTTTTCTTTTAGTACCAGAAATAGAAGATTTTAATAATTTATTTCCACAATTGAGATGAAGTAAAAAAATACTGCCTGGAGAAAGAAGTGGAAGGGAAATATTTAAGTTGAAGAAGAACAAATGTCACACTTGGAAAGCTGTATTTTTCATAATTATCCAATGGAGACAAAGTGAAGCACAAGGACAACATGTGAATTTCCCCTAGTACTTCAAAGCTGATTTAATGAAATGCCATTTTTCAGGGAAAGAAGCAAATTGTCAGAAAGCATTTGCAGACATCCCCATCCCCAGGACGTGACCCCATCCCCAGGAGCTGACTCCTTGCCCAGGCTCTTCGCACGTGCTGGGGAGGCGCAAAAGGACACTGCAAATACCCCCACCCCGTGAAGACCTGCTGGGGCTTCGCTTGGCTTTGCCTGCTGTGCAAACTGCTTCTCTCCCTGCATCTGCTGTTATTAGCCATTGCTGGGCAGGTTTTGGGGGTTCAGTGTCCCTAACTGCTCCAGTCCTATTGCTGCAGGAGAGATGTGGCTGCCAGCCTGCTCCTCTTCTCCTGGTCTCCAGGCACTGGGGGTCTCAGCAGGGAACTCCCCCCCAGGACATCTCTTCCTGGCGAGGTGGGGACCCCCATCTCCCCCACCCTCCAGCGTTCCTCTGCCCCTGGCCAGCCCCAGATGTGCACACAGTGGGCCATGAGAGTGGGATGCTGTGGTGCCAGGCAGTTTAGCTGCTCGCCTGGCACAAGCCCAGGGAACTGTCATCTCAATGCTGCTGCACTGCTAAACATCAGGTGTCTAGCATCAGTGGCCCAAAACCCATCAGCATCTTCAGGGCATCCACCTTGCAAGCTGCAAGGATGAGCAAATGTGGTGCAGTGCACCACTGTCTCAGAAAAACTTCTGCAAGGCTGTGAGCAAATTAAGTATCAGTTTTGGTATGGCGACGTGTGGGGACCAGATGCTGGGGAGCACAGTCAGCCCTAAGGAGCTGGAAGTACCTTCATCTATTTGACCTTTCAGCTCTTTTTATTATGATTTCTGAAAATTGTTACCACTTGTTAGTACTTTGTGACTGCCCCTTTGCACTCTTAGTCTGGGAAATGCAGCCCTGGGATGATGTTCTCCCCACTCCTGTGCCCTAGAACCACTATAATTCATTTTTTCCCCCAAATCCCAGCTCTGCTTCAGTGAGGAGACACTTCTCAAGCCTCCCAGGTTTTCTTCTCTCATTTTCAGCTCCGTGTTAGCCTGCCATGGCCATCACTGAACATGATGTTTGAGTTTGCTGGTAGTCAAGAGGTGTTTCTGCATGACTCTGCCACCTGAGATAGTGATGGCCTTAGAGGTTCCTGTAGGTAAGAGTAGGGAGAACGCAGGCACAGGTCAGACACAACTATCTGGAAGGAAGCATCAGCAGAAAAACCCACCCTTGCTGTGGAGTGAGCAGGGCTGGGAATGTGCTGGACCATCAGTGAACTGAGCCTCTTGCCAGCCTGGCAACAGCATTAGGTCCTTGGAAAGTGAAGGTTTCCACCTTCAATACCCAGCAGCAGTGGATGTGTGACCAGGGTGGGTAGTGCATTAGGTAGCTGACTGGGGTGGTGATGGGTGGAAAAGGTGTCTGGGGCTCATTAATTTCATGGCAGGGATCAGCTTGTCACATCCTACAATGCAATCAAAGTGGGAGCACACATATCTCACTCAGGGAACACATGGAACACTCAACCAGGAGGCCTTGAAGCGTCTTCCAGCTGAAAAAAAACTCCCTACCACTGTGAGAGTTTAATCCTGCTAAATGCTGAGCACCTGGGGCATAGCTGTGCCTTGGTCCTATAACCTGCAGCAGGGGCACTGTTCCAGTTTGGCTGTGTTTTTCCAGGCTCCCCAGAACATGTGCTGGGCTACAGACAGCACTGCTGTGGCCAGAGGATGCTGTGGGACAGGGCTGTGGTTGGGGGCTCAGGGCAGATGAGCTCATGCTCCCTCCCAGCCTGAAACTCCCCAAATCCCCAGCCTCCTTTCCAAGACGCTGCTGCTTCCCATCCTCTGAAGGAACAGGAGAGCATCGAAACAAAAAGATTAAAAAAAGAAAAAAAAGCCCCTGTGGTGACAAACATGAGCAGCATGGCTGTGAGCCAAGGCACCACTCACCCACCCTGGGGACATGGTCGAGGAGGACACATGGTCCCTTTGGCCAGGCCTGCAAAGCAGGGAGGACGTTTTTTCCGGCTACAGCATTGTTCTGCAGGACCTGAATAAACACTCAGCCTGGGGCACCCAGGTGAAGGACACATTTCCCTCCCAGTGCCTGGAGCCTTCAAGGAAACCTCTTTTGTGTCTGCCTTCAGCTGACCCCCTGAAACCATCTCTGCTCCTTGCAGCTAGCGCTGACTGCAGCAGCACTGTGGGTCCCTGGCTGTTAGGAGAGGGTGGGATGGGGCTGTTCTCTGGCCTCTGCCTGGACATCTGGTGCAGAGTTGGAATCCCTCATCTGCTTCTTCATGGCCTACACCCTGCACAAATGTTAGAGGTACTTGAGAAGTACTTTAATTATCCTTTTGAATATTATTCAACAGTAAGGATTTAATAAATATGTATTGATTAATACTGCTTATTTATTACTATTGATTAGTTTGGTTTGATGTTACAGAAAATGGGGGGTTGAGGGCAGCCTCAGGCACCCCAAGGCAAGCTGCAGCATGTGAGGTGAGTGGAGAGATGCTCTGCAGTGTCTGTCCCCAGGACTGGGACAGTACCACTCCCTGGGACTCGTGCAAGCAGACAAGGTTTGAAAGCTGCTGGTTTCGTGGCCAGTCCTGGCTGGGAGGCTGTGGATGCCCTACAGAGCTGCACCTTTCTGCATTTGGGAAACTTTCTGTTTCTGAGCTCACCCAGCAGCTATCCCAGGAGATCCAGGGCTCAACTGAGACCCACCAGGCTTTCATGTCCTGGGGATGCTCTAACTGCACAGAGGGTACTGGGCAGGGGAAGCCAGCTGCCTGCACTGGGCACAGAGCCTGGAGCTGGCATGTTCCCCTACTTGGCACAGGGCTCTAGATCTGCTTGCTGAGGTGCTCACAGGTGCAAAAGCATCTAATGGGCCCAGGACAGGCCCTGGGTCCCGCCTGGAGGGCAACAACACAAGGATGCTGTCAGGTTCAGGGGTTCTGCTGTTCCACAAGGCAGCAAATGATGTGGTACAGCCAGCTCCAGAGACACCAGCAAGCAGGACCTGCCAGGTGATGGGAGGGTTATATGTTTTCCCTACCATTCATGATTTTTAAAATGAACTTGTCAGTGCTTGGAAGCCTCTGCATCCCTCATTTTGTTACATGCTGAATCAGACCTTACCCGCCTGGGTAAGAAAAAGCTGCTGCCACACAGCCTGCTTTGCTGTGCTGCACTGGTGTCACCTGGAGAAGACAACACTCTTCTCTCTACACAGGAGCTGGGAAGCACAGGCTCCTGGCCAGGGAGCAGGTTAGCAGTCCGCTTTGTGTCTGTTATCCAAAGCACTGAAAGAGCTGCAGATGAACTAAATGAAGGACTAAGTAAATAAAGGATTGACCTTCCACCCTGGGGGCCAGAGGGCAGCTACAAACTAGTGCTAATGTGAAATAGAGAAGCAAACTTTGCGGGCTCTGGAGGAATTAATCCTGGAAGCATCAAAGAAGGCAAAGGACTCATGTAACTCCCTGTTTGCATCAACATGGAGTGATGGCCCTGCCACCCAGAGGACCAAGCACTGGCCAGCGGCTCTAGGAGGGACGCTGTCAGCTCAAGGGCTGAAGCAAGTCTGCAGGAAAGGATATGGGGAAATCCCTGACTTGGAGACCTGGGGCTGCTCACACTTTCAGCGTGGTGCCCCATGGGCAGCTTGGCACAAGAAAGTTGCTGTGATTCCCACAATGTCCTGCAAAGTCATTGTGAGGCTGCTGCATGCCCTGCAGATGGATGGACCTGGGAGCTCCTGCTTTTATGTCAACCTTGTTGCCACTGGGAGCTGAAAACTGCTGAAAAGCTTGGGTCATGCCATACAGTCTTTAAAGGACTTTCTGAAAAAAAGAAAAAAAAAAAGCCACATCTAAATGTCTCAGGCTGGGCAACCGACATCTCCAGTCACTTTTGGCCATACATGAATGGGCACATGGTTGACAGTCACACGATAGAGGCAGAAGACCACGAGGGATGGATGGTTCAATAGGAAGTGGCAGATGGACATGGCCACTGGAGAGAGGGAAAGGCAAGCGGTTAAAGGTCAGAGCTTCAGGAGCTGTCTTGAGATCAACAGAGGAGAGCTAAGATTTGATGAGCAGATTTTGTTCTGTCTGGGGGAAGCTGGATGGAGAGATGGGGTTTGTTGTTGCTCTTTTTGGTCTCGCATTGGCTGGGATGAGAGGTGAGGCTCTGCCTATGTTATTAATAGTTGGGGACACGTGGGCTGGCACAGAGCATTTCTGATGAGCCCACGGGGCCCCCAAATGCTGGGTAATGCACGGCTGATAGCCAGGCAGTAATTCAGTCACAGGATCATGATAATGTGCACAAACCTCCCTAGGCCTGTTGCATTATGAATTGCTGTGAGTGATTTACACCCTGTTAGCAGCTAACCGATCTGTGTGTTATGTACAGCACAACCGGACCCTCTGGGCTACTTACAACTCCACTTGCCATCACAGTTGATCCCTAGGAATGGCTCTTCCTCCCTTGCAATTGATGCCATGGTACTGTGCTTCCGTTTCCCCTGGTGCATAAAATCCCCAGTCCCCCAAAGCCCCCTGTTAAGAACTTCCACATCTCATTGAGCTGTTATTAATAGGGGGATTGTCTGGTGTCACAGCACAGACATAAAATACATTAACATTATCACATAATCTTATTTAGCAAACACTTGTGTCGCTTCGCCCTTGGTAATTGCATTTGGGAGATGCAATATTTATGAAAGGGGAGGAGGAAATGTCTTGGCTCATCTCCTCTGAGCAGTAAAAGTCCTAGGGAAAGAAAAAAAAATATGCTGCAAGGGTTGTGGGAGCCTGGGAAGGGGATGTCAGAGCTGCTGATTTGCTCATGGTGAGTTTGGTGTTTGTTGGGACTCTGTCTAAGCTTGAGCTCTCCTGGACCTGACTGTGGCTGGGGTATGAACCTGGGTTTTGCAAGGTCTTCTTCCTACACTACACAGTGTCGGACCCCAGCACCCTTCTGCCATCTCTCTGCAGCTATTGCTGTGAGGCTGCACTCGGGGCTCGGCTCTGAGGATGCTGCCGGCTAAGCACAATGCTTGACTGGGATTTCCCCTAGGACTGAAATCCTTCCAACCAGCCCTGTATTTCTCTGTATGACCTTCCAGAACGATAGCAGGGTCTGAAGAGCAGAGTTTTGTCCTGTATACAACATCCCCGAACCTGGGAGGTCAGAGCTGCCTGTGCACCTTTCCCCCCATCTCTGAAGCCCGGGCTATCGCCACTTCCCATTTTAGGGAGAATTTGCAGCAGTGTATGAGCTGCTGGAACTTGTCCCTGTTTCTCAGGGCATGCTGTACCGAGCTCAGCTACAGCAGCGGTACAGAGAGAGACGTCTTGGAAGATTATCTAATGCTTCGGACAGCTCAGTTCTTTTGAAACCTTCAAGTACTTTCTCCCAAAAAGTAAAGCTCATTTCCCCACCTGCAGCCACCCACGTCTCTTGCTGTCCCCGGTATCCACGGGCCAGGGAGGCACCGCTGGCTCTGCTGGTGTCCCGACAGCGCCCGCTCTAGAAAGTCGCGGAGGGAGCAGTGACATAGAACGGCGACTTTACACAACACTCGACCCTCTGTACTGGAACTGATAGTTCAAAGCCGCTGGTGATGTGCATGGGACTGAAAAACCGGTGTCACCTACTCCTTCCCCCGACTAATGTTTACACGCTCTGTTTAATTTGTTTGTTTTCTGTCGTGCTCTTTATAAGCTTGTTTTCGGGATCCCACCTGGGCGGTTAGAAACAGCATCCGCAAAACCTTACAGATGGAGACGGCTCTGTCTTCTCCCCGTGTGTGCTCGGTGAATTGGAGGGCTGTAGCACCGGAAATTACAACTAATTACAGGTGAAAAATACAATTAATACAATAGCTGAAAATGCAATTAATTAATCAAACTTACAAGTGTAGAGAATGCTATTTGCATAAATTGCCTATCGTGTTTAAACCCAGATAATCCCTCGCACTCCCCATCCCCGGGACATTACTCCCCCGGGTGGAACTCGTTCGGTGTGTTACCGAGAAGGGTGCGTTGGGCTGGGCGTGTTGTGCCACGGGGAGAGGATTAGCCTTTGAAAAACCGATGATTTTTCTATTTCTGCATCGTTTTCCTTTATCTTTTTTTTTTTTTTTTTTTTTTTTGGTCATGGTTAATGCCAACCCCTCTCTATTCCTCCGCATCTTCTGCGCTGCAAACGACGAGAGCCGAGTTTTCCAAGTGCCCTACCAGAACGTGGATGTATTTCTGCCGGCGAAGGAAAAGGGCCTGAACCCGCCGGAGTCCCCAGACTTCGGGGGCCGAGGGGACCCCGCGGCAGGGGCAAGGACTCGTCCCCGCAGTCGCCCACCTGCATGGCAACTGCCTGCAGCGGGGCGGGGTGGAAGCTGCCCCTCCTGCCCAGCCCTCCTCTCCAAAGGCTAATGCAAGCAGCAGCAAACTAGACTTAAGTTTACCCATTGGTTCTGCTATAATTTGTATTTGCTTTTTGCGTGCTAATTAACCTCGGGGAGGGAAAAGAAAAAATAAACGCGAAGATTTACCGAGGAGGAGTTTGAGGTTTTTATAGCTAAATCCGTAACAACGTTTGCAATAATTAAGGCCCTTATTATTGGATCTTCTTGTTCATTAGTGAAAGCCACTTTGTTAGCAGAGCCGGCAGGGCGTGCCGATTCTCTGCCTGCGCGGCGTTTGCGGAGCTGTTTGCGCCCCTGCCCCCGAGGGCTGCTTTTGAGACGCGGGGAACGGGAGGAGAGAAACACAAATCTGTTGGTAAAACGGGACTTTGTCTGATGGGGAAAAAGGTCTTCGAGCTGGGAGAGGGCAGGAGACAAAAGCAGCCGCCGCTATCCCGGCGAGCGAACAAACAAGGCAGCTGCCAGCAGCCGGGGCCGGGGGCAGCGAGCAGCCCGCGGGGGAGCTGCAGGATCGGGGAGAAATCACGACCGTCACCCTTTGTGGCGCGACAGGCCTGGCTGTCGTAGGGGCCAGCTTACGGAACAGGGGAGAGTCAAGGGAAGGTGGCGGAGGGACCCGGTTGTCTACTCCCTCACCGCACGACTGTATTAACTGGCACAGCGGGTTTAATTAAGCTGGGAGTTAATAACGGGGCAGAGCCCCTGGTGTCCCCTGTTGCCGTCGGAGCCCTCGGGGGTGGCGGCCAGACGCCATTCATTAGCGGGGCTGGTGCGGGGCGGGTGGCCAAGGGGAAGGGGCTAATGGGATTACACGCATTTCTGCACGGTGGAGAGTTGGGCTGCTGCCGCAGGACCAATAACTTCTTAGCAGATGCTCCTCGGGCAACCAGCAATATTGAATATTCATGTAGCGCCGCCGGGCACTTCAGCCCCCATCGGCCACCACCGCGCTCCCTCTCCTCCCGGGGATACCTTCCGGCCGAGGGGCCCGGGAGGGATGTGAGCCCCCTGGCCTGTTGCACAGAGCCGGTCAGACCCGAGGCAACAGGAAGCAGGGGCGCAGCCAAGGGGGTGGTGGATGCGGGCCGTCCGCGGCTCCGCGGCACCCACGTTGCATGAGCCCGTTGGTGCAATGAATTATGACCATTTTCTTTTCTCTCGTGAACCCATTTTCTTCAGGCAGCCAGCGGCTACAAGAAGGCGAGGGGGAACTTTGCGGACTGCATTACTTATTTTTGGTAGAAAACAACTGCCCCCGGAGATATCGTTGACGGGGCGCGGAGCCGGCCGCCCTCCCCGCCCGGGCCCTGCTGCTCTCTCCCGGCCCTCCGTTCCTTACTCGCCGTACTAACTCGTAGCCCCTCTATCGTTTGTAACCATAAAGGGGAGAAATATTTTTGCGGACGAAGTTCGTGCGATGCTGCGTCTGCCGCCCGCTCCCGCTGCGCCGGGCACTTTATACTCATTAAGTGCAGCGGCGCTAAGTCATTACTGTAATAAAGAGTTATGCTGAATACAAGGGGCCACGTTTCCAAAGCCATAAATTACAACTGTCAGTGCGTGTTCGAGGGATCAACAGAGCTGGGAGTAATAATTTACAGCGTGCTTTATAGAGCAATTAAAAATTCCCCGAATGGTGCTAATTGCTTTTAATGCGCAGGAAGCGCTGCCCGCCCATCCCGCGGACGCGGAGCTGGGGAAAAGCCGCCGCTGACGCCGGGACGTGGGCCTTTGGGGACCGTCTGTATAGGGTGGGTTTCGGTGAGAAATGAGGGAAACGATATCTGCGCTGGGAAGCCTACGCGGCCGCGGGAGGCCGGCTGGTGGGTGCAGGGGTCTCCCTGCTTCGCTATTGATGGCTGTCGCGACATTTGCGACATATTTAGTGAAGGCGGCGGCTCTGAGAGGCACAACCCCGAGTGCAGCGAAGAGCGCGTCCCACTGCTCCGGGGAGCGGTGGGGGCTGCCCGGCGGGGCCGCCCTGCCCCGAGGCTCTCTGGCCGGCTCCTGTGCGCAGCCCGGACCCACGTGGCCCCGCACGGGCACCGGCTCCTCCGCCGTAATTGATTTCACAGCGGTCGGGGAGGGAAAGAACTACGGGAGGGTATGTGTGGCAGGGTGAATAATCAGCCGGGGCTGGGAGAGCCCCGAACCCAATGAATTAAACGAATTAAAAAGCGAGGAAGGGAAAGAGTCGGGGTTCACCCTTCTGCTGATGGGGTGCGGGTGTGTTTGTCACTGGGCACCTGCTTGGGGCAGAGTTGCTTGCTCTCCTTTCCAGAAAACGAGAGGAATTTACAGGTTCCAGAAAGCGCTGCTTGAAGTACAAGTTTCAGAGCAAGCCTGGTGCATTTTACTGGGACCCTGCCAAGGTCCCAGACATGCCACTTTTGTGCCTAGTCTCTGCCTTATGCAGCACGGGAAGGGCCCTTGTCTCCATTGCTGTCTCCTTGCACAGATATGCTAAGCTCTCAAGCGGGGCAGGACTGAACCACTGCTTTGGAAATGAGCCTGCCTAGCAGCTGCTCAAGGTGGGTGAGGGGGGACAAAAGTTTCAAGGCTGGCAGGAATATGTAAGTGGCTCTGGGTGCTTGAAGGGCATAAGATGCTCTGGTGAAGCAGAGATCAAGAATATTTGACTTGTCAATGCACTGCTTTTTTCAGCAACTTAGTGCACATGTTAGCTCCTGCACTGGAGGCTTTTTTCCACCTCTGGAGAGGGCCGGTCCAGCTTGTTGCTTCCTGCAGAGAAGGATTTCTTTGGTCAGAAAAGAAACCCCACTGACCTAAATAGCTCTTTGGGCAAACATCTGAGAATGCCTGTCTCCTCAGGCTCTGCTTAGAGTATGGTCTTTGAATATTTTTTTGCAGGGCCTGACAACCATAGCCCTAGTAAAGACAGACCCAGCCCTTGGTAGGAAGGAGAATGCCGGCTGGGGATTAGCCTCCAAGCATCAGCCGGGCAGAGCTGGCTGGCCTGGGGTGCCTCTGCCCCTCACCCCAGGGATCCATTTGTAGGATCATTGGATTCACCTTAAAGCAGGTGCTGACCCTTGTAAACTCTCCCATCAGGATGTGAACCTGAAAGCACCAAAACTGGCCCTGACATGTCCAGATGTGTGAACTTGCAGTACTGCATGCAAGTCCTCTTTAGCCCCAGAATTAGGGAGCTGGATAGAAAGGCTATATATTCACTGCCAGCACTCTTGAGACATAATATTTCAGAGCCTTGTGCTCTACTGCACTGCTCAAGCACCAGCCCCAGAGAGCCCGAGGGGAAACTGAGTCCAGGAACAATTTGAACTGAAGCATCTGAACTGGGTGTTGTCCTGAAGCTTAGATGTGCAGTGCCCAAACTTCCAATGCCAGGAGCTGCATCATTTTTCCAAGTCTGCAGGGGAAATCTGTGGCTTGTGCAGGGATTAAATCCTGGGGCTGGGCATCATTCCCAAACCTATCAATAATTTGCATTGACTTCCGGGAGTCTTGAATCCCAGTTGAGACCTACCTCTTCCTGTCCCTTTCTTTTGTGCTCTCTGGGCAGAGAAAGACCCGACTCACTTTTAGTCTATCTCCTGGCAGGTTTTATTGCTCAAAAGCTGCTACCTTGGACTCGGCAGCCAGGGGCTGTAAGCCTCATTAGCCAGCCTGGCTGATTGGTGGAGGCCTTGTGATTTCTTGAAGCCAGTCACTCTGGGGCCGTTGTCATCTGCTCAGCCTTGGTGATGTCTGGTGCAGGGAAGGTTGAAGGCTTTGCCCTGTATTGAGCAGGGCTTTTGGGATGCACAGGAAGCATCAGGCAGCTGTGTTATTTACTGGAGGGAGTGAAGCACCCTGGTCTCAGCAGCAGAGCTGAGTCCCTCTGAATGTCAGAGCCCACTGGCAGGGGACTCTGTGGCATGGCATGCTCTGCTGCTTCCCTGTGGAGACAACCTGATGTGCTCAGGGCTGGTTGTGGGAAGGGGTTGGAGAAGAGGCCCAGGCTGGTCCTGGAGAAGGGCAAAGGCAGCTGCAGCCCTGGGGCTGAGAAGATCCCCTACCCGAGAGCAACCTCCTGGCCCCTGCTGGCCCCAGCTCTCACTCCCTTCCCTCTCGGCTCCTCCTAACCACAAGGACTTTGGTTGATGGAGCTGGCGCCAGTGAGTTCCCTGAAGAGTTCAGAAGTCACGAAGTGAGGCAGGTACTGGGAGGGGGGAAACCTGACCCCGGCCGGCAGGCAGGGCTGGGCGGCAGAGAGGAGGAGCCGGCAGGCTGGGCACTGGGCACGGCTGGGCATGGGGCTGAGGGGTGGCCATGAACTGCTGCTGTCTGCTGTGCCCCCACAACCTCCCTGCTGTGGGGCCATAGTGGTGGGTACAGTGATAGTGGTAGGTCCCCACTGGGGATCTTGGGGTGTCACAGCAGGGTTGTGGCTGGGGTGAGGGTGGCAGGATCCCACGGGGTGGTGTGTATGCCTGTGTCTGGGTGTGTGTGTGAATGAACACAGTTGTGAAGGTGTGAGTACAAGAAGGGTTGTGTCTGTGAGATTGGGGGTTGAATAAGAGTTCACTAATGTAGGTGCATCTGCAATCAAATGTGTGGGACTGTGTGGCAGCATGGGTGTCTGTGAGCTTGTGACGGTGTTCGTGTGTGTGCTTATTTGTGAGGGTGAGGCCATGTGAGTGGGTGTGTGCGAGGATGTGGATGTGATAGTATGCATAGCAGTGAGTGAGGAGGTGTACCTGAGTGCCTGGGCACGAGTTTCTCTGCCAGTGCATTTGTACTGCATGGGGGATGCCCCAGAGCAGGCTGTCTTGTGGGACCCTCACGGTCCGCAGTGAGCACCAAACTACCAGCACACTGAAGACAGAGGGCAGCGTTTGCCCCAGCCGGACAGGAGGAGGCTTGCCGGGCCGGCCCGGCCCCAGCCGGGAGCGGGGAGGATGGAGTGGGCTGCCTGGTGCTGGCAGACCACAAACCAGCGGGGAAACCCTCTACACTGCGGCCGGAGCTTCGGCGCCGGCTGAGCAGAGCCGGCCGGCAGCGGCAAGGGGAGATGCAGGAGGCAGCCATGCCCCAGCCTCACCAGCGGCTCTGCCTCCCTCTCGGCTGCACGGAGGGGGAGCACCGACCGGCCAGGTCCAAAACAAATTTTGCAGCAAATTATGGCAGCGATTTTATTTTATTTTATTTTATTTTATTTTATTTTATTTTATTTTATCTTTTTAAAATTTTATTTTTAAAATTTATTTATTCGAAAACACCCATGTCTCCGCGGGCAGGCGCGGGAGGGGGCAGTGGCGGAGGCGCGACAGGCTGCGGGGCCGGCAGCAGCGGGTGCCTCGTTCAGCTCACTCCGCCGCGGCGTGCGCCGCTTTCCCGTGAGGAGCAGCTGGGGCCGGCCCCCACCCGGGAGAATGAGACCCCACGGGAAAGTCTCCCCGGCCCCACCGCGGTTCTCCGAGGGCAGGTGTGACCTGGGCTGCTATCGTCTCCTCCCTTAAGAAGTATCTCCACGGGCCTGGGCATCTGTGGAGGGGTCTCCATACAGCCTGCGTGTCCCTGTCCTGGGCTCAGGAGATGGGGGATCCCCCTTCTCCTCCTCCACGACTTTTTGAGAGGTTCTGGCTTTTGAAATTGATAGAACTCCTCTGGAGAAAAGGGGCACGGCCGTTTTGGGACCCCTCCAGGAGGGGATCCCCGCACGGGATGAACTGACGGCCCCCGGGGATTTCGGCCTCGTGCCACCCCCAGTGCCCAACTCCCTCACGGGGTTTGGCAGACAGAACCTCAGCAGCCCACATTCACAGACTCCGGGACAAAATGTTCCCCTCCGCCACCCGGTCCCTGCCACTCTTTTACCCACGCCGATGCCCTGCGCGCACCCAGCTCTGACTTTATAAGGCCGATCCGAGTGGTGATATTTTTTAGGGCGGGGGGGAAGTGAGAGGGGATTGGGGAAGAAGAAACTCCTTTTCTCGTGTGCTCTTCTCTGCTGTCATTCACTCGGCTCCTTTCAGCATCCAGCCAATGGAGAGTGAGGGCCTGGGAGCAGCAGGCCTGGGGTAGCGTGATTGATGGGCAAGCGGGGTGGAGGGGCGATCGCACTCGCACTTTGCTCCACGCTGCGCTGCTCCGCGGGGCTCTCGGCTCCTCACCGCCCGCGGCGGCGAGGAGTCCCCGGGGCACCTTCGCGTGTGTGTTTGTGTGTCTCTGTGTGTCTCTCTGTTGGGTGAGTGGCTTCTGGCTTGGTGTGGTTTTGTCTTGTTGGCGTGAGGGTGTCGGGTCTCATCGAAGCGGGACCGGTGTCCGTGGGTGGGGGCGTCACGTCTCTGCTCCTGGAGGCTCTTGGGTCCAGGGTGTGTGTGTGGAGCGGTTGTGTCTCGCGTGTGCACGGCTGTCGTGTTGTTCAGCTCTTGTTCTTCAGTTGCGCATGGCTCTGCTGTTGTGTCTTCGGGTTGAGCGTGTAGCTGCCGTGTCCCAGTTCTGCGTGGCTCTGCTCGTGTGTGTTGAGGTGCGTGACTGCCGAGCTATGGGACTGAGCGTGTAGGCAGCGTGTCCCCGCTGTACTCGGCTCCGTTGCGTGCTGTTGCCGTGTCTTCGGGGCGGTGCGGGGCTGTGCTGCCCTGCCCGGGGTGGAGGTGCGGCCCCGGTGCCCCGGGCCGTTCTGTACGGCTGAGCTGCCGGGACCGGGCGGCGAAATGGAGCACCTCGGGGCTCACCATCTGCACCAAGGCCAAGCTGAGCCCATCAGCTTCGGCATCGACCAGATCCTCAACACGTCGGAGCCGGGCAGCTGCATGGTGTCGCACCCGCGGCTGCAAGACTCGGCGGACTATGGACTGGGCTGCATTGTGGGCAGCGCCTACAACACGGTCACTGGTGGCTACGGGGCGAGCGGCGGCACGGCCGGCGCCTACACCAGCACCTCTTGCAGTATGGGCGGCCTGCCCGGCTCCTACAACGTGAACATGGCGGTGAGCATGAACGGCAACACCTTGAGTTCGGCCGGAGGAGTGATCCGCGTCCCGGCCCATCGCCCGGTGACCGGCGGCGTGCACCAGCCCCTCTCCGCCGCCGTGCCGGCGGTGAACGGCATGAACAGTCTCACGGGGCTCACCTTCCCCTGGATGGAGAGCAACAGGCGATACACAAAAGACAGGTTCACAGGTGAGTCGGGCCACCGGGACCCCCCTCTTCCCTCCCTGCTCCCACCGTCCTGCTCCCTTCCCTGCCGCCCGGCCTCGGCGCGGCAGCCAGTGCCCGCCGGGGAAAGCACGATCCGGCCGCGGGTGGAGAGACGGCCACGGATCGGCCTGGTAAGTCGGTCCCGGAGGAGGCCAGAAGCAAGAAGGGGTGGAATATCAGGCGCATTCAGTTCCCCTAAAATGCATTATTTTGTTTTTAGTTTTATTTTGTTGTTGCTTTTTTTTTCCCTCCGCCGGGAAAGGCGGGCAGGGAGGAAACGGAACGGCAAACTCCTCGTACCTCTCGCAAGCCTGGACAGGGCTGCCCGCTCCTCTCCACCCGACACAACACCCGGGGAAAGTTTCCTTTAAAACAGAGGGTTATTTCGGGACCAGAGCACGGGCCCGCGGGAAGGGACCCCGGCGGACCCAGCCCTCGCCCGCACGGCAAGGCCGGCCTGTTGCCAACCGTTCGTACTGTCGTTTTTCCCGTGCATACTGTAACTGAGCAAGTTTTTCCAGGTTGAAGGTTTCGTCTCTGCCTTTCCCCCGCCAAAACAGATTTTTTGCAGCCCCGAGCCGAGCCGAGCTTGGGCTGTAGCCGCTTTCCGGACCCACAACCGTTTTTAGGTGTATCTGGGCTCGTCTTTCGCTGCTAACAAAGCAAAATCTCGATCAACAGGGGAAAAAAAAAAGCAACGAAATTGCAACGGGAAAAAAAATTGACACCCCCTCCCGTAGCGCCCGCACCGGCCCTTATTCCCGGGGGCAGAAACCGAGGTCAGACTTTAGCTTGGCTCAGGCACGGTGGCGGGCGAACAAACGGGCCGTTCCCCCTGCAGACTCCAGGCTGGTTTTCACGGAGGCACTTCCCGGCCCGCGGCGGCTGAAACACGCTGCGAGTTTTCTCCTTTTTTTTGTGTGTGTGGGGGAGGAAAAAACAAAGAAAAACAAACAAAGCTATTTTAAAAACAACGACAAAACTGCAAAGATACAAGAAAAAAATTAAAACCAAACAAAAAAACCCACAGCACAACGAAACGTAACTCCCGTTTCCAGACCGTGAAGTTATTTCCCGGGTACGAAACGCTGGGGCCGAGGACGGCGGCGGTTACTGCCGCGGCCAAACGAAATTAAACCGAGTCCCGTTTCCACGAAGCGCGGAGCCCCGGCCCGTGCCGGTCCCCTCCGCCCCTCGCCAGGCACTTCGCCGGGCAATCGGCCGCCTCCTCCGTAGCCAAAGCAGAGCGGTGCCCGGCGGGTGCTCGAAGCGCCCGGCGAAGGCACCGGGGCCGCAGCCGCGTTTTTGCAGCCCGTGCGCGGGTGTTGGCGGCGAAGCGGCGGCTTCGCAGCGGGGGGGTCCCCAGCCCAGCGCCCGAGAGCCGGAACCCCTCTGCTGATGTGTCGCTGCTTGCTTCTTTGCCTCTCATCCCCCCTCCTCCCGTGTCCCCCCCAGTGGCCCTCTCACCCTTCACTGTAACACGCCGTATAGGTCACCCCTACCAGAACCGCACGCCCCCCAAGAAGAAGAAGCCGCGGACATCCTTCACCCGCCTGCAGATCTGCGAGCTGGAGAAGCGCTTCCACCGGCAGAAATACCTGGCCTCGGCCGAGCGCGCTGCCCTGGCCAAGGCCCTCAAGATGACGGATGCCCAGGTGAAGACTTGGTTCCAGAACCGGCGCACCAAGTGGAGGTGAGCGGTTGGGGGGCTCGGCAGACCCGGGGGGCAGCTGCTGGGGCAGCACCGAGGGAGCAGGCCCGGCCGCTGCTGACTCTGCTAAGGGTGGCTGAACACAGGGTGTGAGCCCTCCAAGTGCATGCATGGGGAAGGTCACACGTGTGTGCAATGTGGATGTGTCTGTACACGTGCATGGGAATGTGCGTGTGTCCACAGCCATGTGTGTGCATGTAGCACCTGTGGGTATGAATGTGCTTGTGGGGTGTGCGTGTGTAGGCCACGTGGGCACATGCCTGTGTATGTGTGCACATACAGTGTGTGTATGTGCACCTCTGTGTGTGCAAACATGGTATGAGTGTATAACTCTTCACGGTGCATGTGAAGGCCCTGTGCACCTGGGTGTACACACATGCAAGGCGTATGTGTGTGTGCCTCTGTGTGAACATGCATGTGTGTGTGTGTGCAAACTGGATTGTCTGCATATGGATGCGTGTGCAGTGTGCATGCAGGCAGTGTGCTTTTTGTCTGTGTTTATGCTGTGTGATCATGCTAGGTCTGCATGCAGGTAAGTGTGCATGTATGTAACATGAAGGAATGCATGTGTACGTGGTGTGTGTGTGTGGTGGTGCCGTGGGGGGGTGCGGGTGGTATCACGGGGGCCCAGTGGGTGCAGCGGTTCCAGCAGCTCCTTCCCCTGTAGCAGCGTGCAGAAGCCCCCGTTCCGGCGGGGTGCGGCGCTCGAGGGCGTGGGACAGCGACGGCGGGACCCGTCGGTGCGCGGCCGCTGGACCCTCCGGCGCCGGGGCAAAGCCGCACCCCGACATGGGAGCGCGGCTCCGACCGGATCCTGCTCCCGGGTCTGCCGGGATATCGGGCCCTGCAGAACACGAAAATTCTCACCCCTGCGGGGTTTACGGCACCTCCTTGCCAAAATGCTCCTTTTTTAAAAAAAAAAAAAAAATTCCTTCCGGGCGTGCCGTTAAAGCCGGGCAGGAGAGGGAGAAGAGGCCGGGCTTACAGGGAGGCTCCCGGGCTCCGTCGCCATGACCCGGAGCTTCCCGCAGTGTCCCCAGGGGCGGCACCCCAGTCCTGGGAGCATTCCCGGCCCTGCCCCGGTCTAGGCACAGGCATATTCAGGGAGGACCGGGGCAAGGAGCCGCTCCCCTGCGGGTCAGGGGACAGGGGTGTTGCAGGGTGCTGAGCACTGGACACTTGGGTGCAGGCAGGCAGTAGCTTCTTCAAGGCAGGGGAAAATGGTTTTCCCGGGATCTCCCTGAGGGTGAATAGGACAGTGATTGTCTGGAGATGCAGAGGTTGGAAAAGAAATAAGGGACAAGGAACTTGAAACCAAGAATGTGGGTGAATCTCCCCCTTCAGTGAGTCCTTTCCTGAAAAGCTCATGGAAGAGCAACTCCCTAAGTGCCAGGAAGTCTCCAGCTGGAGTGATCTCTGTTAGCCAGGAGCAGAGTCCTGGAGGAGGAGCACTCGTGCCGTGGCAATGTCTTCTGACCTGGTTCCCTAAGGAAGTGAAGCAAATGTGGTTTGGCTGGATCTTCATCTGTCTGTCAATACTCTTTGCGTCTGTTGGCTAAGTTAAGGCCCCTTTGGCAGTGGAGCAGAGGATACAAACCTATTCATACATTTCACAAAAAAAATAGCTGGGTAAAGAGAAATGAAATCCCTTTTCTGCTTAAGGGAAAGGCTGCAGCCTGACCTCAGCCATGGTACTAGACATGGGAGAATCTCCACTGGCTTGAGCAGTGTGGAGTATCCGAGAGTTGCTTTAAGCTCTCTGAGGGATTTAACTGTTTAAATAAATGCAGGCTGGGGAGAGAGTCTCACCTCTGCTCCTTGCCTGGGCACCTCTACTGGAGCAAGATGCTATATGACTCTCTCCCCAGATTTGGGTTCTTGTTTACGACATGAGAATTGAGGTTTAGTTCCTTTCTTTGACTGAGTAGATTTGAACCTACAAATCCCGGCCTGACATGAATGCATGAATAGGCCAGCCGCTTGGAGCAGGGAGGTGTTTGGGAGCCTGGTGGTTTTTGCTCCAGCTGGATGCTTGCAGCCACCATGCTCCCGACTGCCCTGGACGTGGGACTCTCTCTGTTCTCCCAGGAGCATCTCGTCATTGTGCAGGGAGTCATTAAATATTCATAGATGCAGAGACAGAGCTGCTCCTGGGCTGTGCGGGGAGGGAGATTGCTGCTCTGAGCCCACTCTTACCGGGATATCTGACATTAAATGTTGACAGAGTGATTAGAGCAGGGATTGAGCCCTGAGCTACCTGCTCCCAGGCAGGAGCCCTGGCCACATGCTTGGAGGCTTGGGTGCACCAGAGGCCCATGACCTGCATCCAGCCCTTGCCCGCTTCCCTAGGGAGGAGACAGGGACCCCGTGCCCCATGCTCCCAGATGTCATCATGGAGCTCAGAGCTGCCACTTCCAATCCCCACAGCCGAAGAAGGTGAGATATCTCATGTCCCTGAGCTGCTAAATTAAAAGCTGCCATTTCCCCTCTTGCTGATCCACTGAAGCTGCCAGTAGAGTGTTGTTTGGGCCCAGGGTGAGAGCGAGGAAGAGAATGCTTTGGGGATCATCCTGGGACCAGCACAATGAACTGCCCCCAGGCTTTCCCAGCAGCATCACTGAAGGTGCCAGGTGACATTCACTAGTAAAAGCAGAAGTGACTACAGTCTGTAGCCTCCAGACTAATCCGGCATCCAGGCAAGGGGGATTTAGGATTTTCACTGTGGATTTAAGTGTGTTCAGGCCATTTCTACCTATACCATCCCCTCCTCCCAGACAATCCAAAGCTGGGACCCAACTAGCACTGGAAAGGGCCCCTGCAGGCCCCTTAATCCCCACCTCAACAGGATCAGCTCTGCTGGTGTCATTCCAGACAGTGCTCAACCTCTTCTTAAAAATGTTCTCCACCCTGCCCAGACAGTTTATTCTGGGCTTTGATTTGTCTCACTGCTAAGAATGTGTTTCTAGTGCTTAGCTGACATTTTGCTGATTTTTGACCTGCTTGCCATGGGCGTGTTGTTGCTTTCATCCAGACTCTTGTCAGCTGGCCACCACAGCCTGGCAGAGGAGATGGCAGGCCAGGATGACATTGCCTGTCTCCCAGCCATGTGGCTCTGCCAGTTGGTGAAGTCTCACCTAGCTCCTGCCCTGGGTTCCTTGGTGGGACATCGTGTGCTTGGCTCTTGCCACTGTGTACTGAGCACATTTGCAGGGAATCTCACCTTTTGCAATCCCGTTGTATGCCGCTTTGGGTGTTTTGGCTCTGTTTGGGTTTTTCCCATGGGCAGAAAATACATCAGACTGGTAGGCTGTTCCTGGCTTTCTCTGATGGGAGCAATTTTTGCAGGGGCCACTAAGACAGCCCCGGTCCCTAGTTTATGTGACTTACTGGCAGTTTATGCAGAGATGTGGGACCATGCTGTGGCTAGGCACTCTCTTTTCCTACTTCTTCCCAGCCCTAAGCACCCAGCACAGCACAACCCTTTCTCTGTGGAGACACCTCTCTTTTGCTTCTCCAGGCTCCCCTAACTGCTCCCTCTCTCCTAGGAGGCAGACAGCGGAGGAGCGGGAGGCTGAGCGGCAGCAAGCAAACCGCATCCTCATGCAGCTGCAGCAGGAGGCCTTCCAAAAAACTATCAACCAGCCCATCCAAGCCGACCCCATCTGTGTCCATAACTCCTCCCTCTTCGCCCTCCAGAACCTCCAGCCTTGGTCTGATGACTCCACCAAGATCACCAGTGTCACCACTGTCGCCTCTGCTTGCGAATAAGACTGGCACCCACCAGTGGCACATGCACCTTCTGCCAGTGGGGCTGTACCTGGTGGGACATGTGTCATCCCCAGTGGGATGTGTGACATGCCTATTTGTCCCCAGGGAAGGGTGGCACCCTGCGATCCCCTGACCACTCATGAATCCCATGTGTCTGGCCAGGAAAACCCTCCATGAGGACTGAAAGGAAGGGAAATCAATCAAAAGACTTTCCCTGCCTGTGGGGCTGCTGGAGCAGCGGTGGTGTCTTGCCTCCCCCCAGCCCTTGTTCTCTTGAAAGTCTCTGGTGCCGACCATGAACTTGCGGACGTGCTGCCAGACAAAAGCCCAGCCCTGATAGACATGGCTGCCAGCGTTCACCCAGCCGGGGGAGAAAAAACTTCCTTTGGATTCTGCTGGCAGTGGTGCAAAGCCTGAGGTCACCCCTATATATCCATGTATATATATATATATATAGTGTGTATATATATATGTGTTCTTTGGACTGGTGGCTTGAAACAAAAGGAGGACGTTCCCTGGAAAACATGGCTCTTATGAAAGCCTCCTCGGGTCGTCTGTACCGGAGACGTTTAGGGATACAACAAATGGAGGAAACAGCAGCAATTTCTGCTTGCACCAGATGGGAACCCTTCAGAGCTCACCTCGCCGTCTCTCCTCCCCTTTTTCATTAATTTTTTCTTGCAAGGGGGGAATAAGAGAAGGATCTGACAGACTCCTGAGGACGGTAAATATGATATCTCAATTGTATGATGAGCCCAAACTGTCCCTGGCTGCCACAGACTCTGTACCCATCAGTGTGTATTTTAATAACAAGAAGACCTTGCTGGCAGTTTGTGGGGGTAATGCAGTTTCTTTCTGTGGATTATTTCCATATTATTTGCAAAATGTTGTTCAATGTTTTATTTTACCTGTTTCCCTTTAGAAGGCAATTCCTGATGGCAAAAAATCAATTTCACTTTCAACTGTTTAACTTAGTTGTTTCTTTAATTGTACTGAGGGAATGACACACAATTAAACAAAGCACTTCTTATAGCAAATGCCAGGAATATATATATATATATATGCACACAGTATATATTTTTCAATTACTTGTAATCTAAAAACAGCACTGCCAATGTAAACATCCAGTACAAACAAGCAATCGGAAAAACTATTTTCAGTGAGACTTTTAAAGGCTTTTTTTTTTTTTAATTTATGCACTTATGAGGTGTTTTATGTGTATTCATTTTATAAAATGCTTGTGTAATTTATGTGGAAACGCAAAAGAAAAGAAAAAAAAATCTCCAGGGTACTGAATAAATCATTTAAAGCCTTGCTCTTCCCTGTCTATTAGTTTCCCAAGAGGAGACAACGTATCACAGCTAATGCCAAAGCCTCTGCCACTTGTTTAAAATGAAAAGCTTTTCCATTTGACTTTGCTCAGGTCCACTTGGTTTTGGAAGCTCCAGAGGTAATTTACTGTATTTTAATCCCTGATCCTGTAAACATTTTCAGGCTTTGACCCAGCAGTGCATTTAGCCCCCGCTTTAACAGGAGCCCTTCTAGAGCCCTTGCTGGGGGTGACAGGAATTGCTCAGGGGCTTGTCCTTAAACACATGTTGAATTATTTCTTGAATAAGACCTCGGAGTGGGGTTTCACCTGGTTGGGGGGGGAGTGGTGGTGGTAGAAAGATATTAAGGTCTGAAACTTTCTATATAAAGTGGAACTTTGATATAAAGAAATCTATGTGAGTACATTTTAGAGGCAAGCTTCCAGGGATTTATTCTAAGGACTCTATTTTCTGTTCATGCCCAGCCTTGTTTGAGAATATCGTCCCCTTTCTCAGAGGAAAATCAAACCAGGGGGAAAACTCCCATCGGTTTCCTTGGGCGAGATTCCCAGCTTTACAGCCAGGAAAGCTGTGTTGACTTCAGCCTGGCCTTTCCTTCCAGCACTGGGAATTACTGGGTAAAGGATGTTGGAGGAGAGCACTGAAAAGGGTGGCCGGCCCTGAGCCTCTGGCAGGAAGCCCCTGATGTGGCCCTGGAGGCCAGGCTGCCTGTGGGACATGGGCGACAAAATACCCCCAGCCTTTGATACCTAGTGGCTGACGGTGCTCATGGAAGCCAGGTCCTCTGGGGACAGCATTGCTGGGAGCTTGTTACGGGAGCGTATGAGTAGCCTGCTTTATCCAAAATCTGTTATTGCAGGGTCAGAATGAAAATGTATGGTGCTGCAGGATTTTCCTTTCCTGCAGTCCAATGCATGAGTGAACACAGAGGAACATCTGCAGCAATGGAGAGTGGAAAAGCAAAGAAAGAAAAAAATTATAAAACACAGGAAAATTAGTAAATACAGCAAAAACACATTTTTGAGATATCTTTAAAATATACTTGATTACACCCCAACAGATAAAATAAAATAGCTTGTATTTTTTTCCAAGATAAATGTCACGGAAGTCCTTTGTTTGAGTTTTGTTTCATACCTCAGAAAGATTTTTAGGAGTTGATTAAGCTAATTATTTAATATGTGCCCAACTTTGGCTACAAATATAATTCTGGGTTTAGGGCTTACTCCTTCAAGAGGCATTGCTGTGTACAAATCTTTAATAGTTTACAGTTTGTTGCAGTGTGCCTTTTTTTTCAAGGTTTCCATGTAGAAAAAGACACCAATCACGAAATAATTTAAAAAAATAGGATGATGGAGCTCACTGTTGATATTAAAAGTGTTTTCTATTTTATTATTATGCCACATCAATATCTTAAAATTTAGATCCAAGACAGCCATTTTATAATATCCACATTATTCAGTTCATATTCCAAAATGTTCCCCAGCGAAGTTCAGTGTATGATAGTGCACATTCAGGGGCATGTGTTTAGATACAGTATTTAGCTACATCTTGTTCTCAAAACTGTTGACTTCCTCCTTATCTTTTCTTTCCTGTTAAAAAAAAAGACCAAAAGAAAAACAAAATACAGAAATTTTGGTATGAAATTACAATACATGTAACGTTGAAACCAGAAAATAATCCCCTGGTCTTTCTTGTCCCTGGAATAATTGCTTCTGGAAGTGGTTTCTCTTAAAATATTTTTTTCTGGATTAATTTTTAAAATTGGTTTAGTGACAGGAGTTGTTTTTGATATCTGCATATGTGTTTCCAGTTATTAGTATGATGATCTGTACCTAGACAATAAAAGTTGCCTGAAATATGATGGAATTAAATCAATAAGCAATGACATGAAACAATGACACATAATGATACGTTTCGTATACTGACATCACCTCAGCTACATCCTGGGGCCATCCATACCACAGTGAAGGCTGATTTAATTTTTTGTATTATACCTATTTGGGAACAGGATAAAAAATGAGTGAAGATGCCTTGGAAGTCATTTCCTCCTTCCCTCTATCTCAACATATGGTGAATCCTGAATGTGAAATGTTTTCCACTGTTTGTCTGTATCTAGGAAATACAGACCAAGGCAGAGTGAACCTGGGGAAAGCCTGTGTGATAACCACAGCCAGGGCACTTGAGCACAGCAGGGGAGTGCAGTGTGGTCGTGCACACATCTGTCACCTGCAAGGCTGCCAGGGACCAAGGGCTATCGATCATATAGCGTTGGCTATAGATATGCTGAGGTTTTGAAAGCAATATTAGGGGGGTAGGGGGAGCGTCTCTTTGCACGAGCAAGTGGACTATTAAACATCTGTGAGGAGCTGGAAGAGACGAAACCCAGCTGGACGGGTTGTGGTTGTCTGGGTTTGGTCCCAGCTCAGCAAACTATGCGGGCAGTAGGGAACCAGAGGTCTGGCCCCCATTTAGCCAATTAGTTAAGCACATGAGTCATCCAAACGAGGATCAGTTGGTTTATCTGTGTGAGAGATGGGCCCAGGGAAAGGCTGAAGGGTCTTTACTGGAACCTCCTGCCTTGAGTGGAGCCTGCAGTTGTGCTTTTTCCTGGGCACAGGCCAGCATGTTTGGTCCATTGCAACACGTCTATGCTCCAATTTCTATGTGAGAACTTGGTAAAGACCACACGTAGCTTTTCTCATGCTGCATTATCCTGTCTATGGGGCATTTGTTGTATATTTAATGCTATTTGCTCCTGAAGCAGCTTCTGTGAGAATCACCTGTATGTGGCATTTGCTGGAGGAAGGCCCAGGTGGCTGTATGTATTCTCTAATATGGTTTGTATACTTGATGATAAAGAGAGGCTCTGATCGCACAACCCCCCATATATAGAATAATTTTAAACACCTCACCAGGACTATTGATCAGTATTTTTCGATGTTCTCCCAATTAATCAAGCAACAACAACAATCTGAAAAGGGGGCTGCTGGCTCTGCACGGCGTCAGCAGGAGCCCAGCCCCACGGGAGGCAGCGCTCTCCTCTTGGCCGAGGACAGCTTACATGCAGATGGGGTAGAAAACACAAACCGATTTACTGACAAAACTGAGAATGGCTTTGCTGAAAGCTGTTTGGGTTACAGTAAAAGCCAGCCCTGTCTGGGGGGCTGGGACAGCTGCAACTTTTTGAATCTTTTTTTTTTTCCTTCTCTTTCTGCCAGAAGCAGGCTGGCTGAGTGATACTGATTTCTTTGTGCAACAGTGAGCTTTGATGGTTGCTTATTTGAAAAACATTTATGAAATAAGATTTGGAATTATCAAAATATCCCAGTTGGAATTTTTCTAAGTGAAGGGGTCTCAACTTGTGAAGTACAATTAGATTTTTTAAAAATTATTTTAAACAAATATTAAGAAAAGAAGAAAAGCACGCAAAGCTATAGATTATCACAATAAGCTCCTGCTGGAATCAAACAGTCCAATTGTCTCAATTTTTGCATTTCTTTTCTTTGCAAAGTTAGCTGGGACTTTGATTTTTTTTTTTTTTAAATTATTGTTATTTTTGCCTTTGCTAAAGTAGAATTGAGGTTCTTTCCTCCTGTTCTTTTTAATTTATCAGAAACTCATCATTTCTATAGTTCTAAATTGATTCTCTAAATTTATTCAAGTCAAACTTAAAACTGTATTCAAAGAGAATTTTTTTTTGCAAAGGCCTAAAAAAGTTTTGATTTTTTCCAAGTCTAGAAATTAATTTTCAGCCTCCTGCTTTTTTTGCAGCTAGTTGTGGTAAGCAGCTCTTAGGTGTACAACTTTTAATTACATGCCCAACCTCCAACTGGAACCCTGAGCACTGGAGTTGTGCGAATCCCCTGCTGCAGAGCTGCAAACCCCTGCCCTGCACTTCCTTGGGGCTAGAAATTCAGTACTTACCCTTAGCTCAGCTGCCCTTTGCCTTTCTGCTGCTGGAGCAAGAGTAAAATGAGTAGAAATAGATGAGGAGTACTCGCTCTGATTTTTGAGGAGGAAGAAACAAGTCTTGAGGAAACTAATTTTCTCACTGCCTGCAAAGAACATAAATCTGCTAGTCTGAGAGCTGCGGTTAACTGTCTGTCTTTCCCACACTGCAGCTGCCTGAAAATAACAAAGCAGTGATTAAAAAATATCAATCAATATATACTTTTTTTAACTACCATTCGGAAGCAGTACAAAGATGGGGATAGATGAAAATGTGGAGAAAAGCTTCATTTCTCCAGGACTTTCTCAGCAAGAGTACTTTTTCAGAAAGTCACTCTGTTTAGCACCTGGTACCTGCTGTTGCTGATGCTCAACTTTTGGGTGTGTGTCAGGGCTGGCCAGACTCTTCCTCTCTGGATTTTCATCTAGAAAGCATTTGGCTTATGACGCTGGTGATCACTGGGTGCAAGACCGAGCCTGAGCTCTCAGGTATGTTGGATGTAAATACGCTAAGTGGCAGGGCTTGACCCCAAGATCTCATTATGTAAAAAGTGGCAAAAGGGAAAAAAGAGGTATAGATAGAGAATGAGCTTGCTCAGGATTGTTGTGAGGGAGTGAGCACAAGCGCACTGAGTTGTGGCCAGGCCTCTGCACAGCTGCCCTGCTCCAGGGGTAAGAGCCTTTGTAGCTGATCTGGCTGTTTTCACAGGAGAGCTCGGGGAGCCTGAGGGAGAAGAGAGGGTCCTTCAAGGCCAGGCTGGAGGAGAAGAGGACAAATTCTGGCAAGTCCCCTGGAGCCATGATGAACCAAAAGGACGCCCTTTGGAAAGCCACAGAAAAAAGGCACTGAGTCTCTGTAGGCCCATGGGGGTGAATGGTGGGGGGCACCTGGGACTTGGGGTCCTGGTCCAGTGGGAGTCTGGGCTGTTCCCCAGCAGGGACTATACCTGGTCCGTCTGGCCCTGCTGTGGGTGGCATATGCTGGAGGAGCTCGCAGGATCTGGAGATGTCACATCAGGAGGCGGCTGCTGAAGCACAGGTCCTGCCTGTGGCAACCCCTAGTGACGCAGGCATGGAACACGGCGGTAGCTGCTGGGCTGTATCCAGAGCACTGCCCTCCTTCCAGGATGAAGCTCCGGGAAATTTTATACACAATCATGACACTGTTGGGTTTCTGCCACTGGCAGGCTATGCTCTCCTGCTGCTGGAGGGATCTCTGCGCCTACAGGGGGATCCAGCGCCCTGCCCAACAACATGGCTTCTCAAAGAGGCAAGCAAGGGATTTGCAGAGGGGACATTCCCCACTGCCCTCTGTCCTTATGGGAATGCTTGAAGAGATCTGGCTTTCATGTTGAGATGGAGTGAAAACAAATGTTGAAACCTTATCGGTTGTTATGACAGGTCTGAAACCTGCTTTGACCGTGGCTCATACCACCACATCCAGAGGCAGGAGGTGGGATACAGAGCATGATCTCCATGGAGCAAGAGGGATGTGTTGGTGAACCCACAACCGTTCCCACACAGCGTCTCTCCAGGCCTGGTACTTTGAGGACCTGGGGGTACACGTACCCTTGAGCAGAGCGAAGCTGCACACCATGTACAGAAGCAAGACTGACAGCAGTCAGGTGAGGGAGTGCAAAGCCCTGCATTGGACCCCCAGGATATGTATGTGTGTGCGTGCCAGCCACTGGGGAAGCACACCACAGCCGTGGCAGAGAAAGCCTGGGGACAGGCAGAGACACACCTGTAATGTTATCCATCAGAAAGAGTTTCCTGAGAGAGCTCATGGCCACGGATGCTGCTAAAAGAAGTGAGGAACAGTGTCCTGTTGTTGAATGTCTCCTGTGTTTTGGGAGTCAGTTTCTCTTTCTTCCCTGCCAACAAGTGGGATCATAAGTCCTAACTCCAGCCCTGTTTCCCTTCCCAGAGGAAACCCCAACTGTGGCTGATAGCTCTACCCAAACTGGCCCTGGTGGAACGGTGGGAATGGAGATGTACCCATACAATAGATGGGGTGGTGAGAACTGTATGCGTATTGCTTGGCAGTGCTACAGATGCTGCCTCACATGGCTCTGACTCCACAGTCTTTCTTTTCTTCCTTGTGCTTCCCCCCATTTCAGTCTCAATACTCCCTAACCTCCTCTTATTTGCCTTTATTTTAAGGACTTATGGATGTTTTCTGGATGGGAGCCAAGGGACCTCAGGCCTCTCTGCAGCAGATGGAGAAAAGGGCACCTGGCTGTCTGGTCTCCCCCAAACTATGGAATCTAAGGCAAGATAACCCCTCCCACAAGTGTCTTTAGACAAACAGAGGTCAAATCCATTGGTTTTCCCCCCCAAAATGCATGGCACCCCCCTTCACAGGTGAACCTGGTGCACAGCGACCTATAGAGCTGGCCAGAGCTGCAGGATGGTGCACACCAGCTGGAGTGAAACGGTGTCCCGGTGGCCACCTCTCCGCTCAGGCGTGCGCACCCGTGGGTGAGTTGGGCACGCAGGACCATGCGGACACCCTACTTTGTGCTGGGGGAAGCAGTGGGGACCGAGCTCCATCTAGGGGCCAGTGCGTGCCTGGCGCCGCTCGGCGACAGGTGTCACCCGGCATCGGCGACACGTCGTTCCCTTCCGTCCCCTCTCCACGGGTGGAGCTGCTGATGGGGAGTCGAGCCCCGGATTAACCAGGACGGGTCTCAGACTGGGAGCACTGGGGAGGCAGCTCAGGGAGATGCGCAGCCAAGCCCCGGGAGTGATTTGTGGGACACAGGCTGCTCCCGAAGGGATCTCAGGTAAAACCAGCACTGAGAAATTCAGAGGATGGATTCCCCTGAATTTAGTATTCCCCACCGGGATGTAGAATTGAGACTTTTTCATGGGATGTTGCATTTCCTGATGCTTCATGTGATGGGAAGGCCCGAAGGCTGGGCAGTGTCAGAAACAGCGTGTAGGAATGCGTGCAGGGCCACTGCTTGGGGATAGCTGCCACACTGAGGACACAAAAATGGGACTCCCCGCCTCCTTGAGCTCCAACAATGGATTGAGAAAGGAGTCTGGCTCCATTACTTTCCTGGCCCCACACCTGTTTCCTGGCTCACAGGGTGCAGCAAGTACTGGGGTCAAGTAGGTAGGATTTTTTAAGGACAGAGGGGTGAGCAGGGTTAGAGCAGGCACTGCAGCAGCAGCTCTCTAGGACAGCCAAGAAGCTGCTTGCATTAATCAACTCTTCCAGGAGATAAAAAAGTAGAAATCCAAGAAACACTAAACCAGATAAACAAGGAAGCAATGATTTTGTCTTTGTGGCACAGGAAGTCAATAAAGCTCAATGAAACCACCTGTATTTTATTATCACATATTCATATGTTTAATGCTATTAAAACAAGAGTCTGGGGTAAGCTGCAGGTAATGAAAGCATTTAATGGTGCAGACACAAACCCTCTCTTCTCCCTCCCCAATGGTGATTTGAACCAGTTTAAGCAAATGTGTCTTCATCTCTTAAAATAATTATGTGATTTAGAGGCACTTTTCACTGGCTCACATCAAACAACTTTAATGGGGTCTGCTCATGTGTGTCTGTGTCTGTGTGTGTCTGTTTAACACGTTATTGCTTTTTAAGGCTGCATTTATCCCCCAGTATTTGCCAGAAAAGTAATTCTCTCTGAGAAGCGATGATTCGTGTTCCGCCATTGCTTGGGGTTTACTCCACAGTACATTTAGTAGTAAAATGGTGCCCAGAGGGCAGAGGCCAAAATGTGATCTAAAAGGATATGTGGAATTTTTTCTTCTTTTTTTTTTTTTTTTTCAGCCTGGTTTCCAAAAAAACTCAAGACTTTTGAGTGTATTTGCACATGTGGGTCTGTGCATTCAGATGAGTCTGTGTGTGTGTATCTGTCACCTTTATCTAATATTTTTTGTCCTCTCTGGCCCAATTTTGGCCCAGTTCTGGGGATCTTAGGGCTGCTCCCTCGGCTTTTCTGAAGCCCAGGCTGAGTGTTGCTCTCCCTGTCTGTGTCCTCCCCACCGCCCTGCCCAAAATGGGATTTCCCTGGGGCAGAGGAAAGCTGACAGCAGTCCTTGCCAGCCTGGTATGGGGACCTTACTGTAGGTTTCACACCTTCCATCACATGAGTGGCAGATGCCCTGGGTGGGTCCTCACAAGTGACCCTGCTGTCCTTGTCCCATAAAGGCTTTTAGTCAGTGTTGGGGAGATAAAGGATGTTTTGAGGGATAGGTGAGCATGCAGGGGGGCAGCAGGAACCAGGCTGCATTCCTATCCCCCAGCCACAGCTGAGCCAGCCAGGGACTGTTTTCCCCATATGTTCAGGGTGGTGCTGAGGCTGCTTGCTAATGTACAAAATGGGAAGAAAAGCTGGGAAGAGCAAAAAACTCATTGTGTTTGGCAGGAAGGAGGGCAGGAGAATCCACGGCAAACCTGCTGGACTGCATCATTTCCCACAGCAAGGGGAAAGCTGTTGAATAAATCCCAGGTGAGCCCTGTTTGGTGCAGTCCTCAGTTCTGGTGGGATGGCTTGGAAGGCAGAGTGCTGAGCCATGGACATGTCTGCCCAAAGCCACACTCTTCTGGGTAGATGTTCACTGGATGAGCTGCTTTATTCACCCACTGTGCTGGAAGCACTGGAAAGCTCCCAAGCAACCGAGCTCTGTCACTGAAGCAGCTAATTTCTCCTCACAGATGTATTTGACTGCTTCAGGTAAGGGTAAAGCGAAGTGTCATATGCGAGTCATCAGAGTGGTTTGGGGACCAAGGGGGACAGTGACAGCTCAGCCACAACCAATCTGTATTTCTTGGAGAGAAAAAAGACCAGAACAGACAACGAGAGGTACAAGAGAATGGGCACAGCAATTAGAGAGTCATGCTGTCCATGGCATAAATCACATGTTAACAGGCTACAGATATGGTCTCAGCAGAACCTCCCCAATCTCAGCTGCTGGTACAAGGGAAGAGATGGGTACCACCAAGTCGGGAAGCAGGAGAATGAGCGAGCGTGTTTACAGCCACAGCCTTCATCAGGCAACAGGTTCACAGAGCTGAGCTGGCTCCAGCAGCAGGGCAAACTCCTCCGTGGGATGTTGGCACAAAGGCCCCTGGCTCTGTCTGGTGCTCCACTGACTGAAGCTGCCCATGGGAGACCCCTCGTGTGGCTGCAAAAGGAGCCCAGGGAACGCTACCCCTGCAGTAGGATCAAGTCACTCCACCGAAGCAGACACTCACATTGCAAAGAAACGTCCAGAGCTTCAATTGAGAAATTCTGGGCTACTCAGCTCTGGCTGATTTGCAGGTCTCTCCTGGGACCACATAGTTTGGAGCCTGGCATCATTGAATCTCCCCAGGAGGTCAGTAATCAAAAAAGGGAGATAGAAATACGAAATGTTTTGGTGACTCATTTGGGTGAGAGATGAATGTGTGTTTTGACCAGAACAGATACTTCTAACAATTCATCTGACCTACTGAATCTCCCAGACACATAACTTTTGCCCCTTAGTTTGTGCTTCAGACAACTCCTTCCTTTCAACTTATAGCAAATCTCCTAGAGGGACACTCATGTTTGCTTAAAGGTTCCCTGTGATATAGAACCTGCTCTCCCATTCCAGCCCTACAAGTCATCTTTCATGTTAAAAGTTGCAATTTTAACCCTAAATTGCTTTGTGTCAAATCCTGAACACATCAAGCCTTTCGTGTCACTTCAAGATTAAAGAAGCAGCTTCCAGTGGAAGTAGGTTTTGTTCCCATGTAGCTTAAACCTTTTCTAGAGGAAGAAATCAGCTCAATTCTCACACTCTTTGTGCCTACAGTAGCAGCAATTGCAAACAGCTGCAGTCCCTGTCCTGACATAAAGCCCCCAAGAAGCTCTATTGCTCTCTGTTGACCTTCCAGCCCTTTACAAAATCAGAGCAAACCACTCCAGCTCCTTGTAAATGGTCTCTCCTGCTCTTGGCCTGTTGTCTGCATCACCCAATGCTCAATGGGACAGTGTCCTTTCCTGGTGCCCTTGGGTGGCCATGAGGGACCTGGAAAGTGTGAGTTTCTCAGGGGGAAGAAGCCTCAGCTCCTTTGTGTTGCTCTATTGCTGGGATTCTTCACTGATAACGGAGTAACAAACTGACACCAAGTTGCAAATTATTCATTTCCATGGTCTAGGGTGGGTTCTTTGAAGCTGTCAGCCTGGGCCAGACCTGTGTGGACACAAGCACCTGAATGCCATGAAGTATTGCAGCGAATTGGACGTGGCATGAAACCTGGCCTCAGTTGGGCCCTGGAGATGGGCATTTTGTTATTCCAGCATCCCACTCAGAAGTTTGTCCCAAGACCCCGCAGATGTCTGCCTCAGTGAGATAAGTGGCTGTGTGGATCTGAGCAACCTTTGCCCATCTCCTGGCTGGAGGGAAGGAATGATGTGGGATTTATGGGTGTGAAAGCAACACCTGGGCTACAGTAATCCTGGGTGGGTTAAGCAATATGCACATTTATAGCAGAAAAATGCCCTTGTCCCGACAACTAGATGATGGTCTGTGGGTTGTTTGTCATGCCAGCTTCCCAGGGCAATGCTGCTGCAGCTTTCTAGGAGATGGGGAGGTGAGAGGCTGGTGGGAATGGTCTGGGTTCTCTGCATGCTCCCACCTGAGCAATGCTCTGCCAGAGAGGGTCTGACCCTGTCTTCACAGTGTCAGCCTTGTCCCCTGTTCCTTCCCTGCCCTGTTGCAGCTGCTCCTCTCAGCAAAACCCCGGGCAGGGGTGTCTCGGTGATATCTCTTTATTTTGCAGACAACAGCACACAGGGATAAGGTAACTAATTTGGGAAATGACTCCGGCCATCAGTTCCCTGAGTGATTTGGTGGGAGAGGCTTTAAATGTTCAGCTGAGCCTCATGCACGCTCCCTGCCGTTCACATGGGCTTAAATTACCCTTTTATTTTACTTCCTCCTTGTTCTCATTGCCACACCACTCAAACTAAAATTATTCGCCTACAACTGCAAACGCGGGGATATATCACCGGGAGTGCTGTAGGGCTGTCGCCATATATAATGCTCTGAGCTCAATATTTATAGAGCTACATACAGCACAAATCATATCCAGAAAGCCCGTTGAGCTGGAGAGCTAGGTATAAACTCCAGAAATATCGCAAGCCATCGCTCACAAGAGACTGCCCGGCAGACCCGCCGGCTGTACATCACGCTGTAATGCCATCCGAGTCCGCGCTCGGCACTGGAGTGGATCGGAGGTCACTGCCAAGCTTTTCTTCCATAAATCCTGGGTGCTGGCTCTCAGCAAGGTTAGGGGCTGGGAGAGCTCTGCTCTGAGTGCTCCTTCCTCCTGCCACCAACACCAAGTTGTCCCATCACTGTGTGTGGACATTTATATTCAGGGTCTTGTCTTCCCTTCTCCCTCTCTGCTATAGGAATCAGAGGGGTAAGGGAGGAGAGATGTGGTGAATCTCTCAGCTCAACTGTGCAAGCTATGAGGAGCTGACAGCCCATCTGAAATGTCCTTTTGCTGGAATTTGGAGGTACCTGTGCCCCTCTTCTCACCCCTGTGGGTCATGTTCTCCCTCATCCCCCTGCCCTGTGGAAGAAAACAAATTTTTCTCCAAACGCTGTATCAAATCCCATGTGGTTAAGGGCACCCTGGAGCCTGCCTGCCCGGAACTGGAAAAGTGAGAAAACTCATGGGTTGAGATAAAGACAATTCAGGAAGTAAAGCAAAAGCTGTGAACTCAAGTGAAGCAAAACAAGGGATTCATTCACTACTTCCCATGGGCAAGCAGGTGTTCAGCCATCTCCAGGCCAGCAGGGCTCCATCATGTGTAACAGTTACTTGGGAAGACAAACCTCGTATCTCTGAACGTTCCCCCCTTCCTTCTTCTTCCCCCAGCTCTATATACTGAGCATGATGTCCTATGGTACGGAAAATCCCTTTGGTCAGTTGCAGTAAGCTGTCCCAGCTGTGTCTCCTCCCAGCTGTTTGTGCACCCTGCTCCTTCTCGCTGGTAGGATGGTGTTAGGAGCCTAAAAGGCCTTCATTCTGTATAAGCACTGCTCAGCAATAACTAAGACGGTCCTGTATTATCAACTCTGTTCTCATTCTAAATCCAAAGCACAGCGCTATGCCAGCTACTAGAAACAAAATTAACTCCATCCCATCTGAAACTAGGGCAGTCCTCAAAGCCACCCAGTTGTCTACTATGCAGCCACCTCCAAACCAGCCCCAGAGAAACTAGCAGTGATAGAGGTATTTTAGTTTCTGCTGTTGGTAGCTACCAGTGAACACAGCCTGCTCCCTTGATGTATAGGGACATCCCAGTCTGCACCCCCACTATGAGCCCTGGGGATTGAGAAACTCCTCCTCAGCTCGTCCCACCCCTGACAACCCCAACCCTGAGACACTGGTGGTCCAAACCATATTGCAGTGAATGGAAAAGATCCAGAAGATGACACCAAATCTAATGAGCTGGTGAAGATCTCTAGGGCAGGAGAGCAGTGACATGGTGCTTTCTGGATAAACAAGCACCGCGGTTTTGCCTAAGAAATCACCACCCAGATAGTCACTTGTATTTCTAAGATTAGTATACTAGACTAGAGCCTCTCCCTCAGCAGTGTGGCAGGCAAACTCTGACATTAAACAAAATAAAATCTAACCCTTAGCATTAAGTAAAACTCCCAGCATGATGGGTTTGTGGCTTGCAGCAACAACTCAGCAGGGGCGTGTTAAAGCCGGTCTCTAGCGAGTGGAAGAATGAAGCTTTACAAAACCCTGACGAGGCAAAGCTCCTAAAACCCAATTGAATTAAACTTAATTCATTTTCACTTAATACCCTAATAGTGCCTTTAGCAAATGAGGTTATTATTATTTTGAGGAAGAAAATGGGGAGGTGCAGTCTGGATGCAACTCACATCTCCTTAGTGAAAGAAAGACAACTTTGGTGGAAATAAAAGAAGCCATGGGAAGAAGTGTGGACGGTTCAGATTTTCCATTTGCAAAGACACACTCCAAACCCAACCAGTCTCATGTTCTTCAAGATGTGCCTGGAACTCCAGAGTGTGCAAAATTGTGTCTTTTTTTCCAGGTGCTCGGTATTTCCTGAGTTTGCCAGGGTTAGAAGCATGGTCACATCCAGCATCCATGGACAGGTGGCTGAGCCCTTCCTACTCTCCTCTTGTCCTGCATCTTCTTGTGCTTCTCCAAGGCATTTGAACCTCTGATGTCCACTGCTCGCTCTCCCCCTCACAGGCCTGGTGTGCAGGATTTGAAGCACTGTACTCACTTCTTTTTCTATGGATGATGTGTTGGAGTGAGCCCTTGCCTTGGGAAAGCTGAGCTAACCCCTCTGCAGGTGGCCCTTCACTGTGGCAGCCCTGGACACCCAACCATACACTCGCAGTTGGGCATGGCCTAACTTACCTCCAGCATTGCCTCATGTTTGCTTGTGCTTGCCCTCATTTCTGCTGGGGATAGGATTTGGCAAGCCCCTCTCTACTAAGGTTTTCTTCCATAGTTGGGGTTGCAGGTCAGAGTGCTGGTAAGGGCATCCCGCAGTTCTTCCCCTCAGCGAAGAGGGTGTATCTCATGGTCCCACACTCCAGAGAGGGTTGGTCAACTGATGCAAGCAGTAAATAGACCCAAGGAGCCATCCCAACCCTGTCCCAAAAACTTTCCTGCTCTGAACCTCAGGTTCTGCAAACCAGAGGGAGCAAAGGCAACCCCTAAATGGCCATGCAAGCAGTGAACTACACTTCCCAGTACGCCACAGAGCAAGATCTTCCCTCCCGGTACTAAAAAGCCTCTGTTTGATTTACTCATGCTCAATGGGGATAGGGGACAGCCAGGGGATTTCAGGGCTAGAGGTAGCCATTGCTCATCACTGCAAAAGCAACAGCAGGCAATAGAGCAAAATTAATTTCCTTCCAGTGCAGGTTTCCTCTGTTACTACTGGCTTTACAAACTTCCTCACAGAGCTCTAGAAAGTAGCCCAGACAGGCTTTGCAAGGTTGCCTCGCCCTCTGTCTCGCTCGGAGGCAGGCTCTGCTCCAGCTAATCCTCTCCTGACAGACCTTCTTGTTTCTCTTACTCCTAGAAATCTTTCTCCACCTGCCCTGGCTAGGACAGGCAGCTTCTTAGCTTAAACAAAAAGGAGAATAAATATTCTCACTAAGACATAACTTTTCAAAGCTCTCTGCTCTTCTCATCAATTACAACTGGCTAATTTTAGGGTTTTTCTACCAAAACTGAATGAGAAGGTCCTTGGCACAGCAAGTACCCATCCTTCCCAGTTACAGCCCCTCTGCTGCCAACAGATGCTGCTGCTTCTCTCTCTTGCTGCCAGACAGGGAGAAGTAACATTTTGAGCCTGTATCAGCAGCAGGGATGAGAGGGAGGCAAGAAATAAGTTTGTGAGGACATTTTCCCACGACCTGAAGAATTAGCATATACCCATCTAGCTATTCCTCAGCACCTTTCTGCTGCTAGCAAGCCACACCTCTCTGCCCTGGTAGACTTTCAGAACTATTCCAACTAAAATCCAGCTCTGCTTTCAAACACAAGGACTAATGGGAAAACAATTAACAAACCTGTGGAGTACTCCATCCAAATCAGACCATCAGAGTTTTGGGCTGTAGACAGAGAAGAATATGAGATGTAGGGAGTGAACTTCATCACCTCTGGGGCTGCAATGAGCTATTTGCCTTCTATGTTGCTGTCTAAGAAATCGATTTTCTTGGGCATTGTTCATTTGAGGTAAGATTCCCACCTTCTGGAAGAGCCAGGGCTTGGAAGAAACAAAGATCTAGGTAGTCATTTGCCAGAGCTTGTGGATGGACTCCAGCACCCAGCATGTGCGAGATCCACTCTCAGTAGGAAACTGCATAGGTGGTCCTGGTTACAACCCCATGTTATCTGTCCGTTATTATTTATTCTCACTTTGGGGTGATCCTGTCTGTGTCTTTACATCTGGCAGCACTAACCATCTTTTTGCTTTCCCTTGAAATGTTAATGGGTCAAATGGGGCAAATTCCCTCCCCGCTTTGGCCATTGTTTCTGCACCCTGGGCTGAGCAGGGCACAAGAAATAAAAAGGTAGAAGTTGTTTTTCAACCTTCCTCATGTGGGTTGTGGCTGATTCCCCCTGCAGGGCAAAGAAAGAGAGAATAAAGTGAGAAAAACAAAAGCTATTAGTACCAAACAATTAAGGGCTATGGTTGAATTAAGTGAAGAACAAATAGGACTATTTGGGAAAAGCATTAGTGGATCATAAAACAATATTATTTTAAGAAATGAGAAATAGCACCTGATTAAAGGCTGTGTGACACTGGCTTTACATCGCTGCTTGTGACGATGAGCTTGGAAGTTGCTTGGCTGCTCCAGTTTATTTTGCTGTGGTGGAAAGCGCTGATGGATGAGAGGGATATAGGAGCAGCAGCCAGCTGTTTGTTTGCATCATCATTGAATCACAGCATAATTCAGGTTGGAAGGGACCTCAGGAAGTCTCTGATCCAGCCCTCTATCTGGGCAGGGTTCACTGCTGCTATGTCAGGTTGCTCTGTTCAGTCAACCTTTGAATGTCTCCAAGGTTGGAGATCCCTAATTCTGATCTCTAGCCCCATATTTGACTATCATCCATGTGGAAAATTTATTTTCCTAATATTTAATCAGAGTTTTCCTTGATGCAGCTGGAGTCCGTTGTTTCTTGTGTCCATTGCCCCTTAGCCTTTCTCTGTACTCCCAAGAAGAGTCTGGCTCCATCATTTCCATCCACCAAGGATCCCTGGCATGGAGGAGGATGCCTGTGTGAGGGGATGTGCAAGTACAGGATGGCTGGGAGAACTGCCAGCATGAGCATAAAAGGAATGTGACTTGTGTTTCCCCCTTATGCGCACGGCTCAAATACTTCCACAAAAAAAAAAAAAAAAAGGCAGAAAATAATTATATTTTCTTTCAAATAATTATTTCTCTAAAACTCCCTCACTGGAATTGGCTGTAGTATGCATTTTTGTCAATAGGAGGCAGGGCAAATACCTGGGGATGTAACTTATGCCCAAGTAACTGAGAGCAGAAAATAACCTGGAGACAGTGTTTCCGTCCATCAGCTGTATGGTCAGGACATACGTAACACCTCATGCTGGCAGCTTCACCACTCTCACAGCAGGGTGCAGAGGATCCTCTGACCAGTGAAGTGGGGACACTGAAAGTTTGGTTGATACCAAACACTGACAGTTTGGGTGCTTTGCTGAAATTTAGAACAGGTTACAGAAAAGCAGGTTAAAGTCTGGGATGTGCTTGTGTGCCTGGATGGGATGATCATGCAATGGTACCACCAGCGTCGATAACCAAGAGCATACTGCCCTGATACTGCTGGGGGAGCAGGGACCTCACCAGCCCCCATCACCATGCAGCAATGTGATGGTTTCAGAGCTGCTCCAGGAGCCCTAAAAAGCCCTTGCTGCATGTGGAAGTGCGGACTGGCAAAGGAAGACAAAGACCTCTGGGGAGCCAGCTTTGTGCAAGGGGTCCAGGCAGGGCAGTGAGTTCATATAAAGCAGATCCTAACACTTAAGCAACTGGCAGGTTTGGGACAGGCCACAGACACACACTCCAGGTGTGAAGTCTTGTCAGCTGGCACACAGTGACCCAGAGACCCTGCAGCCTTCCCGGCTCTGGAGGTGAAGCAAGAGGCAGGAGAGTTTCTGCTAAAGGTGTTGCAAAAGATTTTGTGTGCACACACCAGGGAGTACTCCAAAGTCCATATTCCCAGTGCAGCAGGACTTGAAACATCCAGGGACTGGATTTCCTGTACTTGTCATGTTCCTAACCATATTTTGTCTGAAATTCAACAAGGCATTTAAATATGGGGAGGACAGGGACTGAGGGACATGCATGACATACATAAAGGACCACCTGTTGCTTCCATGCTGCCCCAATGTTTCTCGGAGTGGTCAGGTAGTGTCTAACCCTGTATATGGCTTTGACTTTCCCTGCTGTCCCTGAGATCTGTGGCACTGGTGTCACTTAGGTTTAGTAGCAATCCTCTCTGAAAACATGGTGAACCAGGGAATGTGTTTCGCCTTTCAGCCTGCATTACTGGCATAGCATCCTGCTTCCTCAACTCCTGGTATGGGGCATGGGGGCCAATACGCTTCTTCACATGGCGTCTGCCATTAGTAGTGTCACCCACCCAGGAAGAACACAGCTTGATTTCTCTGTGGGCACGAAGCAGCTGTGCACCTAGCAGAAAAAGGGATGCTACGAGGCGTTTTGCTCACAAAATCCTTGCGCTTTTTAGCGTTTTACCTTTAGAGAAGAGTTCTCCCTGCTCAAAAAAAAAAAAAAAAAACCAAAAAAGAGCCTGCTAGGAGGCAGCAGGCCCTGCTCTGTCCCGCAAGGTGGGGCGGGCAGCCGTGTTTGGGGAGGGCCGGCGGCGGCGCTGCCTGCAGAGGTCCCCCTCGCCTAAGCTTTGAGAGCCGAGTCCGCCGCGCCGGGGAAGGGGAAGCGGCACCGGGGGCGGGAGCATCAGGGACTCCTCTCGTTTCCCAGCATCCCAATTCCCTCCTCTGCTGTCCGGAGCAAAGCGGTGTTGGGGATGCCTTCGAGTTTGTGGTAGAAATGTGGTGAGGAGAGGCTGGGGAAGCTGTGGCCTTGGAGTGGGGTACCGGTAAGGCAGGAAAATCAGCGATCTGGGCTAATGCCTGAATTTGATGTCTTAGAGGCTCAGCTTGACCTGCCGAGATGGCACCTGGAGCATGAGATGGCCAAGGGCTGGTGCAAGGCAGTAGCAGGTTGGATCATGCCAAGAGCAGAGGCCAGCACTTAACAAAAGCTGAGGAGGGAGGGAGTGGGACAAAACAGCCCATTCCTCCCCACCAGCTGCTCACGGGTCTTTGCTCTGGTCTCTGTGGTGGATTTGGAGCTCTCCAGTTTGTGCCCATGTCAGTACTGTGGCTTCTCCGTCTTTGGCAGTGTACAGGAATTTGGGGAGCAACGACCAGCTCTGGCTACATTAAAAGGTAGCATCTACTGGTGACACTCCAGAGAAAAAAAACACAAGGGGTATTCCTTCCTGTGCCCCGTGGCAGCTAAAATCAGGGGTGCCACAAGTAGCTGTAAGGGCCCCCCATGCCTTGCCAAGGCTTTACCCCCACAGGGTGCATGCTGCTTCCTCCAGCCTTACTGCAAAACCAGGCAGGGGCAATCAGGGGTGTGCAGGATGCCCTGGGCTCCACTCATGCCCTGGGTTCCCACCACAGTTCTGTTCATGCTCACAGGACTCCCCTCACTCTCAGTGCATGGGCGGTCATACCCCTGCCCTGACCAGATGCCAGAGTGCTTGAGCTTGGCATTTGGGTTTTGGGAATGGGAACATTGCTCTGCACACTTCAAATTCCCTGCTTTAAAATAAAAAACAAATAGGGAACAAGATGACCCATACACTTGTGTCAGTACCTGTGATTTTACTGTGGGAGCCAGGACATGAGCTGCTAACACTGGCAAACTCCTCCTGAGTGTGGGCCAGCATTTAGGGATGAGTGGCCTCCCTGCAGCTGACCAGCCACATGCTCACCATCACATCTCTTTTCCACCAATATCATGTACCTGCTCCCAAGGATAGGACAGGAAACAAAAAAAAAAGCGGGGAGGGAAAGGGGAATAGCAGCCAGCTAATAGTGTAAAGAGAGGAAAACTCTGAATGGGTCCTCTGGGGGAATCAGCGTGTGTTCAAAGTTTCTGTGGTGACTTGCCCTGCACTGTCCTCTTCTCACCACTCTGTTCTCTGTTCTCTGAGCACAATGTGAGTCCCTTCCAAGGGGAAAGTTATTTCCATAATAAATGGGGGAGGGAGGGGGGGCACCAGGGTGCTGAGAGGAATATTGGCTTTGTCAGGAAAGGACAGATATGAAGTGATTCATTTGGATGAATTTGACATCTTGGAAAACTCCAGTCTGGTTGTAATAATAATGTTTTTTAAGGTAAGGAGCATTTGCATAATCAAGCTGGTCCTGGTTTAGCACGGCCTCAGCATTGGTTTGGACTACAAACTCATCATGGATCTCTGCATTTTCTTGAGTGCCCTGAACATGTTTCCAACAGCAGATTAGTGATTCTGTAAGAAAAATGAAGTGGGATTGGTGCTTGGGAGGGTAGGCTTGCTGTGGGTGATACAGAGGGGGCAGCTGTGACCCTGGTGGAGTGTGTTTACAGACTGGGACACTGTTCAGAGCATTTACAATCCTGGGGGCTGTGGCCCTGGTGCAGTGAGACCTTCCCTTTGCCGTGTGCTGCCCTGCCTGCCCCCCTTCCCAGGTCAGGCACCAGGAAGGGCACAGGGGGGCTCCAAGCCAGCTGGGACAAGCCTGGGCTGTGGGGGGCACAGCGGAATGGAGCTGAACTTTCACCTGTATCAAGGGAGTGGGGCACAAGAGCTCCCCAGCTTTGCAGGCTGCTTGGACTGCCCAGACTCTCTCACAAGGAGGTTTGCTTTGGATTTAGGGGGGTGCTGAGGTCAGGGGAGGCTGTGGAGCAGCAGCCCATCTTCTCAACTGTCAGGACACCTTGGAAAGGGGGGGTTTTGCTGCAGCCTCACAGGCTGCCTGCAGCCCTCTAAGGGATCCCACCAAGTGGGGGGAAGCCCGAATCTCCATCTATGACCCTGCTGAGCTGGGTCTGGGAAGGTCTGACTGGGGAGAAAGGAGGGAAAGGGACCCCTCAGCCATAGGGCTGCTCTGATCTTTAGCCATTGCCTCGCTCCCTTCCTCACCACTCGGTTCCCTCAGGCTCACCAGTGTTTCTGCATGCAAAGCCCTCCCCAGGGGGGTACAGGGACCGGGGGAGGGGTGCTGCCTTGTTCGGGAAATGGGAAACAGGGGTTGGGAAGGAGGGAGAAAGGCTTTTGCCAGAGGAAATCGATATCCTGTGAAAAGTAATTATTGAAGCATAAATTTATCATAAGGGTGATCACCAATAAAACATCTCTTGGCGACGTTTTAATTTAAAATCAAATTCGAAAAGCCCCCCCCCCCTTCAAAAAAAAAATCCTTAACAAGCAGAAAAATAACTGCAGCCCTTGGAACACTTCATTATACGTTCAAAGAGAGCTCCATCATCTTCGCACCGACGCCGGGCTCTGCTCTTCTGATGGATCCAATGCAGCTGATTTATGGAAATGACTTGCAAATCCATAAATGTAGTTTGCAGTGACAGCCGTGCATATCACTAGTAATTCCTTTAAAGTATGCAAAGAAAAATGATTCATATCTGGTTGGACCCTGCCTTTTCCAAGGGTCGCCACTCCCGAGTCTTGATGTGTTTGTCTGTATTACTTTCCCTCTTGATTTCTTTTTTTTTTTTTTTTAAACTCAGTGATGAATGAGGCAGAGATCTTAGAGCTGAAAACCGGGACCCCGAGACTGCCGGCGAGGAAAGGGTTAAGCCTGTGGGGAGGTGGTATTGCCCCCCATCCCCGGGGACACGCGTGGGTCGGTAGGACACAGACTGCCGGACTCAGTGTCATGTGTCCCCCTCTATTTTCTGCAACCCCCCTCGGGCTTTCAGTCCCGGGTCCCGAAAGCTTATTTGTGATAATTAATTAGTCTTCCGTGGGTGACTCGACTCTGGGGAGGGTAGAGGGGGACCAGGGAGGTGCAGCCCGTAGGGATGTGTGCCCGTGCCTCAGTTTCCCCACCTGTGAGTGAAGCAGAGCCCCAGACGTGCGCGGACAGTTGGCCAACGGCGATGCTGCCGCAATCCTGCTCCGGGGATTCGCCCATCCCATCTCCGGGGCCCCCGGCTCTCTCTCTTCTTGCCTCCTTGCACAACCCCAACACATGGGCATGGGCTCGCACCCGTCGCGTAAGGGTGAGCCTTTCCCGGAGCTCCAGGGATGGTGCAAAACTAGCCAATGTCCGAATTTCTTTATTGTTTTTCACAGTTACCCCAGGTACCAACAACGCGCGCTTTTGTCTCCCCAAAGATCGTCCTCCAGCGGTATCTCTGCTAATACATTTATTAGGCTTCATGATGCAATAACCAGAAGCAGCCAGAAAATGTAGCATATTTCCACATTATCATCCAATTTCCCTTCCTGAGTATTTAGTTCAACTCTTTAACACCAGCCACGTAATTAGAATTTGGATTTCCATTAATTTTCCTTGGGCCTGCAACCATTTTAAGATCACACTGGTAATTAACGTGATACATCACTAATTTCACCGAGCACAATCTAAGTAGGCGCTCCCTCTCCCTCCCGGCGGGCAGGGCTGGGGTGGGGGGGTGGGTGCCGGGGGTTGGGGCGGCCCGGGGCCCCCGACCGGGGGGAGCGGGGTGGCTCTGCCTCCGCCTCGGCCCCTCTAAGGAGCGGTGGGTGTCGTGCTGCAGCCCGGCCCCGCCGCATCCTCCACGTTTGCTACGGGAAATACACTTTTCTTTCCAGTAAATTTAACAATTAAAAATATTTATCGGTAGCAGATTTACGTTGTTGTGTCTCCAGTCTTGGGGCATATTGGTAGACTATTAAGACTAATTAGCATCCTTTCTGCATGCAGATTTACTAAGCTGATTGCAGTATAACTCATCCCTAAAAGCCCCTATCCCTTCACATTTGCAGAGTGTAGCTGAAGGCAAGGCCCTTTCGTCTCTCTCCGAGCTTGCAAGCAGCTCACGTTAGCCGGGCCTTTTGCTAAGTAAACTTTAAAAATGTGAAGCAATAACAATTTGAGTTAGAAGCTTGAAAAGTACTAAAAAGGAAATATTACCTCGGGAGCTTCCACAGGAAGGATCTGGGAGGAAACAAGAAGCTTAAATGTATAGAAGCGTACAGCAGATATAGGCTGTATATTCTCAGCATTAAACCCAGGGCTGTTATTTTCTTAAATATATTTGGAAATAAACAAAGGGATTTTGTACGTGCCTGGGTAGCTGCGTATTCCCGAAGCCAAACATCAGTGAGGGGAAGAGGGAGAGAGGGAGGGAAAGAGAAAGAAAACCAAGAAGAGTTCCAGAAAGTTTGTAAGATGTGTTTGCGGGGAACAGTTGCTGTTTTTTTCTTCCTTCTCTGCATTTTAGATCTGTTTGAAAGGCGTGGAATCAGCACAGTGCTTTGCTGCGCAGCCCCTGAAATACAAAGGCGGGGAGGGGGGGGTCGTAGCATCCCTTGTACCTTACTTTGCATTTAAAATATTTAAAGCGCCGCAAAAGGCTCTGAGAGGCTCTTTCAAGGTATGGAAAGCATCAGCTATTATGCTTTTTTAAAGCATACACTGCTGGTTTATTATTAACACACTGGGAAGTACATAAGCCCCACAACTTTATTCTCTTTAATGAGCCTGGAAAACCACGTTGGCCCTGAAGGGTTTTGTTCATTAAAGATGTAAGCTGTAGGAATATTGTCTCATTAATTATCTGGTTTTAATTACACTGTTACCCTTTGAATCCATATATTTGGGGGTGGAAAAAAAAAGTTATACGGTTAGACCCTCACAATCTACAGCGAGGGCGTGTCGGGGTTTAAGTCTTAAGAAGAGGCAGAGGCTCGGATAGGGAGGTGGCCGGGTGTACAGGAGTGCTTCGGATGGATGGAGCGATGGACGGATGGACGGACAGAAGGACGCAGGGGTGGGGAGAAAACGGGAGGTGGAAGGAAGCAGGGTCTCCGGGCGTGCCAGTCTGCAGACTCCTCTCGGCTGTCGGTCGCTGCCCGAGCCCGGGACGATACCGAGCGGGATGCGCGGTGGGGGAACCAGGCCTCGGGCCGGCCAGGACTCATCCCCTCCGTGCGAGATGAACTCACAGACACCTCCCCAATTCCCACACCGTTATCCTTCCTCAGCGCATAGGGAGCCAGAGCGTCTCCAATTAATTTTATTTTCCTGTTAATTTGTTCGCCATTTAGGAACA